>NC_065443.1:154383645-155057834 GCF_917563875.1 Diabrotica virgifera virgifera
GTGTAGACGTGACTCTGTCTGTTTTTCAATGTGCCTCCAGTAAGTTGTCATTCCATCGTTTTCGTGGTCTTCCTATTGGGGAACCGTTTCTCGCCGTCCTTACTACTCTATTTGTTGTCATTCGGCTTATGTGGTCATTCCATTCTACTCTTCTGCTTTACACCCAGTTATTAATGTTGTCCACCTTGCATCTCTGTCGTATATCTACACTTCTAGATCTATCCCATAGTATCTTACCACTTACCATCGATTTTTCGAAGTGTTTTCATCTCAGCTGTTTCTAGCATTTTTTTGTCCTTTTTGTATCAGGTTGTGTTTCTGCTGCGTATGTCATTATTGGTCTGATGATATGTCTGGTTTTGTAAATTCTGCCTTTCACTTCTTTTCCGATGTTTTTATTCCCCCATATTGTTTCATTCAGGCAACACGCGCCTCTGTTTGCTTTATTCACCTGCTCCTCCACTTCGGTTTCGAGCTTTCCGTAGCTAGATAGTATGATGCCTAGATATTTAAACTCCACGACTTGTTCTATTATCTGACCCACCAGCTCTAATTTACACCTTCTTAGGTTTGTTGTTATAACCATGCATTTAGTCTTTTTTGGGGAAATTAACATGTTAAATTTTCTGGCGGTTATATTAAATAGGTGCAGCATACGTTGTAAATCATCTTCACTTTGAGGGATTAGTATTGCGTCGTCTGCATAGCAGATTATTTTTCTCCCATTTGGTATCCTTATTTTGTTCTTACTTTTTTTTTAGGCAAATTAAGACCTCGATTTTGTAGGCAAATATCCATACTTTAATTGAAATTCAATCTACAACACCATGTCCTAGGTAGTCAGGAAACTCGCCAGATCTTAATAAGATTAAAAATATATGAAGCATTGTAAAAGTTAGATTTCTTAAAATATATTGCACAATAAAACCAAAACTGATTGAGGCTGTCATCCAGATATGCTCTCCAGCAAATATGAGAAAGCTGTAAACAACGCGTTAATTCTATTCCAAAACGACTCCAAGACGATATAGAAAACAAGCTAAATAAAACTTTATTTCGTATTTAATACATACTATGGAAAATTGCTATTATAAAAATTGTTTAGAATTAAAAACTATGTTTTAATGTTCAATTATATCCTTCTAATTTAAATATTGTACCTATTTTGTAAATATGAAATTTTTATTTCCACTTTTACGTACATTTATTAAGTTTAATGCGTTTCTAGCAGTATCTCCATTGTAGAAGTATTTTGCTGTTTAAGATTACCACAGGACCCTAAATTGCTGTCCCGAGATGCAAGTTGACTTTGAGGTCAATTATCTCGAAGATGGTTTGAGATATCGTTTTCAGATTTGGATTCAAGAGAAACAACTACATAGGGATCTATCGGTAGATCGGCTCCAAATATTGCAGGCGCAGCGACGCACGAACAAACTTTGCGAATTTATAAACGAAAACGAAATTTTCGTTGAAAAGCCCAGGGGATGACATACATTTCCTATCAAAACAATTTAAATTATAGTGTGTTCTCTTTTTTCTTCATATAAAACTATTAAATGTACATTTCAAAATATTACTAGTGGTCGCATTAATTCGCACAATACATACTGTGGATTATTTTATAACCTTATTATGACAATGACAAAGTAAATAAAAATCAGAATTTTTGAAATGTTATATCAAACATGCTCAAGAAGATAATAAGAACTTGATGGTACTTTTGTAAGGTATTCAAGGTTTTAATGGCTTTTTTATTCAGATGTATTTTTTCAGAACATAGTTCTCTTTCTAGTATCGATTAGTTGTCATCATTGTTTGTATTTCTGGTTTGATTAATGGGTAAAAATCGACAACCTTTGAAACAAAATTTGTTAGTTATAATACATAAACATACATTATATAAACATAATATTTCTATCGTCAAAGTAGTTCAAAAATAGAAGAACTTAATTTAATATTAATATTGTATTTTACAAATTCTTTATTAAATTTAGTAATTACTTACAAACAAAATGATTCGTTATTAAAAATAAATAATATATAAGAAAGTGAAACAAAACTTTGGTTTGCTTAAAAAGAACTCTTAATAATTAATGTCAATCGTGTATTATACTATAGTATACATATTATCTATACATTCCAGAATTAGAACAAAACACTACTACAGAAAACAGAGTTATTCCAGTGGTACGGAATGCTAGTGAAGAAGCGATTAACAAGTTGCAAACGTCACTAATTAAAATTCATGGAGTGACCCAAAATGGCGATTGAAATTAAATGAAACCAAATAAAACATAATTAACTTCACAATGATACACAAGTCCCATACGTAATATTATAAGCAAGATATTTAAGCATAACTTAGACGCAAGATAGCACTAGAAAGTCCACATCAGAATAAAAGAGAACAACTTTACAGCTACATACTTGACATCACTGCCACTGCAAAAATGGATCCCTTTCGATTTCATTCATTTAAGGGTTTACTATGAAAGCAAAACATAGTAAGATATATTATGTATATAATATAGTGTCGCATGTTAAGCTAATTAGTGCATTATTTGGTAAATATACAGTGATGAGTGCGCTAATAACCGGCAACATAACGTAAAAGACGGAAACCGTATCAAATTGTGAGATAAACAGAGATGAAACTAGTAGAGCTGGGAAATTTAGCGATAGAAACCTATAAATTTACATTATATTGATTGTTTTCCACCTTTAGACGTATCGGACGTTTAGCAAGTACCACTGTGACAGTGACAGTTTTAGTTGACACAACCCTCTGCTAAAGGTGGGAAACAATCGATATAATGTAAATTTATAGGTTTCTATCGCTAAATTTTCCACCTCAAATGGTTTCATCTCTTTTTTATCACAACTTAATATGTTTTCCATATTTTGCGGTATTTTGCCTGTTTAGCGCGCTCATCACTATACAGGGTGTTTCATTAAAAATCTCCAATCTCCGAGTTGTAAATTTTAGACCTCAAAATATTAAGATTTAACCCAAATAACTTAGATATAAAATGTGGCTCCTTACTGAGTTACAGGGAATTTTATTTAAAAAAACAAACGTTTCTAGTTACTACGATAGGCGTACGACAGGGGATAGTGAATGGTTGAATCTTCCTACGTCACTAGGGGAATTACTATTTTAGCGCAATTTCTCGATTCTCCAATACATACATACTTTCTATGTAAATAATATATTCTTCATTGGCAACGATAAAAGTCATTAGCTTTCGAGATATTTGAAGTTAAAAATGAAACGGCACCGTTATTTTGATTAATTTATGACATGATTCATATGATTAATATTTAAAAATTATTTTCATACTTTGCAGAAAGTGTAGGTCCTGTACACCCTACTAAATTGTTGTGTGTGGCTACGTTATTTTGGCTGGCAGTGAAAGTGAAAAAGAACGCGTATATTGCAAACGCTGTAAAACGTTTTGTCGTTTATCAATTTTATCGCTGTAAAGCAGATTCTTCTTTTTCAAGTCTTATTAATGTAAGGTATAAGTTGACTTAAGATTGGATAACAATACGTGCATAAAATTTGTTAATGAATAAACAGTAAAAATATAAATGTTGAATGGGTTGCATGTGAGAGTTCATTTTAAATGAAGTAAAAATATACTTGAAATAATCAAATTTTTGTAAAAAAGTAGGTTATTCTGCATAATTCTGCGATTAGCGTTTATTAATCTCAAAATGTATAGTAGTGCGGCAGATTCGTGAAAATATTATAAGAATTGTGCATTTAATGATAGAAGCATATAATTTGGACCACATATGTACTATACATATAAAGGTTCAAAATTAGATACGAGGCCATCTCAGATTTTACCTTTTACAAGAATGGCGGGCATTCAAAAGGCGACGATACATATGTGACTAATAGCACGATAACTTTTGAACGAAACGTCCGACTTCAACCAAATTTGGTATATGGGTTCTTTTTTTGGTGTATAAAATCGAGTTCTTGAACCGGAAGAATCGGTTTACCAGAAGTTGTGTTTTTCCTGATTTTTCATGTAAAAATATGTTGTTCTTTTTTTCGATTCTTTCACCTTGTATATATTCATTTTTCACCGGCATTGAAAAGGGCGTAAAAATATTTTTTAGGAATTATTTTGAACTTTTTAGTTATGTTAATTAACATTTAATAAATGAATAACTTATCTTCACATGTACCTATGTGCGGCAGACTCGTGCAAATATAAGAATTATTGTGCATTTAATGGTAGAAACATATAATTTGGACCACATATACTACACATATAAAGGCTCAAATTTAGATATGAGGCCATCTCAGATTTTGCCTTTTATAAAAATGGCGGGCATTCAAAATGGCGACTATACATATATGACTAATAGCACGATAACTTTTGAACGAAAAGTCGGATGTCAACCAAATTTGGTATATATGTAGGTTCTTTTTTTGATGTATAAGATCGAGGTCTTGAACCAGAAGAATCGGTTTACCAGAAGTTGTGTTTTTCCTGATTTTTGATGTAAAAATATGTTGTTTATTTTTTCAATTCTTTCACCTTGTAAATATTAATTTTTAAAAAGGTAATACCGGCGTTGAAAAGGGCGTAAAAATATTTTTTAAGAAATATTTTGAACTCTTTAGTTATATTAATTACTAATTAATAAATGCATAACGTATCTTCACATGTACCTATGAACCTATGTGCGGCAAATTCGTGCAAATAGTATAAGAATTATTGTGCATTTAATGGTAGAAGCATAATTTGGATCACACATACTACACATCTAAAGGTTCAAATTTAGATATGAGGCCATCTCAGATTTTGTGTTTAAAAAAAATGGAGGGCATTCAAAATAAATCTGCCGCACATAGTACATGTGAAGATACGTTATGCATTTATTAAATGGTAATTAACATAACTAAAAAGTTCAAAATATTTCTTAAAAAATATGTTTACGCTCTTTTCAATGCCGGAATTACCTTTTTGAAAAATTAATATATACAGGGTGAAAAAAGTGAAAAAAACAGCAACATATTTTTACATAAAAAACAGTAAAAACACAACTTCTGGTAAACCTATTCTTCCGGTTCAAGATCTCGATCTTAGTCATCAAAAAACAAGAACATTGATGCCAAATTTGGCTGAAGTCGGACTTTTCGTTCAAAAGTTATCGTGCTATTAGTCACATTTAAGTTTAGTCGCCATTTCGAATGCCCTCAATTTTTGTAAAAGGCAAAATCTGAGAAGGGCTTATATTTAAATTTGAACCTTTATATATGTAGTATATGTGGTCCAAGTTATATGCTTCTAATATTAAATGCACAATAATTCTTATAATATTTGCACGAATCTGCCGCACATAGGTACATGTGAAGATACGTTATGCATTTATTAAATGGTAAATAACATAATTAAAAAATTCAAAATGTTTCCTAAAAAATATTTTTACGGTCTTTTCAATGGCGGTATTAACTTCTTGAAAAATTAATATATACTGGGCGAAAGAATTGAAAAAAAAAACAACATGTTTTTACATAAAAACCAGGAATAGCAAAACTTTTGCGAAACCGATTCTTCCCGTTCAAGACCTCGATCTTATACATCAAAAAAAGAACCTATATACCACATTTGTTTGAAATCAGACGTCTCGTTCAAAAGCTATCGTGCTATTAGTCACATATGTATAGTCGCCATTTTGAATGCCCGCCATTTTTGTAAAAGGGAAAATCTGAGATGGCCTCATATCTAAATTTGAAGCTTTGTATGTATAGTATATGTGGTCCAAATTATGTGCTTCTATCATTAAATGCACAATTGTTTCACATATCGGCTGCACTATAGTAAGAAGATACAGAATCACATTGGTTTAGCTGCCTTTAACTGCCTTTGCATTGCTCTTGTGAGTATGTATTGGCGGTTGTACATAAGTAACAGTTTATGAATACAGTACTAGTACTTCAAAAAGAAGTTGTACTCGTTCGTAATCAGCAATTTCAAAAGTGCCTTATGAAAGTAAAATTTCCAAAAAATTTGTGTTCTAAAGTGTCGTTATTCTCTGGGTGCTAAACCTATACATCAAATCATCAACAACTATGTTCCATAGCGGTGGTGATGTAGACTGATACAGGTATGTACATCAAATGCATCTTCAATCTCAAAGAATGATGAAAGGTTAACGTCGTTTTGTTTTGAGGCTCCTCTTGAGACTCGACACCAGATTGAAAAAGGCGGCTTCACTATGACTTATTTTTTTTATCCACAAGGAAAAAAAAATTCCTGCGGCTGATTGTATACCTACCATTAATCACAAAAAGTTATTGAACAATTCTTTATAAAGAGTATGTATATATATTTATTAAAAAACCCTCAAAGGGCCACATCTAAATCACAGAACGATTTCGATCTACATAGATCATCATCAGCGCTGATACAGGCAAATCACATACTGAGCCACCAAAAATAGTTGGTGGAGTCACCGTCCGTAATGTAAAGACATATATAGTCCAAGAGGCAGCGCTGAAAAATCTCTTTGAATTTACTAAAGATAATGTTTCACAGTTGATTACTGTGATTGTGTAGGTGTAGAGAAACATACTGCGGTCGGTCAAGCGAAACGTAGAACAGGGGTTACTGAGAGGGTATCAAAGTTGCTTTCCTACGAACGTAATTAAATCCATTTACTAAGGCTGAAAATCAGTACACATATTCTAAATTAAATATAAATAAAAGTTATTATAGTCGGTCAGCTGTATGACGGGACAGAGCCGGTCGGTCGGCCCCAGTGAATGTACAGGGTTATTCACTATATTTTGACCCCCTTGTAAACTGCTTTATTTACCGAATTAGAAAAAAATGTAAACTAATGTAAATGTAAAAATGTACAATAGTTATTCGATTTTTAAATTATGATTTTTTGACATATATATCGTACTAGTGACGTCATCCATTTGGGCGTGATGACGTAATCGACAATTTTTTTAATGAGAATAGGGGTCGAGTGCTAGCTCATTTGAAAGGTTATTTAATTCCCTATTCAGTAATATAAACATTAACATGATTAATTATACAGGGTGTCCAAAAAAAATATTTTTTAAATTCAATTAATTGTTTAATTAAGTATTCAAAAAAATTTTTTGGACACCCTGTATAAATAATGATCTTATTGTTTATAGTACTGTATAGAGAATTGAATAACCTTTCAAATGAGCTAGCACACGACACCTATTCTCATTTAAAAAAAATAGTCGATTACGTCATCACGCCCAGATGGATGACGTCACTAGTACGATATATATGTCAAAAAATCATAATTAAAAAATCGAAAATTTTTTGTATTTTACATTTTTTTCTAATTCTGTAAATAAAGCAGTTTACAAACGGGTCAAAATATAGTGAATAACCGTGTACATTCATTGGGGCCGACCGACCGGCTCTGTCCCGTCATACAGCTGACCGACTATTTAATTTAGAATGTGTGTACTGATTTTTAGCCTTAGTAAATGGAAATAATTACCTTCGTAGGAAAGCAACTTTGATACCCTCTCAGTAACCCCTGTTCTACGTTTCGCTTGACCGACCGCAGTATGGTTCTCTACACAATCACGGGAATCAACTGTGAAAAATCTAGCTTTAGTAAATTGAAAGAGATTTTTCAGCGCTGCCTCTCCGTCTAATACTACACTTCAAACAAGCAACCGACGTGCCTTGTGAGGGAGTCATAAGATGCCAAAGGCCATATCCATACAGATTTTTATCCATTACTTGGATATTTTAATAATAATGTAATTCTAACATATATTTTGTTAACATTTAAAGGGTTTTTTTACCCATGTACTATGTATTTTTGGTGTAAACGTGTGATTAAGATGTGGCAATTTTAGGGTTTGTTAATAAATATATACCTTTTATAAAGAATTTTTCAATAAATTTTTCATTTTTTTTGTTTAACATTTGTGACACTGTTTCCCTTGTTTTTAATAGTGCCTATTGTATTTGACACTTCTGAAAATAGTTTTGTTTTCTCCAAGTATGCACGGTTTGTGGTATTTGATGACACTCTTGCATATTACATTGATCTGACAACGTTGAATTTTTGTACATGTATCAACAAACAATTTTTATTTGTAAAGTGGAATTCTAATTGAATGAGTACACAACATTATTCTCGCATTTGTACTGACATGACACAGGTGTTTTAAATGCAGGAAGTGGGATTTTACAGGTTCATTTCCTGTTAAAGCCACAAATATTGTTGGGATGCTAATTATTTTACTTGTTTATCCTTATTTTCTCCTGAGACGACAGAGATATTGAGGTCATGTTCGATATAAAATGTAAACTATCTGTAATATGAAAGTATGTAGTGCATATTATGCAACTGCTATTCTTGGATCAGCCGGACAATAAATTGTACATTTTTTGTAGTAAGTTTAAAAGAACATTTCGCTTTAAAATTGATGCTGATAGCCAATTAAAACTGGGAAAAGAAACTTACATAACCAAGGGCAAAAATGACCAGCTATGGAAATATTAACGAAGGCTAGAAGAGGTTTTCTGAAGGATAAACTTTGTAAAAATAATCACCTTAAACAAGACGAAAAATTAACGATTTATAAAATATCAATTAGACTGATCCTGAACTTTAACGCTCCCGTTGAGCTAGCCCTCCACTTTGCAAAAATTAAAAAACAAATAGCGCTAAACTACAAGCTATTTATGATCCTTCATATCATATCCCATAGATTAAAAATGTTGAGCTCGTTACACTGGGCAGGAATTTAAACATTTTTTCTGGGGGGCGGGGCTGACTCAGCTCTACACTACTTAAAAACAGATATATTGTATTGATATTTGAGGCAGAATTTGGAAAGTAGCACACACTATCATGCTCCCTAAAAAGGGCAAAACAAAGACAAATCTAAACTCTTACAGGCCGATTTCTCTACTAAGTGTTCTTGGTAAGGTCTTCGAAAGGATCCTTAAGGAGAGAATCGTTGACTTTACCACCGAAAATAATATCATTCCCTCCTACCAATTCGGCTTTAGAGAAGGTCTCTCCACAAAAACGGCGTTGACAGAAATCGTCACACATATCACTCAAAACCTTAACGACAAAAATCTAGCACTTGGCATTTTCCTGGACGTACAGAAGGCCTTTGATCAGGTTTGGCATGCCGGCCTGACGAAGAAACTCTGGGACGTTGGTATGCCCATTCCTTTTATAAAACTCATACATTCGTATCTCTCAGATCGCACCGTCATGGTTAAGGTCAAAGAACTGCTGTCTACCTCTTTTACTCCATCAGCAGGAGTACCTCAAGGTTCCGTGTTGGCACCCATACTTTACACAATATACAACAGCGACTTCCCTAATCCTAGACATACTAACACATTGACATTACTATATGCGGACTACACTGCACTAATAACAACATCGAGAGACATTCATGTTTTGAATAGGTGTGCTCAAAATCACCTTAACACCGTCGAAAGATGGTGTGGAAGATGGCGAGTCACACTTAATCCAAACAAAACCCAAACCATACTATTCAGACATCCAAACATGAGTGCACACACTACTCGTAATGCAGAAGAAAGAGTCGTTCTGGACCTGTGGGGCGAGAGATTACAACTCCGTGGCCAGATTGAGTACCTAGGCGTCATTTTCGATAGAACGCTAAATTGGGACAGGGATCTGGCTGAAACTCGCAAAAGGGTGAAACGGAGGGTTAATCTGCTCAGCAGTCTCTGTGGAAGATTCGGTCGGACGCATAAACACACACTTACACACACATACAAAACATTCATACGGCCAGTAATCGAATACAAATCTAACATTTACACATTACTAAACAAACGCAACACAGAGAGATTACTGGCCACCGAACGCAGCATACTCCGCAAAACAAACTACAAACGAAGAGACTATCCATCTAGACTCATACATAATCTAGCAAGAATCCAGCCACTAAACGAGAGAATCTCCTCTCTGAGCAGGAGTTTTACTACAAAAATCATTAACAGCCAAAACATCAGAGCTCAAAACGTCCTTAAAACTACCTGCTCATCCTTCGGTAGTGTATTCACCAGAATACCCAAACGAAAATTACCTCACCTACCAACAAAATTGCTGAATCTTGCCAGCACAGAAGACATCCCTGGTGAATATACTGATATCCTGGAGGCAACTCCACTTTATTTTAGAATCAACCGTTAGATAAATAACTCACTTAGAGTTTTGCCTCGGACAGGGAGAGTTCGGTTTTCTGTGGTTTCCCGTACTCATTTGCAAATTATACCTGTCCTTAGGGAGGATACAGCCACAGCTGCCCTTAACGCGAATTCAATCATTCTAAATATTTAAATATTCAAACAGTCAAACTTAATTTCAAATTTTAAAACTTAAACTCAAATCTTAAAATTTTATCAGACACATTAAAAAATTTTCAACAGTTCCATTTAATATCTAAATTTAATTTTTGCATGTATAATAATTTGTTTTAGATCAAAAATTCTGAAAAGAACCGTATCACCAACTTTCTCCTCTGATTGCTCCAGCCCAGCAGCCTCCAAAGCAGAGCACCACCACCAACGGCACAGACTACCACCAGTGGTTCCAGTGGACACAAACAACAGTGTCGAGATAAGACATGTCCTGAAGAGGTGTTAAATCACCTAAAACAGGACAAACACATACCGAAAAATTAGAAAAAAAAACAGAAAAGCATCCAAACAACCCACAACGAGACGAGGCAGAATTTCGAGCTACTTGTGAGCTTTCGAAGTGATATATAGTTTCGATTTTTAAGCTCATCTACTTAACCCCCAAAAAATCCTTTAACTGATTCAACTCAAGAGAAAAAATGTTAAGAAAAATTAAAATATATCGTATTGTGGATATAAAATTCGTAATACGTATAAATTCTAAGAATAAACTCTTAAAATATACGCATTTCGGTTATTGAGCTACAACCCCTTCGCAAGAAAACCTCCCCATCTTCCCGACTTAAAGAGAGAATTGTACTTAAAATGAATATAATTAATTATTTTGCGACTACATACACATCGTTTACTAATTTATGAGCTTGCAAAATACGTGCCTTTCGATTATTTAATTTACAGTACATACATATTAAAGTATAACAGAGTTAACAAAAACCCTCAAGGTCACTTGCACCGCATAAACGAACGTCTTTCGTCTCTTCTCACGGTTGCAGACAAATCGGTATTACTATACATAACTAATTATGTAAGCATTGTTATTTAAATAAACTACTATATTAGAACTAGAGTTTTAATACATAAAATGTGTTTAATAGTTATTTATGATATAAGTGTTAGCCCGACCGCACATCAAAGAAACATGAAACGTAAATTACGTTTCATGGAAATAAACCACTGCTAAACAAATATACGTCCGGCCATTTATGAAACTCTCCGAAAATAAAAATGTGTCATGAGCATGAATCACACTGGTTTCATTGGTAGGCAGGCGGACTTTGAGATTTGTTTAGCAGTGTTTTAGTTTCATGAAACATGTTTTTCGTTTCATGTTTCATGTTTTTCGTTTCATGTTTCTTTGGTGTGCGGCTTGGCTTAAAAGTACACGTTTAAGGCACGCATGTGAAAGTTTGCAGAATGAGCGATAGCGAGTTCTGCAATTCACATGAGTGTCTTAAAAATGTACTTTTTAACACGCATATCATACAATATTTTTTCTACAAACGTAATTACAGGACAATATCTACAAAAACTTTTACTTGAACTTGACTGACATTCCAATTTTATATTTTTTTGACATTACATCAAAATTGCATATACGGTCAATACGAACTGCAGTGCCTTAAAAATTTTTAAAGCACTAGTGCCTTAAAGTAGATTTTTAACGCTCGTATGGAGTGCTAAAAATTGCATTTTTAACACGGTTGTAGAAAAAATATATTTTGCTAATGTACTATTTTCCTATATAATAAAACCATTTTTGTTTTATATAAAGATTTAAAATCACATGCAATAAGAATATACAGTGCGGTGGAATAAGTGTTGCCTCTCCCCCTGTTAACTTGTTTATTTTAAGAATATAAGCAAAATGCTCGGACAGGTCGATTTTTAAACTAACCACAGTATATTATAGCATCAACGTTTCGAACTTTACGCGATCCCTCTTCAGGTGACAGCCATAACTTTGATTTTTTTAAATGGTAAAGTACATCATGTGACACCTCATTTAACAGCTTTTGAAATACTGATTTCAAAAATGTATAACACTTTAATCCTTTTTGAGATAGTAGGCCCAAAATTTCGTTCGAACACTTTTTAAACGCATTTATTTTTTTCGAATTCTGAAAACTAATAAGTATTTTTGAAAAATTTAAACGCAGAATGAAAGACTATATTATTACCGAGGGCTGACAGTCCCTTAGAATAAACAAAAAGTTTCTTTTGAATGATATATTTGAAATTAAAAATTACACTAAATTTTCTCTTTTTTTCACCACTCTGTGACTTATTAAAATAAACATTATAGGAGTTCTCAGGGACTTTGGACCATCGAGAATACGGTAATATTTCATTCTGCGTTTAAATTTTTCAAAAATATTTATTAGTTTTTTCAGGATTCGAAAAAAATGATTGCATTTAGAAAGAATTCGACCGAAATTTTGCGCCTACGCTCTCAAGCAGGATTAAAGTATTATACATTTTTGAAATCAGTATTTTAAGAGCTTTTAAAAGAGGTGTCACATGATGTACTTTCCCATTTAAAAAAATCAAAGTTATGGCTGTCACCTGAAGAGGGATCGCGTAAAGTTCGAAACGTTGATGCTATAATATACTATGGTTAGTTTAAAAATCGACCTGTCCGAGCGTTTTGCTTATATTCTTAAAATAAACAAGTTAACAGGGGGGGGGGGACAACATTTATTCCACCGCACTGTATAATAGATATTGTTTTAAACAGATAGTGAGATTTTTTGTTCATTTCGGTAAATATTTTACACATTATATCCTTTTGAATAAAAGACAATAATCAAATGTTGTGTTGTAATATATGTATAATTTAAGATTAAATTTTCTACGGAAAATTTACCTTTTATTATTATTCACCTATTGATGTAATTCACAAAAAACGCTATTAAAAAATTAATGCAATTAATTTAATTTTATTAAATGTATGATTTACATGATTTAAACAAATTATTGTATAATTTTGACAATTAAAGAATAAATTTAGATAAAATGTAAATTAATATTCTATAAGTATAACTTATAATTTCGTACAGCAATATGTAACGCACAATGTAACTAGCACAATGTAACTTCGTACAGCAGCAATATATAAGATAGCAGGGATATTCTATATTTCTGCAAAATAAATTGCAGTTCAATAATCGAAATGCGCGTATAATTAGTAATCGAAATCATAAATTAGTAAACGATATGTAATCGTAAAATAATTAATTTTATTCATTTTCAGTTCAATTTTAAGCCGGAAGGAGATTTTATTTGCGAAGGGGTTGTCGTTCGAAATGGGCATTTTTAAAGAGTTTATTCTTAAAATGTATACGCTATACGAATTATATCCGCGATATATTTTAATTTTTCTCAATATTTTTCTGAGTTGAAACAATTAAAGGATTGCTTGGGGGTTAAGAAGATGACCTAAAAAATCGAAACTATATTACTTCTCTATAAACTACTATCGATTCAATATCTCTATTTTTACTCGTAAGTAGTGAGGGGGCTGAGTCAACGTTGACTCGGCCCCCCACAAAAAATATTAAATTCCTGCCCAGTGTAAGGAGCTCAATATTTTGAATCTGCGGGATATGAAAGCTCATAAATAGCTCGTAATTTAGCGCTATTTGTTTTTTAAAATCTGAAAGGTGGGGGGGGGGGACTCTACAGGGGTAACTTTAAAACTCTGAGACCAGATCTGACACATTTAAAGCTAAGCGAGTATTAGACATCAAAGTATTTTCCAGCTTTTATAGGTTTATGATAAAAGCATTTTGTTGATTTTAAATCATTGTAGAATAATTAAAATATATTTATACTTAAGTATTTTCTATGGGAAATAAGCCACAATTTTACTAAAAAATGAATTTATTGGCACTATGAGATTTGGAGATATGGCGTGATAAAAGCTTATACATTTTGTTGTAATTAAATTAAACTTAAATTTTGAAACGTGAAAATTTATGATAAATTTTCATTTAAATAAATAAATAAATAAATTTCATCATAAATTTTCACGTTTCAAAATTTAAGTTTAATTTAATTACAACAAAATGTATAAGTTTTTATCACGCCATATCTCCAAATCTCATAGTGCCAATAAATTCATTTTTTCGTAAAATTGTGGCTTATTTCCCATAGAAAATACTTAATTATAAAAATGCCACAAGGAAATAGCTTCAGAACAATATATTTATACCTACTGAAAATTAGTTTTGTATCTGTACTCTATTCTGTACATCTTAATGTCAGTTTCAGAACCAAAATCTTTACTCGTTCATGGTTCGGAACACTGGACACTAAAAAAATTGAACCTAATACATATTAAGCCCTAAAAAGAAAAAGATTTTGAACATATTGCTGTTTTAAATCAACTACTAAAAACGAAGATGAAATTTAAAGGAGAACTTCTTGAAAAACTGGTTACTTGTTTAAGTTTATCAGTATTTCGAATGGCCTTAAATTAGGTCAGGATTGCTGTATTGATCTTCATGTTTGAAAGACATTTCATGAAAGACTAGACACCGCTTCTAAATCGGAGTCCTCTTATTTATCATTTTTCTTGTCTCGAATGTGATAGACAGTATATAGTCCTCTTATTTATCATTTTTCTTGTCTCGAATGTGATAGGCAGTATATAAGCAAACATCGCAGTGATTAAAATAAAGAATAACGCAGCACAAAAGCGATTGCAAAAGAGAGAAAATTATTGTGCAATAGCACACCATTCCAAAATATCAGGCCACACATTTAATTTATCAGATATCAAGAACTCAGATACAGAAAACGACTATATAAAAAAGATTATTTCTCGAAATGTACCACATCAACAAAAATAAAAAGTCAATCAATTATAAGACAGATACCAGCATGTTAAGCGACATGTATTAAAATATTTTAAAATTCTGGGCATAAAACATATATGGGTTGAACAGATGATGCCTACCGAAGCAGAGGTCGTCTGATGATCCAAAACCTTGCCATAGGAATCGAATGCAAGAGGCACGAGATCGAAACATATAGAAAATTATGAGGAATATCTATGTCCAGCAGTGTACAAACGAACATTTAATGATGAATATAAGTATAGCATTTTTTCGTAAGTTATATTTTTGTGAATGTTATGTTTGTATAGTGTTATTTAATTTTGTATTATGTTCCTGATGAAGTTGAAAAAAAAATAGGACATCATTAAGTTCCGAGGGTCCGAGAAGTTAGCCACATTAGATTTTCACAGAACGTTAAATTTAAGTTTGACAGTGTTGCCATGTGATTATAATGTATAATATGTTGCACGCTTCAAATATACAGAGAAAGCTTTGAAAACTACCTTTTTACATTATTTTATGGATTTTGCTATTTTTTAATTTATGTAAAACACGAACGAATAAATATTTGTTTATTTTGATATTAATTGCAGTTAATTATTAGAAATTTTTTGTGGTAATTGCACTGATAGATTACTGGATAGATTTGGCAATAGAGTCAGAACGTTTAAATTTGCGTTTGCCAGATTGCACAAATGTTCCGCAGATATAAATTTTATGACTTTCTTTTTATTATTTATTATTTGGAATGAATGTACCTGAATACTGTTAGTTACTGAAAAGTGTTCATTTCATCAGTACGTCATTTTTGTGTTTATTGTGTGCCTTTTTAAAATATTAAAATGCTTACAACTATTGTACCGCGTGAAAGTTTTTCACTGTTTAACTTTATTATTTATACAAATCGTATTTTCATATAGATAATAATAAACTAAAAGTATAAAGTAAAATCTTAAAGCAGCAGAATTTTACTTATTTTACACTTTTCAACTTTATACTAAAATCTTGGTATTTCGACATAATCAGAGAAATTTAAAATTTTTTCTCGTTATTTTATCTACATAGTTAATGTTTTCGGACATCTTGGATATTAGTGCACCCTAATATGTCTGTGTAGATTTTGGCATTGGATCCGACCATCACTTGTAACACCGTTGCCGTATCCTTTATTTTTTCATACTATCACGTTACAATGTTTTGTGATATTGATATTATACACCCTCAAAAAAGCGCTTAGTTTTCGAGATACTGACCACGGAGGAGTGAATGGCTAATTTTATTCATACTTTATATTTTCGACGGTGCTGAAAACGAAAATGAGGTTTATTTTGAATTTTATGTGGGGGAACATTGTCAAAATCGCAATTTTAACCTAAAATTAAAAAAAAAAATGAAATCACGTTTTTTGCGTTTACCTCGCTACAACTCTGTTCCATTTTAATATTTTTGAAGTTATACTTCTTTACCGGCGATATGAGGGTGAATTTTTATATGTTAAAACCTATGATCCCGGCGCATGCGCAATATAACTTTTTTCTGATTGGATGTTCAAATGGCATGTCAAAAATTATTCAATATGGCGGCTGTGGTACAGCTGTACGTAGTTTGATTATTTATGGTTGTTGCGTTTTGAAATTTGTGGGAAAAGAAACAAAGTTAGTTAATAGTTATACTGCCTTTTTAAATAGTTTCCATATACATACCTATATTTTTGGACTTTTGGACTATTTTGGACAAGGAAAACTCATTCTAATTTGGTAAGTAGTTTTTATTCTAATCATATTGTAATTATACATTTGGATTAGGTTGGAATACATACATTTATTTTCTCAAGAATGGGGATTTTAGAGAGAAATCCCAAATTAGGTCCGATTTTTATTTTTAAATTATGATTTTTTGGCGTAGATTTATTTATCTAGTAGTTCTAAAGTTCTACCAATCTTTATCTAATATATTGTTTTCTTACTGTTTTGTTATATTTTAATATTTTCTTCCACAAAATTTAAACTACATAATTTAATTATATTCAAAACAACTGTCAAACAGTAAAACGTTCAGTTACCCTATTTTTCCACATGACAAATAATGTGGAATTGGACGAGTGAGTCTAGGCTTCGATTACGAATCAAAGCGCCCCGAAATTCACGGGTTCGATTCCCGATGCAAGTTTTTATTTTTTTTTATTTTTTTTATGCATTTTATGATTGTAAGTATATTTGTTATATCATTTTTTTTTTCAGAAAATGCGTATTTCAAAATTTTTGCCAACAATTATTATCGTTCAGAAATAATTTTTTCTTTGTGGCATTTTTCAATGTGTTTGTGTGCGTTTTATTCTTTTATTTTTTTAAATTTTTGGTATTGTCTTAAAAATCACATAATATGTAGTAGAAGTATAACTTCTTACGTGCGTACAAAGTACACACACATTCTTTTTTTCTGAAATTTTTACAGCTCTAACATTTCTGAAGACAAAGGTACCTGCTTCTCAAGTTTTTATTCTTATCATGATAAAGGTTATGAATTTTTCAAAGAAAAAGGTGCGGATTTGTGCATTGCAAAGTTTAATCACAAAAGTTGTAAGTTTAAAATTTAGCTTCTTAATCACGTTTATTTGAAAGTATAGAGTACAAAGAAGTTTTCTGGTAAGTTTTAGATCAAAATGTTTTATAGAAAAAAAAAAATAGTGCAACTTTTAATGTCGACATTAGAAATCCCCAATATAACGCTTATTTTTTTAGGGACAGTTATAAAACTGTATATATGCCAATTACAATATATGGGGCACAAAACTGGGTACTTAATGACAGACAAAGAAAAAGATTACAAGCTACAGAAATGAGATACTTAAGAAAAGTGGTGGGAGCAAGAAGATTAGACAAAAGAAGAAACGAAGATATAAGACATGAATTACAGGTAAAATCGCTCAACGAAAAAGTTGAAGAAAAGAAGTTAAAATGGGCTGGACACATGATAAGAATGAGTGGTGAGAGACAAGTGAAAATGACATGGGAGGCCAAAGCAGTGGGTAAAAGCACGAGGGGCAGACCAAGGAAAAACTGGAACACTAGTGTAAACGAAACCTCAAGAAAGGAGGAACATCGTGGCAAGAAGCAAAAGTTTTAGCAGCAGATAGGAAGAAGTGGCGTAAATTTGCAGAGAGTATATAAAGGAGGAATCCTCGACACCTAATGGTAAAAGAGGCAACCGATTATGTATGTATGTGTATTTTTAGGGACAGACAATCTAGATCTAATTTCTCACCTTTAGTACTATCCTTGGATTATAAGCTTTCATTTGACACCTCATTTGTCATTCTACCTAGTTAATGACGGAGAAGTAAACGTTCTTATTCTATTATTCTTGTAGGTACATTTAGGCCGATGCCACATTATGCGTTTTGACCGGATGCGCTGAAAACGCATCCGTTTCCAACGCAACCGGACCGACCTGTCACACTATGCATTTAGTCTGGTGCAGTTTGTAAGCGCGTACCGATGACTCAAAACGCATCCGTTTCCAACGCAACCGGACCGATCTGTCACACTATGCGTTTTGACCGGATGCGGCGGAAACGCATCCGGTCAAAACGCATAATCTGACATCGGCCTTAACATTGATTGAAATTATGAAAGAATTTGCATGGCAACACTGTGCAGCACAAACATAAGATTCAGCTGTGCGTTACATAGGGTGCACTAATATCCAAGATGTCCATGTTTTCTGCATGTTTTCCATGTTAATACATTAATAAAAATATATCACATGTTTTTTTCCGATTTATTTTAAGAACACATGGCAACACTGTCCTTTATGTATATGTAGCTAACTTCTCGGACCCTACAATTTAATGTTGCCCTAATCAACTTAATCAAATAATCAACAAAATATCAAACAACAGAAATAAAAATGTAAATTCTTGTCAAAGTCAAAAGAGGAGTTTCTTGGCGCGAAAAGATTCAACACCGTTTTCGTGTATGGCCGCCTTTACACTTTACAGCCACTAAACGCGAGGACCTATTCCAAAAAATTTAAGATTTGAGAAATTCGCTCTTGCGAAAATCTAGAATAGTTTTCGCGTACGTACGGTAAACGGTACGTACTGTCGATGATTCCTACGTTTCGCATCACCCTAAATGCATAATTTTAATCAACGAATAATATTAAAGAGCGAGCTAATAGGACGCGAGCCAGGCAAGAGTAAAGGAAAAACAGGTGGCCCCGACGCGACGATCGCACTATAGACGTATTGAGCCAGTAGCGTTCTGTACCTAGCGAGAGGAGAGCTGCCCACATCAACCCCCGAACTGGGGTATAACGGAGATAGAACAAAATATAAGAGAAAAAAATTTACATATTTGCTGTTTTTTGTGTTTTTTATACGGTGTGTTCTAATAAGGCGCAAGATTTATACCCTTAAGATTTTTTGATTTATAAACTGGAGGATGATCCTATCAAGAGTACCTATGTGACAAAAAATTTGGCATAAAGCGACATGTTTTTAGAGCGAGCGATCAACAACCGATCTTCAGCTAATTGTAAAATATCGCATTTGGCCAAGAATAATTATTATTCTACATATTTTTTGTGTCTTTGTCTCCTCTTGGTTAACCTTCAGTCGTCGCGCCAAGTCTGCGAGACCATAACTTTTTAGAAACAGTTTCGCAAAAAATAACAATTTTTGCTTAACATGCTTATTTATATTTTACGAGAATTTGTCATGGATACGGTGCTTTTTTAAGGCCGATTTATACATATCCGGGCCGTGTCCGTTCCGTTTTAAGACAGGGCCCGGTAAAAAAACATTATGTACTCTTATGAGTATATTTATACATTGGCGTTTCTTGGACGGGGCCCGTCCGTGCCCGGTCTGAAATTAATCCCAACCGATATTTTTGGTTGGGCACTGTCGATACACGGAAATGACACGGACTTGTATAAACACTATTTTATTGTTTTATGAACGCGACTGCAGGTAAATAGACAAGCAGGAGATGTTGTGCAGTTAGTATGTTATGGTTTCTTATATGTATTATTTATATATTTACATATTTTATTTCTTATTTCTAATTACATATTATTACATTTGGTTGTAGTCTAACATTATTTACGGATGCTATTTACGTACTAGTTTATATTATTATGGACGATGAAAAATTAATCGAATTGGTCCGCAAACCCGGACCAATTCGATTATTCTAATAAGTCGCCATTATTTTCAACTATTTTTACACAGAAATATGTAATAACGTTTTGCTTTAGTATATTCGGCCTGGTACGCACATTGACACGAACACGGTTGTATGTAAATATGGCATTAAAAATACCCGGATTCGGCACTGACACGGAACGGACACGGCACGGATATGTATAAATCGACCTATAAGTATTACGGAGTTAAAATAGATCAAAAGTTTAAAATTTAACAAAATTTGATATCTGACAAAACAAAAAAAAGGTAAATGTGAATTAATTAACATCCTTAACCACTGACATGCGGTATGTCATACCTTACCGAAAATATATTTTGTTGTAAAACGTGTTTTATAAAATATTTCTAGAACACCATCTGTGTTACCTTCAAGTGGTGTGTAATTGTACGTGCTCCCAATAATACTGCAGTTTTAGTATGGTTTAGTCTTTCAGCTACGTCGACGTAAAGTTATCTTGCGGTCCAGATTATTCTTTCGCTATTAGTATGGCAACAAGTTCATTTAGTTGTTCTACCTTCAAGTGGAAAGCACTATTTTACTATTTTTGAGTTACCAACACTCAAGTTTTTTTTAATTCAGTTTATAAAGGATGTGCATATATGTGATTTCGGCATTTTTCACACACTTGCTTAGTTTTTTTTGTCAGCTAGTCTTGTGGCAGTTAGACAAAGGTGGCATCTTAATTTTCGGACCGGTTCAGGTTCAAAAGGGGATGCAGGAAGTGGAGTACCACCGAGGTTTATTATTGTATATCTTAATTCACGACTAGGTGGTCGGTGGATCAAATACTTACATTAATGGTGCAATGGAAGTTTACTTTAACACGTGTTGCATATCAAACCACAGAAATACTACTAATGGAAGATTGCATAAAGTCACAATGCCATATAATAATTAGTAGCAAAACTACAACGCATATTTTTTGTCATGGGGTCCACTGGGACCCCACAATACCACTTAAGGGTTAAATATTATGTTCCTCTCGGGGGAACGTGTTACCGTAGACAGCGTGTCCCCATGTGGCGAATAGGAGAAAACACTGACCAGCTTTGCCTTGGGGGTAGATGGCAAATAAAATATCACCGTATAGATCACAGTATAGAACATATAACACTCTTAAGTTGCAGTGAAAGTAAGCCTAGAAGAAGAAATACTTTAACACATTCGCGGGCGTGTCTGCAATTGCAGACACATGTGTAGGAACAGGTCTACTATTGCAGACGATTTGTGTAAGTCCCACCAAAATTATGACGTCTGTTATTGCAGACGCAATGCCCATAAAGTATGAAGGTTGTTGTCCCTATATACATATTGAGTTTTTTGTCGCAGGAAAGTGTTCCATGAAAGCATTTTTCGTAGTCAGAAAGAAAGAACACCTACACCAAAAAATGGTGATGTTCTGAGTAGGTCAAAAATATACCAAAAGGGTTCGCGAATGTGTTAAAGTGGAAACCCTGGCATTCCAACTATGGAGTTGAAGCATCGGGCTAACTTGCAAAAACGAAAAATGTTAAAAACCTGGATTGTCTCGGAACGGATTGACGAAGAAACAACAACATGCTCTAGGAAAAAGGAAAATTAATTTTGGAGGTTAGATCGTACAGGGATTTGGCCGAAAAATAAACGAAGTCATAATTTATGAACTAAGTAGACATAATATGAACATCACAGTGCTTACAACAACAAAGCGAATGGGGTCCGAAAACCTCGAATACGATTACTTATGATCTATCTGTATGACAAAAGAAACTAAGGAAACTCATAATATCTTGAGAGTGAGATGATACTGTCTAGCAGTAAATAATGGTATTGGTCAATGTCAACACGTTCGGTGTCCATCTTGAATAAACGCCACTTGGCTGGTACCACGTACTTTAACCGTTCGTTTAGTTACACAGTATTACTGACGACACTCGTGCGTCGTCGGTACCCCGATGAAACCGTCGTGACGACACTCGTGCGTCATGGTGGACCTAAGTGTGACACACAACGACACACAAAATAAAACATCTCAGCATCGCCTGCCTATACTAATAGCTGCAGAAGAAGTAAAACAATTATATTTATGTAAAACGCTAAAAAACAATAAATACTCAGTAGTAATCCAATAGAAGAAAAGAAATAGCCACGCAAGTATCAAAGTTGCTGAAAAGCGACAAGATGCAAAAGCCACAAGACAATATAAAAAAATAGTAATTTACACGAGTTGCTAATAAAGAAGAGTTAGAAACGCTGTATAAAATATATACAGAGAGAGTCTGTAATTTGGAATAAATTCAATATCTGAAATACTAATTGTTTTTTTGAAAAATGCTCAGACCCGTCGATTAGTATTTCAAATTGTCCTTTTTGGCATACATTAATAATTTATACAGGGTGTCCCAATTTAGAGATATGACGTCATCGTTGATTTTCTTAAATGGCAACACTGTCATTTTGATAGCTATTTTGATAGGGTGTGTAAAGTTATACATAACTGCAAAATATCATATTTCTTTTCACTACCATTTACAAGATAATAAAAAATAACAAAGTTATGTCTGTAATTTGGAATAAATTCAATAATTCAAATACTAATTGTATTTTTGAAAAATACTCAGACCCGTCGATTAGTATTTCAAATTGTCATTTTTGAAATACAATAATAATGTATACAGGGAGTCCCAATTTAGAGATATGACGTCATCATTGATTTTCTTAAATGGCAACACTGTCATTTTGATAGCTATTTTAATAGAGTGTGTAAAGTTATACATAACTGCAAAATTTCAAATTTTTATTCCCTACCATTTACAAGATAATAAAAAATAACAAAGTTATGAAAAACAAGTAATCGAATAATAGGTAATTTAATTTAATTATTTCAATTAAGCAAATGCTCATAATGTTGCCCATTGACTAGTTGACAATAATTAAGGGCAACATTATGAGCATTTGCTTAATTGAAATAATTAAGTAATTCAATTATTTTTTGATTATGTACTTGTTTTTCATAACTTTGTTATTTTTTATTATCTTGTAAATGGTAGGGAATAAAAATTTGAAATTTTGCAGATATGTATAACTTTACGCACCCTATCAAAATAACTATCAAAATGAGAGTGTTGCCATTTAAGAAAATCAATGATGACGTCATATCTCTAAATTGGGACATCCTGTATACATTATTATTGTATGTCAAAAATGACAATTTGAAATAATAATCGACGGGTCTGAGCATTTTTCAAAAAAACATCTAATATTTGAATTATTAAATTTATTCCAAATTACAGACATAACTTTGTTATTTTTTATTATTCTGTAAATGGTAGAAAATAAAAATTTTATATTTAGCAGTTATGTATAACTTTACACACTCTATCAAAATATCTATCAAAATGACAGTGTTGCCATTTAAGAAAATCAACGATGACGTCATATCCCTAAATTGGGACACCCTGTATACATTATTATTGTATGTTAAAAAGGACAATTTGAAATCCTAATCGACGGGTCTGAGCATTTTTCAAAAAAACAATTAGTATTTGAGATATTGAATTTATTCCAAATTACAGACTCTCTCTGTATAGAGTGAAAACCACATATTTATACTGGTTACTTATATTTATTCCTATTCGAATAAAACTATTTCAGCCCTGGGCCCTTGGTTTAAAAACGCTGAGACCCGTCGATTTTTATACATAAATGTGCACTTTTTAAACCTAAATTTAAATGTATAGGGCAATTCATGCAAGCCTAGCAGTCCATAAGCTTATTTTTAATGGAACATCCTGTATATTTTTCTGCTTTTAAAAGCTCCTTTTAACATGATTAGAACGAAGAATTATCTAAGAGTCTATAATAAAAAATAATACAAGGTAAAATTGTGAAAATGTCACAAGGTAAAACAGCTGACATGGTTCGGTCACGTTAAAAGAATGAATGAGACTCGCTGGCCGAGAAAAATATTAGAGTGGGTCCCACCGGAGAGAAGAAAAAGAAGACGACCACGGAGAAGCTGGAGGGACAATATTCAGGAGGCAATGGATTCGAGGCAATTAGATGAAGATATGTGTTACGATAGAAAAAGTTGGAAGCTGGGTATGGAGAAGCGGCGACAGCCGTAGAAATCCATTATTATATATAAAATTCTGAAAATAATAATTAGCCCAGTAAATAATAAAATGACCCTTTTGGAGTGTAATTTTCAGGGTCAACTCCGAATTGCATGAAAATTTGGTTTTACGTTATACTTACCCTCCAGTTTAAAGTTGAACTTGTACCGTTGGTTGCTTTTACTTGGGGGTAAAATTCACCCCTTCTCGGAAGTAAAAAATCATACGTTCAAGATAAGTCCGGAGATGGATAAACTGATTAATTCTAAGTAACTTTTGTTCTATAGAGTTACAGTTGTTATAATTGATTTCAACTCTATAGTTCATACTATAGAGTATTTGCGAGTGGAAATGTGTATTTTTCAACAAAAAACCACGTTTTCAGGAAGTTTTTCGCAAATAACTCAAAAACTAAGTCTTCTATCGAAAAAAATATTCCTATCAAAAATGTAGCTCATAAAAACAAAAAAAAAATGGTGTATTAATAGAGTTTAACCCAGCAAAGGCAAAGTTATAGCTAATGAAAAATACATTTTTAATCGTCAAATTCCAAATAGAATATTTCAACGTGAAAAAAAAACGGAAAAATGAAGCAATTTTCGGGAAAATTTTTGAAGTGTTAAAAAAGCTTTATTTTTAATTTTTACAAAAGTTTCTAGCATCAAAACTAAGCGAGTTACGCTCAAAATAAAGTTAACCCTTTTTTTTGATAAAAAAAATCGTGAAAATACCCCCTATTTAGCACCCTAAATAAAATTAATCGTTACCGCTTTACTTTATATTATGTATGTGTATTGTTTATACGATCTGTAAGTTTGACCGGTTCGAAGTGCTTATTTTTGAAAAAATTTCTTTTTTTTACCAAAAAAAGGAGCCATCTTTATTTTGAGCGTAACTCCTGGTAACTCCCTTAGTTTTGATGCTAGAAACATTTATAAAAAGTAAAAAAAGCTTGTTTTAAACACTTTAAAAAAGTTTTAATGGGGTTTTCCCGAAAAGTACTTCATTTTTGGTTATCTCACGTTGAAATATTCGATTTGGAATTTGACAACTAAAAATGTATGTTTCATGAGCTACAACATTTTCAATCGCAAATAACTCGAAAAGTATTAACTTTGTTTAAAAACTCTATAGAACGAAAGTTGCTTAGAATTAGTCAGTTTATCCATTTCCGGACATTTTTTAAACACCCATTTTTTCACCCCCGAGTAGTGGTGACTGTCACCCCTTAAGTAAAAGCAACCAACGGCACAATTTCAACTTTGAAGTGGAGGGTAACTAGAATCTAAATCAAAATTTTCAAGCAATTCGGAGTTGAACCTGAAAATTACACGGTATAGCCGTATTTCCCGTTCATTTACTGGACTAAACTTATGTTTTTTTTTAAATTAGCTAAATACAGACATCCATTTTCTAACCTAAGTATAAAATATATCGGGTGTTGTATTTCATTTCTTGACGAAAATTATACATACTTTACTAATTTCACCTTATATTATTCATAATAGACTATAGACTATTGGGACCGTGCAAGTTCGGCAAAGCGACACCTGGTTTCTACGCTCTACAACTTTATTCGCACTTTTATTATTCCTGGTTACTGGATAATTGTCAAGGCCATAGTCCAAAGAAATAATAAGAAGAAAAAATAATAAGATTTAGGTTATGTTATTAAAACGTAAACAATTGTATGTAGTAAATAAAATTAGTTATTAAAATGTAGTACTGCAAGCAAAATACAATTAATTAAATTTACCTTTACATAATAATTGCATATCATATCAATATTGTGGAGCAATATAATATTTTTCTTCTTCAACGACAGTAGGTATGAAATGTTCGTCAATTTGACAATTTCAATTGACAATATGTATTATTTAAGAAAGTTGCAATATTTCTCCGCTATTCGCGCACGATCGTTTCTCTTGTCCCTTCCAAGTACTTGCACACCGCGAATACATAACATCCTCATGTTAGATCATGTTGTGGTCTGCAAATATGCAAATATACAGGGCGTTTAAACAAAAATATTTACACTGTAGCATATTTGAATTTAAAAGTTGACGTGTACCAGCGTTTTTCAAATTTGTAAAATAAATACAGAACGATTTTATTCCATAATACTAGCAGTGGCGGCTAGTGATTTTTACAAAAGGGGAGGCTATACCTAACTGTAAAATATCTAGACTTTGCACTAGCAAAAAAAATCCGCCAAAAAATCTAATTTAAGGCCCCATTTTTTTGACCATTTTTATTTACATTTTATAATATCATAATTCATAATATCATATCATTTTAAAAATAGTTAGTCAAATTGTAATAGTATATTAAGTATGGAGAACGGTAAGGGTTTTATACCGATCGAAGACAATTGTTTAGATTTAGTTAGATAGTTTAGAATTATTGTCTGAGATCGGTTACCCTTAACGTTCGACATGCTTATAACGTTTTTTGCAGGATTGATACCATTATAAATTATAAAATGAAACATTTTCGTCATATTGACTAGTTTCATTCATTTTATCAAGATAGATACTTTGGTTGTTAGGTAGTAACTAGGGTGCATAACAACAATGGAGAATTGAGTTTTTATTTAGTTGTCAATAATTTTAAGTACAATTTTGATTATTATAAATTAAAATATGAGCGAAAGTGAATTTGAAGAAATTGAACGGGCTTAGGAAGAAGGGTGTTCCGCAATTATTCCCGAAAAATCCAAAATCCGTTATCAAAATACCTACCAAAGTTTTAAAAAATGGTGCGAAGGCAAGAATGTTGTGATTTCATGCGAACTTTTAGCAAATGTTTTCATAGCAGCTTGGACATACTTTTAATTTTGGTAATTGATGAAAAATATTTAAGCAAAATATGTTTGAACGTAACTTCGTAATCATCTTTAAGAGGCTACAGTAGCGATCAACAGGTAGCAACTAATTTTGAATATTTTGTCGAGATATTTGGCACACATATTCGTAATATAATAAAGAATGGCGGTACACAGAATACAATTTCAGAAATATGTTGATACGTGGAAATTACTCTATAATTAAATAAAATATTGAAAAAAGGAGCCTGTACCGCCATTAAGAAAAAAAACTTTCTTCAAATAAACTTTTTTATCCCATGCCTAGATTTTGTGTAATCTTGGAACTACTACAATTTTTTATTTCTAACAAGAAATCGAACATATTATAACTAAATAACTAATTAGGCAACATAGAGAAATTATCACTGTCATTTTGACAAACCTGCGTCAGATTTTCTCTAATCTGTTCTGTCATCTTTATCGATATCGATATCTGTTCAGTGCAGTAGTGTGTTCATTTAAGAATTCGTTTTTGTTGTTTCGTAGGAAAGTAGTGTTTATTGATAGTTAATTTATTATATATTTGTTGTTGTATAAGTTGTTGGCCTCATTGAAAGAATATATTGTTGTTAATTGTGAGTTTTAGTTATATGTAGGTACGTAAGTCTATTTTATGTAAAAATATTTCGAATTCTAATGCGAGTATATAAAGTTTTAGGAGGATTTTTTATTCTAAGTCCATTAAAAACCGTGCCAAAATTATGCGAAAATCGAAATTTGTTTCGCTTCACAACAACAATAGTATATTAAGTATGGAGAACGGTAAAAGTTTTATACCGATCGAAGACAATTGTTTGGAGGAGGAGCGGTGCGACGACTCCAATTATTGTCTGAGATCGGTTACCCTTAACGTTCGACATGCTTATAACGTTTTTTGCACGATTGATACCATTATAAATTATAAAATTAAACATTTTCGTCATATTGACTAGTTTCATTCATTTTATCAAGATAGATACTTTGGTTGTTAGGTAGTAACTAGGGTGCATAACAACAATGGAGAATTGAGTTTTTATTTAGTTGTCAATAATTTTAAGTACAATTTTGATTATTATAAATTAAAATATGAGCGAAAGTGAATTTGAAGAAATTGAACGGGCTTAGGAAGAAGGGTGTTCCGCAATTATTCCCGAAAAATCCAAAATCCGTTATCAAAATACCTACCAAAGTTTTAAAAAATGGTGCGAAGGCAAGAATTTAAGAATCGAAGAAAAGACTCTATTGGCATATTTCGTTCAAAGACATAGGCAGTTGAAAGCTCCTGGAAGCCTCTGGGCAGAATATTCAATGATTAAATCCACCGTTTTTCTTTATGATGGCATTGATATTTCCAAGTTTTCAACTTTGATCGCGTATTTGAAGAGAAAAAATGTTGGCTATAGGCCTAAGAAAGCGAGCATTTTTACACGGGAGCAATTTGAAAAATTTCTGATGGAAGCACCGGATGAAGAATTTCTAGTTCACAAGGTAATATAAGCTAGTTTAGGTAAAAGAAATACTCTAATGAAGATTTTTTCATAATTTGTAGGTCGCAATGATATTGGGAATATCTGGTGCCTGTAGAAGAGAAGAATTATATAATATTACTATGAATGACATCCAACAAACCGATGGTTTAATGATTGTAAAAGTACCCAATACAAAAACGAACATCCAGCGTACTTTTACAGTCGTTAATAAACCAGACGATAAAATTCCATATTTAGAAATTCTGCAAAAGTATATAAAACTTCGTCCATTACAAGTAAAATCAAATCATTTGTTCTTAAGATACGCCAAAGGAAAATGTTGTGCTCAAGTAATAGGGAAAGGGACAATCGGGGGCTGGCCTTCTCAAATTGCCAAATTCTTAAATTTGCCTAATCCCGAGAACTATACTGGCCATTCGTTCAGGAGGACATCAGCAACGCTTTTGGCTAATAAAGGTGTTTATGTCCTCGGATTAAAGCCTCATGGAGGTTGGCGTTCATCGACAGTGGCAGAAAGCTATGTAGAAGATTCTCTTCAAAATAAAATAGATTTTGCCGAAAAAATATTGTGCAATACTAGTAATACTACTAATGTATGCGATTCTGCAAGAGTTTCTGTTAGAAGTGAAAGCACAGCCCAAACAAGTGGGATTTCATTAAATAATTTAACAAATTGTACCATAAGTGTCAATATTAATAAATAATTCGTTAGTTTTCTTTATTCTTTCAAAAAATAAATTAAAATTAAGAGATTTTTTAACTCGACGGTAAGTGAATTACTTACCGTCGAGTTGCTAGTAAATGTCACCTATTGACGTAAAATCTGTCACGGTAAACAGTCAAAAATGATCAATCGTGCAAAAAAGTGTATTATGAAAGTTTGTGTCGTTTATTTGTTAACAATTCGATCTCTGTAAGTAGATATGCATATGAAAATAAAAACAGATTTGAACTTTTGCATTCCATACAGGTTGAAGGTTCACATTTTTTAAGATACCTACTCAACTGAATTTTTTTAATTCTAAAAGCGGCCTACTGCGAATCCAAAAACACGGTAAATTAGCGACTGTTTGCTTTGCATTACAGATATCGGAAAAAGTTATTTGAACAAGGTGTTCCAAATATTATTCTAACCCCACATACCAAATTTCATCACAAAATTCGCACTTTTAGTTATTTCATTATTTGTAGTCAGGATCCTAAAATTGCAGAGGAGGCTGCTGGCCGATCAGCCGCCCTTGCCCAATCTCCGGGTAGCGTGTGCGTTAAACTATAATGCAGGAGACCCAATATAAGGAGACCGGGTCTCCGTAAACGTTGCTGGGCTGCGCGGAGCATTAGCAAGTAAGATTTTCCGGCCAGCAGCCTCCGCTCCAGTTTTAGGATCCTGACTACAAATAATAATGAAAAAACTAAAAGTGCGAATTTTGTGATGAAATTTGGTATGTGGGGTTAGAACATTATTTGGAACAACTTGTTCAAATAACTTTTTCCGATATCTCTAACGCGAAGCAAAATAGCAAAGTAAACAAAACAGTGTAGCATAGCATGTGTAAAAAATTGATGGGGAGGCTAAGCCTACCTTGCCTCCTCTGACCAGCCGCCACTGAATACTAGTTATTTCAAAAGTTCATCCTGTAATATTGTACACTACATAATGTAGTTTGTTGAGATTAGGTTGTGTTAGGTAGCTTGTAAAATTATAAAAATTTACAGGGTGTTCCATTAACAATGAAGCATATGGACTACACTAAGCTTGCGTGAATCACCATGTAGATCTAAATATATTATGTTTAAAAAGCGCACATTTATACATACATAATATATAAAAATCGACGGATCTGTGTTTTTTATAATTTTTTAAAACATGGACAGAAATAATTTTATTCCATAAGGCCGCTATTATATTAGGCAACTGGTGACGCCACCAAGCTGCTCCACCAGTGACTCATGACGTCACGGGGCATTTAAGTAAATGAGACCTATTAGACTACGGCAACTGGTTGCGCCACCAGAAATTGTTGTCGATCTGGTGGCCGAACCAGTCCACCAGCCGGGTAACAGGGTCTGGTGGCGCCACCAAGCCGGGGCATTATGTTATATGGACCCTATTAGACTGAGCAACTGGTGTCGGCCACCACTAGTTCATTTTTATTGTAATCGAGTGCTTCGTATTTCTTTTCTATTAACTTCTATATATTCTATATATTAACAAGCGTATATTTTTCTAAAACCTTTTTTGTTGATTTATAAATATGCTATATTAAAAAGTTCTTCTCGCAGATTTAGCCGTTAATTGTTTATTCATTGTTTAAACAATAAAAGCTATTTTTATATTTTAGAAATATCGGTGAATTCATCACTTTACCTTGATCAAAAATGTTTCTATTTTGTTTTTAATTATGCTGAATCCGAATCTGACGTTAATTGGAAAATTTAAAAAAATTGAGCTTTTATATATAGGTACAGTATGTCTGCGTAACTTGGAACCATATGGGAAACTTTTTTCTTATCAATTTTACGAAAAAAAAATATTCTTTATAAAATGCTCTGCATTGTCTATGTTATACGAGGTATGTCAAAAAAATTGTATGTAAAGTACCTTTAGATTTCACAACATCGAAAATTGTTATTATGAAAAGTTGTTAAGAATTAAAAAAACTATGTTTTGGGACGCATTAATTTTATTACATCATTCTAATTGAAAAAAAAAAATGCAATTTTTTTTAAATTACGGATACCCAACATCATTTTATTACAAATATCTATAAGTATTTTATTATTAATTTTACGAAAAAAGTTATTTTTTACAAAAAGCTTTATATGGTCTAAAATCTAAGATGCAATCATATATAAACTTTTATCAATTCTATACGAGGTATGTTAAAAAATATGAATTTCGTCCAAGAGTAAAGTACCTTTACAGTTCACAATATTTCAATTAGAAGAATGTAATTGCATATTCAAACATAGCTTTTAATTCCGAACAACTTTTTATAAAACATTTTTCGATATTGTTTAATATAAGGATACTTTACTCTTGAGCGAAATTCATTTTTTTGACATACCTCGTATAAAATTCACAAAATTTGAATCTGATGGTTGCATCTTATATTTTATACTATTAAGAGCATTTTGTGAAGAATAACTTTTTTTCGTAAAATTGATAACAAACAAGTTTCCAATTGCATTTGATTATTTTTCCAATTCCAATTCATTTTATTATTTTTGCTGGTGGCTATTCTCGGCCACCAGTTGCCCGTGCTCACAATTTGGTGGGCCCACTAGTTGCGCCACTAGTTGCGCCACCAGTTACCTAGACTAATAGAGCCCTAAGTGGTTTCCACCCTGTATAATAAATATGTAGTAATTATTGTGTTTGTCTTCTACTTATGTAATCTTAGTAGGCGAGCGGCAGCAACCCCTAAAATTAGGTTATACCGACCACGAAAATAAACTTTAAGGTGAATGACCAATTTTGGTTATTCTTATGTTCTCGAGGTCGCTGAATCCGAATATGAAGTTTATTTTTATCTAGAATTGGTGGAATCTGTTCAAAAATCAAATTTTATGAAAAAATTCGAAAAATCAATTTTGATGATTTTTCAACTTTACCTCGCTGTATCTTTGGTCGATGCAAATATTTCCTTTTGAAAATTTTACCGTGTCATCTTTAGTAAGTATTTAGAAAACAATAAATGTGTGCAAATTGTTTAGACAAATTAAAAGAGGAATTGTTAATTTTTAAGCATTTTGTCGTCAGATTTCGTTAGTTTCATGTTTACTTAAAAATTTTGAGTGACAAACTTTTTAGTTTATAATTTTAACCAACACAGCAATAAAATATAATTCATGAAGAAGTTTTTTGGAAAATTTTAAGTCAAAATATGCAATTGGAAAAAAGTTATGTGACTTTATAGACAAGCGGCACACCCCAAAAAATGCTTATTTCACGAGATACTGACCACCGTGTGGTGAATGGCTAATTTTGATCATACTTTATGTTTTTAATGGTGCTGAAAACAAAAATTAGGTTTATTTTGAATTTTACGTGTGGAACATTGTCAAAATTTCAACTTTACCCTAAATAAAAAAATAAAATAACGTTTTTTTGCAATTAACTCGCTACAACTCTGTTCTATTTTAGTATTTTTTTTTCTGAAATTTTTATAGTATATATTTCTTACCATTCTAAAGACAATGGGACCTGTTTCGATCTTTCTGTCTTATTACAGTAAAAGTTATGAATTGTTTAAAGTAAAAGGTGCAGATTCCTGATTTGCAAAGTTTAATCGCAAAAGATGAGTGACAAAATTTGAAATTTAGCTTTTTAGTCAAGTTTATTTTAAAATATAGAGTAGGCAGGCAAAAACGCAAAGAAGAAAGGTAGACCACGACAAACATGGGATAGAACCCTAGGAACAACATTCGAAAAAAAAGCGGAACAACATGGATAGAAGCAATGACGTTGGCCAGAAATAAGAAGGCATCGGTCAAATTTGTACATAATATAGATATATAGCAGAATATTTAAGTTTAAGATTAAGTTGAATATTACATAGTATTAAGTTGTTTTTTGTATTGTGTTATAATGTATTGTTGTCCTACTCCACTATGTGGTAGCAGGCTTGCAGGGTTTTTGAAAATATATTATATTAATATTATTATTATTCAAAGAATGAATTTATGAGAGGGCGGAGGGACAAAAGTCGCCTGTCGCTTTAAATATGAACTAGGTGAAATTATTATTTAGATGTGAAAGGAATTACGAGATTTAGAGATAAATATACGAGATTTAGAGATAAATATGTGACGAGAATGGACAGAGAGAGAGAATAGCCCGTATAGCCAGGGATTCGAAGCCAACAGGCAAGAGACCAATAGGAAGGCCCTTTAAAAGGTGGCGAGATAGCTGGCAGTCAACACACACAGCTACGAATACAAGCTCAAAATCGGTTAAGAACAGGCCAAGAGGCCTAATATAAGAAGAAGAAGAGATAAATAGTAGTCTGCTCTAGTTTGGTAATATTATGTAAAATCGAAAAGGAAATGCCAAGCAGCAAAAGGAATAGGAAGTATTGAGGATGAAGATGGTAATGTTATTCTCTACCATACAAGTACATAACATATACAGGGTGAGGCAAATAAAGGGCCTATTAGAAATATCTCGAGAACTAAAGGCAACAGAATCATGAAAATTGGAATAAAGGGGTTTTGAAGGATGATCTATTAAATGAAAATATTTTCATCTCTTTGCAACTTTCGGTTATACCGGAAGTTGCTTATAACTTCGTTTTTTTAAATGGAACACCCTGTACATTTTTACATTTTTGGATTCTCTTCGATGTATTCTTTCTTAAAATATGAGGTTTTGTAATATTATACAGGGTATTTTAAAAGATACTTCCGTTTTTTTATCAATTTCATAGCAAAATTAACACCCTGTAGAATTGTAGTAGTGTGACATCTAAAACTCTACTTACGTTCAAATGATTTTTAATATACTCTACTATTGTCAAGAATCATTAGTATAGCTAAATTTTTAATTTTAGTATACAGGGTTGGTCGAAACTCGGAATGAGTATTTTCTGAGTTTTCTTAAATGGAACACCCCGTATTTTAGTATTGTAATGAAATGATATTTTATGGTACTTTTTTATTTCTTAAGCATTCCCTATACCTAACTGCTTTAATTTGTGCTTAATTGTTAATCGCACCAACAATCTTAACTAAGTAGGTATTTCGATAGCTAAACCATTATTGGTAATTTTAAAGACCAGTCTGGATTAATATGTATTTATTTCTGAAAAATTATTTGGGATTGAGTATTTTCACGGCCAACCTAATAAAATTTTACGTATTTTTTGTTGAAATTAATGTTTAGCTTGAATCACCAATAACTCACAAATTAAAGCAGTTAGGTATAGGGAATGCTTAAGAAATAAAAAAGTACTATAAAATATCATTTCACTACAATACAAAAATACAGGGTGTTCCATTTAAGAAAACTCAGAAAATACGCATTCCGAGTTTCGACCAACCCTGTATACTAAAATTAAAAATTTAGCTATACTAATGATTCTTAACAATAGTAGAGTATATTAAAAATCATTTGAACGTAAGTAGAGTTTTAGATGTCAAACTACTACAATTCTACAGGGTGTGAATATTGCTACGAAATTAATAAAAAAACGTAATTATCTTTTAAAATACCTTGTATAGTATTACAAAACCTTATATTTTAAGAAAGAAGACATCGAAGAGAATCCAAAAATGTAAAAATATACAGGGTGTCCCATTTAAAAACACGAAGTTATAAGCAACTTCCGGTATAACCGGAAGTTGAAAACAGATGAAAATATTTTCTTTTAATAGATCATCCTTCAAAACCCCTTTATTCCAATTTTTATGATTCTGTTGCCTTTAGTTCTCGAGATATTTCTAATAGGCGAGTTATCTGCCTCACCCTATATATAGTTTAGATTTTAGATCGAGAGAATTTAATGGGAAGAATAAGTAAAAAGCAACAGGAAAACTGAAGAATGGCGAGGACATGACGATATTAAAATAGAACTGATCAGAGATTAGAACTAACAGTACATCGTCCTTTTTGGAAGGTGATTACAAAAGTCTTAAAAATGGTCTTAACTGCTTCGTTTGAGCGATTCTCCAACTTTCTGAAAAAATTTAGAGTGCAGGTTGGACGCGTTTCCGTGTCCCGCGTCATTAACATATTTACGTTGTCGGACTTACGAAACGCGGCTGTAAATTTGTCGGACAAGAGATCGACAATCTTTATTAATTAAATATACGTACTTTAAATTGAAAATTAAGAGTTTCGTAATAACAAAATCGTAGAGTCCGACACCCGCAAGGTGTCACACTAGCGCGGTAGTACCTTTTCAAAAATACCACATACATTATTTCTTTCTATTAGTACTGTCGGAAAAATCTTGAGACTCCGTACTCCAAAAAAAATTTGGAGTTCTGAACTCAATACATATCTACTTAATATTTTACGGTGTTACAGGATTTTTCCAAAAATAATCAAAAACACTCAAAATACTCCAATACTCAAAAAAATTTTTGGAGTTCTGAACTCGATACACTTATGTATATTGTTCTGAAGCTATTTCTTTGTAATCATCATCATCAATGGTGCTACAGCCCTATGAAAGAGCCTCGACCTTCCCAAGTCTATTACGCCAGTCAGTCCTATCCACTGCCAACCGCTGCCAGTTTGCTGCGCCTATTTTTCTCCCATCCTCATCTACACCATTCTTCCATCTAAGTTTTGGCCTACCCCTATTTCTACTTCCCACAAGTTGTGACAAGGATTCTTCTAGGAGGGTTGTTATGCTGTGATCTTGCTAGATGTCCTGCCCATCTTAGTCTTCCTATTCTTATAACAGATACTACGTCTTTACCACCAAATATATGTTTATATCTGTGGTATACCTCGTAGTTGTACCTCCTCCTCCAAATATCATTTTCACAGATGCCACCGAATATGCCTCTCAGGATCCTTCGTTCAAACATAAGCAGAAGGTTTTCATCTGGCTTGGAGATAGTCCATGTCTCCGATTTCTTGTAATATCTTTACGATTTTACTTGATTTTTCCAAAAGTAAGTACTGGAAAAAATATATGATGTATGTGGTATTTTTGAAAACGTATTTGAACGACCTTCAAAATGAGGATTACTCAACCCCCCTTTCCATTAAATATTTTGGGGGTTGGTTGTGTCCGCCCCCACTAGAGGGCTGATGTAATTTAGTTGAAAAATGGCCTACAAAATGTTTGCCAGGGACCAAATTATACAGGGTAGTACCTTTCCAAATTAACACACTGCATATTATAACCTAAAATCTGAAACGGAGCCCTCAATTGCCTATATTTTATGGGCGGATCTGTAAAAATATTAGTACATTTGGACGTTGAGAGGTGACTCAAATTTTTTTGCAGAAATTGCTTGAAAATAAATCAAATAATAATATTTGAGTTATCCTCCCTCTCAAAAAGGTCCGGAACATTGTTTAAATAAACAAAATGTCAAAAAATTAAGGAAAAATTCGATTTTTTTCTTGGTTTTTTGATTATAACTTTAAAAGTATTCATTTCCGAGAAAAGTTGTACTGACATAAAAGTTGCGTAATTAAATTTCCTATAATATAGAATTAGTTAAAAATTTAAGAAATACTCACAATTGTTGCAAAATAGCAATAATTTTGAAAAAATCATACAAAAACAAGTATTCGCATTTTACGTTTTTCAACCATTTATGCTACACTTAGGACCTTCATATTTCACCTTGAAAAATTTTATGATACAGTAAAACAATACTGTAAATTTCATTAAGATCGGTTCAATAGATTTTGCAAAATAAATTTTGCAATCCAGCTTTCGTAAAAAAAATTCATTTTTTCAAAATGTTACAGGACTGAAAATAAAGCAGATAGCAAGTTGAAAATTTTTTTGCACATAGAAGTGTACTGTACCATTCATTTGCAATTTTGCAAAATTAAAATCGCTTAACACCACGGCGTCAGGAATTTTTTTAAATAAGCATTAATTATTGGTGCTACGCGCAGGACAGCGGATAGGTTGCTCTGATTGGGCATTTCAATGACCTTTTATAATTATTGATACATTTTAATTTTTATGACATTTTGATATAAATAAATAAATTTGTTTATTGCAAAATAAAAACACATACTCTATCCTTTGAAATAACACTTTTATTAGCAAAAACTTTCTTTGTTCATATATTTTAACTTAAATAATAAAAGTTTATTATTTTTAAACATATTCAATTGTTTAAACAATATTTCACAAACAATAATAAAATTAGTTTGATTTTTGTGGAATTAAAATATTAAAATACAACAAAATATAGAGTAAGAAAGTAATATATTAGATAAAGATTAGAAGAAATTTTGGTGGAAATCAACCTGTGTGAATCGAACACAGCTGTCCTGCGCGTAGCACCAAAAATTATTCTTTATTTCAAAAATTTTCTGACGCCGTGGTAATTAATCGATTTTAATTTTGAAAATTGCAAATGAAAGGTAGAGTACATTTCTATAAGCAAAAAAAAATTCAACTTGCTATCTGCTTTACTTTCAGTCCTGTAACATTTTGAAAAAATGAATTTTTTTTGCGAAAGCTGTATTGCAAAATTTATTTTGCAAAATCTATTGAACCGATCTTAATGAAATTTACAGTATTGTTTTACTGTATCATAAAGTTTTTCAGGGAGAAATATGAAGCTCCTAAGTGTAGCATAAATGGTTGAAAAACGTAAAATGCGAATACTTGTTTTTGTATGGTTTTTTTCGCAATTATTGCTATTTTGCAACTAGGGTTACTATTTTTTAAATTTTTAACCAATTCTATATTCTAGTAAATTGAATTACGCAACTTTTATGTCAGTACAACTTTTCTCGGAAATGAATACTTTTAAAGTTATAATCAAAAAACAAAGAAAAAAATCGAATTTTTCCTTCAATTTTTGACATTTTGATTATTTAAACAATGTTCCGGACCTTTTTGAGAGGGAGGATAACTCAAATATTATTATTTGATTTATTTTCAAGCAATTTCTGCAAAAAAATTTGAGTCACCTCTCAACGTCCATCTCAAAACAGATCCGCCCTGGACTAATACCATAAAAATGATGTTCTAACTTGTTTAACTATTGTATTGGTATTGATGTTTATTCCCTTTACAGATATTCTACTTTTAGATACTGTTTTTCTACAGTGCTCCCTTTTTTTCAGGAACATTTCACAGATTATTAGTTTTCATGTCTGATATCTACTGCTATTTTTTTCCCTTGTGATATACGATATACACCATTCATTCCTGGAAAAGTGACTATAGTGCACATATGGAAAGCATGGACAATAAAAAAAAATATGAATATACTCAGTCATTCAACACGCAATGGAAAGAGCAATGCTAGGCATATCACTTAAGGACAGGAAAACAAACACATGTATAAGACAGAAAACCAAAGTCACCGGCGTGGTATAAAAATCATTAAAATTGAAATGGCAATACGCTGGACATGTAGCTAATAGGGGATATCTAAACAAATGGCACAGAACAATTCTAACCTGGAGACCATACCAACACACAAGACCCAGAGGCAGACCTCCTATGAGATGGACAGATGATCTGAAACGGACTGCCGGGAAAAATTGGCTACAAGTAGTGTACAATAAAAAACAATGGAAAGGAAGACTTGAAGAGGCTTATGTTCAGATGTGGACGTGACTGGCTAGACGAAGAAGAAGAAGACTAGTGCAGTCACTGAAGGTTTTCACCTCCGATTTCGTTTAACCCCCATTAATTTTCATGAAAATTGGTAAGTAGTTAGAGGATACCTCAAGAAACAAAAGTGACATGGTGCCAACTTGTGCTTTTACCCTGAGGGTGGATGTTACCCTTTCTCGGGGGTGAAAATTATTTTATTAGAAATAACCCCATACATTGATAGAGGAACAAGTTCTAAGCAAAATATGTTATATCAAGTTATTGAAATAAATCAATACTTTTCGAGTTATTAAAGAGTTATCAAACATTTTTTTTTGTGAAAAAAAACCAGTTATTCATAAATAAAAAGTTTTTACAAAAAAGTTATCATTATCAAAATTGAAGACAATACAAAATCGAATAAATTCCTTACCTGAAAGTCCTTTAATACTAATTCAAAGTGAGTTACATATAACCATTTCGAATTTTTTAGGAAAAAGTGAAAAATACAACATACCACCATTTCGCCATTTCCACAAAAATTAAAATTGATAGCAATCTCTATAAGACTTTCTTTATTTTACCATAAGTAATGACCTCAAACATTTTGACCGGTTTAGAACTCATTCGAAATTTAGTATTTTTGAAAAAAAAGTATGATTTAAAAAATAGTTTTTAAAATGTATATAAATTTCATTTTCTTTTGATAATAACTCCAAAAATACTCGATCTACGTAAAAAATTACAAAATATAGTTTTTTCTTAACACATCTTTTCCTTTTTTTAGAAACGTTTAAAGCTTAAATTTTACTGCGAGAAACATGTAACCAGGGCCATTTAATTTTTTATCTTAAAAAATAAGGGATTCAAAAAGATTCAATACGCTTTTATAGCCCTTTAAATTACCTCTCAAATGGTTTTTAGATGAACCTCATAGATATCACAAAAATTAACGAAGATATTAAAAAAAACACAATATCATTTTTTGGAAAAATTTTTGGAGCATAAATTTTGAAAAATTTTTAGAGCATAAATTTTAATACTACATATATCAACTTCTTGTGGAGCTCATTTAATTTCTGAGTATTTTGACAAGTGTTTTATAAATATATGTTACATATAAAATGCATGTTATTTATGAAAAACCGCTTTAAAACTCGCATTTTTTTCATGAAAAAAGTCTGAATGTTTGATATTTTTAATAACTCAAAAAGCATTGATTTATTTTAGTAACTCTTATATAACAAATTTTGTTTAGAATTTGTCCCTCTATCGATTTCTGGGGTAATTTGTAATAAAATAATTTTCACACCCAAGAAGGGGTGGCATCCAACCCCGGGGTAAAAGGGCAAGTTGGCACCATGTTACTTTTTTTCCTTGATGTATCCTCTAACCACTCACCAACTTTCATTAAAATCGATGGAGGTTCACCGAAATCGGAGGCTCATCAATCGATGTAACTCATATCCGCACTCAGTGACTGCATTACTAAGGAAACTACAGCAGGCGTGGTATCAATCATCTATCAACAAAAGATCATTATTAGTCGAATTATTTCCTTCGTACGATCTAGTGGTCATACTTAAAAAATCGTTGAGGATAATTACTATAATTAAATATGCATTTTAAATGCGCCTGGTGCATAATAATGACTAACAAAAAAATCTTGTTTTGGAACTAAATTAACCTTATTGATTTCACTGGAGTAATACTGTGTGGAGTTTCAATTGTGTGTTATGCTATAAACCTTATGAAACTGAGCTAATGAAGGCTTAATGTATTTAAGTCATGAAATAAAAAGGACAAAACTAAGTTTATTGCTTTTTTCTGTCTAATAAATGGTAATCACGATTTATGATACATTTTATTACATTCTGCAAAGGTTGAAGTGACCATAAAAACATAAACACCAATGTACGTTAGAAAAGAAATTTGTTATTAAACAAAATCTCAATAGTCCAGGGCGCATCTGTTTTGAGATGGACGTTGAGAGGTGACCCATTTTTTTTTGCAGAAATTTCTTTAAATTAGCTCCTATAATAATAATTGGGTTATCCTCCCACTCAAAAATGTCCGGAACATTGTTTAAATAATCAAAATGTCAAAAAATGAAGGAAAAATTCGATTATTTTCTTCGTTTTTTTTTTTATTATAACTTTCAAAGTACATCACTTTCAAGAAAAGTTGTACTGATATAAAAGTTGCGTAATTAAATTTCCTACACTATAGGATTGGTTACCAATTTCAAAAATTGTCACCCTTGTTGCAAAATAGCAATAATTGCGAAAAAACCATAAAAAAACAAGTATTTGCATTTTACGTTTTTCAACCATTTATGCTACACTTAGGACCTTCATATTTTACTCAGAAAAACTATACAATATAGTAAAACAATACTGTAAATTTCATTAATATCGGTGCAATAGATTTTGCCAAAATAAATTTTGCAATCCAGCTTTCGCAAAAAAATTCATTTTTTCAAAATGTTGCAGGACTGAAAATAAAGCAGATAGCAAGTTGAACTTTTTTTTTACTTATAGAAGAATACCGTACCTTTCATATGCAATTTTTAAAATTAAAATCCATTAACTACCACGGCGTCAGGAATTTTTTTAAATAAACATTAATTTTTGGTGCTACGCGCAGAACAGCGGTGTTCGATTCACACAAGTTGATTTCCACCAAAATTTCTTCCCATCTTTATCTAATAGTATATTATTTTCTTACACTATATTTTGTTGTATTTTAATATTTTAATTCCACAAAAATCAAACTAATTTGATTATTGTTTGTGAAATATCGTTTAAACAGTTGCATATGTTTAAAAATAATAAACTTTTATTCTCTAACTTAAAATATATGAACAAAGGAAGTTTTCGCCAAAAAAGTGTTATTTCAAAGGACATGTGTTTTTATTTTGCAGTAAACAAATTTATTTATTTATATCGAAATGTACTAAAAATTAAAATTTGTCAATCATTATCAAAGGTCATTGGAATGCCCAATCAGACCAAATTATGCGCTGTCCTGCGCGTAGCACCGAAAAAAAGTGTATTTAAAAAAATTCCTGACGCCGTAGTGGTTAACCGATTTTAATTTTGCAAATTGCAAATGAAAGCTACGGTATTCCTCTATATGTAAAAAAAAATAAACTTGCCGTCTGCTTTATATTCAGTCCAGCAAGATTTTGAAAAAATTAATTTTTTTGCGAAAGATGGATTGCAAAATTTATTTTACAAAATCTATTTAACCGATCCTAATGAAATTCACAGTATTGTTTTCTTATATCATAAAGTTTTTCTTGGTAAAATATGAAGGTCCTAAGTGTAGCATAAATGGTTGAAAAACGTAAAATGCGAATACTTGTTTTTTTATCGTTTTTTCGCAATTATTGCTATTTTGCAACAAGGGTGACAATTTTTAAAATTTTTAACGAATTCTATATTGTAGGAAATTTATTTGCGCAACTTTTATGTCAGTACAACTTTTATCAGAAATGAATACTTTCAAAGTTATAATCAAAAAACGAAGAAAAAATCGAATTGTTCCTTCATTTTTTGACATTTTGATTATTTAAACAATGTTCCGTACCTTTTTGAGTGGGAGGATAACTCAAATATTATTATATGAGTTATTTTCAAGCAATTTCTGCAAAAAAAATATGAGTCACCTCTCAACGTCCAAATGTACTAATATTTTTACAGATGCGTCCTGGTCTAAACACTAATTTGTAAAATTGTTTCTTTTCTTTCTATCTCAAGAAACTTTCTTAATTACCCAACTTTTATCGAGAAGAAACGCAAAAACGCATATCTGTGTAAAGAAAAAGTGAGAAGAGCAAAAACCCGCATATTTTGTGGGAACAGCTAACCCGGCATGGGTCGCTAGGTTGGCTTTTACGTCAGTGATCGCGAGTGAGATTTTGTCTCATATCCAAATTTTGTCTTTTTTTACGAAATAAAATTTTCAAAATAGATTTTAAACTTAATTAACCTATTATTAGCTTTACACAATCTGACTGTTGATGCGCCTGTACATTTTAATCTAAAAATGTAGAAATAATATTAATTTTAATATTTCAATATAATATATGTAAATTTCAAATTTGTACTAGTACATACCTTTATTTTATTGTTCTGCAACAGGGCAAGTTCTAAAATTACCTTTGCGCGATTCATATTGCAAATACAAAATAAAATATTGCTACAATATAGAATAATGCTGTAAAATAATGCTAAATACTATTATACACAGTGGTCGCGCGAAGAGAGAATATCTCACGTGAAGCGCACTGACTTAACAATCGGGCCATACTAAGTCAACTGAACCAACATCTGAGCAGACAGGTCTGTTCGATTGTAGAGGAAGGATAATTAGGAGACTAGAAGGAACTGCTGCATGTGTAATTTACTAGGGAAAAAGTTGTGTACAATACTCTGAAACCGTGAGAGAAAATCTCATATAGCGACCAGACCAATGCCGGGTTAAGTGAAAGGTACTAACTCATGTAAGGAGTCCCGTATCAGAATCACAAACACGGAGAGAAAGCGGAGACGCCCAGTGAAATAGAGCTATAAAAAAGACACTACTACCAAATATATGAGCTGCTCAGAAGAAAAGTGGCATAACTGCATTACTGCATATAACTTAACTGTTGGTAAAGATTTTGGCGTGTTAACGAAATAAAAACTCTCAGTAATATTTACTGAGTCAGTCAACCAATGCCTCGTCAGGTTTACTGCTCTTACGGCGCCGTAAATTATCGCTCGTGTGGAATTTCGCTAAAAAGAAATCTGATATCCGTCATCAATTGTAGATGAAATAGGAGTTAGTTAACCAATGCCTCGTCAGGTTTACTGCTCTTACGGCGCCGTAAATTATAGCCCGTGTGGCCTTAGCCTAAGCGAAAGGCCACACGGTTGATAATTTACGGCGCTGTAAGAGCAGTAAACCTGACGAGGCATTGGTCCATTGGTTGACTAACTCCTATTTCATCTACAATTGGTTCGTACAATGCCTCGTCAGGTTTACTGCTCTTACGGCGTCGTAAATTATCGCCCGGGTGGCCTTTCGCTAAAAAGAAATCTGATATCAGTCTAGGTAAGCGAAAGGTCGAAAGACAGAAAACCAAAGTCACCGATGTGGGATTTGAAATTGAAATGGGAATACGCTGGACATGTAGCTAGGAGCGATCTAAACAAATGGCACAGAACAATTCTAACCTGGAGACCATACCAACACAAAAGGCCCAGAGGCAGACCTCCTATGAGATGATCTCAAACGAACTGCTAGCGTACAACAAAAAACAATGGAAAGGAAGACTTGAAGAGGCTTATGTTCAGATGTGGACGTGAATGGCTAAACGAAGAAGAAGAAGCGAAAGGCTACACGGGCGATAAGTTACGGCGCCGTAAGAGCAGTAAACCCACTGGTTGACTAACTTCTCCACCAATTATAGATGAAATAGGAGTTATACCCCAGGCTGTGGGTGAAAAAACGTGATATAATTCAGGAATTTTTGAAACCTATCAGGTGTTGTAAAGGACGATGCCAGGAATAACTTATACTAAAATATAACCAAAAATTTTGTGCGGTTTTTTATTTATGACGATTTTCATTTGTTAAATTTGCAATTTTTAAAGATTTTTAATTTTGCAGCTTAGGCTATTCATTTTAGAGAAACACTTTTAAAAAGAAATTTGTAGTAAATTAAAAACCTACATTTTGAGCTATGGCAAGTTTAATTTCGTTAATACGCTATTGCAGAAGAGCCTGCGAAATGTCCAAAATGGCCGTTTTTGCAATTTCCTTATTTATTGTAAAAATTACTTTTATGTATTTTTTAAGGCTTTAAAACAAAGATCCTTCAATACTAAACATAAAAAAAATCTGTAGTGCCCGATTGGTGTACTTGTTGTTTAGATATTATAATTTGTTTATCCCAAGAGGTCAAATGTCCAAGGCTATAACTTTTTGAAAAAAAATTGTACAGAGATCCAAGATCCACTCTCCTTCTAAAGACTTATGTTTTCATATTCTGATGTAAATAAATGCGTATAACATTTTTCAACCTATTATTTCTGGTTTGAAAATAAGGGGGCAAATTTCGTTATAAACATTTAGAACTGAAGCCGCCCCTGTACATCCTATGAGTTTTTAACTTGCAGGTTATTGTTGCTGATGACAAAATAAAGATTCAAAACTAAATAAAAATTTTATACGACCAACTGAAGCCGAGATAATTGTTTTTGTGTTCTTAAATCGTAGTGACTTTATTTATAACAATTAAGAAATTATTTCACAGTCATTGACTAAAGAAAGACTTATATTATCTTAAAATAAATATTATTTTAACCGAAAATTACATTTAATTATTAAAAATGATTTTTAAAATGTGGAGATTTATTTTTCGTTACGACTATGATTTATTGTGTCGGTTGCCCTTAGCAACGGCTAGCAACTTATAATACATTGAATCACGGTTTTTGCTTTAAATTTTAAAGCACCGCCTGGATTGACATGAAATTGGGCACACACATAGATAACATGTTAAAGAATAAAAATGATATTGGGCCTCTGTGTGCTTTTGTCCTGGGGGTGAGTTTCATCCCTTATGAGGGGTGAAAAAATATATGTTCAAAATAAGTTCGGAAATGGATCAAACGTCTAAATCTAAGCACCTTTCGTTCTACAGCATTTTTTCACCAAGTTAATACCTTTCGAGTTATTTTCGAGTAAATACCTTAATTTTTCAACAACAAAAAAAAAACACGTTTTTAGGCGGTTTTTGACAAATAACTCAAAAAATAAGTGTTTTATTGAAAAAATGGGTTGTAACAAAAATATAGCAAATTAAAAACTGAAAAAAATGATGTAAGTATGCATGAAATCTCTAGACTCAGTATAAACAAAGTTCTAGCTAATGAAAAATAGGTTCATATCCGTCAAATTTCAAAGTGAATTATTTCAACGTAAAATAATAAAAAAATCATGCACTTTTTGGAGAAAAATCATTTTTTAAAGCATTTAAAAATATGTATATCTGTTTTTAAAACATATTTATAGCATCAAAAGTAAGCAATTTACGCTGAAAATAAAGTTGATCTCTTTTTTTTTGGTCAAAAAACTCGAAAGTCAACCCCCAATTAGCAACTTAAATCAAATTAAGCATTACCGCTTCACAAGTTACTTTGCTCATGTATTTATTTATATGATCTCTAAGTATCATCGGTTTAAAGGGCTTATTTAAAAAAAAATTGGTTTTAAAGTAAATCTGTTTTAATTTTTAATTAAAAAAAAGTTTTTTTTTTAAATAACTTAAAATTTATTAATGAGACCAAAAATCACAGAGTAAAAAAATTTAGTTTTTGGTGTTATGAATATTTTGGATTTTTTGCTTTTTTTTGGAAGGCAAAAATTTGTTAAGATATGGCTGCTCTAAATTTGCATACACTCGTGATTATTGACTAGTTCAAGTCCTTTTAACTACTGCCCCTTCAAAAATATGCACTTTGAACCGATGAAACTTACAGACATAAACGACACACACGAGTAAAATAACATTGAAGTAAAATTGATTAATTTCATTTTTGATGCAAATTAGGGGGTGACCTTCCCGAGTTTTTGACAAAAAAAAAGAGATCAACTTTATTTTCAGCGTAACTTGCTTGCTTTTGATGCTATAAACTTTAAAAACAGATATACATATTTTTTTAAACACTAAAAGTTTTAATGATTTTTCTCCAAAAAGTGCATGATTTTTTGGTTGTTTCACGTTGAAATAATTTACTTTGAAATTTGACGGATTTGAACCTCTTTTTCATTAGCTAGAACTTTGTTTCTACTGAGTCTAGAGATTTCACGCGTACACCATTTTTTTTTCAATTTTTAATTTGCTATATTTTTTTTTTTTCAATAAAATACTTACTTTTTGAGTTATTTGTCAAAAACCGCCTAAAAACGTGTTTTTTTTTGTTGTTGAAAAATGAAGGTATTTGCTCGAAAATAACTCGAAAGGTATTAACTTGGTGAAAAAATGCTATAGAACAAAAGGTGCTTAGAATTAGACGTTTTATCCATTTCCGAACTTATTTTGAATATATATTTTTTCACCCCTTATAAGGGGTGAAACTCACCCCTAGGACAAAAGCACACAGAGGCCCAATATCATTTTTATTCTTTAACATGTCAATCCAAGCGGTGCTTTAAAATTTAAAGCAAAAAACCGTGATTCAATGTATTATAAGTTGCTAGCCGTTGCTAAGGGCAACCGACACAATAAATCACAGTCGAAACGAAAAATAAATCTCCACTACACTTTAAAAATCATTTTTAATAATTAAATGTAACTTTCGGTTAAAATAATTTTTATTTTAAGATAATATCAGTCTTTCTTTAGTTGGTCGTAGAATATTTTTATTTAGTTTTGAATCTTTATTTTGTCTTCAGCAACAATAACCTGCAAGTTAGAAACTCGTAGAATGTACAGGGGCGGCTTCAGTTCTAAATGTTTATAATGAAATTTGCCCCCTTATTTTCAAACCCGAAATAAGAGGTTGAAAAATGTTATACGCATTTATTTACATCAGAATATGAAAATATAAGTCTTTAGAAGGAGAGTGGATCTTGGATTAACTCTGTACGATTTTTTTTCAAAAAGTTATAGCCTTGGACATTTGACCTCTTGGGATAAACAAATTATAATATCTAAGCAACAAGTTCACAAATCGGGCACTACAATTTTTTTATGTTTAATATTGAAAAATCTTCATTCTAAAGCCTTAAAAAATACATAGAAGTTATTTTTACAATAAATAACGCAATTGCAATAAACGGCCATTTTGGACTTTTCGCAGGCTGTTTTGCAATAACGTATTAACGAAATTAAACTTGCAATAGCTCAAATTGTAGGTTTTTTAATTTACTACAATTTTCTATTTAAAAGTTTTTCTCTAAAATGAATATCCTAAGCTGCAAAATTAAAAATCTTTAAAAATTGCAAATTTAACAAATGAAAATCGTCATATATAAAAAACCGCACAAAATTTTTGGTTACATTTTAGAATTAGTTATTCCTGGCATCGTCCTTTACAACACCTGATAGGTTTCAAAAATTCCTGAATTATATCCTGAAATCGACCTATTTTTCACCCATCGCTTAGACTATTAAGTAGTCAACCAATGCCTCCTCAGGTTTACTGCTCTTATACTCTGGGCTAATTAGCAAAATTCATGGAAAAGTTATTTACCAGCAATTTTATTGCTGAAATCGAATTATAAGATCCTATATATTAATAATATAGGTATGCAAAGTCCGCAGATAGTGTGTTACTTTTTTATAAACAAAATGGCGCGAACAAATCGTATTTTTTTCAATTATTGCTCTATAACTCCGAAGATTTTAACATTACAACAAAAACACTCAAATAAAAATGCACCGCAATTAAATTCTACATAGAGATGTGTTTTTCCTGATTTGCTCCGACGGTCCGACGAAAATTTTCCTCTGAAAATGCGGGTTTTCCCAACAAAAACTCTAATTTTCAAATAAAGTTTTAGGTAAGTAATTATTAATCAATAATTAAATAACTTGGTGACTTCAAAGCTTTCTTGGTATAGATTGTAATTCCAGAAGCAGGTGAAAATTAAACGAATATTTTAGCAACAATTCAATTGTTAATTAACAATTTACGATCGCAATAATAACCAAAATAATCATGATGCATTGATCAAACTTATAAAGATTATAAAGATGAGATGCTTATTTAATATTTTATCGACAAAATATAAATTTTTCGTTCTTTTGCATAATTATTAAATTTTGAAAAAAAAATTATAATACGGTGGTCTAATTAGTAAAGTACAAAGAAAGAATATTTACCAGCAATTTTATTGCTGGAATCGATTATTATGATCCTATATATTAATAATATAGGTATGCAAAGTCCGCAGATAGTGTGCTACTTTTTTTTATTAACAAAATGGCGCCCCCAAATCGTGTTTTTTTCAATTATTGGTCTATAACTCCGAAGATTTTAACTTTACACCAAAAACACTCAAATAAAAATTCACCCCAATTTAATTCTATATATAGGCATGTTTTCTCGATTTTCTCCGACGAAAATTTTCCTCGGAAAATGTGGGTTTTCCCAACAAAATCTCGAATTTTCAAATAAATTTTTTGGGCAAGTAATTATTTATCAATAATTAAATAACTTGGTGAAATAGAAGCTTTCTTGGTATACATTATAACTGCGGAAGCCGGTGAAAATTAAACGAATATTTTAGCAACAATTCAATTGTTAATTAACAATTTACAGTCGCAATAAAAACCAAAATAATCATGAGATATTGATCAAACTTAGAAAGGTTATAAAGATGCGATGCCGATTTAATATTTTGTCGACAAAATATAAATTTTTTATTTTCTTGCATAATCTTTAAATGTTTAAAAAAATAGTTATAAACAAATTAACATTTCTCAGAAATTGTTTATTATATTCTAATTTTAAAAAATACTTAAAATGCGTATTTCAAAGGTCTTGAAAATAAATGCTTTAAAAATGTTTTCCAACCATTTGCAAAAATGTTATAAAACAGCAAAGTAAATATACGATTGTTTCGTTGTTTATAATTTGTTTTAATTGTTTCAAAGCTTAAAAGTGAGTCTGTGGTACAATCTAATTACTCACAAAGAATATCAAATATAAGTTCAATGGTTCTATTTTAATCAAAGATTAAAAACAAATATTAAAAATACTTTTTTTTGTAATTTTTAGCGCGAAAGTGGGCTTGATACAGAGCCGGATATGTTCACTCGAAGCGACTGACACGCTTTAAACTCGCGCCAGTTGTGTATGTGGACGGGTATAATACATAATACATAGCTACGGTACTGTATTAGTCTACTTTCGCGCGTGTAAATTACAAAAAAAAATATTTATAATCTTTAATTAAAATATAACCATTAAACTAATAATCGTTATTTTTTGTAAGTAATTAGCTTGTACTTTAAACTTACTTTTACGCTTTGAAAGAATTAAAAAAAATTATAAACAACGCTGTAATCGTATGTTTACTCTGCTGTTTCATAACTTTTTTGCAAATGGTTGCAAAAAAGTTTTAAAACATTCATTTTCAAGATATTTGAAATACGCATTTTAACTATTTTTTTAAAATTAGAATATAATAAAAACTTTCTGATAAACGTTATTTTGTTTATAACTATTTTTTTTAAACATTTAAAGATTATGCAAAAAATAAAAAATTTATATTTTGTCGACAAAATGTTAAATAGGCATCTCATCTTTATAAGATTCAAAGTTTGATCAGTGTATCATAATTATTTTGGTTATTATTGCGATCGTAAATTATCAATTAACAATTGAATTGTTGCTAAAATATTCGTTCAATTTTCACCAGCCTCTGGAACTATAATCCAAACCAAGAAGGCTTTTAAGTCACCAAATTATTTAATTATTGGTAGATAATTACTTATCTAAAACTTTATTTAGAAATTAAAGATTTTGTTGGTAAAACCCGGATTTTCCGAGGAAAATTTTCGTCGGAGCAGATCGGAAAAAACATCTATGCAGAATTTAATTGCGGTGAATTTTTATTTGAGTGTTTTTGTTGTCAAGTTAAAATCTTCGGAGTTATAGAGCAATAATTAAAAAAAACACGAGTTTCGAGCGCCATTTTGTTTATAAAAAAAAGTAGCACACTATCTGCGGACTGTGCATACCTATATTATTAATATATATAAACATAAGCTTCGATTCCAGCAATAAAATTGCTGGTAAATAACTTTTCCCAAAAATGGCCTATTCTCCGATAATCAGCCCAGACTATTACGGCGCAGTAAATTATCGCCCGTGTGGGCTTTCGCTAATAACAATACCTTTTAAGATTTTTAGCTTTAGTAGTGTAGTGGTGAGGCGAAAATAGGTGTTAACTGTCAACAATAATTCATTTACCGCCAATTGACAAAAACTATATTTTACAAGTCATATGAATCTTTTATCATTTTTTTTTTCACAATAATAATATTGTATGGCATTTTTGCCGGATAGATCGTTTCAGAGAGGTTCCGTCGCCAATTGCATCTTTAACCCTGTTTGAAGTAGCTGATGTCAAAGCACACTAGCCTAGGAGGCCAGACAGACGGCTTAATAACGTGTCCCCCGAAGCATGGTAAACGGCTCGTGTTATGTTTAGAAATGAAAATGTCATTGTTGGTAATGAAAATAACTAGTAAAACCAGCATCTCATGACGAATTTATACATATTTATAATTCAATCCTACTATAAATGTAGGATACATTTTGAAACATCCTGTTTAAATAATAAATGTTACCTTATCAGTACGAGATTAAACATTTTCTATTCAGTGACGATATGTACTAATTTTTGCACTAAATAAGTTATCTCTCTTTTAATGTGTGCCGAAAAGATTAGTGGAACACTCATTCACTGTTTACAAAACATAATCTAGATTATAGATAATTTCTACAAAAAAAAGGTCAAAATTATAAAAAACCATGCTATGAGAGAAACGATTCTAGAAATGGAAAGGTAAAAATCGTGGAACTAAGTAAATTAGTACTGTAAATCTCAAATTAGTGTTAGGATGTACTGATGTATAATCAAATGAAAATCTATTTCACAATCTATTTCGTTTGAAATGGCTCTATTTTCTTGTAGTATGTTTAAAAATGATTTTTTAAGATGGGATTAACAATTTGCATTCTCTACCGCCAACCATAGCGAATCACTTCTCGCAAATAATACCGCACAATAGGAATTTGCCGCTTCTTCCCTGCTAATTAGTTGTGGAAATAGTATATTGTACAACAAGTGAGAAAAAAGACATATTTCTCACGAGCGCAGAAGTTTGTTGGCACGAGCCGAGTGCCGCAAATCAAGCGAGAGAGAATTACACTGTACTTTCTCTCATGTGTTGTACATTATTCTATATTTTAAGAAAAAATATACAGGGTTCAAAATTTAAAAATATACAGGGTTTCATTTAAAAAACCACCCTATCCATTAAAAGACCATTTAAATTTAAATATCCATTAAAAAAAACCAACCATCGTGTCATCCTGTCAACATGGAGGACCCTGTATATTTGAAAATATTTTTAAATTATGGTCCTATCGTCCTATCTATGCCCCAACTTTTACCTATTGTCCGTCCAAGATACTTACCGTTGCACGTCATCCGCGACGTAGCCCGTGACGTCACATGATACCAACACGAAATATTTAGGCGGTAAATCTGTTCCTTTTTAGAACTATTTAGCTGAGTACACGGGAATTACAACCACTAGACTTATTTTATTATATACGCGTAGAAATAATATGATTTCTATTAACGTACATTTACAGAAACTCAGAAACATACCCTAACTTGTTTCATTTAATTTGTATAAGTGGAATATAAAGCGTTTTTATGAAGCACACTTGTTCGGATTACACTCTAAGTGCGATCGAACAAAGGTGACATTTTGGCATAAATTGGTAACATTTATTTGACAGTTGCGGTGATGACACTTCATATTTGCTTTTATTCTTTACTATAAGTATTTGTTTTATTATATTTACCTTGAATATTAATTTGTTTTGCCGTATAATCCACTTCCGCAAAAATTATGTGATATATTTGATTTAAAATGAATTCAAAAATTTGTTGTAATTGGGCATCAACTTAGATCTCTGACGTAGATAATGACGTGCAACGGTAAGTAGATATATTGGACGCACTGTAAATAACTTTTTTCTCTCTTACGATATCCGAGTAATTGGACTTCCTCGCACTAATTCCTCACCCTTACACCAGTTAATAGGGAAAAAATCATCGATTTCACGTAAAAATGTTAAACATGGTTTTGAAGATTTTAAACGATAGATGAGGGATAAATGATGATAATTCCGTGAAGACGTACAGCTAATTTTTCTTCTTTTTTTTAAACAGTTACAAAGAATGAAAAACTCAGTTTTTTGACTATAAAACGTTTCTTGTGCAATTCAAAGAAAAATGTTTCAAATAAATATTGTAGACCTTAAAAAGTTCTTTAATTTGGTGGGACAAATATTGAAATATATAAACAATTGACCGAGACAATTGTAAAAAACTCTCATTTTTGCACTAATTTATAAATATTCATAACTGTATTTTTTGCACAACGATATTTAATTTAACTACTTTAAATTATGCCAATTAGTGGGTTATTTCAGTGTAGTAAATTTCTTTTACCAGATCGACCAAATAGTTTATAAGTTATTCAATTTGTTTATCCCAGAGAGCAATTGTTTAAACAACTGTTCTTGCCCTAACAGTGACTCTAGAGATATTTTACAAATCGCAATCGATTATTTGAGACTTTAGTTTTAAGATGTATTGAAAATGTTTTAAGATTTTATCAAAATTGTTATTAAAAAAACCGTCTGAAAAAGACCCTACTTTTTAGGTTATAAACAATTAGAATAACTTTGACAGTTTTTATGTTACACGCTTGTATGTAGGCTCACTGAAACGCTGGTGAAAAAATACACATTAAAATAGTAAAAATGATTTTATGTAACCAATAGAAATCAAGTTAGAATTTTTTGTTTCAATAAATCATATTTTCATTGTTTATAAACATTAAGATCTGAAAATTGATTAGGTTGTTTAAGAATATCTCTATTTTATGACCCACTTCATAGATTGCATATTCAGTGAAAAAATAAAAAGTCATGACCCGTTAAACTGATGGTAGTCGTGAAACACCGCTAACGAATGTGAAATTGGCGTTTTATTTTTTAGAATGGAATCCAAATTTGAAACACGTTGAAAAAAATTGCAGTTTGCTATTACTCCGCTCTTAATATTTCAAAGAATTTGTGCTACCATAGAAGATAAAAATGAAATGAAAACGAAATTGAAATATGAGTTGGCACCATTTCCTCTATCATTGTTTAACAAAGGGGGTATACGTAACTCCAAAAATTCGCATTTTGCAATTTATTTGATGGAATTCCTTTACCTCCCACATCTGAAATTCTACACGTTGTAGATGGAGGATACTTATTACAAAATTTTATCTGGGGTTCTCTTTCTCCAGTTTCTGAAATTATTCAAGAATATGATGTCTCCTATGGGAAAAGATATTTTGCCAAAAACAGCATTATTGTATTTGATGGGACGACACAGCTGGAACCAAAAGTTGTGAAAGAATAAGACGCAATGTGGAAGATAGCTCAGGCCCAGAAATTAAATTGATTGAAAACACGATCTTATCCATAAAACAAAAAATATTTTTAGCAGTTAGTAAAAATAAAAAGCAATTATTCAACTTTTATGTGCAGAGCTCAACAAATCTGGGTACCGAACTAAAGTAGCAGATGAAGATGCAGACGTATTAATAGTGCAGAGAGCTCTTTACGAATATACATATATATGAAACTGACAAAACCGTTGTAATAATTGGCAATGATACCGATCTACTCATAATATTGACGCAACTCTCTGCTCCGAAAAATAACATATATTTTGAAAAAAAAAAAGGCGAAAAAGGAAAATCTATCTATTATAGTAGTTGTAATAGTTTTAAACATGCTTATCTAAGAAAATACGTTGGATTCTTATATATTTTTACTGGGTGTGATACAACTTCCTCTTTTTTTAATCAAGGAAAATTCAAATTATTAACTGCACTAAATTTTAGATCTGATATAGTTATTTTTCTAACAAGTGCAGAAAGTCATTCTTTTCCGCACGCGACTGTAGTTTGCCGAACGACGCGAAGCGGGAGTTCGGCAAGCAGTCGAGTGCGGAAAAGAGACTTTCTGCAAGAGTTAGGAAGAAAATTTTTTCTAAGAGTCTTTAAAAAATTACCAAATCTTAATCAATTAATTTAATTGATATGAAAATACATACACAAATTAATTCTTTGACAAGGTTGTCAAAACCAAACTTTCAATATAATTAGTTAGCATGACGACGATCTTGGTTTCCATGATGATGATTCAAAACGACTGTTATTGTCTACCGATTTGACTTTCGAATATTATGTCAAAATAATTTTATTTCATCGAATTGTCGCGTTAATTTCATTAAAACAGGAACACAATAAGATATATTTGAAATAAATTAGTAAATAATATCTAAATATTAGTTTATTGCATGTATTCTAATTACTTTAAGGCCATATTAACATATCTTAAATTAACACGCGTACGGAAAAGTAAAAACCGCGTGCGGAAAAGTAACACGCGTGCGGAAAAGTGAAACTTTCTAAACTAAAATGCGTGCGCGAAAGTAGACATTTTTGCACGCTTGTAGAAAAAATATTTTTTATGACGAGAATGCTAACAAGGAGGACATTATGAAAAACGGATGTGATATCATTGTTGCTTTGTATTCTGCTGCAATTGATGTTACATATAAAAAACACAATAACATATTGACATTAAATGAGTTACGTTTTTTACAATTTATAAGAAATACAGGGAAAAATATTTTAAATTTTAAAATTTGCCCCGAACAGAAGGTGCATGTTATCAGCATGTACTTCGCGTTTATCATCAATTACAACACTGGTTAGGTAAAAAACTGGATGCTACCCAATATGGATGGAAAAAAACTGATATGGGTTTTGAACCTATTTACACCTTAGATTGTTTGATTCCTGAAGAGATTTTAAAACAAATAACATGTAAATGTTCAACGGGTTGCAAAAGTACAAGATGTGGCTGTAAAAAATATGGTATAAACTGTACGGATCTTTGTACAAACTGTGCAGTGGAAGAATTTATGAGCTATTTATGAGCTTTCATATTCCGCAAATTAAAATTTTTGAGCTCGTCACACTGAGCAGGAATTTAATATTTTAGTCGCCCCACCCCCACTACTTAAAAATAGGGATATTGAATTGATTTTTCGGCAGTATTACGAGCTATTTATGAGCTCTTGAAATGATATAGTTTCGATTTTTGAGCTCATCCCCTTCACCCCCAAACAACCCTTTAATTGATTTAACTTAAGAGAAACATGCTGAGAAAAATAAAATATATCGAATCGCGGATATAATTTGTATAGCTTTTATTTTCTAAGAATAAACTCTTAAATCGAGCGCATTTCGATTATTGAGCTGCAACCCCCTCGCAAGAAAACCACCCCTTCTTCCCGGCTTAAGAGAGAGTTGTACTTAAAATACATTCAATTAATTATTTGGCGACTACATATCATTTAATAATTTATGAGCTTCCAAAATACGCGCATTTAGATCATTAAACTGCAATTCCTTTTGTATAGTGCAGTCACTGAAGGTAAAAATCAACTATTACCTTCAATTTAGGTGAACCTTCATCGATTTTCACGAAAATTGGTGAGTGGTTAAAGGAAACCTCAAGAAACAAAGGTGACATGGTGCCACCTTGCGCCTTTACCCTGAGGGTGGATGCCACCCCTTCTCAGGGGTGAAAATTATTTTATCAAAAATAACTCCACAAATCGATATAAGGACAAATTATAAGCAAAATTTGTTATAGTCAATACTTTTTAAGTCAATAACTAGTCAATACTTAAGTCAATACTTTTTGAGTTATGAAAGATTAAAGATTTTAATTATTCGTGAAAAAAATGCATGTTTTAAAGCTGTATTTCACAAATCACTGAAAAAAAAGTTTTTACAAAAAAGTTAATAGAAGTTTAATTTGTATAGCTTATATTCTAAGAATAAACTCTTAAATCACGCGCATTTCGATTATGGAGCTAGAACCCCTTCGCAAGACAACCACCCCATCTTCCCGGATTAAGAAATAATTTCACTTAAAATGAATTGAGATTAATTATTTGGCGACTACGTATCGTTTAATAATTTATAAGCTCGCAAAATACACGCATTTCAATTATTGAATTGCAATTTTCTTCCTATAGTGCAGTCACTGAAGGTAAAAATCAACTATGATCTTCGATTTCGCTGAATCTCCAATCATTTTCACAAAAATTGGTGAGTGGATATAGGATACCTCAAGAAACAAAAGTATCATGGTACCAACTTGCGCTTTTAGCCTGGGGTAGATGTCACCCCTTCTCGGGGGTGAAAATTGCTTTAATAAAAATAACCCCACCAATCGATAGAGGGACAAATTCAAAGCAAAATTTGTTATATAACGTTATTAAAATAAATCAATACTTAAATATCAAATTATTTAATTTTTGTGAAAAAAATGCATGCTTTAAAGCGATTTTTCATAAATAAATCTAAAACTGTAAGTTTTTACAAAAAAGTTTTCATCACTAAAATTGAAGCTAATAAAAAATATAATAAATTCCTTACTTGAAAAACCATTTAATGTTAATTTAAAGTAAGTTATAGGTAATTGAATGTATATTTTTTTCTGCGAGTATTCAAATCTAAGGATCTAATCTTAAATAACGGGAAAGCGATGCATTTTATAATACTTACTAAATAAAATAAAAATGTATACCATTTTTATTCAGTTGCTATGCGAAGGCAAAACAATCTTACTTTTCAATTAGAATACGGAGTGCAGTCCAGTCCCTTGAATCGCGATTTTCGGCTCTTATTGGAGCCTTCATCGGAAGGAATGTAGGCACTGTTCTCCATATTTTAACTGATTCGTATCGAGAGGTTTTCCCACCCATTGCAACTGAAGTGATGATAGTAGGTGGCTAGCGCCATCTGGCATTGAAAGACGAAGTAGTTTTCAATCCTAATAGTAAATTATTAATATTGAAAATATTAAAAATATTACTAAAAGATTTTTAAATTGAAAACTTATTGGTACACTTTCCTGGTGACACCTCCAAGACTTCTACAATTTGCAAGTCAAATGGATGCTGCAGTGAAGACGAGAGGGAAGGAATTCTACACTATGCAATTCACATCCCCCGTCTGCAGCTGGTAAAGTTCCAACGGAAAAATGCACCTAGTTACTCTACGGAGTAATACGACTATAAAATAAAAATGTATACCATTTTTATTCAGTTGCAATGCGAAGGCAAAACAATCTTACTTTTCAATTAGAATACGGAGTGCAGTCCAGTCCCTTGAATCGCGATTTTCGGCTCTTATTGGAGCCTTCATCGGAAGGAACGTCGGCACTGTTCTCCATATTTTAACTGATTCGTATCGAGAGGTTTTCCCACCCATTGCAACTGAAGTGATGATAGTAGGTGGCTAGCGCCATCTGGCATTGAAAGACGAAGTAGTTTTCAATCCTAATAGTAAATTATTAATATTGAAAATATTAAAAATATTACTAAAAGATTTTTAAATTGAAAACTTATTGGTACACTTTCCTGGTGACACCTCCAAGACTTCTACAATTTGCAAGTCAAATGGATGCTGCAGTGAAGACGAGAGGGAAGGAATTCTACACTATGCAATTCACATCCCCCGTCTGCAGCTGGTAAAGTTCCAACGGAAAAATGCACCTAGTTACTCTACGGAGTAATACGACTATAAAATAAAAATGTATACCATTTTTATTCAGTTGCAATGCGAAAGCAAAACAATCTTACTTTTCAATTAGAATACGGAGTGCAGTCCAGTCCCTTGAATCGCGATTTTCGGCTCTTATTGGAGCCTTCATCGGAAGGAACGTCGGCACTGTTCTCCATATTTTAACTGATTCGTATCGAGAGGTTTTCCCACCCATTGCAACTGAAGTGATGATAGTAGGTGGCTAGCGCCATCTGGCATTGAAAGACGAAGTAGTTTTCAATCCTAATAGTAAATTATTAATATTGAAAATATTAAAAATATTACTAAAAGATTTTTAAATTGAAAACTTATTGGTACACTTTCCTGGTGACACCTCCAAGACTTCTACAATTTGCAAGTCAAATGGATGCTGCAGTGAAGACGAGAGGGAAGGAATTCTACACTATGCAATTCACATCCCCCGTCTGCAGCTGGTAAAGTTCCAACGGAAAAATGCACCTAGTTACTCTACGGAGTAATACGACTATAAAATAAAAATGTATACCATTTTTATTCAGTTGCAATGCGAAGGCAAAACAATCTTACTTTTCATTTAGAATACGGAGTGCAGTCCAGTCCCTTGAATCGCGATTTTCGGCTCTTATTGGAGCCTTCATCGGAAGGAACGTAGGCACTGTTCTCCATATTTTAACTGATTCGTATCGAAAGGTTTTCCCACCCATTGCAACTGAAGTGATGATAGTAGGCTCCAATAAGAGCCGAAAATCGCGATTCAAGGGACTGGACTGAACTCCGTATTCTAATTGAAAAGTAAGATTGTTTTGCCTTCGCATTGCAAATGAATAAAAATGGTATACATTTTTATTTTATAGTCGTATTACTCCGTAGAGTAACTAGGTGCATTTTTCCGTTGGAACTTTACCAGCTGCAGACGGGGGATGTGAATTGCATAGTGTAGAATTCCTTCCCTCTCGTCTTCACTGCAGCATCCATTTGACTTGCAAATTGTAGAAGTCTTGGAGGTGTCACCAGGAAAGTGTACCAATAAGTTTTCAATTTAAAAATCTTTTAGTAATATTTTTAATATTTTCAATATTAATAATTTACTATTAGGATTGAACACTACTTCGTCTTTCAATGCCAGATGGCGCTAGCCACCTACTATCATCACTTCAGTTGCAATGGGTGGGAAAACCTCTCGATACGAATCAGTTAAAATATGGAGAACAGTGCCTACGTTCCTTCCGATGAAGGCTCCAATAAGAGCCGAAAATCGCGATTCAAGGGACTGGACTGCACTCCGTATTCTAATTGGAAAGTAAGATTATTTTGCCTTCGCATTGCAACTGAATAAAAATGGTAAACATTTTTATTTTATAGTCGTATTACTCCGTAGAGTAACTAGATGCATTTTTCCGTTGGAACTTTACCAGCTGCAGACGGGGGATGTGAATTGCATAGTGTAGAATTCCTTCCCTCTCGTCTTCACTGCAGCATCCATTTGACTTGCAAATTGTAGAAGTCTTGGAGGTGTCACCAGGAAAGTGTACCAATAAGTTTTCAATTTAAAAATCTTTTAGTAATATTTTTAATATTTTCAATATTAATAATTTACTATTAGGATTGAAAACTACTTCGTCTTTCAATGCCAGATGGCGCTAGCCACCTACTTTCATCACTTCAGTTGCAATGGGTGGGAAAACCTCTCGATACGAATCAGTTAAAATATGGAGAACAGTGCCTACGTTCCTTCCCATGAAGGCTCCAATAAGAGCCGAAAATCGCGATTCAAGGGACTGGACTGCACTCCGTATTCTAATTGAAAAGTAAGATTGTTTTGCCTTCGCATTGCAACTGAATAAAAATGGTATACATTTTTATTTTATAGTCGTATTACTCCGTAGAGTAACTAGGTGCATTTTTCCGTTGGAACTTTACCAGCTGCAGACGGGGGATGTGAATTGCATAGTGTAGAATTCCTTCCCTCCCGTCTTCACTGCAGCATCCATTTGACTTGCAAATTGTAGAAGTCTTGGAGGTGTCACCAGGAAAGTGTACCAATAAGTTTTCAATTTAAAAATCTTTTAGTAATATTTTTAATATTTTCAATATTAATAATTTACTATTAGGATTGAAAACTACTTCGTCTTTCAATGCCAGATGGCGCTAGCCACCTACTATCATCACTTCAGTTGCAATGGGTGGGAAAACCTCTCGATACGAATCAGTTAAAATATGGAGAACAGTGCCTACGTTCCTTCCCATGAAGGCTCCAATAAGAGCCGAAAATCGCGATTTAAGGGACTGGACTGCACTCCGTATTCTAATTGAAAAGTAAGATTGTTTTGCCTTCGCATCGCAACTGAATAAAAATGGTATACATTTTTATTTTATAGTCGTATTACTCCGTATAGTAACTAGGTGCATTTTTCCGTTGGAACTTTACCAGCTGCAGACGGGGGATGTGAATTGCATAGTGTAGAATTCCTTCCCTCCCGTCTTCACTGCAGCATCCATTTGACTTGCAAATTGTAGAAGTCTTGGAGGTGTCACCAGGAAAGTGTACCAATAAGTTTTCAATTTAAAAATCTTTTAGTAATATTTTTAATATTTTCAATATTAATAATTTACTATTAGGATTGAAAACTACTTCGTCTTCGACTTACTAAATACTTCTCAAAGTACTTAGAAATACCTATCAAATGAGCTCCAGAAGAAGTTGATAGCATCAAAATTTATACTCCAAAATTTACAAAAATTTGAAAAATTCTGACTTTTTTAAATCATATATATATTTTATAAAAATATACATTCTAAATCGGTCAAAATGTTTAAGGTCATTACTTATGCTAAAGCAAAGAAAGTCTTACAGAGATTACTAAACTTAAATCAATTAAAGGGTTGTTTGGGGGTGAAGGGGATGAGCTCAAAAATCGAAACTATAAACGGCTGACTCAGTCCCCCCCCCCCACTAAAATATTAAATTCCTGCTCAGTGTAACGAGCTCAAAAATTTTAATTTGCGGAATATGAAAGCTCATAAGTAGCTCATAAATCAGGGCTATTTGTTTTTTAATTTTTGCACGTGGGGGGCAGCTCAACACGGGTAACTGCAACTTGCCCAGAAGCGATTTAGGAGTTATAGACGTTCACTAGAATAATCAAATTAAAATTCATACACAATGTTTCATTTTTTATTTTTATACTTAATTATATGGATTTATTAAAATAATATATTACTATCAAAACAAATATACAGGGTGTCCCAGACTAATTTAGCCACGCTATATCTCTTAAACTTTAAACGAATAGATATTTTCGAATGGGACAAAAAGTGATATATTCTACTTGTAATACACTTTAATATGGCGTACAAAAAAAATCATCCCCTAAATATTCATCCCTTAGTTACAACCCCTAACTTTAACTTTTTTAATAGCACCTTGTATATTTTTTATAGTTTTGGATGTGGTCTTTTATCGTCTATTCAACACATTTTTTGAAAATAAAATCGGTTCGTAAATAACCAAGAAACTATCAGTTTATTTTTGTTAATTGTGTGTCCCAGACTAATTTATTCAGGCTATATTTCTTAAACGAATACAGATTTTCGAATGGGACAAAAACTGATCTGTTCCATTTGTAATACACTTTCATATGGCGTAGAAAAAATTCATCCCCTAAATATTCATCCCTAACTTACAAGGTGCTATTTAAGGTTAGGGGTCGTAACTAAGGGATGAATATTTAGGGGATAATTTTTTTTCTACGCCATATTAAAAGTGTAAAGTGTATTACAAATGTAACAGATCAGTTTTTGTCCCATTCGAAAATCTTTATTCGTTTAAGAAATATAGCCTGGATAAATTAGTCTGGGACACATAATTAACAAAACTAAACTGATATTTTCTTTGTTATTTACGAACCGATTTTATTTTCAAAAAATGTGTTGAATAGATGATAGAAGACCACATCCAAAACTATAAAAAAATATACAGGGTGCTATTAAAAAAATTAAAGTTAGAGGTTGTAACTAAGGGATGAATATTTAGGGGATGATTTTTTTCTACGCCATATTAAAGTGTATTACAATTATTAGAATAGACCACTTTTTGTCCCATTCGAAAATCTCTATTCGTTTAAGAGATATAGCGTGGCTAAATTAATCTGGGACACCCTGTATAAATTTTATTCTAATTATTGAACTTAAACCTATATCATTTAGTAGTGCAAACATATTATTTATACTTATTAGATGCCTACCTAGACAAATATTAATAGCTTCATTAAATTAAATCATAATAAAACAAAAATTAGTTTTTTAAAAAACTATTAAGGACTTTTAAATCCTTTTAATTATTTCAAATAAAAACAAATAAATAATGTATATATTGTACTAATTTATAATTATTTTATATTTATATAAAAAATATACTTTGTTTTTAATAAAATTTAAAGAATTTTTACGAAATACTTGTAAAATTCAATAACTTTTATAGTAAAATTGAATCAATTGATTTTCACGGGATTTTCCAATTTTCCCGGAAGGTGAAATTTGCACAATTTTTCTTATTCTCTTGAGCTACCCCAGTTAAAAAAAGAAGGTTGCGCGTGCTATGGAAGGTGATAATATATTGCAGTTTTTTTCCAAAAAAGGAAGCGAAACTCGAACAGTTTCCACCTTCACTTTCGTTGGGGGTGTTTCACGAGTACCATCAGTTTAACGGGTCATAAGTTTTTAATTATTTCACTGCATATGCAATCTATAAACTGGATCATAAAATATATATTCCCATATATACAATATGTTAAATTTTCAGTTCTTAATGTTTATAAACAATGCAAAATTTGATTTATTAAAAAAAAATACTAACTTGATTCCTATTGGTCATATAAAATTATTTTTCTTTTTTAATATATATTTTTTCAGCAGCTTTTCAGTGAGCCTACATGCAAGCGTGTGACATGAAAACTGTCAAAGTTATTCTAATTGTTCATAACCTAAAAAGTAGGGTCTTTTTCAAATGGTTTTTTTAATAACAATTTTAATAAAATGTTAATTTTTTCTTAATATATCTTAAAAATAGAGTCTCGAATAATTCATTGCGATTTGCTAAATATCACTAGAGTCACTGTTAGGGCAAGAACAGTTGTATAAACAATTGTTCTCTGGGATAAACAAACTGAATAACTTATAAACTATTTGGTCGATCTGGTTGAAATTTAGCACACTTAAATAACCCAATAAATGGCATAATTTGAAGTAGTTAAATTATATATCATTATGCAAAAAGCAAAGTTATTAATATTTGTAAATTAGTGCAAAAATGAGGGTTTTTGCAATTATCTAGGTCAATTATTTATGTATATGAATATGAGTATGTACTATCAAATTAAAGAACTTTTTAAGATCTAGAATACTCATTTAAAACATGTTTCTCTAAAATAAACAAGAAACGTTTTATAGTCAAAAAACTGAGTTTTTCATTATTTGTAACTGTTTAAAAAAAAGAAGAAAAAAAATTAGCTGTACGTCTTCACAGAATTATCATCAGTTATCTTTCATCTACCGTTTGGCACCTTCAAAACACTGTTTAACATTTTTGCATGTTTTTTCCCTATTAACTGGGGTACCTGTACTGTATGAAGTTAGCGAAACGCCTTATATTAAAAAAAAAAAAAAAAAAAGCGACAAAATTTATTTTTCCTCAACTAATTAGCGGCAAATAAGCGGCAAATTCAGCACTAACTCGATTTGAATTTGAAACATTCGTTGTTGTGATTCGTTAAGTTCATAATATGAAGTTAAGGATATTAAAAAATATAATAAAGCGACCAAATTAATTTTTCCACAACTAATTAGTGGCAAATTCCTATTGTGCGTGCTGTATTATTTGCGAGAAGTGATTCGCTAAGTTTATGTACATCACTTATTTACTTATTGGTTAAAAATGTTCGTAACTAGAGAATACAAAACTGTGAATGAATGACAAGAAAGTAGGTACTATTCAAATATATTCAAAATTATAGTGTGGCACCAATTGATGCCAAATGAGGGAGAATAGGTGAACAGGGTTTAAGCGCGTTTAACGCCGAAATGATAATCATCCAATGAAAAGAATCACAGAGTAGAGGAAGAAAGCTTGGTGGCAACGCTTAGGCAGGATATGTCTGTGAAGGGGGAAGAGGATTAAAACTCCTTCGTTTTTGGTTCTACTAGTGGCCCCAGTGAACGACACCTCAATTCGACGACACCTAAATTAGACAAATTGGAAACTGTTATTTTATTGGTATCATGAAAATTCCATGTTGAAATTGGTGCCGGCAAGTCTCATTTTCCTACCGCCGTCATAATTTATTTAGAAGAAAATTGTAAAGGAGTAAAAAAATACGTTAAAGGTCGTATCAAAGTAATAGTAGGGGAGGAAAGTATGCTAAATTTGCAGTTACTCGAGCGCTATGGGGACCTATTGGGTTGTGAAGAGTAGGCCCTAAAACCTAAAAAAGTTAAGTAAAATTTTTCATTTAAGTGGGACTTTCCATTTTTTAATATAATTTTCCATTTCCAACAATAGTTTTTTTCGATTTTTGCGCCATCTATCCATAATTCGAAAAAATGCCTCGAATAAAAGTTACTTATTTTTACGTAAGGAATCTAAATCTGCAATAAAAAATGGTGGCACCTATTTAAGATTTTACAGTAACCCCCACCTCCACCTCCGTGGGGGTCATGTTTGGTGTCATTCGATAGATTTTTCCAAAATATTTAGCCCACTCGGGATACCATTTGACCTTGCATTAGGAGCTGCCCCAAATTTTACTTTTCTAATCTTTAGGGGGGGGTCAATAGTAGTATAAATTTAAAATCTCGACTGAATTTGACCGTTGCGTTAGCCGCCATCTTGATTTTAAACGAGAACAATTTTTGCTCAATATCTCCGCCATTTTCAACTTTTCGACAAAAAATATATAAACTGAAATTGTTGAAAATGCGATTTTCTATAATTTCCTTTATCATAATTTTTTTCGTGCGGTCCATATTTTCCGAGTTATGGGGAAAACAGTGACAGTTAAAGCATAATTATTGATTTATTGAATTATCTCGTTTATTATTAATTTTACAACAAATTTTAACCTATGCAAAAATGAAGAGAATTAAATTTTGTACAATTATTATTTCTTTCATTTTTTTTGATAAAATCAACATTTAAGTTAGTACGTATGCGGTAAAGGCGCGAGCGTAAGACCCGATTGATTTTGAAGCAACTGTTTTTGTTTAATATCTTCCCCATTTTCAACTTTTCGACAAAAAGTGTAAGGACTGAAATTGTTGCAATTACGATTTGCTACAACGAGAGAACCAGTGGCGGGTCTAAGAGGAGGGGGGAATGGGAAAATTCCACCCAACGGGGTCCAAAATTTAAAAAAAATTGTTGAAATATTAAAATATGTTAGCTGACTGAAACTTAATTATCGACAGACAAATTCAACCAATAAAACCAGCTATTTAATAAAATTAAGTGAACTTAATGCATATAAGTTATTATTTATGTCTTTTATGTACTTAGTTTGGTTGGTGTTTCATTGGAAGTTTCAAAAATTGTATAAAATATAATTCTCTTTATTTTTGTTTATGTACAATTATGTCGTAAAGTTAATAATAAATGAGACAATTTAATAATTATGCTTCCCCTCCGCTTCCACTATTTTCCTCCTTAACTCGGAGAATATTGATCGCATAAAAAAATTGTGGAAATGAAATTGTAGGAAATTGCGTTTCCAAGAATTTTAGTTCTTACCGTTTTTGTCGAAAAGTTGAAAATGGCGGAGATATTAAGCAACAACGGTTCTCCTTTAAAATCAATATGGCGGCTAATGCAACCGCGGAATTCAGTCGAGATTTTAAATTTACACTACTATTGATCTCCCCTAAAGGATAGAATTATAAAATTTGGGGCAGCTCGGAAAAAAGATTCAATTCAGTACGTATGCTCCCCCCACCACTTTTTACTATTTTCCAACTTATCTCGGAAAATATCAACAGCATGAAAAAAATTGTTAAAAAGAAATTGTAGGAAATCATATTTGGAACAATTTAAGTTGAAAATGGCGTAGATATTGAACAAAAACAATCAGGTCTTACGCTCGCGTCATTATCGCATACATACTACCTTATAGGTCTGGATCCCGCGTATGAAAAAAAAGTTGATTAATAGCAAGCTGAAAATTTGGTAATAGCTTAAGGTTGTCTAGTCGGATAAACTTTGATACATGGGAACACTGGAACAGGGGCAGTTTTAATTGTGGAACAGGTTAAAAATTTGGAACGGTCAGACCACGAAAACGGCACATTTATTTTGTCCGACAGAACAGACTTAAACTCTCCGAACAGAGATTAAACTCTCATGCAAAAATCAGACTGCTATTTATCACCTGTCATAATTCCTGTCATTTGACATATTCTACATGTTCCACTCATTAAAACGCCCATTTGGTGATAAATAGCAGTCTGATTTTTGCATGAGAGTTTAATCTCTGTTCGGAGAGTTTAAGTCTGTTCTGTCGGACAAAATACATGTGCCGTTTTCGTGGTTTGACCGTTCCAAATTTGTAACCGGTTCCACAATTAAAACTTCCCCTGTTCCAGTTTTTGCATATATCAAAGTTTGTCCGACTAGACACCCTTAAGCTATTATCAAATTTTCAGCTTGTTATTAATCAACTTTTTTTCATACGCGGGATCCAGACCTATTAAAAATATTGACTTTAGCAAAAAAATTAAAGAAACTAAAATTGTGTAGAATTCAATTCTCTCTATTTTTGTATAGGAATATTTTTGTCGTAAAACTAACAATAAACGAGATAATTCAATAATTATGCTCTATTTATATATAACTGTCACTATTTCCCGGAAATATCGATGGCACGAAAAAATTGTACAACTAGAAATGATAGAAAATTACATTTTAAACAATTTTGGCTGTTATACTTTTTGTCGAAAAGTTGAAAATGGCGGAGATATTGAGCAAAAACGACTTTACTATTGATCCTTCCTAAAGATTAAAAAAATAAAATTTGGGGCAGCTCCTAATGCAAGGTTAGACCTGTTATTCGTCTAACCCGACTGGACTAATTGAATACGTGTACGTTGCAGTTTTTCGAGCTGATGTTCATTTCGCGAAATGTCGCGGGGTTCCTATTTAAAATTTTAAATTTACGCCACACCCATCTCCGTGGGGGGTCGTGTTTGGTATCATTCGATAGGTTTTTGAAAACTATTGAACAATTATTTTTTAGTTTTTCGATCTGACGTTTATCTCTCGAAACATTCGCTTTTTTTTTGTGAAACTTTGTGACCCACCCATTTCGTAACGCCCCGCTCAAACCGTCAGATTTTTGAAATAGACACTCTTTTACATGTACTTAACTTACCTTATCTTAATCTGACAATTTCGAGTTTTTCTAAGGATAGATTTTTTTTTCGGGCCCCCTTAACGAACGCCCCTGTATTCAGATCCAATATAATATGTTAGGGGTACAATTACAGGGTACAAGGTTTCTCCCCATGTGATAATCTGACGCGCTCGAGTAACTGCAAAAATTCCCGCTTGGGCTCCCCTACCATAAAGCTTATAGAGACGGTACAGCTACGAGAGAGAGGGTCAGGCAGAATTTGACAGTTACGCCAAACTCTTTTTAGGCCCAAACCAGATGCAGCGCTACTCTGTGGATCCACAGAGTGGCTGAAACAGGCGATTTTCTAGCGCCGGCGACTACGCTGCGAAGTGGATCGTTTGGAAGGGTGCGGCGTTTAATGTAATGAGTGAGAAAAAAAAGTAAGCTTGTTCAAATTATTAAAAACTTGCCGGCTAATAATCTTTTAAAAAAGTGTGTTCGTCAAAGTCAGTGTTTGTAATGTCCATAGTTTTAAATATTTTATAAAATTTCAACGCTTTTGAAAAAATACCAATAAACTCAATAAATGGAATTAAGAAGAACCAGACAAAAACAGAATCTATATCACAGACAGAAGCACCTAAAAAATTAACCAGTACATCGGGTATCCTACAGGCGTAAAATAGTTTGATGCAACCTGACAACTGAGTGAAAGTGAAAAACATGTTAGCTTGCAACCCCCTGATATGGGGATGCTGATATCTTATCGTTTTATTTTTAACAACAAACAATAAAACGTTTTTTGACCTAGGATGGGACCCCACTAAGTAACATAAATAAACAAACAAGATTGTATTTGTTTTGTTCAGTTTAAATGCATCTTATGTATAATAAAATGTGAATATAAATGGAGAAAACATTGCTTATGGGATTTATTCTTTTCAGGTGCTACCTTATAAATTCTCATAAATATCTGCGGCAGCTACAAAAGTGGTCCGTCTGAATGGCGTTTGCCACTAGTGGACGCCACTAGCAGTGAGGCTCGCTGACTGTGGCTGACCACAGTCGCTCGTCTGGGGTGCGACGTCCACTTCATAGGTCTGGATCCCGCGTATGAAAAAAAAGTTGATTAATAGCAAGCTGAAAATTTGTTAATAGCTTAAGGGTGTCTAGTCGAATAAACTTTGATATATGGGAACACTGAAACAGGGGAAGTTTTAATTGTGGAACAGGTTAAAAATTTGGAACGGTCACAGCACGAAAACGGCACATTTATTTTGTCCGACAGAACAGACTTAAACTCTCCGAACAGAGATTAAACTCTCATGAAAAAATCAGACTGCTATTTATTACCTGTCATAATTCCTGTCATTTGACATATTCTACATGTTCCACTCATTAAAACGCCCATTTGGTGATAAATAGCAGTCAGATTTTTGCATGAGAGTTTAATCTCTGTTTGAAGAGTTTAAGTATGTTCTGTCGGACAAAATAAATGTGCCGTTTTCGTGCTGTGACCGTTCCAAATTTTTAACCTGTTCCACAATTAAAACTGCCCCTGTTCCAGTGTTCACACATATCAAAGTTTATTCGACTAGACACCCTTAAGCTATTAACAAATTTTCAGCTTGCTATTAATCAACTTTTTTTTCATACGCGGGATCCAGACCTATCACATAAGAACCCACGGTAAATCATCGTCAGCCACTCTGTGGATCCACAGAGTAGCGCTGCAGAGTGGCCCGTCTGGTTTGGGCCTTACTCATCAAAAACCAAAACATCAATAATAATGGTTATGAATATCATAGATAGATGTCGCAAGAAACAGGTATGTATTAAAATCAGCCAACAACGGGAGATATTGGTTCAAATCATATTATTCACGTTAAAGTATTAAAGCTGCTTGGAGAAGATCGAGTTATTTCTGTATTGCGGAACTATTTGAATAATATTTACAGATCAGAAGAGAGCAAATTACTGATTAAAATCAACTTTCAAAATTTCCAAAAAAAAAAAGGTTTAATTTAGACGTTTTATCTCTCAAAGTTTTTCATTTTGCTTGATAGACAAGCCGGAAACGGCGGGTTCGTTGGGAAAAATATTCCCATGAGATATTTTTGCATAATCACATTCGTGAGACATCCCAGAATAAGGATCAAGAAGTCGCCCACGAGAAAAGTGGGCCAATTTTTTTTTTAACAATTTTTTTAATCAAATTGCAAAAATCAATATTTTTGGCCCGGACTAATTTTTTTTAGGTTTTTTGGACCATTCTGGACAAAAAAGGTCTCTTATAATTTTTCTCTAAAGTTGATCTTTTTCGAGTTATAAGCAAGTTAAAATTTGAAAAACGCGAAAATGGCCATTTTTAAGACTTAATAACTCGGTCAAAAATTATTATTTTGAAAGTCAGAAAGTGACTAAATCAAGTTTAAAGTCGCCGCTACATGATCCTGAAGAAATCTTTGTCATTAATTTACTACTAAGCTGTTATTTTTAATTAATAACAATGAGTGGTTAGATCGTATTGACGCTGCTGTAAATGTGAGTGCGAGTAAGATGCACAATTGGACTGCTGGAATGGCTTCTCTCTCGCACTCAGCATTTACAGCCCCGCACACGTGCATGGAGCTTATTATTATTACTTAAAAATAACAGCTTAGTAATAAAATAATGACAAAAATTTCTTCAGGATCTTGTAGGGGGGGCTTTAAACTTTGATTTAGTCATATATTTATTGACTTTCATAATAATAATTTTAACCGAGTTATTAAGCCTTGAAAATCGCCATTTTTCGTTTTTTTCAATTTTAAATTGCTTATAAGTCGAAAACGATCAACTTTGGAGAAAAATTGTAGGAGATCTTTTTTGTCCAGAATGGTCCAAAAAATTAAAGAAAAAACTGTTCAGGCCAAGAATATTGATTCTTGCAATTTGATTTAAAAAAATTGGCCCACTTTTCACATGGGCGACTTCTTGAACCTTATTCTGGGATGTCTCACGAATGTGATTATGCAAAAAAATCTAATGGGAATATTTTTCCCTTCGAACCCGCCGTTTTCGCCTTGTCTATGAAGAAATCCTGAAAGAACGTTTTTGAAAAAGTATTCATTACGCAGTTAATTATATTATTACACTATCATAAGTTTGAGGGAGGCTTTTTTCACTATCAACAAATCAACATTTTAATTTAGCATCGTCGTTATGTTAATAGACGAGCGGCAGGCACCCCTAAAATTACCAGGTACTGACCACGGAGAGGTGAATGGCCAATTTTAGTCACACTGTATGTTTTGAGGAAATTTATTTTAATTTTATGTGGGGAACATTGTCAAAATCGCAATTTTATCCTAAAAATAAAAAAAATTAAATCACGTTTTTTTGCGTTTACCTCGCTACAACTCTGTTCCATTTATATTTTTTTTCTGAAATTATTACAGTATACAGTTCTAACATTTCTGAAGACAACGGTATGGTTCAAGTGGAAATCGGTGGGACTGTGCATTTTATCAATGAAATAAGATATGTCCCAGACACTCCAGAAGCCGCTAAGGATAAAATGTTTTAATCATCGCATTAATCATTGTAAATTAGTCGATGGATATTAGTACAGTGAAAATAATAAGACGAGAAGTGGACGATAATTATTACAAAGAATAAATTTTAAAGTTTTTTCTACTTTAATGACAAAAAAGCAAGCAGAAACCAATTCAAAATTATTTTGCACATCATATGTGAAACATTATTTGGTTGAAAAGTCTCATTTTTGTTGGCACAAAAATATATTAATTTGTCTGGACTAAATTACAGTTCTGTTTATCTTGTTACTATCAACATTAACACAGTGTTGCCAAACTGAATTTTGTTATTTTGGGTGTAAATTTTTTCCACGGATCTCCGAGGGTACAATACCTGTTTCAAGCTTTTAGTCTTATTCTGATAAAGGTTATGATTTTTTTAAAGTAAAAGGTGCAGATTTGTGCATTGCAAAGTTTAATCGCAAAAGTTGAGTGACGAAATTTGAAATTTAGCTTTTTAATCACGTATATGCACGGTACACAAAGACCGGCATGCTCGTTAACGAATCGAAATGTGTATCCCGACGCGCATGATGTCACCTACGAAGCAACAATACAGAGTACTACGGTGTTCCAGATGTAGGATCCCGTGTACTACGGTGTTCCAGATGTAGGATCCCGTGTCTGGGTAGATCTATTTGTGTATCGTACATCGTACGGTAGATGAACTGATTTAGTTTCGATCTATTTCTATTGTTTAGTTTCTTTTGTTCAGTTTTTGTGTATTAACAAAAAACAAGCCGGGTTGTGCCGTAGCTAATTGTAAAAATTATAATCGGGTGACGAAATGCAAATGTGATTAAATAAATTTAATCATCCAATGCTAAAAAATATTATTGAACAAATAGTATCTGAATTGTTGAGAACAAATTTTATTGTATGGGTGACATGGGTACTGGAAATACTGCCCTTTGGTCTCGGCTGAGTGCGGGATATGACAAAAATTGTTTTATTGATCACCCCTGTGAGAAGTTTTAAATATTTTTGTCTACCGTGCGTTTATGTTAAAACATAGGGTACAAAGAAGTTTTCTGGGAAATTTTAGATTAAAATGTTTTACAGAAAAAAAAAATAGTGCAACTTTTAATATCGACATTAGAATTCCGTAAAATAACGCATATTTTTCGAGATACTGACCATGGATGGCGAATGGCTAATTTTAGTCTTACATTATGTTCTTGACGGTGTTGAAAACGAAAATGAAATTTATTTTAAATTTTAGGTGGGGAATATTGTCAAAATCGCAATTTTCCCTAAAAATAAAAAAAATAAAATCACGTTTTTTGCGTTTAAGTCGATACAACTCTCTTCCGTTTTAATATTTTTTCTAAACATTATACAGTATATTGCTCACCTTTCTGAAGATACAATGGTACCGGTTTAAGGCTTTTAGTCTTATAATAAAAGTTGTGAGTTTTTAAAGTAAAAGGTACAGATTCGTGAATTGCAAAGTTTAATCGCAAATGTTGACTACAAAATTTAAAATTTAGATTTTTAATTACATTCTTGTTAAAACATAGAGTACAAAGAAGTTTTCTGGAAACTTTTAGATCAAAATGTTTTATAGAAAACAAATGGTGCAACTTTTAATATAGACGTTATACATCCCCAAAATAACGCTTATTTTTCGAGTATTGACTATGGGCAGTGAATGGCTAATTTTTATCTTACTTTACGTTTTGGATGGTGCTGAAAATGAAAATGAGGTTTAATTTGAATTTTATGTGAGGGAACATTGTCAAAATCGCAATTATAACCTAAAAATGAAAAAAAAAATGAATTCACGTTTTTTTACGTTTAACTCGCTACAACTCTGTTCCATTTTAATATTTTTTTCTGAAATTTTTACAGCATATATTTCTCACCCTTGTGAAGACTATGAAAACTGTTGTAGGCTTTCAGTCGTTTTCTCATACAAGTTATGATTTTTTTTTTAAATAAAAGGTACAGATTCGTGAACTGCAAAGTTAAATCGCAAAAATTAAGTGACAAAATTTAAAATTTATCTATTTGATCACGTTTATGTTAAACTATAGAGTCCAAAGAAGTTTTATGGGGAGTTTTAGATCTAGATGTGTTATAGAAAAAAAATGGTGCAACTTTTAATTTTAAGAGAAACGTGGTTTAATTTTTTTTATTTTTATGGTAAAATTGCGATTATGACAATGTTTCCCCACCTAAAATTCAAAATAAACTTCATTTTCGTTTTCAACCCATCAAAAACATAAAGTAAGACCAAAATTAGCCATTAACTGCCCATGATCAGTAACTCGAAAAATTAGTGATATTTTGGGAATTAATAACGTCGATGTTTAAAGTTGCACCATTTGTTTTCTATATAACATTTTGATCTAAAACTTTCCAGAAAACTTCTTTGTACTCTATGCTTTAACAAGAATATAATTAAAAATATAAATTACAAATTTTGTCAGTCAACATTTGCGATTAAATTTTGCAATTCACGAATCTACCTTTTACTTTAAAATATTCGTAACTTTTATTATAATACGACTAAAAGCTTGAAACAGGGTACCATTGTCTTTAGAATGGTGAGCAACATATATGTACTGTATAATTTTTAGAAAAAAATATTAAAACGGAACAGAGTTGTAGCGAGCTAAACGCAAAATATTGTGATTTCATTTTTTTTTATTTTTTGGGTAAAATTTCGATTTTGGCAATATTCCCCTAACTAAAATTTAAAATAAATTTCATTTTCGTTTTTAATACCGTCAAAAACATAATGTAAGAACAAAATTAGCCATTCACCATCCATGGTGAGTATCTCGAAAAATAAGCGTTATGTTGGGGATTTCTAATATCGATATTAAAAGTTGCACTATTTATTTTCTTTAAAACGTTTTGATCTAAAATTTTCCAGAAAACTTCTTTGTACTCTATATTTTAACATTAACGTGATTAAAAAGTTAACTTTCAAATTTCGTCACTCAACTTTTGCGATTAAACTTTGCAATGCACAAATCTGCACATTTTACTTTAAAAGATTCATAACCTTTATCATAATAAGACTGAAAGCTTAAAAAAGGTACTACTGTCTTCAAAAAAATATTAAAACGCAACAGAATTGTGGCGATGTAAACGCCACAGTGATTCTATTTTTTTATTTTTAGGGTAAAATTGCGATTTTGACAATGTTCCCCCACATAAAATTCAAAATAAACCTCATTTTCGTTTTCAGCACCATCAAAAACATACAGTATGACTAAAATTGGCCCTTCACCTCTCCGTGGTCAGTATCTCGAGAAATAAGCGTTTTTTTAGGGTGCGCCGCTCGTCTATTCATATAATGTTTATGCTTGTTTCATCAATGACAAAAAGCTTGTGAGATGTCGTCTATTTCTGAAATAATGAATTTATTTTGCATCGTACTTAACTAAGTACATAATTTTGGTTAACACTGTAGAAATAAATATTCGAATAATACTTCGTTGCAAAGCCGATTAGGAGACCTTTCAAATGAAGTGTCCCATGACCTCGGTTTGTATTAAAAAAAATGGTTGATTACGTCATTACGTCAACACTGATGATGTAATGTCACACAATATAATATAATAATATATATAGTAATTGGCGGTCATTCAAAAATTAAAGTTGACGTTTCTGTTAAGGAAATAATGAATTTATTTCATACTTTTGCATCATACTGTATACAGGGTGGTGCATCTTATTAGCCTCGGTGTCTGCACTAAAAATGACATAACTATTGGCCGATATAAAAAGGTGGCCGCTAATACCAGGTTTTGTAGTCCACAAATTTTGGTTTGGGGAACTTTGAAACTGGCCGGCTATTTCAGGTGGCCGGTTTTGACAGGTGGCCGTTAACACAGGTTTTACTGTAATTGGTTTGGGAAATTTTTAAACTGGCCGTTAGGACAGGTGGCCGATGTTCGCAGGTGGCCGTTAACACAGGTTTTTTTAATAAAATTGTTAGAAATATATATTTTTAATAATATAAAAAGTAGATAAAAATAGTACAAAATAAAAGTTTGTTTTAAATTCGTATTTTGAGATAGAATCTCACACGCGACTATCGACGTACAGAAGTGAGCGCGACTACTCCCGGGTTAAACAGATGCTTATTGCAACAAAATTTCTTACAGGGTGGTCAAAATATTACGATTGTTCTATTATCAAATTCAAGCTGTAATAACTTACTTATTTTAAATGGAACACCCTGTATATTACTAGTCTATCGCGTAGAACATTCTTATTAGAGTTTCCTGATTTGTAAGCTTTAAAAATTAGAATTAAGTACCTATGTCGTGGTTATGTATGGTTCATTCAACGAATATACGACTGTTTTGAATTATCGCGACAACGAATCGGTATTACAGAGTAATGGAGAAATAGATGGAGATGCATGCAGTAGAATTAGGGCTGGAAGGAAGCGAGTGGTGTGACAGAAAAGTTCCAATGAAGTTGAAAGGAAAATTCTATAAAACGGCCATAAGACCGGCTATGATGTACGGAACTGAATGTTGGGCAGTGAAAAAGAAAGAGGTACAACGAATGCATGTGGCGGAGATGAGAATGCTTAGATGGATGAGTGGAGTGACAAGAAAGGATAAAATTAAAAATGAGTATATTAGGGGAAGTCTAGGTGTGGCACCAATTGATGCCAAAATGAGAGAGCATAGGTTGAGATGGTTTGGTCATGTTCAACGTCGAGACGTTAATCATCCAATACGAAGAGTAGCTGAAGTGCAGATTGGGGGATTGATATTGATATGACCCAGGACAGAACTGTGTGGAGAAATGCAATTAGGGAAGCCGACCCCGCATAGGGATAAGGCAAAGAGAATGATGAACGAATATTTTAGTGTACAACATAAGAAGTACGAAAGTAAATGGCTCTAATAATTATTCCAATAAACAACAATGTAATTTGCAATTTACTCTCGTTCTTCATATTTTGCACAATAAAATATTCGTTGTCGAGATAATCTAACACAGTCGTATGTTCGTGGAATAGGGTATACAACACATCATCAACACCGGCAATATACTTAGACAAGATACTGTCGTTATTAAAATTTTCATTGTTATCATGTAATCACACAGAGTGTTGTATTATTTTAATTGATTTTGGCTACATGTGACATTGAATAATATGTTTATATTAAACTGCATACCCTACATTAGATGCCGTATTCTGGAAGATATTTAAATTAGATTTCATTCCGTATAAGTATTTTCCATATATTAACCCAACGGTTATTAAGTAAATTTAAGAACACCACTTTTTGTTTGAATCTTTGAATCGCAATTACAAACAATTAAATGCAATGGCTACTTTGACGAAAACGAGCCTATTGTACAAAAATATGGATGAGTGGAGTGACAAGAAAGGTCATTGTACTATTGTATTTACAGAATAACACGGGAATTTATATTTACAGAATAACATGTGTATTGAAAATGTTTAGATGGAATTGAAGAGATTTTAAATATCTTCCATTATAAAGAATACAATATCGAGTATGTCATTTAAAATAAGAACGCTCTGTGTGATTAAATGATAAAAATGTGAATTTTATTAATGAAAGTATCTTGACTAAGATATCTAAGTTATTGCCGGTGTTGGTGATGTGTTGTACACAACCACGACATAGGTACTTAATTCTAATTTTTAAAGCTTACAAAGTAGGAAATCTTTAATTATTTAAAAAATGAAGGGAGATAGGTATAGGAAACCCTAGTAAGAATTGAAAGCTAAGTAAATTTTCTACACGATAGACTAGTAAGATACAGGGTGTAAAATAAGTAAGTTATTATAGCTTGAATTTGTTAATAGAACAATCTAATATTTTGACCACCCTGTAAAAAGATAGGTATAGGAAACCCTAATACAAATTGAAAGCTAAGTAAATTTTTGACGCGATCGACTAGTTAAGATACAGGGTGTTCCATTTAAAATAAGTAACTTATTACAGCTTGAATTTGTTAATAGAACAAACTCATATTTTGACCACCCTGTAAGAAATTTTGTTGCAATAAACATCTGTTTAAGTATGCTAAATAGTCTATTATTACGATCCAAGAAAGAATTTGTTACTGATTCTTCGATTCGTAGATATTTATTTTTTTCTAAAACCTTACATTTTTTTAAAAATCGAAATAAATCAAAACACCCTGTATTTAGGTATAGGGAACCCTTATGAAAGTATAGCTTATTTTTTAGGGTCAATTCAATAATGTCATCAGATATAGGGCATTCCATAAGAAAAAATATAACTTTGATATACCCCTCTTTTCTGGAGCACCCTGTATAATTCACATTATTTTTAAATTGCAGTATTAAAGGCCCTATATATTTCTGTGAAGAATTTTTTTTAAAATATCAAGTGGTTTTCCGTACAGAGACCGAGGCGAATAAGATGAACCACCCTGTATATGTAGGTATATATGTATCTAGTCATTTATCGTTAATTTTTAATTTACATCGAATGAAAAAACAACTCGAATTAGTACCAAATACAAAAAAGAGAAAATTATATTTAATATCTTATGAGGGGACAAAAAGAGGATACCGAGATTTAGTGAAAAAAAATCAATAGGAAAAACACAATCATGAACAACGCTACACAAATAATGAATGATGAAAACTAGTAATACCGTTGATTTGTGTGAACTTTCGGAACTTGAGAACGATGGCTTTATAGAAAAAACATTTAACCAAAAATTTTTACGAGGAAATCAATAATTAGATTATACATTAGAATATATCATCCTGCCTTATATATAAACCAAAAATATGTATAAAACATATTTTTATCTTCATTAAATTTAAAACACATAACACCTGTTGGTTTTATTGTTCTAACATAGAATACGCATAATATATACCAGTGGCGGCTCGTGATTACTAAGAGGCGGTGCACAAATAGATAAATTTACCATAGGTAAATTTACCCTTAACACAACTTAATACGTAAATTTACCGGGTACTGGATGAAAAAGGATTTTTTTTTCGTTTTTTGACACAGTATCTTGAAAATTGATATTTATGTATAATTAGATGATCGCATGGATAAAGAATTATGAAAATAAGGCAAGGCATAATATTTATTTTATCGTAAATATGCACTAAATCAATGATACCATGTCTTGCCCATGTAGAATCGCTTCCAAACAAAACACACACGAAACAGAAAAATGCATTTTTTTTTATCACATCCACAAATCCGGCAATTTTTTGAATATATATTTATTTAAAATCTTTGCAGTCTTCAAAATTTGAAGAGCTAGATGAAATTTCAAATCAACGCTAAAAAGTTATAGATAAGCAAAAACCATTCTAACAACACTAGAAAAGTCACATTCTAAAACACACTCGAGCCAAAGTTTGTCTGGCTCGGAATCTCATAAGCCCCGGCGTCCGTTGTAAGCTGACCGCGTCTGCCTTTTCCTTTCCTATGCTTTTGAAGTCAAATCTCAATCTCGAGCCATACTGAAGGGTGGGTTGTGATTGCGCGCAGCGGTCAAATACCTCCTGCGGTTCTCTCACTCTATTAGGCCGATGCCACATTATGCATTTTGACCGGATGCGGTGAAAACGCATCCGTTTCCAACGCAACCGGACCGACCTGTCACACTATGCGTTTACTCTGGTGCAGTTTGTAAGCGCGTACCGATGACTCAACACGCATCCGTTTCCAACGCAACCGGACCGATCTGTCACACTATGCGTTTTCACCGGATGCGGCAAAAACGCATCCGGTCAAAACGCATAATGTGGCATCGGCCTTACCCGTAAGTTAGGTTTGGACCGAAGGGTTAGGTCATCCTCCTTTCTGACCGCTGCGCGCAATTGCAGTCTGCCCATACGGAAGGGTGCTCGGGCAGAGTAACTCACAGGAATGATTTGTTTTTTCGTGGATATTAAATTACATAATGATAAATAATGTATGTAGATAATGCATTGATATTAAAAAAAGCATAGTAAAAATAATATTATTTTTATTGTTCAATCTGTTTTCCTGTAAGTATATTTTTCAGAGCCAGTGCCATGGCTCGGTGGCCCCTTAGGACCAGCCGCCACTGATATATACACTTGATATGAACATAAAACAAAAATCTACATCTCAAAGCTATTATCATGATAAATTAATCATCTTGTCATCATAATTTAGCATCCACGTCTTAATAACGTTTGACAAAAGGTACACATCATTACAAGAGGATTAGAGTGTTATTGACCCTCCTTGCGATGGTCAAAGGTGTTTGTTTATGAAGCGCTTTGCACGTGTATGCACCAAGTAGTTTATAGATCCCAATAAATTAAAATGGCGTTAGTGGCATTATAGTACTATGCATATTATCGATTAAATAGAACGGTTACAGCAAATTTTAGATTAAAATTTTTTCGCACACTGCAATATAAATTTTATGATTGATACAGTATACAGGGTGATTCATTAAGAAATTTCCAATATCTGAGTTATAGATTCTAGAACTCAAAATATTAAGATTTAACCCAAATCACTTAAAATAAAATGTGACCCCTTACTGAGTTATTTAAATCGGCGGGTGTAATTTCCTCACCAAAATAATCTTTTACCTGCGTTTAGAAGGGTATGTCATAATCCCACAGGTATTTTCCTCACCAAGACCGAAATGGTTATTTCAGTTTCAGGTAGATTTTACTAAAAGGCATTCAATTGAATTATTTATCTACTATTAAATTACAGTAGGTACCTATAACAATAATTAATTAATTAATTATATTATATTATTTTTAGTCCCAATTGGAATTTTGACAAAAATGGCATGTTTAATAGAAAGTGATCGCGGTAAACCTTACACGGTAGTGGTATTTGAAAATTTTATTTTTTATAAAGTGAAAGTTTTAAAAATTGAAGAAGTGTTCCGGAGGATAAAACAACTTGTAGTGCGAAATTTTTTACTATTGGTGCAACTTTTACAATATCTAGAAGTAGCCTACAACATAATCATGAACCAGATTGTCAGAAGTTAGATCGAAAAATTATTTCTAACTATTGTAAACGTAAAGCCAAAGAGAATATTATTGAAAAACCAGCAAAAAGTATACGCCAAGCGCTTGCAGCTAATTTGTCTGAAACAATTACTACGATTGTTGTCAGTTACATAAGAAAAAATATATAATTATCGACGAAAAATGATGCCTGGTCGACTTACTTCCAATATTGATGAGGTTCAAGAATTTGTGAAGAGGTGTGCTCAAAAAATAACCAAGACCAAGAGGGAAAATTTTCTCTTTATAAACTGTGTCAAAAGTAGGATAATTGTATTTATAGGTCTGGATCCCGCGTATGAAAAAAAAGTTGATTAATAGCAAGCTGAAAATTTGTTAATGGCTTAAGGGTGTCTAGTTGAACAAACGTTGATATATGGGAACACTGGAACAGGGGACGTTTAAACTGTGGAACAGGTTAAAAATTTGGAACGGTCAGACCACGAAAACGGTACATGTATTTTGTCCGACAGAACAGACTTAAACTCTCCGAACAGAGATTAAACTCTCATGCAAAAATCAGACTGCTATTTATCACCAAATGGGCGTTTTAATGAGTGGAACATGTAGAATATGTCAAATGACAGGAATTATGACAGGTGATAAATAGCAGTCTGATTTTTGCATGAGAGTGTAACCTCTGTTCGGAGAGTTTAAGTCTGTTCTGTCGGACAAAATAAATGTGCCGTTTTCGTGGTCTGACCGTTCCAAATTTTTAACCTGTTCCACAGTTAAAACGTCCCCTGTTCCAGTGTTCCCATATATCAAAGTTTGTTCAACTAGACACCCTTAAGCTATTAACAAATTTTCAGCTTGCTATTAATCAACTTTTTTTTCATACGCGGGATCCAGACCTATTAGTTGTGAAACAAATATAAGACTTTTAGCCATATTGAATTTTATTATACATTTTCTTACTGTACCACATATTATTTGCAATTATTCACTATTCATGGGCTAATTAATGGGCATTATATTTCTTTATTATACTTTTTACTGCCAAACAAAAAAAAAAATTACAATATTTTTTATTTGTTAAAATCAGAAATTTTTAAAGCCCTCAAAATTGAGTTTAATGCTAGTACAATTTTTGAAGATTTTGAAAAGGCTATACATAATGCAATCATTGAAATGTGTCCGAACACTGAAATACATGTTGTAAATTTCACCTACACCAAGCTTGGTATAGAAATGTTTTGGATTCCTGAATCAGAATATAAAAATTATTCTGTAGGAGGCACGTGGCTCAAACATACTTTTGGCCTTACATATAAAACCAGAAGACGTATTATCTTGTTTCGTGTTTGATTCAATGTCATGCAAACCAGAAAATGAAATTTAAAACTTTTTACTGCCAAACAAAAAAAAAATTACAATATTTTTTATTTGTTAAAATCAGAAATTTTTAAAGCCCTCAAAATTGAGTTTAATGCTAGTACAATTTTTGAAGATTTTGAAAAGGCTATACATAATGCAATCATTGAAATGTGTCCGAACACTGAAATACATGTTGTAAATTTCACCTACACCAAGCTTGGTATAGAAATGTTTTGGATTCCTGAATCAGAATATAAAAATTATTCTGTAGGAGGCACGTGGCTCAAACATACTTTTGGCCTTACATATAAAACCAGAAGACGTATTATCTTGTTTCGTGTTTGATTCAATGTCATGCAAACCAGAAAATGAAATTTAAGATAGATATGTCGATTATTTAGTTGAAACTTGTATAGACGAAACTGCCATATTCTCCCCATATTTGTGGATAGAGGCAAATTCTTGTGTTATTCGTATTACGAATGCTTGAGAATCTTTTCATTCGCATTTTAATTTATCGTTTTGTAATACGCATCCATCCATATATTATATTTCCTTTGAAAAAATTAAAGAATTTCAGGTAGATACGTATGTTAAAATTTAAAGTTTGCATATTGCAAAACATATCAAAGATAAACAAGCTAAACTGAAATTGAAAAATGTAGAAAATTTATTAATAAGATATCAGTCTAATCAAATGACTAGAATGGATTTTGTAAAGTGTCTGTCTTATTATAGTAAATATTAAATAATAATTTATACGTCTTGTATAATATTATCTATATTATAAACTATTATTATAATGTAAGGAAATTAATGTCTTGTATTCGGATTTCGGATGCTTTCATAATATACATTTCCAAATTAAATCTATATTTTTATTTTATTACCTGAGTGAGTTGGTGAGGAAAATACCGGTATATTGTGATTGCGCGCAGCGGTCAAATACCTCCTGGGGTACTCTACACTCTAATACCCGAAAGTTAGGTTTGGACCGAAGGGTTAGGTCTTCCTCCTTTGAAAATTGTACTGTATAATATATAATATATTGTTATATTTCTATTTGATATGAAAATTAAATTTTGATAATTATAAACAGAATTCAATTTAATATAAAATATTTTCAATTTTCTCAACCACGGGCATATAAATTTAGAACAACCTGTATACAACAAATTGTTATATGTAATTTTAAGAAGTGATTAGAAGAAGCTTACGAAACTCGGGACAATGCGCCGAGAATAAACAAAGTGAATGGCGCGTACCATTATCGTTGTTCGCGGAAGGTTCGATCATTAGCCTATGCTAAATAAGACTCAGTTGAAATATATAATAGGTCATTATCGTTGTTCGCGGAAGGTTCGATCATTAGCCTATGCTAAATAAGACTCAGTTGAAGTAGATAATAGGTCATTAAATTTTGTAAATAGTAGAAAGTAATTTTAGAATGGGAATTAACTATTTTTTTTTTGAAATCCATTAAGCATATTTAGAAAGATTAAAAATTGGTTTTGAGGAATACTGCGAATGAGAGTTGGTGGTGGAAGGTTGATTTGTGAATCTGGAAGGGATATTTAGAAAGTAGGGGAATGAATGAAAAATAGAGAGCAGAATGTTTTGAGCTGTCGAGAAGTGAAGTCCAGTAGTAGACGGTAGTGTACGGAGAGTGAGAAGGCCGGTGTAGTTCCGTGAGTGTGGAGTATCTATCGTGGAACGAGAGGTAGGCCAGGTCGAGAGTAAAGAACCTCCTTGAGCCAAGAGTGTCCCGGTAGCTGATTGAAGTTTCGAAAAAGATAGAAACACGGCATCACGACAGAAGCAGGAACGGGAGCTATACGAGCTAGTTTTCAAAGGAGAACATTACTGGAAGCCAGGACGAGGTGTTGATCGCAGCCAAGGATAGCAGGAAACGGGTCTTGTGTGAAGACATTCTCAGTTCACCAGAAAAAGGTCAGTCTCATTTGTTTGGACATGAATGTATGGGTTTTTCGTATTAAATACCACATTTAAAATTGAAGAACATAATCAATAATATCAGAAAAGCTTCATCAAACTTAAATAGAATTGTTGCTAATAAATCATAATAGTTAAATGTTAATAAAAACTTTCAATTGGAAACCAAAAGGAAATAAGATTCCCATGTGTAAATGTTATGTTTAAGAATAATAAGATATAGCAAATATTAAGCAGTGATTGCCATTTAAATAAAATAAACAATATTTTGATTATAATTGTAACCCATATGTGTGTATTATTTTACTCTTTTCTTTCCTATCCCGATTAGGAACCATTGAGAAATACTTAGAAGCCACGTAAGTAAGTAATTAATTTTATAAAAAGCCCTGAGATTGAAAACATATTGATATGTGATCTGGTAAATTAATTAGATTATTATTAATGCATTGATTAAATTAAATGACATATAAGAATATTATCTCATATCAATAATAAAGATCACAGCAATATATAATATATTAATTTTTTAATTAATTAATTTTTTAAAATTAGCAAAATTTCCGTTCAAAGCGAATAAGAAGTAAATAAAACTTAGACACCCTGTTGAGAACCCTGACCGCTGCGCGCAATTGCAATCTGCCCGAAAATACCTGTCGGATTATATGTTTTTACTGGTTGGTGAGGAATTTACCTTCGCCCATTTAAATTGTACTGTTTTACAACACACTAACTGCTCAATTGAAAATTTTTGTTTTGGCCTTCAGGCTCCACGTTTAGAATCTCAATGTTATTGTGAATTATATTTAACTCACATAACGCCTGGGCCAAGCAGGGTGTGAGTTAATACAACTCACGTGGCGTTTAATGTGTTAAAAATATAAAAACTATTTGTACATTCCTGTACATTTGTACAGTACCTAGTAGGTACTGTACATTCTATTAAATTGTGATAAATTAATGTTTCTAGCTACTACCAGAGGTACGTAAGACTGGGGACAGTGGATGGTTGACCCTTCCCAAATTCTACGCTACTGGCGAAATTGCCATCTTAGTGCAATTTTTCGATTATCCAATACTCTCTAGGTAAATAATATACTCTTCACTCGTAACGACAAAGTCATTAGTTTTCGAGATATTTGAAGTTAAACATGTAAAGGCCCAGTTATTTTGATTAATGTATTGTGCCGCTTAATTTTCAACTTCAAATATCTTGAAAACTAATGATTTTATCGTTAGGAATGAAGAATATATTATTTACATAGAAAGTATTGGAGAATCTAAAAATTACACTAAAATAACAATTCCGTGAGTGGTGGAATTTGGGAAGGGTCAGCCATTCATTTTCCCCTGTCGTACGCCTCTGATAGTAGCCAGAAACATGCGTATTTAACATAATTTAGTAGGTCATACAGTACCCACACTTTCTGCAAAATATGATCAGGACATGTCAAATAGTTTTCAAGTACTAGGTACTAATAATTTTCAAATTTTTAAATAAATGTAACTCAGTAAGGAGCTACATTTTATCTAATTGATTTGGGTTAAATATTAATATTTTGAGGTCTAGAATCTACAACTCAGAGATTAGACATTCTTAATGAATCGCATCCATAGGGTAAAGAAAGGTATATTGGTGATACAAGTAATTTGGTGATAATTTTTAATCAGATTACCACACAGTTCCCTATGCAAGCACATTCATGACACAGCGCTAGTAAGTTGTTACAAACATATAGTACGAGTGTAAGCAGGACAAACATGTATTACGATTTCGCAATGCGCGCACCAGCTTTTAGTAAACAGACTGTTTTGATCGTTGCGTTTTGTGCCAGTCGACAGTGGAGCCATTTCTTATTGAATGTGAGAGACGGTTACATATTAATTGGAATAATTGCTGTTTTCTTTATAAAACTTTATAAAACCATTCAATAAACTAATTATCAATAAAAAAAGCTGCATTGAATTCGTGATTTAGCCAAGTTAAATTCCTTAAATTGCGGTTGTTTCACCAAATTTTCTAACCCCTATCACCAATATACCTTACCGTGTCACCAACTTACCTAACATAAGTTTGTATGTCAATTTGACATTTACTATCATTATTATTTATTTTTTGTTAAATTAACTCTTCTAAACATTTACTTCAAATAATAAGTAACATAATAAAGCAAAACTTATTTCTTGTTTAGTTGTCAAATTCCTATATTATGTATTAGTATTTTTCATTTTTATCACCTCACCAATATACCTTTCCTTACCCTACAGGGTGTATCACTAAGAATGTCCGATCTCTATTAATTAATGTAAGGGTTGTAGATTCTAGACTCTAGACCTTAAAATATTAAGATTGAACCCAATCACTTAAATAAAATGTGGCTGCTTACTGAGTTACAGGGTGTTTTATTAAAAAAATTTAAAAATATTTGTACCCAGTACTTTGAACTATTTGATGTATCCTTGTCATACACCGATATTAGGTGTCAACGCCCTTCCGGTAGGGATCTACGGAGGAGTATCACTGAGCCGCAAGCTCTTATCCCTTGCCGTACTGATCCTCCATAGGCCGATCAGACACCAGCTTATTCCAGATCAAGCCGTAGAATTTCTTAGAATTTTAGACTACTGCGTTACCCTTTTAACTTTTGTATTCACCGGGCCGGGGCCCGAACTTCGAACTTAAATCCACTAGATTTGTCGATCGTGCGCCTTAGACCGCTTGGCCACCTGGTCAAGTTGTCGTAGGTGCTTTATATCCTTGTCATATTTTGCAGAAAGTGTAAGCACTCTACAGGTACACCCTACTAAATTATGTTAAATAATTGTTTCTGGCTTCTGGCTAGAAGTATACGACAGGGGATAGTGAATGTTCGACCCCTCCAAAATTCTACGCCACTAACGGAATTGCTATTTTAGTGTAATTCTTGTCTCCAATACTTTCTATGTAAATGACTTAATCTTCATTCGTAACGATAAAGTTATTAGTTTTCGAGATATTTGACGTTTTTGTTTAACTTCAAATATCTCGAATACGAATGACTTTATCGTTACTAGTGATTAGTATATTATTTACATAGGGAGTATTGGAGAATTTGAGAAGGGTCAACCACTCACTGTCGAATAGTTTTTAAATTTTTAAATAAAACACCTAGTGATGTAAGAAGAGAATATTCTCAAGAGAATATTCTCGGCCAGAATATTCTCGTTCTTGAGAATATTTTCTTGAGAGGTGCTGCATCCTTAATCGTGCAGACGATACATAAAAAAGAAAAATGAAAAACGGAAAATGTGGATACGGATTTTCTAAGTAAACGCGAAACAATGAGTAATTTAACTATGGAAATAATGCTAGACTAGCTAAACAATTATTTGTTTAAGAATTTTACAAGAATGTCAAAAAGTTATTTCGAACTACATATTAATAAATATGATAGGGCCAAGAATAGAGAAGAAATATCAAACATGAGAAACACAATACCAATAGTCAAAGCCCGAATTTCAGGCACTTCTAGGTAGGCACTTTGACTAGGCAATCCTCAGCTCTGACTGACGATCTTAGTCAAAGCCCGAAATAAATTACAGTTTTGGCATTTGACTAGTCAAACCTAGGAGAGACTAAGTTGGCCAGGCAAAGGTCGAAATTAAATTTTATGAAATCGGGGTTTGACTGGTCAAACCCCGATCAGCTATTAAAATGTCGTAATTTATCAGATTAGGCTTAATAAAACGTAATTTTTTAATTTTAATGTTTATTATTTTTATATTGTCATAATTAAAATAAAAAAATAGTATTTATTCTCACATGTTGAGGCATTATGGCATTTAGAGTTGCACAATACGTTAACCTCGTGCTCCAAATTTAGTGTCTTTTGTACTAATTTCTCTTAGAGACAGCTTAACGTCTGGAACATCTTCGAAATTAAGAAAATTCTCTTTGCGTTCTCTTATTTGATTTCTCGAAAAAAGAATGTTTATTGTTCCGTATTTCGTACCAACTCTATATTAACCGTCAATTGTTTTATCTTTTATGAACCCAAAATTTTTCGAGCCTCTCCTTTGGCTATATCAAAGTTGGTATAGATATTGTTACACAGACAGAAAAGATTAAAATAAACATAGGAAAGGCGATTGAAGGTCTTCATGCCCAGGCTAATGCTATGAAACAATTATGTAAGCGAAAAAAAATTTCCTCCAATTTCGATCGGAAAAACTGTAACAATAGATAATATTATAATATCAATAACCCAGCTTTGATAGAGACAAAGGAGATGCTCGAAATATTTTGAGTATCACACAAGATAAAACAATTGACGGTTTATATAGAGTTGGTACGAAATACGGAACAATAAACAAACTTATTTCAAGAAATCAAATAAGAGAATGCAAAGAGAAATTTCGTAATTTCGAAGATGTTCCAGACGTTAAGCTGTCTCTAAGAGAAATTAGTAAATTAGTACAAAATATTCTAAATTTGGAGGACAAGGCTTTATAAAATGCTACTGCAATAAGAAATGCTTTTCAAAAGTGTAAAAAGTCTAACGTTTTGTGCAACTCTAAATGCCATAATGCCTCAACATGTGAGAATAAATACTATATTTTATATTTTTATTACGATAATATAAAAATATTGAACAATAAAATTAAAAAATGACGGTTTATTAAACCTAATCTAACAAATTACGACATTTTAATCGGGGTTTGACTAGTCAAACCCCGATTTCATAAAATTAAATTTCGACCTTTGCCTGACCAACTTAGTCTCTCCTAGGTCTGACTAGTCAAAGGACGAAACTGTAATTTATTTCGGGCTTTGACTAAGATCGTTAGTCAGACCTGAGGATTGCCTAGTCAAATCTAGGAGTGCCTGAAATTCGGGTTTTGACTATAATATAATACTAACAGTTTTAGTTTATTGTATTTATTCAGGGTGCACTACTCTTCCATCTGTCTCATAGTTCCAGAAGTATGCCAAGTTCCACAACTCTGGACGTAAATGTACTGCATTAATAAACAAAAAACCATAAAATCCTTTATAAAAGGTATATTTGTTAAAACCCCTATACAGGGCTACATCACAGAACATAACTAGTTTTCAATCGGTTGACCGATCATCATCAGTGTTTCTTGAATCAAACATGCTAACCACCAAAGTAAAAAATATTTGGGTAAAAACCCTTTACAATTAATCCGTCATAGGAACATAGAAATAAGATGTAAATTTAAACATGGATGTTTAAAATATCCAATGTTTCATGCTGTAGGTACCATTGAGCTCGAATTTGACTTGTTCACATCATGGCTGTATGGTAGCAAGGGTTTTTTTGCATTAATAAACCTTATTGTGATTTCATTTGACCACGTATTCATCTTTTCTTTGTATGTTTTGACAAAACAAAAATTAAATTTCAACAGAGTACAGGAAATAAAGAGGAAATACAAAGCAACATGCAAAATTTTTCACAGCAGTTCTAGCCCGTCTAAATGCCCCTTTAGACATATACCAGTGGTTCCCAATCTTTTATGTCTGGTGACCCACCTTCTGATGTTTTTTCCTATTGGCGACCCATCTCTCATCCATAATGATATATATGTGCGTTATTCAGCTACTGTAAGAGCCACTCCGCGACCCACCTGAAATACGCCCGCGACCCACTAGTGGGTCGCGACCCACCGGTTGGGAAACGCTGACATATACCAATCCATGACTGAGATGACTCGTGAAAAATGAAATTCCACAACTTCTCATCAGCACATTGAAATGCAGAACGTAGATGACGAGGATGAGCTAATGATAGAAATATATTCTGAACCTGAGGCCTCGTGTTTTTCTGATTAAATCACCATATCCATTACTTGCATTATTTGTTGTTAAGAAGAAACTTTCATTTTTTTATCAAATAAATTTTGTGTGCTGTTGTTTTTGTATTTTGTTTATATATAGGGTGTCCCAAAAGTAGTGGAACGGTCGAATATTTCGCGAACTAAACATCGGATCGAAAAACTGAAAAAAATGTTTTCAATCATTTTCAAAAATCTATCCAATGACATCAAACACCAACCCCCACTACACCCCCTGGCGGTGGGGTGGGGGATAACTTTAAAATCTCAAATGGAAACCCCTTGTTTTTCTTGCAGATTTGGATTCGTTACGTAAAAGTAAGCAACTTTTATTCAAGACATTTTTTCGAACTGTGGATAGATGGCGCTATAATTGGGAAAAACGATTTATCCTGATACCATAGGTAAATTATAGAAACGGTCTAATATCTCGAGAAATACACTTCCAAATAAGAAACCAAAAAACAGGATTTTAATATTTTTCGACAACCTATCGATAAACATCAAAAATGACCCTCCAACCCACCCCCTGGAGACGGGGTGGGGGGTAAATTTAAAATCTTAAATAGCAACCCCCACTTTTTATTGCAGATTCAAATTCGTCATGAAAAACTAAGCAACATTTATTCGAAACATTTTTTAAAATTGCTGATAGATGGCGCTAATAAATCGTATTTTTCAAATTAAAGCGCATCTACCAACAATTCTAAAAAATGTTTCGAATAAATGTTGCTTAATTTTTCATGACGAATCCGAATCTGTAATAAAAAGTGGGGGTTGCTATTTAAGATTTTAAAGTTAACCCCCACCCCACCGCCAGAGGGTGGGTTGGAGGGTCATGTTTAGTGGTATTCAATAGGTTTTCGAAAAGTATTAAAAACCTTTTTTTTTGTTTCTCATTTGGAAGTGTTTATCTCGAGATATTAGACCGTTTCTATAATTTACCTATGGTATCAGGATAAATCGTTTTTCTCAATTATAGCGCCATCTATCCACAGTTCGAAAAAATGTCTTGAATAAAAGTTGCTTACTTTTACGTAACGAATCCAAATCTGTAAGAAAAACTAGGGGTTACCATTTAAGATTTTAAAGTTACCCTCCACCTCACCTCCAGGGGGTGTAGTGGGGGTTGGTGTTAGGTGTCATTGGATAGATTTTTGAAAATGATTGAACACGTATTTTTCAGTTTTTTGATCCGATGTTTAGCTCGCGAAATATTCGACCGTTCCACTACTTTTGGGACACCCTGTATAAAGAACACTGTTGTTTAGTCTCATAATTTTGTATATTATAATTTCCTGATTTTTAATACCCTATTTCATCTTTAACAATATCCCTAAGTGCGTCATAGGGTTCATTCTCAGAAAATTCTCCATATCGAGAATATTCTCGAGAATATTATCTGATTTTTCATTCTCGAGAATTTTCCAACACTAAAAACACCCTGTAACTCAGTAAGAAGTCACATTTTATTTAGGTTAAATCTTAATATTTTGAGGTCTAGAATCTAAAACTTATTGGACGACCTTAATGAATCACCCTGTATAGTACAATAAAATTCTCCTTAACTGTCGATTTGAAAAGGTTCTGAAATTGTTGTGGTATGTCTAATTTAAGTTTTATGTTTATAAAATATTGAGCCACAATTATTATTGGTGTAACAACAATTACTTTTTAATTAACTAACTTTTGACATTTTGATTTCCCTAACAATAAAACACTGAAAACGTTTGTTTTCTATACTTCCACAAAATTTATTACAACTATGTGACTACAGCTGTTTCGGCAGAGTGCCTTTCTCAAGTGATATAGTTTACAATATGTTTGCCTTTTTAAGTCTTTAACTGAAGAGGTTGAGGAGTGGGGAGCTGTTTGTCTCGAGTTGGTCATTCAGAATTACATCTGTATTTTTCAATTTATTAATTTCCATACATTCTAAAAAGATAGCTTAAGGCTTTTATTTTGAATACCTATGCAGAATTTGAAACTCTTCATTGAAAGAATGATTATGATCTAGAAGGTGAAGTGCGTATGTGGAAGTGTCTGTTTTTCTATTGTTGAAAGCCCTTTTGTGTTCTGCTATCCGTTTGTCAAAGGTTCTACCAGTTTGACCGATGTAAGTTTTCGGACAGTCACCACAAGTTAGTTTGTACACACCACTCTGTAGTTGCTTTCTCTTTCGGCTTTTATTGTTCTTAATATATTTGCTTAAGTTGTTGTTAGTTCTGAAAGCTGGTGTTATTCCTTTCTTTTTTATGTATCTGGCTATTTTTGTTGTTATCTTGCCAGTATATGTGAAAGAGCAGAAGGTACTGGATTCTTTCTGTGGTGGTGGATACACTAATTTCAGGGCTTTCTTATGGGAGTTTTTGGTTTAAAATTTTGTTAACTGTTAACCATTGTTTACAGTTAACAAAATTTTAAACCAAAAACTCCATAAGAAAGCCCTGAAATTAGTGTATCCACCACCACAGAAAGAATCCAGTACCTTCTGCTCTCTCACATATACTGGCAAGATAACAACAAAAATAGCCAGATACATAAAAAAGAAAGGAATAACACCAGCTTTCAGAACTAACAACAACTTAATCAAATATATTAAGAACAATAAAAGCCGAAAGAGAAAGCAACTACAGAGTGGTGTGTACAAACTAACTTGTGGTGATTGCCCGAAAACTTACATCGGTCAAACTGGCAGAACCTTTGACAAACGGATAGCAGAACACAAAAGGGCTTTCAACAATAGAAAAACAGACACTTCTACATACGCACTTCACCTTCTAGATCATAATCATTCTTTCAATGAAGAGTTTCAAATTCTGCATATTCAAAATAAAGGCCTTAAGCTATCTTTTTTAGAATCTATGGAAATTAATAAATTGAAAAATACAGATGTAATTCTGAATGACCAACTCGAGACAAACAGCTCCCCACTCCTCAACCTCTTCAGTTAAATACTTAAAAAGGCAAACACATTGTAAACTATATATCACTTGAGAAAGGCACTCTGCCGAAACACCTGTAGTCACATAGTTGTAATAAATTTTGTGGAAGTATAGAAAACAAACGTTTTAAGTGTTTTATTGTTAGATAAAATGAACTTCCATCAAGTAACGGTCGAATCCATCAATTATTTTGATTTCCACTCCGGAAAGTTTCTCTTTCTCAAAAAAAGGAGTTTTCTAAAAATTCCGAGAAGATTGTATGTATCTAGATTTATTGTATGTATGTCTTCTTAAAAAAAAATACATATTTGGCCTAGATCTCACAAGCCACAGCAAGTCTGTGATTGAAAAAAATTGCTTGAAAGTGATGTGTCCCTAGGAGTATTAAATTCTGACTGTTTTTTGTGTTATTTTCTGTTAATTTGTTAGTGAAATCAGTATCATAGATGTGTTTTAAAATTTTTTGTAGATAGAGTATATTGTGTGTTGCATAATATGTATTGTGAATGAAATTGTTGTGATTTGTTCTTCGACTTCCTTTATTCCGCTATTGTTGGTATGTTCTTGTTGTTGACTTCTTCTTTGAGTATTGATAACCAAAGCCGGCTGCATTCTGCTGATGGGTTTGCTATACATTTTTTGTTGACGCATCTTTCTATTTTACTCTGTGCTCCTTATCCTGAGCATGTTTGCATATCTGAGAAACACACATCAAGAAGATAGACTTCAACAGATCCCAGTGTTCTCAAAATTGAAGAATAAACATCCCAACAAATCGACAACAAAAATGTAATCTACAGTATACCTTGTATACGATGTGAGCTTCGCTGGTGTCGCTCCTGGCGGATTACTAATCAACTTTCACTGGTAATTTTTAAATTTATTATTTAATTGTTATCGCTTAATATTTACAACGCAAAAAATTAATTAAATTGTACTCGATTTTTTTAAGATTTTGCTAATCATTTTGACGTTCTATTGATAAAATATGAATTTCTTACTTCGGATACTTTCACAATTATCGTGTAGATGGCGCTAAGATTACCGTTTATTTCAATCAACGATATTAGGGAACATTAAAAAAACTTAAATTCAGTATTTAAAGCGTAAGTATATTTAAGGTAAAAATATATACCACAGCTTTGACCAACTAATATTTTTTATAATTAATGTTTTTACTTTTAATTTTAAATTAATCACTTTGACATTTAGTCAAATTTCCGGTAAACGTTTACAGACTTGCCACTACTGGCGTTCGCGAATTTGTAAATATCCCTTCTACGTACGAGCTCACAGCGTATAGATTGTAGTAAAGAATATAGGACAAAGATCCATAAATGATTGAATTACCTCCCACAAACGTGACTGTACCCAGAAAGATGCACTCTTGCCACACATGTAGGTTGTAGGTATATGATAATAATCACATGCACTATGAAAAAAACTATGCTAAAAGAATATTTTTAGAGATGCTTTCAAAGCAGAGTGTGATAAATTGTATTAACAAAAAATCAGACATTAAGCATTTGAGCGAAATATATTCGTATTTGCTATCCTTGGACAAAAGTAGATCCAATCTTGAAAGATATTGATAATATCTCAGATATTGGATTCTGGGATATTAAGAAAACAGTATACATATACATCATATTTAAATAGTACTAATTTTAAAATAAGCCAGACTGTAGCAACCACACTTGAGAGAAAGAATCTTTTTTTAAGATAGATAAATTAAAAACAATAAAAATTTTATTTTGAAATCGAGGACTGGACAAAAACTAATGTTTAGAAAAAGGGACAAACCATAAAGAGCTTGAGAATAAACGAATCTTTTTTTAACATAATTTATGATAATAAGAAAAAGTGCCTTAAGGCTAATATTGATTTTTTACCAGAACAAGCTTCCCAAGATTTTTATAGAAATGTCTTTCAAAATTTGTTTTTCATTTTATATCTCGGTTGTAAACATTTTTAAAATTTGTAAGTATTTTTTGAATTTAAGGTGTTTTCTATGGTTCAGCCATTACGGCGTATATGCCATTTCTGATAATAGTACTGCCGTTTGTATTAATAAAATGAAAGTATGTTTCCGTAACCTGTTTTTGTTTTATTTATACTCATCATGGTAATTAAAATACATGTTTTGTTTTTAGAAACTAACTTGTAAAAAGAAAACATAAAACAAAAACTTACCCTTGTTCAACAGGAATAGGTCCGCCCATCTGCCTGGACATCATTCCATGAGCCGGCTCCATGGGTCCCGACATGGGGTGTCCTGGACCAGGCCCGAATGGTGACCCCGGTGGCATACCGAATCCAGGACCGGGACCGAAATGTTGAAAGTGATTACCTGTGGGTCCCGGGCCACCAACAAACGGAGGTCCTGATGACCCGGGACGGCCGAACGGTGGCCCCCCCGCCGACGGGGAGCCAAAAGGGCCCGGTCCGGGGCCATTGTAGGGAGGACCGGCACTGTTAGGAGGTGGGAAACCCGCGTTTGGGGGAGGACCAGGTCCAGGGGTCGAAGAACCCGATGGAGCTGGCGAGGCGGTATATTGGGGTGTAGTTGAACCCGGTGGAGGACCCCCCTGGTAAGGAGGTGCACCGGCTGGCGACCCAGCCCCCGCCGGTGGGCCTTGAAAAGGCGAGGGTCCTTGGAAGCCAGCCGGTGGCCCTGAAAACGAGTTGGCTGGCCCTTGAGCGAAACTCTGGGGTTCCGAGCCGGGCGGCGGTCCCTTCCAATTGGTGGCAGGGTCCTCCAGGGTGACTGGCAGCGTGATGGAAGGCGCTACTCGACGGCTAGGGCCTGAAACAACAAAATATACAAAACAATTTTACTGTAACAATATGTGTACTTAGATACAATACTAACAAACTGTTTGTTTTTTTGATAATTTTCGTAAACGGGTTACAACGTCATCATTCATATAATTACGTTTCTAGCTCGATTTGTATACAATACAGTCTCATATTTTTAAAAACATTGACTGCTAAATTATACTTTATAATGTTCAAAATTTGTGAAAGATATTTCAATGAGAAAGTGTGAATTTAATAATTTTTTAACGTTGTATTTGTATACTAAGGCTACGGCTCCACGGGCGAGAAATTGACGCTAGCAGTAGCAGTAAAATGAACTAAGGTTCCGCGGAACGGAATGGAAATAGCCGAACTGAACCGACTACGCACAAGTCCTGTAGTCGGTACAGTTCGGAGGTCCGTGAACTTAGCCCGAAAAAGTCGGGAAAAAAAATGCGATTGATGCCATTCGTTTGTCCATTGATTGTCCACGTTTGTCCACCATTTTATTTCGTTAGTCCACCCATCAATTCTTTTTTATAAACAAAAATTTTTTTCGGGCTAACTTCACAAATCCACAAATTTTCGAAAATTTAAAAAAACTCTTGCTATATTGTTTGTCCATGTTTGTCCACCACATAATTTTTTTTGTCCACCCTCTGAAACAACCCCCCGTTAATTGTAATTATTTTTTTATTTCTTAATTCGGGCTAACTTCACGTTCTCTTAAATGGGCATTTAAACGTTAATTCGGGTGCAGAATCACAACTAAGCGTTTGTCCACCCCTTTGCAGCGTTTGTCCTGCCCGCTAAAGTGCGAAACAACCCCCTCGTTACTTGTAATTATTTTTTAATTCTTAATTCGGGCTAACTTCACGTTCTCTTAAATAGGTATTTAAACGTTAATTCGGGTGCAGAATCACACTACCCGTTTGTCCACTCCTTCGCAGCGTTTGTCCAACCCCTTAAAGTGCGAAACAACCCCCCTGTTAATTGTAATTATTTTTTTATTTCTTAATTCCGGCTAACTTCACGTCCATTTAAACGTGTATTTTAAAGTTAATTCGGGTGAAGAATCACAACTACCCGTTTGTCCACCCCTTCGCAGCGTTTGTCCAACCCCTTAAAGTGCGAAACAACCCCCCTGTTAATTGTAATTATTTTTTTATTTCTTAATTCGGGCTAGCTTCACGTTCCCTTAAATGGGCATTTAAAAGCTAGCCCGAATTAAGAAATAAAAAAATAATTACAATTAACAGGGGGTTCTTTCGCACTTTAAGGGGTTGGACAAACGCTGCGAAGGGGTGGACAAACGGGTAGTTGTGATTCTGCACCCGAATTAACGTTTAAATGCCCATTTAAGGGAACCTAAAGCTAGCCCGAATTAAGAAATAAAAAAATAATTACAATTAACAGGGGGGTTGTTTCGCACTTTAAGTGGTTGGACAAACGCTGCGAAGGGGTGGACAAACGGGTAGTTGTGATTCTGCATCCGAATTAACGTTTAAATGTCCATTTAAGAGAACGTAAAGTTAGCCCGAATAAAGAAATAAAAAAATAATTACAATTAACGAGGGGGTTGTTTCGCACTTTAAGGGGTTGGACAAATGCTGCGAAAGAGTGGACAAACGGGCAGTTGTGGTTCTGCATCCGAATTAACGTTTAAATGCCCATTTAAGAGAACGTGAAGTTAGCCCGAATTAAGAAATAAAAAAATAATTACAATTAACAGGGGGTTGTTTCAGAGGGTGTACAAAAAATATTATGTGGTGGACAAACATGGACAAACGATGGACAAACAATATAGCAAGAGTTTTTTTAAATATTAGAAAATTTGTGAATTTGTGAAGTTAGCTCGAAAAAAAATTTTTGTTAATAAAAAAAAATTGATGGGTGGACTAACGAAATAACATGGTGGACAAACATTGACAATCAATGGACAATCAAATGGCATCGATCACATTTTTTTTGCTGCGAAGGGGTGGACAAACGGGTAGTTGTGATTCTGCACCTGAATTAACGTTTAAATGCCCATTTAAGAGAGCGTGAAATTAGCCCGAATAAAGAAATAAAAAAAAAATTACAATTAACGAGGGGGTTGTTTCGCACTTTAAGGGGTTGGACAAACGCTGCGAAGGTGTGGACAAACGGGTAGTTGTGATTCGACACCCGAATTAACGTTTAAATGCCCATTTAAGGGAACGTGAAGCTAGCCCGAATTAAGAAATAAAAAAATAATTGCAATTAACAGGGGGGTTGTTTCGCACTTTAAGGGGTTGGACAAACGCTGCGAAGGGGTGGACAAACGGGTAGTTGTGATTCTGCACCCGAATTAACTTTTAAATGCCCATTTAAGAGAACGTGAAGCTAGCCCGAATTAAGAAATAAAAAAATAATTACAATTAGCATGGGGGTTGTTTCGCACTTTAATGGGTTGGACAAACGCTGCGAAGGGGTGGACAAACGGGTAGTTGTGATTCTGCATCCGAATTAACGTTTAAATGCCCATTTAAGGGAACGTGAAGCTAGCCCGAATAAAGAAATAAAAAAATAATTACAATTAACGAGGGGGTTATTTTGCACTTTAAGTGGTTGGACAAACGCTGCGAAAGGGTGGACAAACGGGCAGTTGTGATTCTGCACCCGAATTAACGTTTAAATGCCGATATAAGAGAACGTGAAGTTAGCCCGAATAAAGAAATAAAAAAATAATTACAATTAACTAGGGGGTTGTTTCGCACTTTAAGGGGCTGGACAAACGCTGCGATGGGGTGGACAAACGGGTAGTTGTGATTCTTCACCCGAATTAGCTTTAAAATACGCGTTTAAACGGACGTGAAGTTAGCCCGAATTAAGAAATAAAAAAATAATTACAATTAACAGGGGGGTTGTTTCGCACTTTAAGGGGTTGGAAAAACGCTGCGAAGGGGTGGACAAACAGGTAGTTGTGATTCTGCATCCGAATTAACGTTTAAATGCCCATTTAAGGGAACGTGAAGCTAGCCCGAATAAAGAAATAAAAAAATAATTACAATTAACAGGGGGGTTGTTTCGCACTATAAGGGGTTGGACAAACGCTGCGAAGGAGTGGACAAACGGGTAGTTGTGATTCTGCATTAGAATTAACGTTTAAATGCCCATTTAAGGGAACGTGAAGTTAGCTCGAATAAAGGAATAAAAAAATAATTACAATTAACGAGGGGGTTGTTTCGCACTTTAAATGGTTGGACAAACGCTGCGAAAGGGTAGACAAACGGGCAGTTGTGATGCTGCACCCGAATTAACGTTTAAATGCCGATTTAAGAGAACGTGAAGTTAGCCCGAATAAAGAAATAAAAAAATAATTACAATTAACAGGGGGGTTGTTTCGCACTATAAGGGGTTGGACAAACGCTGCGAAGGAGTAGACAAACGGGTAGTTGTGATTCTGCATTAGAATTAACGTTTAAATGCCCATTTAAGGGAACGTGAAGTTAGCTCGAATAAAGGAATAAAAAAATAATTACAATTAACGAGGGGGTTGTTTCGCACTTTAAGGGGCTGGACAAACGCTGCGATGGGGTGGACAAACGGGTAGTTGTGATTCTTCACCCGAATTAGCTTTAAAATACGCGTTTAAACGGACGTGAAGTTAGCCCGAATTAAGAAATAAAAAAATAATTACAATTAACAGGGGGGTTGTTTCGCACTTTAAGGGGTTGAAAAAACGCTGCGAAAGGGTGGACAAACGGGCAGTTGTGATTCTGCACCCGAATTAACGTTTAAATGCCGATTTAAGAGAACGTGAAGTTAGCCCGAATAAAGAAATAAAAAAATAATTACAATTAACAGGGGGGTTGTTTCGCACTATAAGGGGTTGGACAAACGCTGCGAAGGAGTGGACAAACGGGTAGTTGTGATTCTGCATTAGAATTAACGTTTAAATGCCCATTTAAGGGAACGTGAAGTTAGCTCGAATAAAGGAATAAAAAAATAATTACAATTAACGAGGGGGTTGTTTCGCACTTTAAATGGTTGGACAAACGCTGCGAAAGGGTAGACAAACGGGCAGTTGTGATGCTGCACCCGAATTAACGTTTAAATGCCGATTTAAGAGAACGTGAAGTTAGCCTGAATTAAGAAATAAAAAAATAATTACAATTAACAGGGGGGTTGTTTCGCACTTTAAGGGGTTGGACAAACGCTGCAAAGGGTTCGTCAAACGCTTAGTTGTGATTCTGCACCCGAATTAACGTTTAAATGCCCATTTAAGAGAACGTGAAGTTAGCCCGAATAAAGAAATAAAAAAATAATTACAATTGACGAGGGGGTTGTTTCGCACTTTAAGGGGTTGGACAAACGTTGCGAAGGAGTGGACAAACGGGTAGTTGTGATTCTGCACCCGAATTAACGTTTAAATACCTATTTAAAAGAACTTGAAGTTAGCCCGAATTAAGAATTAAAAAAATAATTACAATTAACGAGTGGGTTGTTTCGCACTTTAAGGGGCTGGACAAACGCTGCGAAGGGGTGGACAAACGGGTAGTTGTGATTCTTCACCCGATTTAACTTTAAAATACACGTTTAAACGGACGTGAAGTTAGCCCGAATTAAGAAATAAAAAAATAACTACAATTAACAGGGGGGTTGTTTCGCACTTTAAGGGGTTGGACAAATGCTGCAAAGGGGTGGACAAACGCTTAGTTGTGATTCTGCACCTGAATTAACGTTTAAATGCCCATTTAAGAGAACGTGAAGTTAGCCCGAATTAAGGAATAAAAAAATAATTACAATTAACAGGGGGTTGTTTCAGAGGGTGGACAAAAAAAATTATGTGGTGGACAAACATGGACAAACGATGGACAAACAATATAGCAAGAGTTTTTTTAAATTTTCGAAAATTTGTGGATTTGTGAAGTTAGCCCGAAAAAAAATTTTTGTTTATAAAAAAGAATTGATGGGTGGACTAACGAAATAAAATGGTGGACAAACTTGGACAATCAATGGACAAACGAATGGCATCAATCGCATTTTTTTTCCCGACTTTTTCGGGCTAACTTCACGGAGCTACAGTTCGGCTATTCCTATTCCGTTCCGCGGAACCTTAAGTTCATTTTACTGCTACTGCTAGAGGCAATTTCTCGCCCGTGGAGTCGTTCGCTAAGTCTTTTTTTTCGGCAAGTCATATCACTCTATCTATTTAATTTATCTACAATTACTGTGTTTGACAAATATAGGTTTTTGATAAAAGTTGCAGTTAGGTTTTATGTAAGTACTTGTTCTGATGGATATAGTCACTAATATAATATAAGATACATAAAATTTGTGCAATGGGCATTTCATTAATTGCCTAGAATCCATGAATATGACAGATAGAGGTAAAGATTGCCGTCGAGGCGCAAGCCGAGAGAAGTCAATACAGAGTCCGGGAATGTGGCTTTTCCTACAAGGTATACATACATACTATTTTTCCGAAAATCGAACATTTAAATTATATTAAAATAATCATTTTAAAATTTTCAAATAGATATATTATTATTTTGCCTCAAATATTCGTGATGCCACCAAATACAGGTTTTGTAAATATAGAAACAAAAATATTTAACTGTCAAATTTGACGCATTTGCTTATTTTTGAAAGTAGTTTTGGTGTTTTCTGTGATTGTAATCATTTTAAAAAGCAAAATTACCTAAAAGAGAAAAGGCAGTTTTTGATTTTAGTTGATTCAGAGTTGGACCACCATCTCCAGATATGCAATAATTCACCTTTGAGACGCAAATCAGCGACATCTCTCGTAAAAAGACTTTCCGTCTTCCTCTTTTTACAAAATTAAATAATTTAATCATGAGTGAAGATGAGTGTGTTCGATTCCTGGTACCCCTCCAGAACTGATGGAAGGAGTGAATAATGCTTCATTAGAATTATTGCCACAAAATCCAGAGACAAATATAACTATTCATACAACCGTTTGATGGACTATCATCGTAAGAATAAAAATGCAAGTTCTTTCTCAGAAAATGTAAATAAATAAATTTGTTCTGAATCTGCTGTAAGGAAAAAATATTTCCTTAGAGTAAGGAAATAACATTTCTGTACAGTTATTTTTTGTTTCCAGGCAACGGCTAAGTATAAGGAAATATCGAACTTTTCTTTCAAAAATGTCCGATTTTCGGTGAGGACAAAAACGAATTTTAATAACTCTGTGAACATTATTGTTTCTCAGTACATCCTGGACAAACTTTAATTTGATGTTCTGCATAGATGAATTTTTTGCAAACATTGCATATCGTTCGGCTCTTACGGTCTCGGGATCGCACACAGAAACTGCATCTGGCTGAATTTGCATGAGTTTTTTTTTTAATTTCATTAGGTCCACTTTCCTTCAAAATACCCTTGATATCTTCCAGAAGATATACTGGTAAAGTTGGCCAAGCCCAGTACTACTGTACCCCAACACATTTATGCAGCGGAGCGTATCGGGAGAAACTGAACGAAACATACACTATGCCCTATGCCGAGCCTAATAGTTTAGGAAGGTAGATGGAGGGTCGGCGCTGAATGTTTAAAATTCCAAGAATCATAATAAAATTAATTTTGCTTGGGGTACTCCAGTATCCCGTGCAGGGTTTAAAGGTTAAGGGTTATACAATCATATTAAGTTTAATCTTTTAAATCCCCTATTTTTTAAAGATAAAAGGTTAAAGGGCCCCGGTTACATAGTTCTCGCAGTATAATTTAGGCTTTAAACGTTTCTATCTTTCTATTTTTTACGTATGTATTTATTATTTTTTTGTTATAAAAAGAAAATTACGAAAATTTTAAAAATTTTTGTTTTTTTTAAATCATTTTTTTTTAATATGAATTCTAAATCGCTCAAAATTTTTGATGTCATTACTTATGCTAAAATAAAGAAAGTCTTACAGGGATTACTATAAATTTTATTTTTTTAAATTTGAAAGGGTTTTCTTATTTTCATCATAGCTTGTTTAATTTTGATACTATCAGCTTTTTCTGGAACTCATTTAATAGGTATTCCTGAATACTGACACGTGTTTAGTATGTAAGTATATTTTATAAAAATCATCGTTTTCCCGTTATTTAAACTTGAATGCTTATGGACCAACGTCGGAAAAACGGTTATTTTAAGACAACTGGTTCTTTAATATATTATTCCCTATGTTTCCTCGAACACCGTACCGGCCATCTGGCTAGTGATACAGGTTGCGTTCATTACGGCGCAGCACACCTGTACAGATAAATATATCTAATTTAAAAATTATTTTAAGACGAAAATTTTTTTGTCATTACTTTTTAAAGATTATATTATTAGAAATATGAATTATAATTGCCAGACATTCCTGTCGTTTAAAAAGTAATGACAAAAAAATTTTTCGTCTTTTAGTGTGATAAATAATGATAAAGCTCAGTAGATCCGCTATAGTAATATATAGCAATAAAAGTTAATAACAAAAATTGTAGCCAACTTCGAGCTTCACATTACAAAATTAGTTAGAATGTTACAGGGTGTTCTATAACATAGTGGTACACCAAACTAATGTTTTTTTAAATGGAACACCCCATATTTTATTTTATATTCAAAATCTTAACTTCCCCATCACAAAAATATAAAGGTTTTCGAGAAAGAATTTTAAGATAGCTGATTCTTTAATATATTGTTCCCTATGTTTCCTCGAACACCGTACCGGCAATCTTTCTGCTGATACAGGCTGCGTTCATCAAAAATGTTATTCATTTTTTCGAATCCTGCGAAAACTTAAGTATTTTTGAAAAATTTAAACGCAGAATGAAATATTACGTTATTACCGAGGGCCGAAAGTCCCTTAGAATAAATAAAAAGTTTGTTTTGAATGAAATATTTGCAATTAAAAATCACACTAAACTTTCTCTTTTATTTTCACCCCTGTAACTTATTAAAATAATCATTATAGAAGTTTTCCGAGACTTTAGCCCCTTAGTAATAATGTAATCTTTCATTCTGCGTTTAAATTTTTCAAAAATATTTATTAGTTTTCTCAGGATTCGAAAAAAAATGAATACAATTAAAACACATTGAACATTTTGACAGGCGACATTTTGCACCCATGCCCTTAAATAAAACAGAATTAAGAGGAAACAACAGCGTTCAACAGGTAGCGAAAACGCGTTCCAAGATTGCGGCTGTAATTTTGAATATTTTTTCGAGATATTTGGCACACGTATTCGTAATATAATAAAGATTGGCGGTACAGAGCCCAATTTGAAATATATATTAATATGTGGAAATTACTCTGTAATTAAATACAAAATTAAAAAAACGAACCTGTACCGCCATTAAGAACAAAAAAATACACTTTCTTCAAATAAACTTTTTTATCCGATGCCTAGATTTTGTGTCATTTTGGAACTACTAATATTAGTAGTTCCAAAATGACACAAAATCTAGGCATCGGATAAAAAAGTTTATTTGAAGAAAGTGTATTTTTTTTGTTCTTCTTAATGGCGGTACAGGCTCGTTTTTTTAATATTGTGTTTAATTACAGAGTAATTTCCACATATTAATATATTTTTCAAATTGGGCTCTGTACCGCCATTCTCTATTATATTACGAATACTTGTGCCAAATATCTCGAAAAAATATTCAAAATTACAGCCGCAATCTTGGAACGCGTTTTTGCTACCTGTTGATCGCTACTGTTTCCTCTTAATTTAAGTTTATTGTGGTATTGTACATGTTTACAAGTTCGGTTGTAGGTTTTTGTGTTGTCTACTGTTTAAAACTTACACTAAAAAAATTATGACACCAGAAGAAGTAGCACAAGCTGTTGCTTTACAAGATGATGGGCGGAGCATTCGTTACATCACAAATGCTTTAGGCATTTCTCCAAGTATAGTATTTGATGCAATACAAAGATTTCGGGAAACAGGACAATACAGCAGGACAGGTCAAAGTAGGCGAAGAACAACAAGTAAAGTTGAAGATCAACGCGATCTCACATTATCAGCACCAGTATTTGTTCAATGATTATAAGATGTCCATAGAAGCACAGTTTTCGTTTATACCGATCAAGGACGCTTAAATTAATATGGATTAAGGTCTAGAATACCCGTCACAGGACCTGTTACGGATTCATCGGAGGCAACGTTTACACTTCGCTCGCGAACATCTTAACTGGGGTGTTGACGATTGGAGTGCTGTGCTTTTCATGGATGAATCAAGATTTAATAGATACTCATCAGATGGGTAGGGGACGGCCTAGGATTTGGAGAAGACCTGGTGAGTGGTATCGTTATCGAACGTTATGTTGTTTTACTCCGAGAGTTCAATTTGGTGGAGGTGGTATACTGGTGTGGGCGGGCATTTCCCTAGAGGCTCATACAGAATTTGTTACAATTCAAGGTGTCAATGTGAATGCTTAACGGTATATTGAGAAATAGTGCCATTTCCCCATTTGTTGCAGACAACTTTCGACTGATGCAAGATAATGCTCGTCCGCATATCGCAAGAATAACACCAGATTATTTGGATGAAGTTAAGATTCGTTTATTACCAAGGCCCTCTAGGAGTCCATGGGATATTCTGGGACGACATATTTGACGTAACCATGGTGAGTTTGAAACAATGAATGATTTGGAGCAAGCAGTTCGTGACAAATGGAGTAAATCCCTCAGGAAGACTTTGCTGCCAATCCGAAGTATGCCGGATACTAAATGTTTAAATTAAAAATAAAATAATTCTTGTTCTTTGTTGATTTTCAAATTTTTTGAAATATTATTTTTTCTGTGTAACACTCTTGAGTTATAAATAATAAGTTATTGAGTAATAAATTTGATTTTTAAACTTTGTTTATTAATAAATACTCAATTGGAACATCTTAAACTTTTTTAAACGCCAGTTTTTAGGAAAAATCCGAGTATTCGGTTGACTTTGCATCCTAGTGTATATGGCAACGTTGTTATCATAGCAACAAAATCAAAGCAGACTATATTATCAAACAGCGACTGGAAAGATAAAAATAGAAATCGGAAATAGTTGTTTTCCTAACAAGTGCAGAAAGTCATACGTTTCCGCACGCGACTGCAGTTTGCCGAACGTTGCGAAGCGGGAGTTCGGCAAGCAGTCGAGTGCGGAACAGAGACTTTCTGCAAGCGTTAGGAACAATATTTTTTCTACGAGTCTTTAAGAAATGACCAAATCTTAATCAATTAATTTAATTAATATGAAAATACATACACAAATTAATTCTTTGACAAGGTTGTCAAAACCAAAGTTTCAGCATAATTGGTTAGCATGACGACGATCTTGGTTTTCATGACGACGATCCAAAACCACTGTTATTGTCTACTGATTTGACTTTCGAATATTATGTCAAAATTATTTTATTTCATCGAATTCTCGCGTTAATTTCATTAAAACATAAACACAATAGAGATATATTTGAAATAAATTAGTAAATAATATCTAAATATTAGTTTATTGCATGTATTATAATTACTTTAAGGCCATATTGACATATCTAAATTAACACGCGTGCAGAAAAGTAAAACGCGTGCGGAAAAGTAACACGCGTGCGGAAAAGTAAAACTTTCTAAACTAAAATGCGTGCGCCAAAGTAGACATTTTTGCACGCTCGTATAAAAAAGCTTTTACCGGTCCCTAACGTCCATTTTCCGGTCTTGACCGGTAAAACCTTATTTTCTGGATTAACAATTGTACAGAAAGGGTATATTTTCTGATCGGTCTTAAAAGCATTAATTTTCATTCGTTATTTACTTATCCTTGATAAGTTGTAATGTATTTCCACACTAGTGTTTAGGCCAACCGCCCAACTTTCCATATTTTTAACGCTTATGTCCAGTTTTTTGTTTATAAAATAGAGCAGGGGTTCCCAACCTTTTATGTCTGGCGACTCACCTTCTGATGTTTTTTCATATTCTCGACCCATCCCTCACCTATGATGATATAAATGTACGTTTTTCAGCTACTGTAAGAGCCCCGCTGCGACCCACCCTGAAATCCGCCCGCGGCCCACCAGTTGGGAAACGCTGAAATAGAGGAAGTCCATACTCGCCCGTTGTAAGAGATACGAAAAAAAATTTTATGTAAAAGTTGGGGCATAGGTAGGACCATAATTTAAAAATATTTTCAAATATAGAGTATTTAAAAAAAAAAGTAATTTAAGTCACCCGTATTGACAGGGCGACATAAATTTATGTTTTTATAACACCCTTTATATTTTTACATTTTTGGATTCTTCTTATGTTTTCTTTCTTAAAATATAAGGGTTTTTAATGTTACACAAGGTAGTTTACAAGATAATTACGTTTTTTTATTAATTTCGTAGACTTTAAATTCACACTATGTAGAATAATTGTAGTGATACGGCATCTGTCGGTACTGTAGTGATTTGACATCAAAAAATCTATTTATGCTCAACTGACTTTTTATATAAATATATCGCTAAAAATTATTAATATAGCAAAATATTTAATTTTAGTATACAGGGTTGGTCAGAGTATTTTCTGAGTTTTCTTAAATGGAACACCCTGTATTATAGTATTGTAATGAAATTATATTTTATGGTATTTTTTGAAGTCTTAAGCATTCTCTATTCCTAGCTGCTTTAATTTGTGAGTTATTCGTAATTCCTAAGGCAAACATTAATTGTAACAAAAATTACGTGAAATTATATTAGGTTGTCCGTGAAAATATTAAATCAAAAATGATTTTTGAAAAATATACATATTATGTATAGACAATATGTAATGCTAAGGATGATAAGGATAAATATAGTTAGGGATTGCAATCCGGTATGGTTTCGAATCCGGCCGGATCCGGTCGGATTTACGATAATCCGGCCGGATCCGGTCGGATCCGACCGGATTGGCAGTATACCTGATTATATTTGCAATTTGCGGTATTGCCATTGGCACTGGCAAGATACACTAAGTAAAGTATTATATATGATTTAAAACATAAAAACATAAATAAAACATTAATTTTTGCATAAGAACATAAACTTTTTATACTTTAACTATAATTAATAAACAAAAACAAACACATAATTAAAAAAGTCAATTTGATTTTTGCATTTGAAAATATGAACGAAGTAAACATATTGTATTAATTGTGTCGTCTCCTAACCTACTTCTTAAAGAAGTACAAATATATCCTGCAGCCGAGAAGGCCCTTTCTGCCTCAACACTAGTTGGCTTAATGGTCAATAAATAGTTATATAGAAGGGTTAAATCATCATCATCAATGGTGCTACAGCCCTATGAAAGAGCCTCGACCTTCCCAAGTCTATTACGCCAGTCAGTCCTATCCATTGCCAACCGTTGCCAGTTTGCTGCGCCTATTTTTCTCCCATCCTCATCTACACCATCTTTCCATCTAAGTTTTGGCCTAACCCTATTTCTACTTCCCACAGGTTGTGACATAAGGATTCTTCTAGGAGGGTTGTTATGCTGTGATCTTGCTAAATGTCCTGCATATCTTAGTCGTCCTATTCTTATAAGAGATACTACGTCTTTTCCACCAAATATATGTTTATATCTGTGGTATACCTCGTTTGTACCTCCTCCTCCAAATACCATTTTCACAGATGCCACCGAATATGGCATAAAGGGTTATGGCGAATAAGGGTTAAATACGTTCCTTTTATTCCATCTAATTCGTAACATGTCATTTCCCTTTGTAATATTTTTTCAAAATCGAGGGCTGTTTTGTAATTTGTTTGCTTGCCGTATTTGTAATCTTTCATTTCGTGATTGATTTGATTTTCTAATTCTTCTTTTAATGTTAAATTAGTTTTCACCAATTCGGAATCTGAATCAGAGCTGCCATCTTCTTCTTCCGAAGTTTTTACATTTTCCTCATCATTTGTTGTAAGTCTCTTTAAAATTTCTGTCATTTTATGTCGCATGAAAGTTTTCTTTGGCATGAAAAATGTATCATCAGATTGTTTTGAATATTCATTATACTTTGCTGGATTTTGTAAATAAATTAATATACCGGTCATAAAAGTCCGGCGTTGTTTTATTTTTTCACGTAATGTGTCTGCTAATTCGCCACTGAAGGTCGTGCCTTGTTTGTTTAATTGTTCTAAAATAAATTTTAAGGTTGTATCTGCAGTCAGAAGGGTAGACTCTCGTCTGCTTAATGCTTCTACAGCCAGTTTACATGGCTGCAGACTGTCAATTAAACCTTTAATTGATGACCATTCATGGTCCGTAAATTTGATACTGGATTTTATGTCAATTAAAGATTTTTCGATACACTGTTTAAGCTTATACGATTCCAAAATATAACGATTCCAAAATACAGTTTGATTTCGAGACCATATTCAAAATTCTATAGGAAAATGACTCTTTCCGTAGTTACCGGACCGGATCCGGCAAAATTTGCCGGATCCGGTAGTGGTGAAAAAATACCGGATCCGCCGGATTACCGGATCCGCCGGACCGGATTGCAATCCCTAAATATAGGTAGACACCAATTTTTTTTAAGAAAATCTCGTCGTTTGATAAAATATATCAACCCCACCGTTATCCAACGTTTTTGTTTGATATTTTTTATTTAACCGTTTTATCTCCCTAGACTCTGCCCTAGAGGTTTGTATTTAACTTATTTGCAATTCACCATATGCAATTTGAGAATCTATTTTGTTCATATAAATTTCATTCCAATTTTCATTTTTTAAAAGCTGTTTTAGTTTTCCGATATTAAAGTTTTTAATTATGACTGGAGATTTAGATGTAGACAATTTTTGAGTTTAATTATTTATAAAAACGGCTGGCGTAAAGTGATCAGTCATGTCAGTATGAAACACGATAGGATTAATATTAACTACTGTATTAATCTATTGTTTTTTAAAATAGTTTCTATCAAAAGTAAGTTACGATCAAATTAATGTTGGTATCTTTTTTTTGGTTGGTAAAAAAAAAATCGTGAAAATCACCCTCTAATTAGTATCCGAAATGAAATTAATCGTTACCGCTTCACAAATTACTTGAGACATGTATTGTTATTAAGATGTGTAAGATTCGTTGGTTCAAAGTGCTTATTTTTGAAAAGGCTGTAGTTAAATGGGCTTAAACGAGTCACTAATCACGAGTGTATGCAAATTTTGAACAGCCATATCTTATATAACTAATTTTTGTCTCCAGGATAACAAAAAGTCCAAAATAGTCACAATAGTAAAAGGGTCATTCTACGAAAAAGTGGTAATTCTATGTCCTCCCTAGATATGTCCTAGTAGGGTTGTAAGTGGTACTTTTTCTTACACCTACAGTGTAATACCACTTATATAGGTCAATAAAAATACATCAGTTAAAACCGCAACATTACATACACCATGTAAATTGTTTCTCAAACACACCGATTTTCTCTCCCCTGCCTTGTCCCAACTGTGACTTCCTAACTTCAACTTTATTTTTCCTGAGTCTATTGCATATATTTGTACTTACTTTTTTCATAAATCGATTATGATACACCTCAACAAGCATCCCATCACATTGAAGACAAAACATAAAATGCACCAAGAGAGTATTACCGATAAAACCTTCTGTCCACAATTTTTGTTTCTTTCCCCTGTCCCATTTCAAATCTCCCGCCCGAGTAATCAATATGGTTTCCAGTACAAATCAAAACAGCTGATCATAGACTCCATTCTGTTTTGAATCCACCAGTTGACTCGTGATGTGCATAGAGTGAGTTTGTTTTGTTTAGTGTCAACAAGTTTAAATAAAAAAACAATCTTAGTTTTCGTTGCTTTCTTTCCCCGGCCACAATAAAAACTGGTAAGTTACACCTTTATCTACAATTTTTAAAAATATTCTGATTCATTTAGTGTAATAGTTCAGGGTTAACTCGATTTCTATTCTTCTTTTTCCATGTGCTTTGAGTAAAATTAAAATAATCTAACTTTTTTCTCTCCCCGGCTTTTCTTTCCCCTGTCGTTTAAGAGGCAGGGGAGAGAAATAAAATGACCGGGGAAAGAACATTTTATAAAACATTTTTAAGTTGCATGCTTTCCTTTGCAGTTGTGCTTGTCTGTGCATGATATTTCATTTAACTACTTAGTCGAATCTTCTCTGTATTAACGCCGACGACTCTTTAAAACTCTGAGTCGCATTAGGTGGGTTGTTGTGTTTTAAGGGGCAGGGGAGAGAAATACAATGACCGGGGAAAGAACATTTTCAAAAATAATGTTATTAATACTTACCTACGCTTCATATATATATCAAGTAAGTATTCTTTTATTTTTTTTTGCAGGCTCAATAATCCTGTTGGAGTATATCCGGAAGAAAACTTCATAAATATTTGCTTAATTAAATAAATCATTATATTGTCCTAATGGCACGTGTGAAAAAACTCACTAAAGAAGAGTTACTGGAGAGAAAAAGGGCTAGAGAACGAGAACGCTACAGACGAATAAAGTCAGATCCAGTGCAAAGTCGAATTCAACAAGAAAAGGAGAAGATAAAATATGAAAACAAAAAGAAGAAAAAACTGGTCAAATTGGTGGCAGATATGAATCCTAGAGAACATAGACAAGCAAAACGGGTGTGGAGAGAAAGAAAACAGAACACAAAAAAACGAAAGAATGTTCAAACAGAAACCAATATTGTAACTCCTCCTGATTCTGGTGATGAAGAAAACCAAGAAACCAATGAAGAATCTGTTCAAATAAAATCAGCAAAGAAGAGAATCAGACGCGACAGAAGTAAAATAATTCAAAGGAACAAAAAACTACTGAAAGAAAATGCAATCCTAAAACGACAAAGAGATATGTATCGGAAGAGAGCCGAAAGAGCTGGGGAAAAAATGGCCACGAAGACACTCCAAGGATTACGGTGAAAAAACTAATGACTAGTCAAAATAAAAAAGTGATTGGTAGAAAACTATTATTTGGCGAAGCTTTGCAGGCTCAGTTGAAACATAATTTCGAACACATTCAAGAACGGCAGAAGAAATTCATGTACGTATCCTCTATTCTTGGTGATAGAACCATCCTGAAAAAATGTAATGCTATCAAGGATATCTCTTCTTTACTTCCCAGTCACTCGACAAGATATACAAGGGTAAATAATCGTCTAAAAAGAAATAAACAAAGAGCTCTAAGCTATAAAGTCAAACACAAAGTTCGCTGTTTCCTTGAAGAAGATGAAAACAGTCGATTGGCACCCGGGAAAAGAGATACAAAAACTGTAAAAAAAGAGAAAAGGCAGAAAAGGTATCTTAATGATACATTAACAAACCTACATAAAAAGTTCAATGCTCAAAATTTATACAAAATCAGTTATGCATTATTTTGTCGGCTGCGGCCCTTCTGGATGACCTACCAAAGTCCAGAACTTAGAGATACATGCCAATGTACGATCTGTGTAAATACAGATTTTGTAGTAGCAACCCTCTATCGGAACAAGATCATTAATAGCAAATGTGCTAAGGAATTTTCAACAGAGCTATCATGTCCGGATGCAAGAACAGAGTGTTTACTGCGAAAGTGCAATGAATGCAAAAACAATGTTCCTCATTACAATACATTCAACGGCTCAATGGATGTGTATTATGAAACATGGACAACACAAGAAGTAACATACAAGGACAGAAATGGACAACAAAAGAAAACTAAGCACACAATGAAATTAAGGAAGAAAATAAGTGCTTACAAACTTGTTGAACAGTTAGAAAACATGATGAACAAATTCATGGTTCATCAAGGTATCATCAGAAATCAGTATGCTGCGTTAAAGTACTTGAAGGTACATTTGCATCCAGATGAAATCTTGGTTCATATGGATTTCAGTGAGAATTATTCTTTGACATATGCAACAGAAGTACAAAGCTTCCACTTTGACGGGAGCCGCGAGCAAGTTTCTCTGCACACTGTCTCAGTTTCATTCAAAAATAGCATACACGATGCTTTGAAAATAAAATCGTTCTGTACATTTTCCAAAAACCTGAACCATGGACCCTCAGGAATAATAGCTCATTTAGAACCTGTGTTTTCATGGATAAGAGAACAGAAGCCAAACTTAAAAATGATACATTTTCTATCTGACGGCCCATCAAGTCAGTATAGAAATCAGTTAATGTTTTACATCTTTGGAAACATGTTGGACTCGTATTTTCCTTCACTTGTATATTCCACTTGGAATTATTATGAAACCGGACATGGAAAGGGGACCTGTGACGGTATAGGAGGCACAGTGAAAAGAACCGCAGATCGGTTAGTGGGTGAAGGTAATGATCTGAGTACTTTTGACATTCTAGTAAGCAAACTGAGGGAAAGACTTAGAAATATAACAATACATGTTATAGAAACAGATAGTATGACAACGATGGCAACTAAAATAGAAGCCTGTAGATCAAAAACTATTCCTTTTCTTGGTACAATGAAGGTGCATCAGGTTACTCAAAAGCATATCATGAGTGACCCCATAACTCTTTCTATGAAAACAATGAGTTGTTTTCAGTGTTGCAGAGACGTGGATTTAAACCCTGAACACAAAGACAGCGAGTGCCCCCACTATGAATTAGGAAAAATTAAATATCCTTCTAGAAGAACACAACTTCAAGATTATTTTAATGAGGAAGCTGAACTTATTTCTTGTGAACCACTGCTGCCTGAATTGTCTCCTAGTCCATACATTGAGCAAAACAACGTACAGGAAACACATTTGGAAAATGTAAAACCAGGAGATACCGTTTTGATAAAGATGAGGTTCAAAAATCAAGAATATCGTTATGTTTGTTCTATTTTGGAAGTACAATCTACAGAAGAAGAAGAAGAAGAAGAAGAAGGTCAAGAACTGAAAGTTCAGGGATTGCGCGTTTCGAACCCCGAGAAGACTGATTTTGTCATTAGAAATAATGACATTTTCACCGTTTTTCACAAAGACGTAATTCAAATTTTGCCTGCTCCTACTATTCTTCTGAAGAAGAGGGTAATAACCTATGTGTTCCCCGAATCAATCAATGTGAATGAAAAATAAATATATGCTCAGGTGTTGCATACAATTTATTTGTACTTATCGTTTTTTGTTTATTCACATAAAAGTATTATGAAAGTGAAAAAATGTTTCTTTTTAATTTGAAACACGGAATCCATTTTTGTTGTGTTTTTGCAAGTTGTTTCTTGTTTTTTTCTGTTTTGTTTTGTTTGTGTTTATTTGTTCATTGGTTAAGTTTTGTTTGTACTAACTTATAAGTATGAAATCAAAATTTGTTTAATTTGTTTGTTATCATAATAAATAAACATACGCCCGTCGTGTGTATTTTCTTTCTCTCCCGTGTTTCATAAGATAAAAGTGAATTTTTTGTCATTATAAGCCATCAAGTTGAGCTATCAACTTTCTTACATGAAAATATTATGATAACACTACCTATTTCACCAAGTATAATAAGTTCATTTGGAGAGATTTACATATAAAAACAATTTCTATGAGAAATTATTCTCTCCCCTGTGGTTTCTTTCTCTCCCCTGTCACCACGCACAAAGAAAATGGTCATTGCAGGCCATCTGGTAGAGCTACTGATTTGCTGACTTTGGATTATGAAATCTCTAGATTTAATATATATATATATATTTAATATATAATTATATATATAGATATAATCTAGATTTTATTAGCAAATTGAATTAATTTTAACACAAATTTAAAATATATATATAGATATCTCAAATTACCACTCTTTCGTAGAATGACCCAAAACCTATATTTTTTTTACTAGTTGAGATTTTTGATTGTATCACCAATAATTTTTAAGTTATTTTGAAAAATATTTATTTTTTCAAAATTAAAAGTTTTTAATTTAAAACCAATTTTTTTCCAAAAATGAGCAATTTAAACCGATAAAACTTGATCATATAAATATAAACAATACACAAGGCAAGTAACTTATGAAGCAGTAACGATTAATTTCATTTGGGATGCTAATTAGGGGGTGATTTTTACGATTTACAATTTGATAGGTAACATCTCAATTAGTTTCCATAAAAAAAACATTTTTTTCAGAAGCAGATATCCTAAATTGTTTTGTTGTTTGCAGTACTTAAATGGCAGGAGTTGATACCAGGACCAGAGGAGTAACCAAGTGCCCTGCATAAAAAGGGTGATAACCTACAAGAACTATAGAGCCATTACTCTGTTAGTATCTGCATATAAAATATTAGACCACGTACTTCTTCACTCTTTACGAAGGACATACTGGACATTACCAAATCAGACTCACTATCGGAAATTTAAATGAAGAAGTCTCTAATCTAGAATATAATATATGTAGATACATCTCTTACCATACCATCTCTTCGTCGACTTCAAAACAGCCTATGACAGTGTTAGAAGAACTGCACTATATAATGCCATGGGCAACAATTCAAAACGTAAAGCGTGTGATTACACACGTAAACTTTAAGTACGCGGGTTTAAAGATCGTGGACTTACTCGGCTCGCCGTCGGTAATACACGGCAGACTTAAAGTACGCGGTTGTAAAGATCGCAGTCGCCGTCGGTAGCAAAAAATTTAGAAACTGTCCTCGTGGTTAAATTTTTTATTTTCTGTGTACCTAATTTTGCGGAAATCTTATGTTTTTTAGTAGAGTTTGATTATTTTTTTGATCAGGTTTTGTTAAATCGAAGAATAATTTGATTTTTTATAAAAGTGTGGTAAGCTGTCAAAATCATGATGTGAAGTATAGCACTTGTTTTTGATCTATTTTAATTTAATACAAGGTAGGCATAAACAAATAAAATAAAAAAAATAAAGAGACGAACTAAGTTAGCGTGGGCCTCGTTTGGTAAGCTCAGCTTCATATTGAAGAATAAAAAATACCCTCAATATCTAAAAACGAAAATCTACGACCAATGTATTCTTCCGGTCCTTACATATGGATGTCAAACATGGACGTTCACAAAAGCGAATATGGACAGAATTGCGAAAACACAAAGAGCAATGGAAAGACAAATGATCAACGTAAGACAGTCAGATAGAAAAAGGTATTCCTGGGTAAGAAATATCACAGAAGTTAAAGATGCTACTCGTCAAACAGCTAAACTAAAATGGAAATTCGCCGGACATACGATTAGACAAAAAGACGAAAGATGGAATAAAATTATTACAGAGTGGAGACCATGGACATATAAACGAAAGAGAGGGAGACCACAGATGAGATGGGTAGATGACCTAAAACACCAAGCAGGCTCAAAATGGATGCACATGGCTCAGGATAGAGAAAGATGGAGGAGCGAAGGGAAGGCCTATGTCCAATATTGGATGTCGCAAGGCTAATAGATAGAATAGATAGGCATAAACAAACAAACAAAATATCATAGATAAGATGGTAATATTTTCATCAGGAGGATACAACAGCCTATAAATAATTAAATTTACTCAAAAACAAATAATCAAAAATAATTTAGTATAGCTTAAAATAGTGTTTTACGGTTTTCTCTAAACTTATAAAATGTAACTTGTCTCCTTTCAACAATAAACGAATGAATTATTTCTAGGCAATTTGCTTAATTAGTGAAAATATAAGTGTAACTTTAAACGCAATAACATGATGGCTCGAGGCTCGTGGAAGTGACACACGTACGGGTTAAGCGCGTGATACACACGCAAACTTTAAGTACGCGGGTTTAAAGATCGCGGACTTACTCGGCTCGCCGTCGGTGATACACGGCAGACTTAAAGTACGCGGTTTTAAAGATCGCGGTCGCCGTCGGTGGTTTGTGCTATTTAGGAATTTTATCGTATTACATTGTTACGCGAATTGACTTTTAATTATTATTAAATAAATCAAAGACTTACTTGAAATTGTTTATTTATAACACTTACAATTAACACTTATTTAACAACAATATATCTAATTTATTTTACACTTACTAACTTATTTAATTCATTTGCAAATATTTATTTATCTACTTTAAAAATAACACATAATACATTTCAAACCCGCTCACAACAACGTAACAATATATCGCGTCGAATATATTAACTGACTGGCCTGCGGACGAATTTCGGTTCTTTATATATACTTCGGCAGCGCTCGCCTCGAACGCCCTGGTAAGGACTGGCCTTTTCTCGTAACGCCGAGAAGCTTCGGAAATAAATAGGCCGGGTTGTGAGCAGCATTATAAATAATGTCACATTGCCCCCTCCTTAAAAGATGGTTCCTCCTGGAACCTTGTCGGGACTGGAACTGGATGCTGGTATCTGCAACTGGACCCTCTTTTACAACTCCCAGTTGTATAAAAGTGACAGGGAACGGTCTTCGCTCCGCACCAGTAACTATGCGGATTGCAACAGACCAACACCTGGACCTCGGTGTCTTGGAAAATTTCTTCCACCATATTTTGGATAACTCTCCAGTCTAATTGGCTGCATTCTAACTTTGGCAAGGCTAACTTTTGCACGTCGGACTCCAACACGTGCTCTCTCAATTGAATTAATGCATCCCATACATCTTGGTAGGTAGGTTGGTCATGGACAGTGTCTTTTGTTACCAGATAGAATAGGTAACGTGATGCATCTTGGAGTTTCAATGCTTTGCCAGGAGCTGGCAGTTGGCATTGAAGTTCTGCAACTCGACCAAACTTCCTGCGGAAGGCGGATGCCAACCCTCGTGCGTCTTTGATACTGGCCGGAATGGTATGGGCCAGTGAATAGTCATCGGAAAGTGCGAGTAGATCTCGCTTTTCTTCAGTGGTAACACCATGTCTCGCTTTACCGGTACCTCCGTAAGCCCCCATGAACTCTTCAAACGTGAGGTCAGGTATTTCTCGAACTTGGTTGACTTCCACTTCTTCAGCTACGTCGTGGTCTCCCTCGTATGGCGCCAACCGGTTATGGTGGACTATCATCGGCTTTCCCCTAGGAATCTTGCTTATTCGGTAGATAACGTCATTAATTTTCTTGACAATGACGTACGGACCTTCCCAGAACTGCTGCAACTTGGGAGAACAACCTGTTCGCTTCTTTGGATTATAAAGTCAGACTTTGTCGTTCTCCTTGAAACATCCCTTCTCGTCTTGGGTATCGTATCGTTTCTTCATGCGGTCGCTAGCGATCTGAAGGTTAGACCGGACCAACTCATGTGTATCGTCCATTCTTCTTCGTAATTCATTCACGTAATCCTCACCAGCAACATTTTCTCCAGGTCGACATCCAAACTCTAGATCACAGGGTAGACGCATCTCACGTCCAAATAGGACTTTTGCTGGTGTTTGGCCCGTTGATTCATTAACAGCAGATCTATAGGCCATTGCGAAGAACGGAAGGTACTGGTCCCAGTCTCGTTGATGATTGGACACCATCTTTGTCAAATACTTGCCGACTGTCCTATTCATACGCTCCACCATTCCATCCGATTGTGGGTGATAGGCCGTAGTTCTTGTCTTCTTCATGCCTAGTCTATCACAAATTTCCTGAAATAGATCGCTCTCAAAGTTCCTTCCTTGGTCACTATGGATCTCCAGAGGCACTCCGAATCGGCTGATGCAGTCTTTGATTAACACATCTGCAATAGTGGCGGCCTTCTGGTCTGGAATTGCGTAGATCTCAACCCATTTCGTGAAGTAATCCATTACCACCAACATGTATTTGCATCCATTGTCACTTTCTGGAAATGGCCCGGCAATATCCAAAGCTATTCTTTCAAACGGACTTCCAACATTGTACTGTCTCATAGGAGCCTTTCTCTTCCGGTAGGGTCCGTTACTTGTAGCACAGGTAGTACATTTCTTACACCAGTCCTTCACATCGTCGGAACTATTCATCCAATAAAATCGTTCCCGAATTCTCTGAAGGGTTTTCTTTACACCAAAATGCCCTCCTGATGGACTGTCGTGTAACTGACGAATTACTTCGGCTACTCTGCTCTCTGGAATCACCAACTGTGTTCTCCTCGCTGAACCATCATCATTTTCCATCACTCGTTTAAGCAAGCTGTCTTCCAAGATAAACGAGTCCCACTGGGCCCAATACGTCTTAACTACTGAGCTTAGGCTTGATATTTCTTGCCAAGATGGTCGACGATTTTCTTCTTTCCATTTTCGAATCTTCTGTAAAACTGGATCTTTTTCTTGTTCTTCCTTGATCTTGGTAGGCGTCCACTCGTCGTTGACCACTGTTGTTCTTAGTACTGCTGCTTCCTTTGACTCTGTTTTGTTGCAATGGGAACACTCTGCTGGGCACGGTCTTCTAGATAAAGAATCAGCGTTCCTGTGGCTAACTCCGGCCCGATGCTCGATCTTAAAATCATATTCTTGAAGTCGTTCAATCCACCTGGCTATTTGACCCTCTGGATTCTTAAACTGCATGAACCATTTAAGGGCGGCATGGTCGGTTCGGATTAGAAACTTCCTTCCATAGAGGTATTGATAGAAGTGTTCCACCGATTTTACTACTGCTAGAAGTTCTCTTCTCGTGACGCAGTAATTTCGTTCAGGTTTTGAAAGCACTTTACTAAAATATCCAAGGACTCGTTCCTGTCCTCTTTGAATCTGCGACAGCACTCTTCCAATTCCCACATTACTTGCATCCGTATCTAAGATGAACTCTCCTTCTGGCAGTGGATACCCTAATATTGGTGCTGTAATTAAATGCCTCTTCAAAGTTTCAAAGGCCGTTTGGCAGTCTCCATCCCAGCAATAATCCCTTGCTTCCTCTGTGAGTCGCGTTAATGGCTTAGCGATATCTGCAAACTTCTTAATGAACCTCCGGTAGTAAGTACATAGTCCGAGAAAACTTCTCACTTGATGTTTATCAGTTGGTTCAGGCCATTCCTTAATGGAATCGATTTTTCCCTTATCCACGGCCACTCCTTCTTTGCTGACTATATGACCTAAATAATTGACTTTACTTTGAAATAGCTGGCATTTCTTGGGATTTAACATTAACTGGGCAGCTTTCAGTCGATTAAAAACGTCTTCTAAATTCTTCTGGTGGTCTTCAAACGTCTCCCCCAAAACGATTATGTCGTCTAAATACACCACGCACGTTTTCCAAGATAACCCTCTCAACACATTTTCCATAAGCCTCTCAAATGTCGCAGGAGCATTACAGAGTCCAAACGGCATAACGTTGAATTCCCATAATCCAGATCCTGTCGTGAAGGCCGTCTTCTCCTTGTCCACTGGATCCATTTCTACCTGCCAATATCCAGACTTCAAGTCCAACGTAGAAAACAATTTACTTCCAGCCAATGTGTCCAACGTGTCGTCGATCCGAGGCAGAGGATAACTATCTTTCTTGGCAACATTATTCAACAAACGGTAGTCCACACAGAACCTCGTAGTTCCATCTTTCTTCTTGACCAGGACCACCGGAGAGACCCATGGGCTCGTAGAAGGTTCTATCACCCCGTCTTTCTTCATTTCTTGAACAATCCTTTCAGCTTCCTCTCTCTTCGCCTGTGGTAATCGTCGAGCTGTTTGACGAATTGGCCTAGCGGTACCAGTGTCAATTTTATGTTTGACAACTGTCGTTCTTCCTGTCTTTCCTCCTTTCGGTACGAATATGTCACGATATTGCCGAAGAAATTCCCTTAATTTCCTTTTCTCCACTTGATTTAGAGATTGGCCTGCAACTGCAACCATTTGGTCGAACTTGTCGTTGGAATTATCTGATGTTGTTGTCTGACGGATTATGGACGTCACGGGTACACAAGTTCCTACTTTTGTCTCCTTCTTGATGGTCACCGGGTAGTCATTGACATTAATCAATCTCACGGGAATTTCTTTAGCCGAAGTAACCAATTCCTTTCCAATTATGATTCCTCGGCCAACCTCCTCGTCGTGGTTCCATGGCTCCATCATAACAGGTGTTCCTTTTTCTACAATTTCCTGTAGCCGCGCTACGATGATCGTTTCACTCCTCGCAGCCACAACTGTATCTTCTTTAATGGCTGCTAGCACAGTGCTGTCATCATGTGGATGAAGAAATCCCTCCTCGTTGCCCACTTTGATTACCCTGTTCTTAAAATCCAATTGAAATCCATGCAAATTCATTACGTCCATTCCTAATATAACATCTTCTTCGATGTCTGCAACTATGACAGTATGGACGAACTTTTCTGCTCCAATCACTAATTGTATCTGGATTTCTCCATGGGTGTTGGCGTTTTCACCTGTAGCAGTCCGCAGTCGCAACCTCGTTGGTAAGAGTTTCTTACGGCTGTTTAAAACTGACGGTCGTATAATGGTCCTGGTCGCTCCGGTATCCACCAACAATGTATACTTTTTACCATTTATTTCTCCATCCACATATATACTATCTTCACGACATTTCAAAGAAGCTATTAGTATGAGAGGGTCTTCGGAAAAGTTGCGGGTCGAAGCTGCCCCCCTAAGGCCGACCCGTTCTAGTTTTCCTGCTGGTGAGTCTCTTGATTGTTATTGTACCTAGGGTACTTACATGAACTCCGTACGTGTCCCATTTCACCACAGTTCCAGCGCCTTATGGTCTTCGTTTTCTTGGATGCAATGTCTTTCATCATATTAACAAGCTGGTCAAGTTTGTCCTCATCCTGTTCCTCTTTCACAGTCCTCACTTTACTGTACCCACCAGAGGCCTGGGTAGCTGATTCGTATTCGAGGGCGGCAGACAAGACATCGACCAGCGTCTTGTGACGAGCTAATCGCAGTGTTCTTTGCATTTCATGATCACGAAGGCCATCAATAAATGTTTGAACAGCCAACTTTTCCATCATGTCTTCGGGAGCTGTTGGATATGCATATCGTACTAACCTCGCAATATCGACCTCGTATTCTTGAAGAGCTTCATCTTTCTTTTGTCTTCGATTTTTAAACTGCGACTGATAGACATGCTCTAAATGTTCGTGTCCGTATCGCATATTCAGTCTCTTTTTAAGCTGCTCGAAGTCATCTGTCTCCTCTACGGCTATTGTCTGGAGGACATCCAAAGCGTCGCCTCGTAGAGCAATAGTGAGGTTTACAGCTTTTTCTTTTTTGGACCATCCGTTCGCTTTGGCCGCCGATTCGAACTGTTTCATGTAGTTGTTCCATGATGACTTTCCGTCGAAATTTGACACCTTAACACGAGCATGCCCTACACTCCCTTCAACCATCGACCGTGGCTCCAATTTGTATTTGGTTTCATCATCTTTAATGTCTGTTAAGATGGGTTCCATCCCTTTGTCTACTTTTTCCGTTTCCTCCATTTTCTTTTCTATTTCCTTGATATTTTGCTGTCAAGGGATGAAATATCACCCGAAACATTCTTCTCTAACGATGAAATGTCTGTCGAAACTTTCAAAACATCCGAGGAAACTTGGGAAATTTCACTAGAAACCTTTTTCTCTAACGATGTAATGTCTGTCTAAACTTTGTTCTCTAGCGATGTAATGTCTGTCGAAACTTTGTTCTCTAGCGATGTAATGTCTGTCGAACTTTCAAAACATCCGAGGAAACTTGGGAGATTTCACTAGAAACTTTGTTCTCTAACGACGTAATTGACGAAATCAAAGCAGCATGCTTGTCTTCAAACACATAGGTTTCTGGATCTTGACCCTCTTCTTGAAGAGCGTTCTTTAGATGTTCGACTAGATCAGCCTTTTTCCCAGTAGAACTCAGGTCCCTTTCTTCCAATTCAAGTCTCAGGTCTGCAATTTTTAGCTTACACAAGGTAGACATGATCACACACTTTATTTATTACGATTTATATTTATTTATTCCGAACTGTATTTACGCGAATTTATGTTAATTCCTACTTCTGATCACCAATGTTACGCGAATTGACTTTTAATTATTATTAAATAAATAAAAGACTTACTTGAAATTGTTTACATATTTATAACACTTACAATTAACACTTATTTAACAACAATATATCTAATTTATTTTACACTTACTCACTTATTTAATTCATTTGCAAATATTTATTTATCTACTTTAAAAATAACACATAATACATTTCAAACCCGCTCACAACAACGTAACAATATATCGCGTCGAATATATTAACTGACTGGCCTGCGGACGAATTTCGGTTCTTTATATATACTTCGGCAGCGCTCGCCTCGAACGCCCTGGTAAGGACTGGCCTTTTCTCGTAACGCCGAGAAGCTTCGGAAATAAATAGGCCGGGTTGTGAGCAGCATTATAAATAATGTCACAATATACTTCGTATCGTATCATATCGTGTTATATATTTTTAATACTAATAAAAAAAGACGAAATCGAAAAGTGTGGGTAACAACCAAAATATCATAGATAAGAGGGTAATATTTTCATCAGGAGGATAAAAGAGACTATAAATAATTAGGTTTACTCAAAAACAAACAATCAAAAATAATTTAGTATAGCTTAAAATAGTGTTTTAGTAGTGTAAAAACACTGTATGAGATTTCTAAACTGGCTCAAGCAGTAAAAGAATTAAACAGATATAAATTAAGCTTTGTTGGTCTATCGGAAGTAAGATGGTTGGGCAATGGTGAACACCATACCCAAACAGGAGAACTTCTATTATATAGTGGTAAAGAAAATGGAAGTCACGAGAGCGGAGTGGGTCTTCTACTCAGTAAACAAGCCAAAAAAAGCCTCATTTCATGGAAACCCATTAATGACAGAATTATGACTGTCAGATTTTATACCAGATACCGTAAGATAACAGTTATTCAGTGCTATGCTCCTACGAACACATCTCTCCTCGAAGATAAAGACATTTTCTACGAACAACTAGAAAAAACAACCCAACAAGTAAACAAAGGCGATATCCTAATAGTGATGGGCGATATGAACGCCAAAGTTGGAGAAGATAATATTAATTTAGAAACCGTAATGGGCAAACATGGCCTGGGAGTGATGAATGAAAATGGAGAGCGCTTTACAAATTTTTGCTCCAATCACCGTTTAGTTATTGGTGGAACCATCTTCCCACATAAAAATATTCACAAGGTAACATGGACTGCCCCTGGTCATACCAGAGAAAACCAAATAGATCACATCGCCATATCAAAAAGGTGGAGATCATCTCTACTTGATGTACGAAATAAAAGAGGAGCAGACATCGCAAGTGACCACCATCTGTTAATTGGTACCATTAAAATCAAGATGGCAAAAAACAAAAACAAAATCACAAGAAACACCAACAGACCCACATATAACCTGAACAAATTAAAAACTCTTCCAGGAAAACACATGTTTAGGGAGGAGCTTCAAGTAAAAACAAGAGAACGTGAAGTAAATAGCTGGGAAGATTTGGCAAATGTTCTGACAGAAATAGCTGAAGACAAACTGGGTAAAAAAGAGAAAGATAGAAAGGAATGGATATCAGCTGAAACTTGGAATCTTATCGAGGAAAGAAAACAACGAAAAAAAGATATCTTGCAAGCAAGAACTGTAGAAGAAAGAACGAACCGACAACAAGAATACGAAACACTAAATAAAGCAGTTAAAAGGAATGCAAGAAGAGACAAAAGAAGGTGGGCTGAAGAACTGGCAAAACAAGCAGAAACAGCTGCACAATACAACAGGACTAGAGAGCTGTACCAAATTACCAGACGATTAACAAAAAATGGGCCCAACTGTTCGAACATTGTAAGATCCAAGACAGGTGAATTACTTACTACAACGGATGATCAAGTAGAGAGATGGAAAGAGCACTTTCAGGAGATGCTAGGCACGCCCAGGGATAACGCGGATGAAATTGTCGAAAACCCGCAGAATGTAGACTTGCATATATCTTGCGAGTCCCCTTCCAAAATGGAGATAATAACAGCTATCAAATCTCTGAGAAATAACAGGTCCCCGGGAATCGATAACATTGCTGCCGAACTACTTAAAACTGACCCGCATCTAACCGCTGAACTTTTGCTCCCCATAATCCGAGAGGTGTGGGAAACAAACCGCATTCCAGCGGGCTGGAAAAAAGGTAATATTATTAAGCTTCCAAAAAAGGGCAACCTCACACTGTGCAAAAATTGGAGAGGAATAACCTTGCTTACCGTCATAAATAAAATTTTTACGATCATCATACATAAAAGATTAACAAACAAGGTTGAATTTCGAGCGAATCAAGCAGGTTTTCATCAATCATCGAATCAAGCATAGATCACATTAATACAGTGAGGGTAATAATGGAACAATCGGTTGAATGGAACACACCTCTATACATGGTCTTTGTCGATTTCGAACGTGCCTTTGACAGCCTGTCTCATGCTGCTATATGGAAAATTTTAGAGCTAAGAAACATTCCTCATAAAATAATTTCCATTATAAAGTCACTGTACACTGAGGCGACGTGCAGCGTGACACACAATGGGATCAACAGTGACGAATTTGACGTACTTACTGGAGTCAGACAGGGATGTGTGCTTTCTCCGTTTCTGTTTAACATAGCTCTGGACTATGTTCTCTCCAAACTAGACTTCGACACAAAAGGGATACAATGGACGTTAACCACACGCCTAAGTGATCTGGAATACGCCGACGATATCTGCCTGTTAGGACAAAGGTTCCAGGATGTGGCCGACCAATTGGAAACACTATCCACTGAGGCCAATAAAATAGGTTTAAAAATCAATATTGGTAAAACCAAGTCGATGAGAATAAATGCAAGGAACAACACGCTATTTAATATCGACAACAAGCAGATTGAAAATGTGGAGAACTTCACGTACCTTGGAAGTGTCATAACAGAAAGCGGAGGTACCGAAGACGATATTCGTATGAGGATACGAAAAGCTCAACAAGCTTTCAGCATGCTTAACCCTGTTTGGAGGTCTGGAGAATATACTACAAGGACAAAGATCCGAATATTCCAGTCAAATGTTATGTCTGTTCTACTCTATGGATGTGAAACCTGGAAAGTGACAAAATACCTTACAGACAAATTGCAGGTCTTTGTTAACAAATGTCTACGAAGAATTGTTCGTATTTTCTGGCCAAACACCATCAGAAACGAAGATCTGCTACACCTGACCCAACAAAAGAGGGTAGAAAATGAAATAAAATACAGAAAGTGGGGGTGGATAGGTCACACACTCCGAAAAGATAGTTCCAGTATTGCAAAAAATGCCCTAAAGTGGAATCCCCAAGGAAAGAGAAAAAGAGGTCGCCCAGCACAAACTTGGAGAAGATCCATCATGGACGAGATAAGAAGTCAAGGAAAGTCTTGGAATGAGGTGAAGGCCCTAGCGCAAAATAGAACCCGATGGCGCGTTTTCACTGAAGCTCTATGCTCCACTTAGGAGTTCAAGAACATTGTATATATATATATATATATATATATATATATATATATATATATATATATATATATATATATATATATATATATATATAAAATAGTGTTTTACGGTTTTCTCAAAACTTATAAAATGTAACTTGTCTCCTCTCAATAATAAACGATTGAATTATTTCTAGGTAATTTGCTTAATTAGTGAAAATATAAGTGTAACTTTAAACGCAATAACATGATGGCTCGAGGCTCGCGGCTCGTGGCAGTGATACACGTACGGGTTACGAGTAAGATTTCAAACTTGTTGGATCGACGGCGTACTTACTCGGCGGACTTAAAGTACGCGTACTTGCAGTGATACACGCGCGAAAAAAGTCGCGAGCCATAAGTTCGCATACTTACTCGCGTGTGTATCACCCCTTTTACGAGTAAGATTTCAAACTTGTTGGATCGACGGCGTACTTACTCGGCGGACTTAAAGTACGCGTACTTGCTGTGATACGTGAGCGAAAAAGGTCGTCGAGCCATAAGTTCGCGTACTTAGTCGCGTGTGTATCACCCCTTTAAGCTCGTGCGTTAGAATTCTTCAGGGAGAAAACTGGACGTTCTTTAATATTGATAATGGTCTAAGACAGGGAGACGCGCTAGCATGCTTAATATTGCCTTCGAAAATGCGTATATTAGATTGAACGAAACCATCTTTAATATAGATTGATACAGTCTTGTGTTTGCTGATGACATGATATCGTTAGAATGTGAAGAATTATGTGAGACGTAGTTCAGTGTTTTACAAACTTTACGAACGCGGCAAGTGAACTAGGACTTGTAAACAAGGAGAAAACCAAATATATATGGTGGTTGCTAAAAACCCTTAAAATGTTCAACAGAGAATCCAAACTAACAACTATACCTTGGAACAAGTCAAAGAATTCACATAATCTTGGATCGTTAGTAATGACGAAGTTAAAAGATGCATAGAGATAAAAAAACCTAACACGTGCAGTAAAGCTTTTATTATATTTTTATCAGCAGAACATTCCGCAAGTCGAAAAAAGTATTGGACATAAAAACTAATGTATTTTAACGAAAAGCAATGAAAACGTGAATGAGGATGTTAATAGTCGAGTAAAGCTGTGATGAATTGGGAATATTGCAGACCAATTAAGTGAAATGGAACTTTTTCATTTAAAAGTGAATGGATTCATTTGAATGAACATCTTGTTTGGTATTTAAAGTTTATCGGCTATAAAGGGGGTGGTTAATGGCTAACTTTATGGTAAAATAGATTAAAACGGTTGAAGGGGACATAGGTACTTTGAAATCTGATGGTTATTCTTTAACCATTTACGACGTCCCTTGCCGGATAGTATGGTATTTTTTTAACTGTATATTACAGTACTGTCAATTGCCTGTTAACTCTCTCGCGGTCTGCGGGTATTCAGTTTTCCTTTTATTATAAGCTTTTCCATAATGTTATTATGTAATACAATGTGGCTAGAGCGACAATTTTCCAGTCGATATTAAACATGTCTTTTACGAGTATGTAATTCCGTTGGCACGTTTTTGGACTCATTTTCAATCTTTATCGATGGCCTTCGTATTATGTAATAGTATATTATTCAACGAGCATGTAATGATGGCTATTACTCACGATGATGAAGTTTGCGACACGAGCCGTAGGCGAGTGTCGTAATTCATCAGAGTGAGTAATAGCCATTACATGCGAGTAGAATACTATACTTTTTCTACGACCTATTTTTATTTGGATTAATAGAAAATTATAATTATCAACTACGCACTAACATTATTTAAAATCGAAAGATTTTATTTTTCATAAAAAGACATATTTTATATAACTATGGCAACACTGTTAGGAAACAGTTGTCATTAGTGTCATGGAATATAATGGCGTGGCTTTTAAAAATAAGACACATTTTAAGGCAATTACATGAAAAAGATCGTGCGCTCCAAATAAAAATAATAAAATAAAAATAATAAATATTGTACAGCTGGTTCCAAAAAAAAAACTGATACGACTCTTAGTAAGATTTGAACATTTTGAGCAGTGTGTAATGATAGGCTGACGCTCCGTCCAAACATCGACACTCGGAACCGTGCGATTCTCTCAAATCGCGCAGGTGCCCCCACTAAGTTCCACCTCTCCGAACCAACGCCGCCAGAGGGATATTTAAGAGCATCGTAAGCGACGATCCGGCAGTCCTGAACGACCGTTCTGGGCTCCATAACCAGCCAAGCGAAGTGAGCGAGGCCGGCCAACCTGAATCGCGACGTGCACCGTTCGTGAGGTGATTCGTAAACTCAGGCAGGCCAACTCGAGACGAGACGCACGGTGTACCGAAGTGAGGTAATGTGCGACTCGTAATTCAACGGAGGCAAGCGTATTGAGCGAGCCCCGATAGATATAATATATTTGAATACCTCTGTTAATTTTGGTTCTTCTGTTACAGACGCCCATCCGGAGGAAGACTTCGCTGGAACGGGATAAAATATCAAATTATTATTTTGCGTTATATTGTTATAATTTAGAGTTAATAAATTTGCTTTGTTTTCAACCTGTGTTTTACTGAGTCTGTCGTCCTGAAAGAACTACCCGTTACAAATTTGGCGCCCGAGCAAAAGTCGAAATATACGCAAGTAAACGTCGTTATTCGACGCCCAGATAATACCAAAAATGCCGACAGATAAAGACACAGACTCAGTATCAGGTGCCACGACGGGTACGTCATGGATAAATCGTCTTTCCAAAGAGGAATTACAGCGCGACGCCGAAAGATGCGGGTTGGATTCCAAAGGAACCGTCGACGAGTTAAGATTAAGACTCAGAACCTTTTATAAGGATCGCGGGGAAGCGACAGGAACAATCCCAAAAAGCAATACTTCCAAGGAAGCCGAACCAGAAACACTGACCCAAGAAATTTCATTAATCAGAAACCAATTACAAGACTTAACAATGACAAAACAAATGAGGCAATCAGATTTGCTAAATCAAGTGCGGAGGTGGAACACACACTTCGACAAGAAACATTCGGATGCAGTAGACTTCATAGAAAGGATAGATGAATTAAGCCTAGCCTACGAGATCGATAAGCAAGATCTGCTAAAAGCATTACCAGAATTGTTAGGAGACCACGCATTGTCATGGTACCGAAACAACAACAGAAATTGGGATTCATGGACGGACTTCATCAAAGATTTTAAGAAAGCTTTTTATCCCAGAGAATATTTGCTACAGCTAGAGGAGCAAATCAGAAACAGGAAGCAAAGGAAAAACGAACCAGTGGATAGATACATCACGGATCCTAGTCGAACTGTATATTTGATTGATCTGACAGTATATTATATTTCTTATGACAAATAATAAAATAAACAAACAAACAAATATTTTGAATTCCTGCATTTTATAAAGAGTATATTATAAATGATATTTTTTACATAAAATAGGGTTGTTGTTATTATTTTTATTATCATTAAGGAATAAAATAAGTCGTATCGGTTTTTTGGTCTTTGAGAACCTTGCTTTCTATCGAAAGTTTCTTGTTCTCTCCATCTTTTATTAATATTAAAAACTGTTGTTCTGCTTACGTTAAAAAGGTTCGCTATGGCAGATGGTGACTAACCATCTTATAATTTCGTGACAATTCTTGCTTTTAGTTCTTTGATAGCATGTGTAGCCATTTTTTGAGGTGGAACAGAATAATGAATAAGTTATCTGACAAATTTTAAGATTTGGAGGTGGCAGTGACAGTATGTAAATAATAAGTATTTATCTTTCAAAATACACTGCTCAATTTTCTACAAAATACGCTTTAAGAGTCAGATCAGTTTTTTTAGGAACCAGCTGTACAATCAACAGTAAGTGAAACAAAATTCATTGATATAAATTTCATATCCGTAAACCCTTTTACGGAATTAGTACCAATTGTTTATATTTATCTTTTAATAACGTCAATTCTAAAATGTCAAATGTTGAAATTTAGATGTAAAAAATGTACTGATCCATTGTTACAGCTAAAAATTCTTTAAACATTTTTCAAAGTTAATTGTTGATATAAGTTACAATGATTATTTTATTAAATAAACAAGTTTAAGTAATTTTATTTGCTAATAATAAGTATATTAAAAGTGCCATGCACCACTTGAATCTAACTTCAACTCGTGAGTAATGACCCGTGAGTAATGAACTATTACTCACGGGTAAAGTAATGGGTGTTATTATTTATTCAAAAATAGTGAATAATGAGCATATTATTATTAAACGGTCGTAGAAAAAATATTTTACCATTATATCCATATTCTGAGAACGTTAATTCGTTGTTTGTCACTTTTTTAGGGTTTGCGTCTCAGTTGCGTAATTAGGTTCTCTAGTCATATCCGTGGTTATTTTGACCAAAAAATTGTCCACTCCCTTTGAATGGGTGGGAACCGCCTCCAAGATAAAAGCACCACAGTATATAGGATAGACTTTGTTTATTGAGCTATTCCCTATTAACTGAAAATATCAAGTAAATCGATGTAGTAGGATGGAATTCGGAGCCAAATTCCTCTTATTGACTGCCCTCTATAAAAATTAAGGAAATCTAAATTCAGTGGGTGATGAAACTACTAGAGAATTTGTATTTATTGGTGCCTTGATTGCTTGTTGCAAAAATCGTTAAACAGAAGGCTTTATTGTTAATGGACACCCTGTGTGTTTTTATGTTTTTAAAAGCTGCCTAATAACCTGATTTCAACGAACTATATCATGTAAGGTATATTATAAATAATACAGGGTTAAATTTTGAAACTATAAAGTATGGAAACCACTTATGGAATAAAATTGTTTGAGTCCTTATTTTAGAAAATTATAAAAAATAATTACTTTTACATTCAAATGAGCGCTTTATAAACATAAATTTAACTATACAGGGTGCTATAATAAACCTGTATATTTTATGTCATTAGAAGCTAATTAACAACATCATCTCAAAAAAGTGTATTTTGTGGGGTCTATAATGAATAATACAAAGTGAAATTTTTAAATTATTTAAAAATTTCGTCAAGGCATTAAATCCAAAACTCAATACATAATATATTGATACTTAGTTTAGAAAATTAATGTCCTTATTTAGCAAATTAAAAAAAATAATACCCTTATTTAAAGTGTGAAAAATTATTATTATTTTAATTTTTATTATTATTATTATTTTAATTATTATTATTATTAAATATTAATTTCTAAATTTTATGTATTTTATACCTTGACGAAAATTATACATACATACTTAATTTCAAAATTTCACCTTGTATTATTCATAATATAATAGACTGAACATAATACACCTTGAGATGAGGTTGTTAGGCAGCTTTTAATGGTATAAAAATATACAGGGTGTTTCATTAAAATTAAAGTTAATGAACTATGTTAGACTTGCGTGAATCACCCTGTATTTTCAAATTTATGTTTAAACAGGGCAAATTTGAATTTAAAAGTTGACTTATCCTATCGTTCTTTACAATTTTCTAAAATAAGGACAAACAATTTCATTCCATACCTAAGTAGTTTTCATACATTATAATTTCAAATGTTCACCCTGCATTATTCATAATACAGCATACGTGATAAGTTCATTGAAATCGGGTTGTTAAACAACTTTTAAAAATATTAAAAAAAATATATAGGGTGTTCCATTAAAAATAAAGCGTATGGACTATGCTAGGCTTGCGTGAATCACCCTGTACATTTAAATTTATGTTTAAAAAACGCACATTTATAGATAAAAATCGACGGGTCTCATCGTTTTTTATGATTTTGTAAAACAAGGACAGAAATAATTTTATTCCATAAGTGGCTTCCACCCTATACAGGGTGAGGCAGATCAAGGGCCTATTAGAAATATCTTGAGAACTAAAGGTAAGAGAATCATGAAAATTGGAATACAGGGGTTTTGAGGTATGAACTATTTAATGAAAATATTTTGGTCTCTTTGCTACTTCCGGTTATACCGGAAGTTGATTGTAACTTCGTATTTTCAAATGGGACACCCTGTATATTTTTACATTTTTGGATTCTGCTCGATGTCTGCTTTCTTAAAATATGAGATTTTGTAATATTATACAGGGTAGTTTAAAAGATAATTACGGTTTTTTTATAAATTTTGTAGCAAACTTCACACCCTGTAGAATTGTACTGGTTTGATATCAAAAACTCCATTTATGTTCAAGTGATTTTTGATATAGTCTATTATTATTAAAAATTATTAATATAACGAAATGTTTAATTTTAGTATACAGGGTTGGTCGAAACTCGGAATGAGTATTATCTGAGTTTTCTTAAATGGAACACCCTGTATTTTAGTATTGTAATGAAATGATATTTTATAGTACTTTTTTATTTCTTAAGCATTCCCTATACCTTAATGCTTTAATTTGTAAGTTATTCGTAGTTCTTTAAGCCAGACATTAATTGCAACAAAAATTACGTGAAATTTTATTGGGTTTGCCGTGAAAATATTCAATCATAAATAATTTTTCGAAAATAAATACATATTAATCTCGACTGACCCTTAATTTATTAATACTGGTTGATACATCAAAATAACTACGCAGTTAAGATTGTTGGTGTGTTTAATATTACTAAAAACATACAATATTGTATCTAGTTGGCTATGACTTTGACACTAAATATGCTTAAACATTTGCTTTGCTTAATCATTCTACTATTTTTGAAGTTCCAGTTGCTTTGCTACGATTGCTAATATGAATTTTTCTAATGAGGAACTGATTCAGATGTTTTTTTGTTCTAGGAGAGCATAACAAATAAAAATGTGCTACTATAAATAATAATTTATGATCAGCAATTCCATGATAGATGACAACCAAAAAGAGAAACTTTTCAAAATTTACTAAAGCGGTTTCGACGAACTGGAAGTTTAGATTACGAGAAATCTGATCGAACAAAAACCATTCTAAATAATTAAAATGAATTAAATGTTAGTGTCACTGAGAATCTGCATATTAGTATGAACGTTCTCGTAATCTAAGTGTCTAGTACGTTGAAACTATTCTAGTAAACTTTGGAAAGTTTCTCTTCTAAACTTTGAAAAGTTTCTCTTCTTGGCTGTCATCTATCAGGGAGATGCAGATGATAAATTCTTATTGCTAGTAGTACATTTTTGTTATACTCTCCTAAAACAAAAACTTTGCTAATCAGTTCCCCATTACAAAAATTTATATTAGTAATGGTAACAAAGCAACTGGAACTATAAAAATAATATAATGTCTAATGTTTAATCAAGTTTAGTGTCAAAGCCATAGCCAACTGGGTAGAATATTATGGTTTGTTTTTATTTAAATGGTTTAATGGTATGGTTTAATTAATATTTTATGCACCAACATCTTAACAACGTAGGCATTTTACTATCTTATCCAATATTAATAAATTAAGGATCATTCTAGATTAACATGTACTTATTTTCAAAAAATTATTTATGATTGATTATTTTCACGGCAAGCTTAATAAAATTTCACGTAATTTTTGTTGCAATTAATGTTTGGCTTAAAGAACTACAAATACCATACAAATTAAAGCAGTTAGGTATAGGGAATGCTTAAAAAATAAAAATGTACTATAAAATATCATTTCATTACAATACTAAAATACAAGGTGTTCCATTTAAGAAAACTCAGATAATACTCATTCCGAGTTTCGACCAACCCTGTATACTAAAATTAAACATTTCGGTATATTAATAATTTTTAATAATAACAGACTATATTAAAAATCACTTGAACATAAATGGAGTTTTTGATATCAAATCAGGACAATTCTACAGGGTGTGAAGTTTGCTACAAAATTTATAAAAAACCGTAATTATCTTTTAAACTACCCTGTATAATATTACGAAACCTCATATTTTAAGAAAGAAGACATCGAGCAGAATCCAAAAATGTAAAAATATACAGGGTGTCCCATTTAAAAAAAAAACGAAGTTACAATCAACTTCCGGTATAACCGGAAGTAGCAAAGAGACCAAAATATTTTCATTAAATAGTTCATATCTCAAAACCCCCGTATTCCAATTTTCATGATTCTCTTACCTTTAGTTCTCGAGATATTTCTAATAGGCCCTTTATCTGCCTCACCCTATATTAGTGTTTTCTAAACATAACACATATTTTTAGTAATTTACTTAGACGCATCCATGATATAGAGTGTAAATAATAATATACAAACAATATACGAACGAGAATATTAACATATCGTCTAGCCATTGTATTATGCACATGCACATTTCGCTATTTTTAGCTAATCAGATACAACTTACTGGTTGATACGAGATGATAAACACAATCTATACTAAAATCACAAAAAAGATGCACATAGAAATAAACAAACCAAGACATGATTTACAATGTATTAACAAATCATTATTTACAATGTATAACCTTTGTAAATCATAATTTGGGGTTTACAATGTATATACAGTGTAAATTATGATTTGGTAGTGTAACATTCAACGTGTCTTGGTTTGTTTATTTCTAGTGCATCTTTATTGTGATTGTAGTATAAGTATTTGTATATCGGTGGTTAATTTCAAAATCGTTTAACAAGTTGGCAAGCAATAAACGATAGAATAATAACAGCGAATTTGACAGTAAAGGGGCGTCGTTTATCAATTGTCGGGGTATACTTATGATACAAAAGTGGACGAGAAAGAACAATATATCGCAACTTTAGAGGACACCATACACCATAATACGAATTGGTAAAAGTCGGGAGCTCTTAGTTTTAGGAGATATGAATGCACGAGTGGGCAAAAAAATAGGAAATCATGTCATTGGAAGGAACGGAGAAGAAACCCTAAATAATAATGGCGAGCGGTTAATAGAACTTTGTACGCGAAATGAACTAAAAGTCATGAATGGATTATTCAAACACAAATATATATGTACATACTTACACGTGAGTTCAAACAACACGCAATTTGAAATCGATTATTGGTTATCTATTGTGGCCCAAAAAACGAAACTGAGAATCCTTGATGTTAGAGCATATAGAGGAGCAGAAGCTGGAAGCGACCGTTACTTGATAAAATCCAAAGTAATACTGCCTTCATGGAACATGGAACTAACAAACACAGGGTGTCTCAGCCTCAGAGAATAGAGAGAAAATTGAAGCGGTTCGATATAATATAGAGAGCATAAGTTTAGAACACCACAGTACAAAAATGCTATACAGAAACCGACTAGATAATAATATATTGGATGAAGGAAGATTGTCACAAAACGTAGAAAACGTACACCAACACATTATTTCAAGTATACACCAAGCCGCCAAAGAGGCGCTAGGTATAAAAGAAAATAGGATACATAAAGGTAATAGCTGGTGGAACGAACATCTACAAGCACAAAAAGAAAATAAACAACAACTATACCAAAAATGATTAAATACTGGCCGGATAGAGGAGAAGGAAAATACAGAAACGCCCTCAAAAAATTTAAACAGGACATATGGCAGATAAAAAATGATTCCTGGGAAAAGAAATGTAATGAGTTGGAAACGTATATCAAGGTGTTCAAGAGAAAATCTAAATAAAAGTTGATCGAACCCCCTATTTTTTTTGCTTTTATGCTGGCATTATCCCTTGTAGATCAAAAATACGTCAAAATTAAAATCGGCTATAGGGGCACTTTTTTGCGCATGCGTAAAAGAATATTTTTTGTATTTATTTTTCTTTATCTGTATAATCGGATTTTCATATATTTTAATGTGTGAGTATGTATATGATATGTATACACACACTCACACATATACACACAGACATACACATACACACAGAAATATACCGGGTGTCGAATAGTCAAACGGGCTATAGGAAACAATGGGGAATTCTAATCTGTTGAATTCCTGCTTCCCTAATTCTTTTAAATCGAAAGTCATGAGAAACTATTTGTAAAGGACTGAAATCTGTATTAAAACATATGTTAAAATTGTTCTACGAATTAGACACATTCCAAAATTTTGCAAAAATGTAAAACAATTGCCAGACTATTATTAGAATCGACCTCTAAAAGTCAGATTTGACCTCTAAAATTCTTATGAACAAACTGACTTCATTTGCTACAAAATGCAAAAATTAGACACCAAAGCTGAATATATTATTTTATCTTTAAAATGCATTTGGATTTTTGTCAAAAGGACGCCCTGTTCAAAATATATTGAATTTTGACCGGCGAGTTGATACAAATTCTATTTAAAAAATTGAGTTCGCGAGCGTAACTGACATTTAAAATCGCCGGTCGCTTCAAGCGTTGTTTCTGAAAGAACGGTTCATTCTGCACAAAAAATGCTAACAAACATTTTTGTTCAATATCTGAGCTACATCTTGTTTAAATCATTTTTTTATACGGCGTAAACATATTCTTGGTAATATGAAGTTTTCGATTTCCCCCTCTACGACGGGTGGTTTTAGGGAGAAGCCCGGAGGTAGGACTGGCAATCTTTTTTGCATTTTTTTTGGGGTACCAAAGTTGATATTTTTAGCAAAATTCAGCTAGTTCGTATGGTTTTTAGAGGTCAAATCTGACTTATAGACGTCGATTGGACTAATAATTATCTGGCAATTGCTTTATATTTTTGCAAAATTTTGAAATGTGTTTAATTCGTAGAACAATTTTAACATTTGTTTTTAATACAGATTTCAAGTCCCCTACAAATAGTTTCTCATGACTTTTGATTTAAAATCATTAGGGAAGCAGAAATTCAACACTTTAGAATTCCAGATTGTTTCCTATGGCCGTTTGACTATTCAACACCCGGTATATTTGGGTGTGTATACATATCATATACATACTCACACATATTAAAATATATGCAAATCCGATTATACAGATAAAGAAAAATAAAAAAACAGAAAAATAAATAGAAAAAATCTTCTTTTAGGCATGCGCAAAAAAGTGCCCCGTAGCCGATTTTAATTTTGACTTATTTTTGATCTACAAGGGATAGTGCAAGCATGAAAGCAAAAAAATAGGGGGTTCGATCAACTTTTATTTAGATTTTCTCTTGAACACCGTGATATAGGTGGTAAGAGAAGTAGAGAATCAATCGTGGAGATTTATCAAAACATTGAGGCCAGATATAACAGAAAATGTAAGGCTTGACAACATAACAACGAATTATATTAGCAGCATTATTATAACAATTATCGAACAGCATAATAAATCTTTGCTGACTGAAGACCGCCCACAATATATACAAAATGAATCAAACACAGTAATAGTAGAAGGTGAAGAAATAACAATAACAACAGAAATGGTACAGAAAGCTATCTCACAATTAAAAAATGGTCGGGCAGCCTGCCCTGACAATGTTCCTGCAGAACTAATAAAATCAGATTCGAAGAAATGAATCCTAATGATCACAGAATTCCTTAACAGAATTATTAACGGAGAATAAGTTCCGAAAAGCTGGTAAGAGGGCTGGATCTCTTCAATACACAAAAAGAAAGTAAAAGTGATGTCAACAATTATATGGGAATAACTGTAACAAGCACAATGAGCCGTTTATATGGCAGAATACTGAAAACCATTATTTGCGAAGAATATCCTTATGAATCCGAAGAAAAGTGTGGTTTCAGGGCCGGTCGATCTACGATTGATAATATATTCTGTCTAACACCGGTTGTGGAAAAAGACTAGAACGTGGACAAACACATACTTTTTGTCGACCTAACGAAGGCATATGACACAGTGCCCGTGGAAAAATTGTGGGAGGTTTTGGAGAATACACACATATCGGCAACTGTCATCAAAGCCATACAATGCCTCGATAAAGATTCTATGTCAACGGTAAAGAGAGATAACCATCTGTCAACTAGCTTCCAATTAACAAAAGACCTTAAACAAGGGTGCTGTTTATCTCCCATTCTTTTCAATACATAATATGTTATAGTCAAAGCCCGAATTTCAGGCACTCCTAGGTTTGACTAGGCAATCCTCAGGTCTGACTGACGATCTTAGTCAAAGCCCGAAATAAATTACAGTTTCGGCCTTTGACTAGTCAAACCTAGGAGAGAATAAGTTGGTCAGGCAAAGGTCGAAATTTAATTTTATGAAATCGGGTTTGACTAGTCAAACCCCGATCAGCTATTAAAATGTCGTAATTTGTTAGATTAGGTTTAATAAAACGTCATTTTTTAATTTTGATGTTTATTATTTTTATATTATCGTCGTTAAAATAAAAAAAATAGTGTTTATTCTCACATGTTGAGTCATTATGGCATTTAGAGTTGCACAATACGATAGACTTTTTACACTTTTGAAGATTATTTTTTATTGCAGTAGCATTTTATAAAGCCTTGTCCTCCAAGTTTAGAATCTTTTGTATGTACTAATTTCTCTGAGACAGCTTAACGTCTGGAACATCTTCGTAATTAAGAAAATTCTCTTTGCATTCTCTTATTTGATTTCTTGAAACAAGTTTTTTTATTGTTCCGTATTTCGTACCAACTCTATATAAACCGGCAATTGTTTTATCTTGTGTGATACCTACTCAAAATATTTCGAGCATCTTCTTTGGCTCTATCAAAACTGGGGATAGGTATTTTTACAATTTTTCCGATCGAAATTGGAGGAAATTTTTCACTTAATTGTTTCATAGCATTAGCCTGGGCATGAAGACCTTCAATCGCCTTTCCTATATTTAATAGGACTAGGCAAACCCCGATTTCATAAAATTAAATTTCGACCTTTGCCTGACCAACTTAGTCTCTCCTAGGTTTGACTAGTCAAAGGCCGAAACTGTAATTCATTTCGGGCTTTGACTAAGATCGTCAGTCAGACCTGAGGATTGCCTAGTCAAACCTAGGAGTGCCTGAAATTCGGGCTTTGACTATAACATATATACCGACGGTCCTCTCAGACTTTGGAAGCAGAAATGCAGTGGTATGGGTATACCAAACGGAGACATAACACTATACACTTTGAACTACGCAGACGACCAAGTGGTAGTTGCCCAAGATATAATACTTAGAATATATGACGAGAAAATTGGTGGAAGAATACATGAAATGAGCTTTAGAGGTAAACATAAAGAAAACACAATATCTACATATCGGTAACCAAATACAACAGGAAAACCTAGATCTTGACGGAAGCGACTACATTAGGGGTTGTACAGAGTATAAATATCTAGGGATTAAATTAACAAATAGTGGAAGAACGGAACCCAGTATAGATGATAGAGTGACGAAGGCTAGAAAGGTTATGAGAGCCCTAAGCCATGTATTGTGGCAGCATAACATAACTTTAAAAACAAAAATGAGGATGTACAACGCTATTCTGAAACCAATTTTAACGCATGGCTCAGAAGTGTGGCAAAGAACAAAAAAATCCGAAAATAAGCTGCTTACTACCGAAATGGATTTTATTAGAAGAGCTGCCAGAATATCGAAATGTGACCATGTTCGAAATGAAAAGATTAGAGAAAAAGCAGGTAAGTAGAAAACAATAGTGGAATAGGTACAACAAAACAACTTACTTGGTATGGACACGTTCAACGAATGGGAGAGGAAAGACTACCAAAATTTACAATGCGATGGATACCGCCAGAAAAACGGAAAAGAGGAAGGCCGCCGACCTCCTGGAAACAAGGAATTACAAAAGCCATGTCAGAAAGAAATCTGCAAGAAAGAGACTGGCTAGACCGACAGGCTTAGCGATTGGGTACCGGAAGGCGTAGAACGCTATAGAACCGGTTATAATATAAATAATTCACAATCTTTCAGTCAGTCAATGACTGGTACACTCGAGTTATAAAGTTACTGGTGCACTCGAGTTATAGATGAAAACCTACTACGATGAGATTCTCTGTCCCTTTTACTTAAAGGGCATTAGATGGCACCTGATATGTTTAGTAAAATATCTAATAACGCCCGTGAGGCAAAAAAACAGAAAGGGGATGCCTATAATACGCAAAGAAAAACTAAATGATAGGACCAATAAGAGTATAAAAGAAAATAAAAACAAATATGAATCTAAGGACAGATCTGAATAAACCTCTAACAGGTGTAAAAAATACAAATAAAGGCAGGTTTACATGTATCCAGTAACTGGCGTCAGTCGCACTGAAACCACAGTGCTGGCATGGTAGTGGCATCATGTAAACGCTTTTTTGCTCCAGTCCAGCGCTGTCTGTCAGCGCTGTCTCGAATAGAAAAGCGCTGTCTGTCAGCGCTGTCTCGAATAGAAAGCTGGTCTATTTTTCATGCCAGTGGCCCTCGTCCGTGTCCCCTTTAACCCCGTGCCAGTGGTTGTAGACACGTGTAAACACAGCGTTCCAGTCGCTGGCGCTGTCGTACCTGTGGTTTCAGTGGCAGTATTAGGATTTTTAATAAGAGTGCCAGTGAGATTGGCGCCAGTTACTGGATACGTGTAAACGAACCTATCCAGCGCTGTCTTAGTCAAGCACTCGCATTCCAGTGAGACTGGCGCCAGTTACTGGATACGTGTAAACGTTACTTTATTAAACAGTAAGCGCACTGGTACATACAGTCCCTGGCCATATTATTATGACCACCTATGAATTTTTACAAAAACCAACTATTCCACTAGGTAAGTTTTGTTTAAAATATTATTTTTAAATTTAGTGTTGTTATGCATTAACTATAATATATTTAATAATAAACAACAATAAAATATTTCAAAATATTACATATTTATATTTTTTTAATATTTTGTTGAACTTCTGACCTTAATCAGATGGAAAATATTTGGGAGCTTTTAAAACGAGGAATTTCCGATGAAAAGGTCACTAGCGAAATTGTTTTGATTAAAGAACTAATATATCATTAAAACCACAATGACAAATTAAAGCAAAAAAAAATTTAACTGCATTCAAAGTATGCCAAGACGGGTACTAGCGGTAATCAAAGTTAGAGGGGCTCAGCAAAATATTTAAAAAAGGCAAATATGTGATATTTTCAAATGGTTTATTGCTGTTTATTATTAAATGTATTATATTTGATAATAAACACCAATAAAACATTTAAAAATATCACATATTTTTATTTTTTCAATATTTTGTTGAGCCCCCTTTAACTTTGATTAGCGCTTGTATCCGTCTTGACATACTCTGAATGTAGCTAAATTTTTTTTGCTTTAATTTTTCATTGTGGTTTCAATTATATATTAATTCTTTAATCAAAAAAATTTCGTTAGTGACCTTTTCATCGAAAAATACTCGTTTTAAAAGCTCCCAAATATTTTCCATCTGATTAAGGTCAGAAGTTCAACAAAATATTAAAAAGTATATATATGTAATATTTTCAAATGTTTTATTGCTGTATATTATTAAATATAATATAGTTTTAGGGCCGGTTGTTCGAACGCTAATCAACAATGATCACTATCAAATATTTAATTACTGTCACCAAAACTGTCAATGTCAACTTTTATTGGGTTGCTAAAAACATAATTGATTAAAATTATGAGATTAGTTACTCAATTAACATAACAATTATTAACATAATTGATTAAGTAATTTCATATTATGTTTTCAGCAACCCAAACAAAGTTGACATTGACAGTTGGGGACAGTAATTAAATATTTGATAATGATCATTGTTGATTAGCTTTCGAACAACCGGCCCTTAATGTATAACATTAACATTACATCACAAAATTTAATTTAAAAATTATATTTTAAACAAAACGTATCTAGTGGAGTAGTTGATTTTTGTAAAAATTCATAGGTGGTCATAATAATATGGCCACGGACTGTATGTTAGGGCGAGCACGCCACTGTGAGCGTTTTTATTCCCATATCTAGACTACAGCGGAGCTGAGAAACACCCACGCTGATGATTTCAAGGTGTCAATGATATGTGCCAGGACTGTGAGAGGTTTTAAGAAATTTTGTATTATCATTAATTTGGAATTCAGTATCGTTTTGTACTCTGAGCTGTTAACATCTAAATAAAACTTGTGCATTTCCTTCTAAGTTTCGTTACTTAATTCTCCAACGAACACACATCATTTTATACAGACTAAAAGTCATAGAGGTAATCCAGTCCTGTACCCTTCATTTGTTTCACTGTTTACTTTTGTCTGGTGACGTCTAGAACGTCAGAAAATGTATAGAAACCAATATAAACATAGAAAGTTGACAGATTATAGAACAACTGTATTTGAAATTTATAGTTGCCATTGTCTGTATTAAAGTTGTAAAAGTTTCTAAAGTCTAATTCAATAAGCGATGCAGGGCGATGTAAACATTACCACGTTAGGCCTCCAACAGGGACGCATTTAGGGTTATCTTTTTGTTTAGTCAGATATTATCTTATAAAGTACGAAATGTATATTTTAATTTTGCAAAAGTGCTCGACAAAGAACCTGATTATTTTAGTTCATATCCGATAATAGGAACCATTTATAAAGGGTGAAAAAACCAAGAATATAAGTTTTATTTTTAATTTTTGATATACTTAGTCGTTTGTACTACTGTTGTCACCGTAAACATACTTCTATCACAAACTCCAACTTTATTGGCCACTTTTTCACAATATCTTCAACCACTAACCCGGGATTTTCTTGTTTTTCACATTTAAAATGATTTCTTTATTATGATTAAAATGACTTAAACGTAAACGCTATGAGGGCTTCTTTTACATACTTCGTTTTCGAGGAGGACTCCATGTATTTTCAACCAATTCATCAGCAGAATCAGAATCACGTATAGATACGGTCGTTATACAGATAAAAATTTATACAGTGCGTCGATAAAGTGACGCATAAATTCATTATTTCGTAAACCGGCGACTTTAACAAAAAATTCCGAAACAGGTCGATTTTTATTTTTAAATTACAATTTTTTTGGCATATATATCATACTAGTGACGTCATCCATCTGGGCATGACGTAATCGGTGATTTTTTAAATAAGAATAGGGAACATGTGATAGCTCATTTGAAAGGGTATTCAATTCTCTATTTATTAGTATAAACATTAACATAATTATTTATACAGGGTGTTCAAAAAAAATATTTAATTAAATTAATTGAGACAAAAAGAAGAATGTATGTAATTTATTTAATTCAAAATACGTCTTACTATTGTCAGAAAATAGGCAAACGTGCTTATTGGACAAATAAATATCGCTTTTCGCTTAAATTCAATGTTAAAGCTGTTACCCACCTGCCTCTTGGAAATTTGAACATTTGGTTTAAGCGAAAATCAATGCTTATTTTTTAAATAAAACATTTTTATGTTTTCTGACAGCAGTTAGGTATTTAGAATTAAACAAATTACATACATTCATCTTTTTGTGTCAATTAATTTAATACAAATTTTTTTTTGAACACCCTCTATAAATAATTATGTTGATGTTGATATTACTGAATAGAGAATTAAATACCCTTTCAAATGAGCTATTACACGACCCCTATTCTCATTTAAAAAAATTGTCGATAACGTCATCACGCCCAGAAGAATGACGTCATTAGTATGATATATTTCAAAAAATCGTAATTTATAAATAAAAATCGACCTGTTTCGGGATTTTTCGGTAAAGTCGCCTGTTTACGAAATAATGAATTTATGCGTTACTTTATCGACGCACTGTACAAGTAGTTTTAAATCGCACAACAAATAATTGCTAATTCAACATTAACAGCATAAACATAATTGTCTTTTAACCATAAAGACGACTAAATATTTACTAACAAATCGATTCAAATTACATAATTTCAATAGGCCTTTTCATTCAGTCATTTGTTTCGAGCTTCTGTCATGTGTCACATAATATTAATATATCTACGTCATACGTTATTGATATAACCAATGATACAAACTAAAGACGTATGACGTAGATATATTAATATTATGTGACACATGACAGAAACTCGAAACAAATGACAATCGATGAAAAGCCCTATACCGAAATATTATACCTAAATCTTGTCCAAACCTGTATGAGTTGCCGACGACGTCGGCAGTAACAAAATAAAGATGGACATTTCGGTTAGTTTTTAAATATGTATTCTTGAAACTGTTGCTTGCATGTACGCATGCATTATTCATTAATTTTTAAATCAGATTATTTTTTCACTTACTATGTAATCAGTGATTACAATAATTTATTTACTATGTAATCAACACTAATAGTTGAGAAAAGAAAAAAATTAATAAAATGTCATATTATACTGTTACTTATCGGAACGAGTAAACTCATTTGGAACATCTTTAACAATTATATGTTAAATTTATTGTTGTTTACATGCCCTGCATCGCTTATTGAATTAAACTTTAGTGTTTGAATAGTTTTTTTTTCAAGCAGAGTAACAATAGTATTAATTAATTTATTTTTTGTATGGAAAAACAATTATTATTTTGAATAGTTTCATGATAGTCACATGACATGACAGACATAAACATAAAAGTCACAGGTGAGAGCGGGCCGGATTATCCCACGCCTAGAAATTAGGTACCCGTGTGTCTACTAGCGTGGCGCTTACTGTATAGTATAGATAAATACTGCGCACACCTATTTATTAGTTCAGTAAATTTGAAGAAATATTGGAATAGAAAATGAAGGACTTAATAACTTGAGATAAAAAGCCTGAGTCAAAAATAAAAATGTATGAATTAAACTTTTACCTTGGTGTCTGCAAAATAAGAAGTAATTATTATGCGTAGAGCTGGCAAAAGAACCTATTTATTTCCATAATTTGTGAACGCCAGAAGGCGACAGTGACACCTCACTGAAGTAAGGTAAAACGCCTTTTGTTGACAGTGGCACCTGGCTCACGCACACAAAACGCCTTTTGGCGACAGGTGGCAGCGAATGTGTTGAGTGATAAAAAGTATTAAATATTAGGAACTACGTTGTGAGGTAATCGGCATTTTGATTTTCTTAGGATAAATGAATGGAAGTACTCACAGCATGAGCTGAATTTCTTAGTATGTATATGAATAGTTCGTCACTGTATAGGGATTATTCTCTGCAGGGAGTTTGGTTATTAGAGATAATCAAGAGGTCAGCAAAGGGTTTGCGAGTCAGTCCTAAAGAAACCCTAATTAAAGGGGTTATATTTCAACCAAAAAAGATGGCAACTACAAGGACTCGATCTGACTAGTAATTTAAATGGGGAGTCGCGAGAATGTGAGGAGTATGGTCTATTTACAGGTTTGAAAAAATCTATTCTTCATACACCATTTAGAATCTTTAAATACCTGTATACGATTTTTTAACTCATTTTTCTTGACTAGGGTAGATCAGTCTACTGTGAAAAATGATTAATTTCACGTAAAAATCTTACACAGACATTGGATGGTTCTAAACTAAAAGGTATCTGAAGCGTAGCTGATTACAAATTCTCGAAATGACGAAAACAACCAAATCGAGCACGCCCTTAATCAATAAATAATTTTATTTATATGCATATTTTACGACTTGTTTAATGTTTTATCTAAGAATTTATTTTATATTTTATGTATAAGCACTGTATTATTCATGTATATTTATTAGTAGTTTGTTAACAATAAGTGAATTTAACTAATGGGAGTTAATTGTCTTGTTCGATTAGATCAATTTTATAGTTATTAAGGTACCAAGGGTATTATAAGGATAATAACGCTTGAGGTCAATGGTGTATAGACCGAGGGCCTTCGGCCCGAGGTATATACGTTGACCGAAAGCGTTATTATTATAATACCCGTGGTGCCTTCAACGTTTAATGTCCGACTAAATTATTCTTTATATGCAAAAAATTTGAATGAATTTTGAATTAATTAGTTTTCAAATAAGTATATTTACCAGCAATAGTCGTAACGTAATTGTGGTAACCATAGTTTTACTTAGGTTATTATTTGTCAACTTGACAGTATTTAACTAGTTATTTAAATTTAATGCCATAGGGCGTTATTTTCCAAAATAACGCCCTAGGGCATTATATCATACTTAAATGACTTCGAAATCATGTTATTATTTGTCAAATAATATACCAGTCGGACATTAATAGTTATTTATGAAACAGTTCGTGAAGTATGCTTTTTGCGAACGCACGCGATATTTAGAGCACGAGCGACATCGGAGCGAGTGCTATACATCGCGTAAGTTCGCAAAAAGTACTTCCCGCACAGTTTCATACAATATTTTTTCTACTCTTCGATAAACAAATAAAAAAACTGTAACTCTTCGTCATTGGAATTGATTTCTATTTAACAATTTTTAGAACTTTGACATTTAAAAATCCTAACTACTTTCAAACCACAAATTTTGTTGTAAGTCATTGTTCATATTGTCATCACCATGACAACGCGAAAGTTAAGGATATTTGATTATATGAAAGTGTGCAAAAAAACCCATTGAAAGTGTGCGAAAAAGTAAATTCCATTTAAAATACATTGTTACTTCACGCACACTTTAAACCCTTCATGCGCTGCTATCTGTAATGACAGTTTTCACAAACTAAAAACTGATACATAATATGACAGAGTAGATAATAGTTATTTAGTATGATATAAGTGTTAAGTACAATTTTAAGGCACGCATGTGAAAGTTTGCAGAATGAGCGAATCGAATTCTGCAATTCACATGAGTGCCTTAATAATGTACTTTTTAACACGTATATATCATACAATATTTTTCTACAAACGTTTTATATATCAACAATTATAATTTATTCATTCTCAATTACAGGACAATATCTACAAAAACTTTTACTTGAACTTGACTCGACATTCCATTTTTATATTTTTCTTGACATTACATCAAAACTGCATTTACTGTCAATACGTAAATCATAACAACTATAGAATAATAACATCTACTTTTATTGTTGTACATTCTAACAAATTTTAATAGTTTTTTTCTACAAACGTGTTAAAAATGCAATAATACAGTTTAAATTAAATTTTAAAAAACCTTTTAAACCACCTTTTTCAAATTGCGCAAGTTGTACTATTAATATTAATAAATGAAATATAAATATTTTGACGTTTCACAATTTGACAATTTACTTTTAACTGCAGTGCCTTAAAATTTTTAAAGCACTAGTGCTTTAAAGTAGCATTTTTAACGCTCCTATGGAGTGCTAAAAATTGCATTTTTAACACGGTTGTAGAAAAATATTTTTATGCACGACCGGGCAATAAATCCATATTATGTATAAATTCGGCGGACGTAAAGTGCCACTTTAGCGCCCGTGGGCTTCTTTATCGTCCGCCGGTAATGTTAGATGGCGGGGGTGGTTAATGAAACACAAAGTTTTTATTTATTGAATTTTATTTTAATAAAGGAATTATAACTTTGGCAATCAAACATAAGTTTCCTACATCTATAATTTTATATTTATAACACAATTTGAACAATTATTTATAGAAATGGGTTTGCTACTTTGCTATATATGGTTCTAGTATTATAGAAAAATTATTTATAGGGTTTGCTACTTTGCTCTGTTGTAAGTTGCTATGAACTTCCAATAACTCCGTATGATTTGTGGAAGGAGCATGACCAAAAGAATCACCATACAAACGGTATTTATAATAAATTGCTCGCAAAAGGTGGAAAGAAAAAGAAGCATTAAAAAATAATCACTAAGACGATGGTGCAAGGAATTTTGTATCTTTATTAATAAATGGTCATTAAAACAGTCGTGCATAAAAATTTGTATGTATTTCGGGCGTAAACAGCGTTTATGAACCTTACCTGTTAATAGCCCTCGCTTATCGGCTCGGGCTCTTACTTACACGTCGCGGTCCATAAACGCCTATTTTACGCCCTTGATACATAAATAAGTAACTATTATTTATAGTTAATAATGAGATGTTTTCAACTCTAATTAAAATATCCATATTACCATAATCCACCCATATCGATCTCCCATGTAAAGTTTATTTAAGACGATCATGATTTAATAAAGAAGTAAATACTATACTAAAACAATCAAGATGCAGTAGAAATAAGCAAACCAAGATCCGTTAAATGCTACTAGGAACACTCCCGAATCATAATTTACAATGTATAAACTTTGGAAATCATTATTTGGGATTTACAATGTATAATATACATACATTGTAAATTATGATTCAGGAGCGCTCCCAGTAGCATTTAACGTGCCTTGGTTTGTATTTCTACTGCATCTTCGATTGTAAATTTAGTATAAGGCACGTATCCATTACGTTGGTGTTTCGTGTACCTGCTCCAATGGATACGGCATGCGCTCCTTTACATATAAACCGCCACCGATGGGATCGAAGACGTTGAGCGCCGCTCCGGGAGCACCAACACCAACGTATAAACTATGTGGAGCAGTTACACGGAGCACCAACGTAATGGGTACGTGCCTTTAGAGTTCCAAGGCTTTGTACACACGCTCGTTCGTTCAACGACTAGTGGGAACTAATAATTAAGATTAAATATGATTTTGGTTCTTAATGTGTTCTATAGAATAAGACAAACATATTCGATTTATAATCAAAGGGTAAAAGGGTTAAGATAGGTAAAATGCCCTCACTCCCAAAATTCAATTTTTTCATTCTACGTGATTAAAAAATAAGACCCTCCCCTATCACCAAAACGTAATTTTTTGTTTTTTTTTCGGTGAATTGCCGTCAAATTAATATATCAAAAAGTCCACACGCATAGCTGAGTCTTTTACAAAACTTGTCTATTTTTTATAGACCGGTCTATTTTTTATAGGTTGAGTGTACATAACCTAAAACCCAATTTTTTTCCAAAAAAAGCCTACCTTTGTTGGAGATGACTGCAAATCTAGTTTGTTTTTAATTTTGTACATTTTATCAAAAAAATACAATTCTGATTTTTTCCAGATTTTTACGTAAGGTACCTACCTTCAAAAACCCTAAAAGCTGGTTTTGGGGGGATTTTTTCCATTTTCTTTTCTTTATGTATATTAAGTATATTATAAATAATTCTTCTACTGTGGAACCACACCATGGTCCAATATTACGCAGCCATGAAAGTTTCTTTCGACCAATTCATCTCTTTCCCTTCACTTTGTCCTGTCTTATAAGACGACGTAGATGGTATTAATATTATCCTCTATAACCCGGTCTATATAGACATTTGAAATAACAAAAATTGCCGGAGAGCCAAATTTTGGTGGAGAGCTATGGTATACCATAACAAATAAAGTTTTAAAAGTCCCCATCGATCCCATGTGTGCAACAAAAGTTATTCGGGGTCAAAGGTCAAAATTTGAGATATTTTGGATTTTTTTCGAACAGTAAGTTTTATCAAAAAAGAACCTTAAACCAAAGTTGTAGATCTTAAAATTCTCTACAAAAATAGTCCTTACTATTTTTTTCCTAAGAGTTGCCATTCCCGAGATATCGCGATTCTAAGAGTCACATTATACATGATATGCACACGCACACGTTTCCACACCACCTGTGAGGTAGTGTACTCACACCACCTCTGTGAGGTAGTGTACTCGGCGCGTTTTTTTTAACTTGGTTTCCCCTGTAGGCCTACTCCACTAACTGTTTTGACAATTTTAGGATAATTTAAGGAAACAATACCGGTCAAGTTCTAGATATTACCTTATTATTGATATTGATTATTGATATTGCTATTGATTATTAGGTTAACTATTGTTTTGATTTCTTTAGATATTTTAATCAGATTCATATTCTTGAAAGTCTACTTCAACAGTCAATTGTTCAAATGTGACTGAGTCATTAGTCTCTTCATTAAAATCACAGGAATCTTCCTTTGTTGTACTAAACTGGACATTTGAGCAAGACTGACCTTGGCAGTTGGTACACGCTAGAGAACACAGCAACTCGACTTTTTTACATCCACATTTGGCACTACAACCTTTTTTAAGGTAAGGAGTTTTTCTGGAGCAGGTGGGAGTAAGGTTTTAATCGGTTCCAGAGTATTATCTATTAATTTCCAACCCCAGTCTTCTGGATTCAGTTCATTGCCTAGCCATGTTTGAACTTGATAATATACTCGATACAAATGTTGAAAAGCAGATGCTGATGTTGGAGGAAGACATGATAGTTGTACTTGTTTCTTGTTTCGCGTATTTTTACAAAAGTTAAGTATCGGTCTTTATCAAGACAACCAATTTTTTTTGGAGCTTAACTAATTTAAACTTTACAGCAGTCAGTCAAATCTTTTTTTTTCGAATAATTTAAGTACAGACGTTTTGCCCCTTCTGTACATTGCTGACGTAGTGTCGCAGCCGGTTATCGCATGTAAAAATAAAATGTACTTTTGGCATTTGGGATAAGCCGATAAACTTTTCGAAGAATATATCTCTGTTCGCTGTTGAGCCCTTCCAGGTTTCAGAAAATAAATAACTTTATCTACTGGAATCCTTGCAGTAAGCAGTACTAACATCTTCACCAACTACAATTGTTGTGTTTGTTGCCTTAAATTTTTCAATTGCTGTCTCAATTATTATAAGGACATCTGCGTCATTTTTAGCTTGTTTCACTTCAATATTCGCAGCTGTTAATTTGTCAGTTACCATGGAAATGAAACGAGATTTATTATTAATGTTAGCGAAAAATTGTTGTTGATTCGCTGGAACTGTTATATTTTCATCAAAGATAATCTCAAAACCCGATGATGTTTTTGTAGTTCGACGACGTTGTTCTGCAGCTTTAATATTCTTTGTCGAGTCACTGTAGCAGTCAAATTGTCAAATACCACTGTCACTGTAAGCCCGTAATGTCTGCTAAATGGTAGACGCTTGTAATAAGTACTTATTGTAGCGGAAGAGAAATCTTGGCCGATCCCCGTATAACAGTAAACACCTCGAGAATGACGTAATCGGATGTGCTAGGCCTCGCCGGAGAATTCTGGAAGGTACGTCACGTAGGCGGAACAAGCCGATAGCTCGAGATGGGAGTCGATTGTTCCAGAATAACAACTGGGTATAAATACGGGCATATTTTGTGAATAAGTTTAGTGTATAAGATAAATTCGTCTGTAACTTATATAAATAAAGTCGTATATAAATTACGAACCGCTAGTTTTATTGTAATTAGAAGTAATTACACTAATCACGCTACAGTTGGTGTCGGTGTTCGGTAAAGTTAGTGCGATATAAATAAGTGAATTACAGAGAGACTTTAAAAGACTTTTGAACTTTATTCGTCGGGAATAACCGGAGTGCGTTAATTGTTCGGTATTCGGAAAGACTTTAAAAGACTTTTGGACTCTATTCGTCGGGAATAGTTAAAGTGCGTTGATTGTTCGGTATTCGGAAAGACTTTTAAAAGACTTTTGGAAAGTACGTGTGTGCCGACCAAAGATGTTGCTACAATAACTTACAGTAAAACAGCTCCGTGAACAGCTAGAGGAACGGGACGTGGACAGCAGTGGGCTCAAGATAGTCCTACAAGCACGTCTCGAGGAAGTCCTCAAGGAGAATGGAGATGACCCAAAGACGTTCCACTTCCAATCAGCAGAACAAGCGATCTTATCGAAATTTGAAAGTATTTCTCAAAAGATCGATGAAACTTCTATAAAGAACAACGAGAAACTTGAAGAAGTTAGTAGAAAAAGCGACGAGAAATTTGAAAGTGTTTCTCAAGTAATTAAAGACGTTTGTAGACAGAATGACGAGAAATTTGAAGAAGTTTCTAGAACATTCGATAAGATGCAGAAAAGTGTAGAGACCGTAGAAGAAAAGATCAAACAACTAGAGAGCATGATAACCGATACAAAAGTACAACCATCAGTTAATGCAGCAGCGTTAGATCCGGTAGTGAAAGATGAACTACCGAGAGACGAAACGTCGCATAATATGAGATTCAAATTACCACCATTCGATGGAAAGTCCTCTTGGTCCATATATCTTAGACAATTTGAAGCTATTGCGACCGCCAATCATTGGACCGAACAGGAAAAGGCTGTTTCCTTGACTGCTACTTTGCGAGGTGATGCTGCAGATATATTAAGATCAATTCCTAAGGGTCAAGAAAATTGTTACCAGACCTTGTTCACTCGTCTAGAAAAACGCTATGGAGATGCCCATCTACAACAAGTATACAAAGCACAACTGCGAAGTAGAAGTCAACGAGCAAGTGAGAATCTGCAAGAATTTGAAGCAGATGTGGCTCGTGTGGTGCGGTTGGCTTATCCAGAAGTGCCAGACAGCGTTTTAGAAGAAATTGCAGTAGATACTTTCGTCAATGGGCTGAAAGATAATGAACTACAGAAAGCTTTACGACTAGCAAGGCCGAAAGTTTTAGATGAAGCACTTGCTATTGCATTGGAACACGAAACGGCTAGTCAAACTTCACGAGGCCATAGAGTAAGAACCATTGAAGAAAGTGACGAACACAACGATGAACGTCTGGAGGAAATGATACGGAGAGTATTAAGTAATCAGATGCCAAAGAGACGCGAGCCTAGATGTTGGAATTGTGGAGACGTAGGCCACATTCGTCGTAATTGTAAGAAGATCGTACAGCCGTCGGAAAACTAGAGCGGGTCGACACCAAGGGGCAACTGCCGACCTCGAGAACTAGAGCCCCCATAGTAACTGTCAACCTTACGTCCTCCGGTGGAATCCACAACTTATACATCGAAGGTCGTATCAATAATAGATGTAGATCATTTTTGGTGGATACAGGTGCAACGAAAACTATCGCACGTCCAGATGTAGTACGAGACCATAATAAATTATCACCTGCAACAGTAAAGCTTAGAACAGCAACTGGTGAGCTAATTAATACATATGGCGAGGCTAATATGTCAGTATCCATTGGCCAGACCACAGTTGAACATCAAGTATTAATTGCCGAGATCTCCGACGAGTTCATATTGGGGATGGACGTACTACGAAAAGTGGGGGCAATATTGGATGTTCAAAATGGAGTTCTCAGGATCAACGGTGAAGAGTTGCCCTTTCACGACGACAAAGAAGATGTCATCCGCTTACTAACTACATGCGACGTAACCATACCCGGTAATAGTGAGAAAATTCTGATGACCATGCTTGATGGACACTGCCGAGAGGGAAGTTTAAGGATGGTCGAAGATGTAGAAAATGTCGAGTTCCTAACGGCGAAAACTTTGGTAAAAGTTCGAGATGTCATCCCTGTAAGAGTTATGAATTTAAGGGAAACTGCTATTAAGTTAAGTAGAGGAGCTTTGATCGGACAGTGTGTTCCCGTGGCTTCAATTTGCTCTATGAATACCAATGAGAAATCATCAAAGTCAAAGTATCCAAAAGACCTTGTCGAGATGATCATTGAAAGATGCCAAGACCTTGACTATGAACGAACGGAAAAAGTAAGGTCTATGCTGATAGAGTATCAAGATGTTTTTGCTATTGATAAGAAGGATAAGGGCAAAACAAGCATAGTAACGCATAAAATAAATACCGGAGACGCTCAGCCAATCAGACAACGGCCTAGACGACTTCCATTTGCGAAAAGAGATGAGGCCGAAGAGATTATCAAGGATATGGACAAACAAGGAGTAATTGAACCATCGAACAGTCCATGGACATCACCAGTAGTTCTGGTAAAGAAGAAAGATGGTTCAACGCGTTTTTGTATCGACTACCGCCAGCTCAATGCGGTAACAAAAAAAGATAGTTATCCTTTGCCCAGAATAGACGATACATTGGATACTCTCTCCGGTTCTCGTTGGTTTTCCACACTCGATTTAAAAAGTGGATATTGGCAAGTAGACATGGAGCCAGCCGATCGGGAGAAAACCGCATTTTCGATAGGATCAGGGCTTTGGCAGTTCACGGCTATGCCGTTTGGTTTATGTAATGCCCCTGCCACATTTGAAAGATTAATGGAGGCCGTTTTAAGAGGTCTAACATGGAAAACATGCCTGGTTTACTTGGATGATGTAATTGTGGTTGGAAGGTCCTTTGATGAACATGCCAAGAATCTAATAGACGTCTTTCAACGATTGAGGGCAGCGAACTTGAAGTTAAGTCCGAAGAAATGTCACATGTTTCGACGAGAAGTTAAGTACTTAGGACATATTGTATCGAGTAATGGTGTAACAGCTGATCCTGAAAAGATTGATGCAATTAAAGATTGGCCAGTACCAAAAGATAAACATGAAATTAGAAGTTTCCTTGGCCTATGTACATATTACCGACGATTTGTCAAAGGATTTGCCAATATCTCCAAGCCCCTAACAAAGTTGACGGAGGAGGGCAAAGAATATACATGGAGTGAAGAGTGCCAAAAAGCTTTCGAACAACTACAAATGGCTCTGATCAGTGCACCGATATTAAGCTACCCGGGACAGGCGGGAAAATTTGTTTTGGATACCGATGCTAGCAACAGTGCTATAGGAGCTGTTCTCTCCCAAATCCAGGACGGACAGGAAAAAGTCATCGCTTATTTCAGCAAAGTCCTGTCGAAACCGGAAAGAAACTATTGCGTTACCAGAAGAGAACTGCTGGGTGTAGTGAAGGCTTGCGAACATTTCCATAAATACTTGTATGGCAGAAAGTTCCTTCTTCGCACCGATCACGCTGCTCTAAAATGGCTCATACAATTCCGTAATCCAGAGGGCCAGATGGCAAGATGGTTAGAACGATTACAAGAATATGATTACGAGATAGAACATAGGGCCGGAAGAGTTCACTCAAATGCTGATGCCCTTTCGAGACGACCATGCAGTGCGAATTGTAATCACTGTGCCAAATTAGAGGAACGATTTTGCCCCGTGAGACGAACCACCGTAATTAATGAGCAATGGCAGCCCCAACAGTTACAAGACGCCCAAGAAGATGATCCATGTATAAAAAGAGTATTGGATTGGATGCGGCAAGGTGAGAGACCTAGTTGGCAGAACATTAGTGCATGTAGTCCAGAAGTCAAGGCCTACTGGAGCCAATGGAATTGCCTGGTACTAAAAGATGATCTTCTGTACAGAACCTTTGAGAACGATGATGGTACAGAATCTAAGCTTCAGTTAATTGTACCTAAAAGTAAAGTGTCAGAAGTATTGCGTCAGTTGCATGACGGTACATCAGGTGGACACTTTGGTATTACGAAGACTCTGCAAAAGGTTCGAGAACGGTTCTATTGGGTGAACTGTAAAGATGATGTAAGAAGATGGTGCCGAAAATGTGAACTGTGTGCATCCGGTAATGGTCCGGTTGCTAAAAAGAGAGCACCCATGAGACAGTACAATGTTGGAAGTCCTATGGAAAGAGTAGCTATCGACATTGCAGGTCCATTTCCAGAAACCGATGCTGGAAATAAATACATCCTGGTAGCCATGGATTATTTTACAAAATGGACTGAGGCCTATGCATTACCAAATCAAGAAGCTGCTACCGTTGCAGAGGTACTTGTTAAAGAATTCTTTAGCCGATTTGGTGTTCCCTTGGAGATCCACTCCGACCAAGGGCGAAACTTTGAGTCAGCTCTTTTCCAAAACGTTTGTAAATTGATTGGTGCCAATAAGACCAGAACAACACCCCTGCATCCTCAATCAGATGGGATGGTCGAGAGGATGAACCGAACGATGGGTAAACACTTGTCCAAAGTTGTATCTGAACATCAGCGAGATTGGGACCAACACATTCATTTATTCCTGATGGCCTACCGCTCGGCCGTAAATGAAACTACAGGTCAAACACCAACCTGCCTGATGTTGGGTCGTGAAGTTCGGTTGCCCTGCGACCTAGAGTTTGGCTGCGGACCTTCCGAGGAACATGTTGCAGGCGAAGACTACGTTGACCGCCTGAAATTACGAATGAACAACATTCATGAACTTGCCCGACAACACATCCAGATAGCCAGTGACAGAATGAAAGATCAATATGATTCTCGATGCAAGAATGAAAGCTTCGAAGTAGGTGATCTTGTCTGGCTTTATAATCCGCAACGTCGTCGAGGCTTATGTCCTAAACTGCAAAGACAATGGGAAGGTCCATATGAAGTTAAGAAGAAAATAAATGACGTAATATATAGAATTAAGAAGTTGCCAAACGGTAAACCAAAAGTTATTCACATAAATCGTCTTGCACCATATGCTGGCTCAAATGAAACAGAAGAAGCACGAGTCCTCCAACAGGAGATGAAAGATGTCGCACAGCCAAGTTTTAATCAATTTATGTCAAATTACGCAGCGAGAAAGAGTGCTAGATTCGGCGTGACCACAGAAGTTCAGCAAGATCTGTTTGGTGTTCCAGAAAACGTCTCTCTGGCCCACTGTGTTGCCCAAGACCTCGAGATGACTAAAGGAATATCGTCCGTATTCAATAGAAAGTTCGGCCGCCTGGACGAGTTAAGAAATCAGCAGCCTAAAATTGGAGGAGTACTGCGATTGGAAGATGGTCCTCGATCTTTGCTGTATATGGTGACCAGAAAGTCTTATACGGACACGCCAAGCTACGAGAACATATATGGCGTGCTCTAACTAATTTGAAGAAAATCGTGTGTAATTATGACATCAAAAATTTGGCTTTACCAAAAATAGGCCATGCAGTAGAAAATCTGGATTGGAAGATTGTGAGAAGCATGCTTGAAGTGGTCTTCAGAGGAACTGGTGTACAAATCACTGTGTGTTGCATGAACCCGAAGATGTCGTACCCTTCAAAGACAGTAGACTGTTATTTCTTCTTGAAGGGTGTATGCAGAGCTGGAGAGTCGTGTAGATTCCGCCATCCTGGGCCTTCATTTAGAGTTGCTGATCGAGACGCTCAGATCTTAAGAGGGGAGCAGTGTAGCGGAAGAGAAATCTTGGCCGATCCCCGTATAACAGTAAACACCTCGAGAATGACGTAATCGGATGTGCTAGGCCTCGCCGGAGAATTCTGGAAGGTACGTCACGTAGGCGGAACAAGCCGATAGCTCGAGATGGGAGTCGATTGTTCCAGAATAACAACTGGGTATAAATACGGGCATATTTTGTGAATAAGTTTAGTGTATAAGATAAATTCGTCTGTAACTTATATAAATAAAGTCGTATATAAATTACGAACCGCTAGTTTTATTGTAATTAGAAGTAATTACACTAATCACGCTACATTATATTCACTTGAACTGAAACTTTAGCACTAAAAGAAACATATAATATGAACAAGACATACGGACAAATGGTATAGCATAGCCAATGTTTTTCAAGGCCACGTGGATAGAGGAAATAATTCAGTTTGGGACTGATTATCTTTTGAAGAAATATTTTCAGAATAGTATAATATATTATATAGAAGAGACACAATAGGCATTTATACTTATCTTAAGTGCTACATTATGTATATACGTGGCTTATAATGGCATATAATGTATAAAGTAACTTTTAAAATCGCGATATCTCAGGAATGGTAACTGCTAGGAAAAAATTGTAAGGACTATTTTTGTAGAGAATGTTAAGATCTACAACTTTGGTTTGATGTTTTTTTTTTTGATAAAACTTACCGTTTTCGAGAAAAATTCAAAAAATCTAAAATTTTGACCTTTGACCCCGAATAACTTTTGTTACACACATGGGATCGATGGGGACTTTTAAAACTTTATTTGTTATGGTAAACTCTAGCTCTCCACCAAAATTTGGCTCTACGGCAATTTTTGTTATTTGTCAACTATTTTGATGTTTAAGTTGACCGGATTATCTAATTATATAGCTGAAGTGTTCTGTTTTTCATCTCTTTCAAGACGTTTATGAGAAGACTTTCTGAATTTATCATTTTTTTAAAACATCTTCATTGGAAGTGTGCGAAACCCACGGTATTTTTAGGATCAGTCGATAGCACCACAACTAGAATGCTTCGAATTTGTTAAACATTGTGGCTTTTAAGGCTGATTTATGTTACACTGGGACGTGGACGGCACGGCGCGCAGAACAATAGGAATCGCACGTCCTCGGCACTTCCCGGTGTCGCCCCGTTCAGTTGTAAGATAAACCAGCCAATGTTTCATATCAGACGATCCTTCAACGTGCCCCGTCCCGTCCACGTTATATGTAACATAAATACGGCTTTAATGACTATGTCTCAACAATATAGTACGACCACACATAACTTTCTTGCGAATATGCATCGACAGGTCTCTGTTACAACAAAAAACACTGGATTGGAATACCTAACTAAACCAACCGTTGATTGCTATTTAGTTTCCGGGTTGTTTGCATAATACAATTTTAATCGCTATAGTGCGGCAGATTCTAGCAAATATTATAAGAATTGTGCATTTAATGATAGAAGCATATAATTTGGACTACATATACTACACATATAAAGGTTAAACATAAGATATGAGGTCATTTCAGATTTTACTTTTTACAAAAATGGCGACGATACATATGTGACTAATAGCACGATAACTTTTGAACGAAAAGTCCGATTTCAACCAAATTTGGTATATGGGTTCTTTTTTTGGTGTATAAGATCGAGCTTTTGAACTGGAAGAATCGTTTTACCAGAAGTTGTGTTTTCCTGATTTTTTATGTAAAAATATGTTGTTTTTTTTCAATTCTTTCACCCTGTATATATTAATTTTTCAAAAAGGTAATACCGGCAATGAAAAGAGCGTAAACATATTTTTTAGGAAATATTTTGAACTTTTTAGTTATGTTAATTACCATTTAATAAATGCATAAATTATCTTCACATGTACCTATGGGCGGCAGATTCGTGCAAATATAAGAATTATTGTACATTTAATGGTGAAGCATATAATTTGGACCACATATACAACACATACAAAGGTTCAAATTTAGATATGAGGCCATCTCAGATTTTGCCTTTTACAAATATGGCGGGCATTCAAAATGGCGACTATACATTATGTGACTAATAGCAGGATAACTTTTGAACGAAAAGGCCGATTTCAACCAAATTTGGTATATAGGTTCTTTTTTATGTATACCTAATATCGAGGTATTGAACCGGAAGAATCGGTTTACCAGAAGTTGTGTTTTTCCTGATTTTTTATAAAATGTAAAACTATGTTGTTTATTTTTTCAATATTTTCACCATGTATATATTAATTTTTCAAAAAAGTAATACCGGCGTTGAAAAGAGCGTAACGATATTTTGTAGGAAATATTTTGAACTCTTTAGTTATGTTAATTACCAATTAATAAATGCATAACGTATCTTCACATGTACCTATGAACGTTTGTGCGGCAGATTCGTGCAAATAATATAAGAATTATTGTGCATTTAATGGTAGAAGCATATACTTTGGACCACACACACTACACATACAAATATTCAAATTTAGATATGGGGCCATCTCACATTTTGTCTTTTACAAAAATGGCGGGCATTCAAAATGAATCTGCAGCACATAGGTACATGTGAATAAACTTTATCCATTTATTAAATGGTAATTACCTAATATAACCCAAAAGTTCAAAATGTTTCCTAAAAAATATTTTTTACCCCCTTTTCAATGGCGGTAGTACCTTCTTGAAAAATTAATATATACAGGGTAAAAGAACTGAAAAAAAAACGAACATATTAAAAATATTTTTACGCTCTTTTCAATGGCGGTATTAACTTTTTGAAAAATTAATACATACAGGGTGAAAGAATTGTAAAAAAACAACATATTTTTACATAAAAAAACAGGAAAAACAAAACTTTTGGTAAACCGATTCTTCCGGTTTAAGACCTCGATCTTATTCATCAAGAAAAAGAACCTTGATGCCAAATTTGGCTGAAATCGGACTATTCGTTCAAAAGTTATCGTGCTATTAGTCACATATGTATAGTCACCATTTTGAATGCCCTCCATTTTTGTAAAAGGCAAAATCTGAGATGGCCTTATATCTAAATTTCAACCTGGTCCAAATTATATGCTTCTACCATTAAATGCAGAATAATTCTTACTCGTATAATATTTGCACGAATCTGCCGCACATAGGTTCAGAAGTACATGTGATACGTTATGCCTTTATTAAATGATAATTAACATAACTAAAAAGTTCAAAATATTTCCTAAGAAATATGTTTACGCTCTTTTCAATGCCGGTATTACCTTTATGAAAAATTAATATATACAGGGTGAAAGAATTGAAAAAACAACAACATATTTTTACATAAAAAATCAGGAAAAACACAACTTCTGGTAAACCGATTCGTCTAGTTCAAGACCTCGATCTTATACATAAAAAAAATAACCTATATACCAAATTTGGTTGAAATCGGCGGTCTCGTTCAAAAGATATTGTGCTATTAGTCACATATGTGTAGTCGCCATTTTGAATGCACGCCATTTTTGCAAAAGGCAAAATCTGAGATGGCCTCATATCTAAATTAGAATCTTTATATGTGTAGTATATGTGGTCCAAATTATATGCTTCTATCATTAAATGCACAATTGTTTCACATATCGGCTGCACTACTACGCTATGTAACAATCTCATAATATATCAAATTTACCTTGCTGAATTAAATCGTTTAATTATTTATTTTTCGTGACAATGTTAAAACATGATTTAATTTTCCTTATCTACCCTTAAGATTTGACGTACCGCATCTATATTTGCTCCTGTTTTTGATGCCGGTCAATCTGCACGACCTTCATCACTAAGGCAACAATGACCAAATTTAAAATCTTGATACCACCGAAGCACAGTTGTTCTTGACAATGCCTCATTTCCAAATGAAGTTTTTAGATTATCAATGCACTCCTCTCATTTTCTTTAATTGAAAACAAAATAATTGCTCGAAAATGTTCTCTTTTTTTGATTATTTATTCCTGTAAAACGATACTGTGATTGAACAACTAAATATTAATAAATTTTGCCACTTTTCATTAACAGAACAAATGTCAACTTTACTAATTTTATATGTTACTCATCTGATAACTACAGTGTTATCATATTATCTTGAAATTAAAGCAGGAACTCCCGCAGTATTAGAAGTCCCAGGGTCCCCAGACGTAACTTATTTTCTCACAAATAAAATGTGCCTATAGTAATAACGTAGTGATAATATTACTTTGAACAGGGCGCGAGGATATATATTAATTTATATATCGTGATATATATTATGTTATTTACATTTAGTCTGGGCTGATTATCGGAGAATAGGCCATTTTTGGGAAAAGTTATTTACCAGCAATTTTATTGCTGGAATTGAATTATAAGATCCTATATATTAATAATATAGGTATGCAAAGTCCTCAGATAGTGTGCTACTTTTTTTATAAACAAAATGGCGCCCGAAAATCGTGTTTTTTTCAATTATTGCTCTAGAACTCCGAAGATTTTAACTTTACAACAAAAACACTTAAATAAAAATTCACCGTGATTAAATTTTGCATAGAGACGTGTTTTTCCCGATCTGCTCCGACGAAAATTTTCCTCGGAAAATGCGGGGTTTCCCAACAAAATCTTTAATTTTCAAATAAAGTTTTAGATAAGTAATTATTTACCAATAATTAAATAATTTGGTGGCTTAAAGCCTTCTTGGTTTAGATTATCGTTCCAGAAGCTGGTGAAAATTAAACGAATATTTTAGCAACAATTCAATTGTTAATTAATAATTTACGGTCGCAATAATAACCAAAATAATTATGATACACTGATCAAACTTTGAAATCTTATAAAGATGAGATGCCTATTTAACATTTTGTCGACAAAATATAAATTTTTTATTTTTTTGCATAATCTTTAAATATTAAAAAAAATAGTTATAAACAAATTAACGTTTCTCAGAAAGTTTTTATTATATTATAATTTTAAATAATAGCTAAAATGCGCATTTCAAATATCTTGAAAATGAATGCTTTAAAACTTTTTTGCAACCATTTGCAAAAAAGTTATGAAACAGCAAAATAAACATACGATTACTACGGTGTTAATAATTTTTTTTTAATTCTTTCAAAGCGTAGAAGTGAGATTAAAGTACAAGCTAATTATTTTTAAAAAAATATCGATTATCAGCTTAATGGTTATATTTTAATTAAAGATTATAAATATATTTTTTTGTAATTTACACGCGCGAAAGTAGAATAATACAGTACCGTAGCTACCCGCCCACATACACAACTCGCGCGAGTTTAAGCGTGTCAGTCGCTTCGAGTGAACATTTTATCTCCGGCTCTGTATCAAGCCTACTTTCGCGCTAAAAATTACAAAAAAAAGTATTTTTAATCTTTGATTAAAATATAACCATTGCACTAATTTTTGACATTCTTTGTGAGTAATTAGTTTGTACCATAGACTCACTTTTAAGCTTTGAAACAATTAAAAAAATTATAAACAATGGAGATATCGTATATTTATTTTGTTGTTTCCTAACTTTTTTGCAAATGGTTGGAAAATTTTTTTAAAGCATTCATTTTCAAGACCTATGAAATACGCATTTTAAGTATTTTTTAAAATTAGAATATAATAAACAATTTTTAAGAAATGTTAATTTGTTAATTTTTTTTAAACATTTAAAGATTATACAAAAAAATGAAAAATTTATATTTTGTCGACAAAATATTAAATAGGCATCACACCTTTATAATCTTTCTAAGTTTGACCAATGTCTCATGATTATTTTGGTTGTTATTGCGACTGTAAATTGTTAATTAACAATTGAATTGTTGCTAAAATATTCGTTTCATTTTAACCGGCTTCTGAATTTATAATCTATACCAAGAAAGCTTTTATTTCACCAAGCTATATAATTATTGATAAATAATTACTGGCCCAAAAAATTTATTTGAAAATTCGAGATTTTGTTGGGAAAACCCACATTTTCCGAGGAAAATTTTCGTCGGAGCAAATCGGGAAAAACATGCCTCTATGTAGAATTAAATTGGGGTGAATTTTTATTTGAGTATTTTTGGTATAAAGTTAAAATCTTCGGAGTTATAGAGCAATAATTGAAAAAAATACGATTTGTCGGCGCCATTTTGTTTATAAAAAAAGTAGCACACTATCTGTGGACTTTGCATACCTATATTAATAATATATAGGATCTTATAATTCGATTAAAGCAATAAAATTGCTGGTAAATAACCTTTCTTTGTACTTTACTAATTAGACCAACGTATTATAACTATTTTTTTTTCAAAATTTAAAGATTATGCAAAAAAAGAAAAAATTATATTTTGTCGATAAAATATTGAACAAGCATCTCATCTTTATAATCTTTATAAGTTTGATCAATGTATCATGATTATTTTGGTTATTATTGCGATCGTAAATTGTTAATTAACAATTGAATTGTTGCTAAAGTATTCGTTTAATTTTCACCGGCTTCTGGAATTACAATCTATACCAAGAAATCTTTGATATCAATAAGTTATTTAATTATTGATTAATAATTACTTACCTAAAACTTATTTGAAAATTATAGTTTTTGTTAGGAAAACCCGCATTTTCCGAGGAAAATTTTCGTCGTAGCAAATCGGGAAAAACATATCTCTATGCAGAATTTAATTGCGGTGAATTTTTATTTGGGTGTTTTTGTTGTAAAGTTAAAATCTTCGGAGTTATAGAGCAATAATTGAAAAAAATACGATTTGTCGGCGCCATTTTGTTTATAAAAAAAGTAGCACACTATCTGCGGACTTTGCATACCTATATTATTAATATATAGGATCTTATAATTCGAAGGTTAAAAACCGGCAACGTGGCAACTGAATTGACTTGCGTTCTAGGTTTATGGGAATCACCCGATTGGAATAAACGGGAATTTCCCGAGTTGTATCTAGCCCGTCAAGGGCTGTCCTTGTGAAATGCTTATACAGTCAGTGATGCCACTCCTCACGATTTATTGTGAGATCTCACGAATTAAAGACAAATCTTACGATCTCCGATTGGCATCTGTCAGTTTCAGTTTTCAGTGGCAGTTGATAGAATGCAACGAGGGTTAACGACAAATATGCTGTCGCCGTAGAAATTTGGATTCAGCTGGAAAAAGATCTGTGATCAACCAGTTCAAATTAAGAACTTATATTACAAACGGAGGAATAAACCTTTTCCGTCTTTCATGTATGGTCCAAATTTCAAAGAACATCTCCATTATTATGGTGGAGGTCGTTCCAATCACTGAATCTGCTTGGCCTGATAAATACATATTTCTTGAACGAATTAACCAATTACTTACAGTAGTAGCCTCAACGGCAGGCATTGAAAGGTGCTTTTCAAGCTTTGGACTTGTGCATGTCAAATTACGAAATAATTTAGGAACCGAAGAGGCTGCCAAAGTTGTATTCATGCTTAAATATTTAGACAGTTCTTCATACCAAAAACATGAAAATTTGGAATGGATTTGGCCTGAACAAGAAACTGAAAGAAGGGAAAATGAAGAGACGGAATTAATTCTTGGGTGCTTTACTGGTTTTGATTCAGACACTACCGATGTTAAACAATCATCTTAATTAACATTCTAAATTTTGATTTTGTTTTTTAATTGTTTTTAAATGTGACTTTTAGTTAATTTAGTTGTTACTTGGATACTCGCGTCATTTTGTTTTCTGTTTATGTAACATACTACCATGCGTACATAAGTTTATATTTTTATATTTTTTATTTAAAGTAAAAATATTTCTTTTATATTGTTACATTCTAAATTTAGAGTTTTATTTTAGTTAATTTAGTTTCTCTATTAAAAGGTTTTCCAAAATATCTTATAAATATCAAATATAAATATCACATTTTGGATATATTATATCGGATATAATATCATATATCCGATATTTTGCTATTTATAAAAATATCATGAATATTTTGTGCTCTGACTTTGAGTGTATGAATACCTGCTATAGTCTATCTTTATGAGCGAGAGAGTAAATCATGTATAAAATTATAGTTAAACTTATGCTATAATACTCTCTCGGTCATAAAGATAGACTATAGCTTGGGCCGACGGCCAATACAGCTACCACATACTAAAGGTAGGTAAAACAGTAGTTAGGTACTTACTTTTCTTAAATGCTTATGCTTATTTTTACGTAGGTTTTTGAAAATATTATTACAAATTAATGATTAATAATGCCAGACTCATTTCTTTGGCGGTAGCTTTTAACAGACGCGTTAAAGCTTCCAAAAAAATAATGCAACTTTACTTATAATCGTAAGTGGGTGATACACACGCGATAAAGTACGCGAACTTATGGCTCGCGACCTTTTTCGCGCGTGTATCACTGCAAGTACGCGTACTTTAAGTCCGCCGAGTAAGTACGCCGTCGATCCAACAAGTTTGAAATCTTACTCGTAATCCGTACGTGTATCACGGCCGCGAGCCACGAGCCTCGAGCCATCATGTTATTGCGTTTAAAGTTACACTTATATTTTCACTAATTAAGCAAATTGCCTAGAAATAATGCAATCGTTGATTGTTGAAAGGAGACAAGTTACATTTTATAAGTTTTGAGAAAACCGTAAAACACTATTTTAAGCTATACTAAATTATTTTTGATTATTTGTTTTTGAATAAACCTAATTATTTATAGGCTGTTTTATCCTCCTGATGAAAATATTACCATCTTATCTATGATATTTTGTTTGTTTATGCCTACCTTGTATTAAATTAAAATAGATCAAAAACAAGTGCTATAATTCACATCATGATTTTGACAGCTTACCACACTTATAAAAAATAAATTATCCTTCTATTTAACAAAACCTGATCAAAAAAATAATCAAACTCTACTAAAAAACATCATTCAGCAAAATTAGGTATACAGAAAATAAAAAATTTAACCACGAGGACAGTTTCTAAATTTTTTGCTAAACATACTTCTCACAGCAGGCTACGATATAGACGGAGAGCTAGAGACGAAAAATCATCGTCATAAGTAATATGGAGTTTTTCCTGTGGAATGTGTCCATTGTATATTGACAATTATGACCCCTTTCAGGCTGACACCTCAGTGGATACAGGAAGTAGCAATAAGGGATGAAAGGGGAAAGTTAGTGCAATCATTAAAGGTTTTCACATCCTATTTTGCTAAACCTCCATCGATTTGCATGAAAATTGGTGACTAGTTAGAGCATACCTCAAGAAATAAAACTGATTTGGTGCCAACTTGCACTCTTGGTGAATACCACCCCTTCCCGCGGGTGAAAACAATTTTATTAAAAATAACCCCACAAATCGATAGAGGGACAAATTTTAAGTAAAATTTGTTATATCACGTTATTAAAATAAATCAATACTTTTTGAGTTATTAAAGATCAAAGATTTGTCTATTTAAGAGCATATGCGTGAAGTTACGGATGATAAATAGAACATATTAATTAATTGTATGTTAGTAAAATATTATTTTTATATTATTTCGATATTTATTTGAATTTTTTCTATCAATATAAACTGAATATGTCCAGAAACTGGGGGTGTCCAATAATGGGTACATTTGACATATTCGAATACACTTCCTAAATAGCACAAAGCATCTTCTCTCGACGACATTGCAATGAGTTATGAGTAATGAGTAAAGTCGACTTTACATTACATGATTTATCATGTGATTTGTCATATGATTTGGTCATGGAGTGAAATTTACATGTTTACACTGTGTGATTTGTCATATGATTGTGCCATAAACATTGTGTTTTATCATAAGCATGTCATGCGGCTCGTCATAGGAAAAATCATATAATAAATCACGTGATAAATCATGTAGTGTAAAGTCGACTTAAGTCTGCCGTATCGGCGACCACGACCTTTAAAACCGCGTACTTTAAGTCTGCCGTGTATCACCGACGGCGAGCCGAGTAAGTCCGCGATCTTTAAACCCGCGTACTTAAAGATTGCGTGTGTATCAGCCACTTTACTCTTAATTTTTATATACAGTTTACCAATTCGAAAAGGTATCACCCTCTATAATTTGGTCCCTATAGAAAATATAAAAACACTTCAAATTTATTTTTGAGGGGGAAATTTAGTAGACCAAATTTCAACTAAATTACATCAACTCTCTAGCGATGGCGGACTTCTTCTTCTTAGCCTTCTATCGTCCACGTTTGGACATAGGACTGACTCTCCCAACTCCTTCCATCGGTCTCTATCCTGAGCAACATATTTCCAATTCGTTCCGGCTACTCTTTTAATATCATCAACCCATCTCATCTGTGGTCTTCCTCTCGGTCGTTTACTTTGGTAAGGTCTCCAATGTTGTATCGTGGCATTCCAACGTTGGTCTTTTTGTCTAACAGTGTGGCCTGCAAAGCTCCATTTAAGTTTGGCAACTTTTGTTGTTATGTCCTCGACTTTTGTTTTTGATCTCACCCAGTCGTTCCTCTTTTTATCTGATAGTCGTATACCTAACATTGCTCTTTCCATAGCTCTTTCTGTTGTGGCTAATTTATTCATATTTGCCTTGGTTAGGGTCCAGGTTTGACACCCATATGTCATGATAGGAAGGATGCACTGGTTGAACACTTTGGTCCTCAAATATTGAGGTATTTTGCGGTTCTTAAGTATCCAACCAAGTTTTCCAAATCCTGCCCATGCTAGTCTTGCTCTCCTATTAATTTCCGCACTTTGGTTTTATTTGTCAAGTTTCAGGATTTGGCCTAAGTAGATATATTCCTGGACTTTTTCTATCTCACTGCCATTTATAGTTATGCGTCTGGGGTCATCTGTGTTTGTCATTATTTTTGTTTTCTTCATGTTCATTTTTAGGCCGACGTATTGGGAGCTGTTTGCGAGTTCCTCTATCATAATTTGCAATTCCTCAGTCACCCAGTATTGGAGTATTTTTGGAAAAATCAAGTAAAACCGTAAAAAATATATATTAAGTACATACTTATCATTCAGAACTACATTTAAGAGCACACAGTAGCGATCAACAGGTAGCAACAAACGCGGTCCAAGATTGCGAAAGTTCTGCGAACTTTCAAAAGTGAGGCAACAGTGCGTCGGTAATTCGACACTGACAGTGACGTTTATACTATCAAAAACAATAACTTTTATAGACATAGGCGCGAAATGTTGCTAAGTCAGTGACGTTTGATTTCTTGTTATAAAAAAATCGATTTTTAGTAGTTCCAATGTGACACAAAATCTAGGCACGGGATAAAAAAGTGTATTTTTTTGTCTTTCTTAATGGCGGTACAGGCACCTTTTTTCAATATTTTATTTAGTTATAGAGTAATTTCCACATATGTACTAACATATTTCTGAAATTGGGCTCTGCACCGCCATTCTTTATTATATTACGAGTATGTGTGCCAAATATCTCGACAAAATATTCAAAATTAGAGCCGCAATCTTGGAACGCGTTTGTTGCTACCTGTTGATCGCTGCTGTTTGCTCTTAATTTCAAATTTAAATTGTGGCTTATTCCCAAATAAAATAGTAAACTTTTTTGGAAGTTTTAAAACATCTATTAAAAGTAACCGCCAAAGAAATGAGTCTATCAGTATTAATTTAAAATTTTGATGTTTGCGTTTATAATATTTGGCACAGAAGTTTGATCCTTATCCCTCTAAAAATTCAATTACCTATCCTAGTATTTTGTTCAACAGTTTATTATAAACGCGTTTCTATATAACATTTAAATCAAAACATAACCAGAAAAATACAATTTTTAAAAATATGCTATTATGTCTCCTAATGATAAATAAAATCTTTGACCCTGCAATTATGAAAAACGACGAAAATAAACTGTTATCAGAGAGCAATTAAAAAAATTATAAAATACTCAATAAAATTCATTACACATACTAATAAATCCCACAATTATCAAATACAAATATACTGTAAAGCAATTACGACTGAATTGATGATGGTTATTAATTTATCGACCATGATTTATAGTAGTTGTGGTAGAATAGTTGTATAGTTGTGGTACAATCAGTTAAGATTTATATCAAACAATTGTACTACTGTTTACACCATGTATTTTCATTTGTAGTACTGAACTATTACGTAATAATAAAAGGCCTGATATATTTTTTCTACGAAAAAAAGATCACGTGTTTCTATTGAAGGATTGAAGCAAGATATTTTTATATAGTATATTATAGTATGTAAATATAAATGCAACAGCTCATTATAACTACATAACATTGTTGAAGTAATTTCAATGATTCAAGGTAGCCTAACATCCGCCATGAGCCAGAAAAACAAATAAGAAAAGCAACTGTCGAAAAGCATAACAAAGATTTAAACGAGCTACTTTGGATTACATGTATTCACCGATAATGGTGTGGGGTGTGTTCACTGTATAAATAAAAATACGCACAAAAGCGATGGATTATTGATGCCATATCTTTTTATTTATTGTCAAAATTTTCATAAAGGATTGATACTGCTAATTTTCTTTATATTCTATACAGGGTGAGTCAAAACGCAAGTAAGTACATTATTTTCTCAGTAATTTTAAATGGAACGCCCTGTATTTTATATCACTGTCGAAAAGTATCATTACCGTATCTACTTTAATTTTTATAAAACATTCCCTATGTTTAAATTTATTAGTTTTAGAGATATTTTCATGTTTCAGAGCAAATTATTAATTACGGGTCTCAAACTTTCCAAATTTTGAGTAAGCCATGACTGGATTGTCTAAAACTGACAATTTACGATTACTGATTATGGTAGGGGAGCAAAGTATGCTAAATGTGCAGTCACTCGAGCGCTGTAGGGACCTATTGAGTTGTGATTATTAGGTCCTAAAACAAAAAAAATTCCATTCTAGTTGGGACTTGCCATTTTTTAATTGAATTTTCCATTTCTCCAACAATCGTTTTTTCCGATTAGGGGCCGTTCAAATATTACGTGGGGGGGGGGGTCAAAAATCATCAAAAATTGCGTCACGCAATAGTTAAACGCACATTAGAGTGCGTTACGTAGGTGGGGAGTGGGTCAAAAATCTTCAAAAATCGCGTTACGTAATATTTGAACGCTCCCTTATAGCGACATCTATCCATAATTCGAAAAAATGTTTCGAATAAAAGTTGCTTATTTTTAGGTAGAGGTTTTATTTTAGGGTTAAGGGGTGAAAAATTATTAGGGTGGTAATAAATTAGTTTAACATGGGTGAAAAATTATTGCATAGGTTAAATTGGATTCTGCTCATGCAATGCCGTTTTATCGAGAATTTTGCCAGCTTGAATATTAAGCTAGCGTGACATCTCTCCTGAAGTGGGGTTAAGGGGTGAAAAATTATTAGGGTGGTAATAAATTAGTTTAACATGGGTGAAAAATTATTGCATAGGTTAAATCGGATTCCGCTAATGCAATGCCGTTTTATCGAGAATTTTGCTAGCTTGAATATTAAGTTAGCGTGACATCTCTCCTGAAGTGGGGTTAAGGGGCTGAAAAATTATTAGGGTGGTAATAAATTAGTTTAACATGGGTGAAAAATTATTGCATAGGTTAAATTGGATTCTGCTCATGCAATGCCGTTTTATCGAGGATTTTGCTAGCTTGAATATTACGCTAGCGTGACATCTCTCCTGAAGTGGGGTTAAGGGGTGAAAAATTATTAGGGTGGTAATAAATTAGTGAAAAATTGGTGAAAAATTATGGCATAGGTTAAATTGGGTTTTGCTCATGTGGCTATGCTAGCTTAAGGTACCTAAAAAGTATTGAGTTTTCAAAAAAAATTATAGAACAGTTTTGCTTAGAATTAGGTTCTCTATCGAATTCAGTGGTAATTTTAACCAAACATTTTTCCACCCCTAAGAAGGGGTGGGAACCACCCCCAAGGCAAAAGCACACATCGGCATAGGGTAGACTTTGAATTACGAGATAAGTAGAGAGGCTATGCCCAAAATTTCATTAAAATCCATGCAGTAGGATAGAATTCGGAGGTAATATCCTATTCTTGCTCCCCTTGACTGGCGTAGCAGGAGCATTATAATAAACGACAAATTAGACAAATCCTTAAAAATAAAATCAGAACAAAACTGTATAGTCCACAGTACATCGTCCTTTTTGAAAGATGGTTACAAAAATCATAAAAATAGTCTTAACTGCTTCGTTGAGTGAGTCTACCACTTTCTGAAAAATTCTAGAGTGCAGGTGGGACGCGTTTCCGCGTCCTGCGTCATTAACATATTTAGGCTAAGGCTCCACGGGCGACAAATTTACGCTAGCAGTAGCCGTAAAACGAACTTAAGGTTCCGCGGAACGGAATAGGAATAGCCGAACTGTACCGACTACAGGACGTGCGTAGTCGGTTCAGTTCGGCTATTCCTATTCCGTTCCGTGGAACCTTAAGTTCGTTTTACGGCTACTGCTAGCGTCAATTTCTCGCCCGTGGAGTCGTACGCTTAGCGTTTGGCCACACAGGCGATTTTTTACGGCCGCCGTAAGAGCCGTAAAAATCAGCGCGAAAATGGCTCCCACGGTGAGAATAGTAGATGGCCAGACTGTTGCTGCGCGATATTTTACTGCTCAGTGTGGCCATCTACTATTCTCAGCGTGGGACCCATTTCGCGCTTATTTTTACGGCTCTTACGGCGGCCGTAAAAAATCGCCCGTGTGGCCAATACTTTGTCGGACTAAAGAAACGCGGTTGTAAATTTGTCGGACAAGAGATCGACAATATTTATTAATTAAATATAAATACAGTAGAGCGTCGATTATCCGAACTAATTGGGGGACAGGGGTGTTCGGAAAATTGATTTTTTCGGATAATCGAACTGTATTGATATAGCAATACTATTTACCCATACGTGAATGAAAACCTATCTTTACATACTTACATACATGTATATCTTTAGTGACAAATAGGATAGAAATTAAACAAAAAAGTGCTGTATTTGCAACAAAATGAAGATTTTTTTTAGCATGAAGCATTAAGAAATTTTCCTAAGTCCATTTTCTTCTGCCGAAGCAATCCTACCCGTTTACGAGCGGCTGTGTTACGTGCTTTTTAACCATGTGTCTGGCAAAGTATTTCAAAATGGATTAAAAAATATGAAATTTGATTTTCGGTGTCAGTTTGGCATCAAAAATTATATGCCACAAAGCTAAAACTCCCTGGGGTCTAGAGAGGAGAACTAGGTTCTCCCCGGGATATTTTTTGAGTAAACGTCTTATATACAGCATCATCTATATCCGTGTTTAATTAAGGCAAGTTTTATCGTATTACGATTTGTGGATCCGTCAGAAGAATTAAGCCGGAACATAAAGTTACTTATGTCCGTCTTTTTTTTTATCTGTCTTACCAGCTTACCAACTTTGTATTCATTGGATAAATTGGTTGCAGATTCACATCCCTCTAACCGTTTGTTAATCTCGTGTTTATTTTTTATAGAAAGGGCTTACGTTTAGGCATTTTCAATCGAGTTTTTACACGAAAATTCATGAGTTCGGATAAGCGGTCGTTCGGTTGATCGACGTTCGGATAATCGACGCTCTACTGTACTTTAAATTGAAAATTTGAGATATTTAATTTATTAAGATGTATAATCCTAGGGCTCAGTGGAGGCTGTTCTTCAGATAAGGGAAACACCAATAGCGATAAAAGAATTTATTTATAAAACCGACACTAGGGTAATTACCCCCGGGAGAACTTTGAGTACTGACTTGTTACTTGTACACGTTTAGTTGAAGACTCTATGATGCTACATATTGACTGAAGTTAAAGGCACATCTTGCCTGGTTGAAGTGATTCTTGAGAATGATTCTAAATGTGTATTATTTCTCAGCGGTGGCACTTAGTATTGAGTATATTTACAAATATTGAGAACAAAGAAATATATTTGATCATCAAATTAAATAATGCAATTGCCCGAATTATTGTTTACAATTTACAATTCGTGAACTAAATTAGAAACCCGTACATGTAATTATACCATAACAATTTGGCTCATGTGATATACGGGGTGATAAAAATATACTGTTAAATATCGGACATGAATAATGAAAGTTTGATATTTGACAAAGACTTTATATTCGTCGTCTCCGTGCTTATAAATTGTTAAAGCCAGAGATTCAGGATGTAACCAGAAAGCAGTTTCTTTTGACGAAAAGTCTTAGATTTAAAATATATATTGTTTATTGTTTTATTTCAATTATTTTTAATTGTTTTATTACAGTAAACTTTGTATCTGGGTCTTTTCGTCTCCCTCGTTTTTGAAAATTAAGAGTTTTGTAATAACAAAATCGTAGAGTCCGACACCCGCAAGATGTGACTCTAGCGCGGTAGCTTTGTTATTACAAAACTCTTAATTTTCAATTTTATACTTATATTTAATTAATAAAGATTGTCGATCTTTTGTCCGACAAATTTACAGCCGCGTTTAGTTAGTCCGACAACGTAATTGTGTTAATGACGAGGGATAAGGAAACTCGTCCAACCTGCACTTTAAAATTTTTCAGAAAGTGGTAGACTCGCTCAAACGAAGCAGTTAGGCCCATTTTTAAGACATTTGTAATCATCTTCCAAAAAGGACTATGCACTGTGGACTCAAGGTATTGAAATCAGTTTCTTCGTTTTCTCAATTCTTGTGTTCTTGCGTTATAGGATTTTAGTGCAGTGACTGAAGGTGAATAATATGAGCTATTAGCTCCGATTTCGGTGAACCCCCACAGATTTTCATGAAAATTGGTGAGTGGTTAGAGGATGCCTCAAGAAATAAAACTGACATGGTACCAACTTAAGCTTTTACCCTGGGGGTAGATGCCACCCCTTCTCGGGGGCTGAAAATTATTTTAATTAAGTGAAATAACCCCAGAAATCGAGAAGGAAAAATTCTAAGCAAAATTTGTGATAAAATTATTAAAATAAATCAATACTTTTTTTAAAGTTTTTACAAAAAGTTATTATTACAAAAAACCGAATAAACTCCTTACTTGAAAAAAAAAGTGAGTTATAGGTAATTGCATCTAAGCATGTACAGTTTTTTCGGCGAGTACTCAGATCTAATTATTTATGCTAAAATAACGGGAAAACGATGCATTTTATATAGACCGGGCAGTATCGTCGCCCCCGCTAGCGAAATTATTCCGACTCGATTTTTTTGCACAAACTTACTCAAAAAGAGATCCTTATAACATATCCACAGGGTGCCGGGCGGTGCCGTGGTCGAAAAATTGTTTAAACAATTTTTTTAAACAAATTCACAAAAATAATTTTTTCATTTCGAACAAAATTTTTTTACATAAACTGGCTTATTCTGAGCAAAAAAGGTCTCATTGTCATTTTTTTCTAAAATTAATTGTTGTCGAGTTATATGCGATTATGAAAAATGCGAAAATGGCCATTTTCAAGGCTTAATAACTCGATTAAACATTATTATTATGAAATTCAAAAAGTCACCAAATCAAGCTTCAAATCCCTTCTTCAAGGTTCTGAAGAGATTTTTGTCATTATTTCATTAGAAAGCTGTTATTTTTAATTATTAACAATTAGCGCTATAGTCCAGGATGCATCGTCGCCCCCGTTAGTGAAATTATTCCGATTCCATTTTTGTGCAGAAACTTACTCAAAACGAGGTCCTTATAACATATCCACAGGGTGCCGGGCGGTGCCGTGGTCGAAAAATTGTTTATTTTTTAAACAAATTCACAAAAATATTTTTTTATTGCGAACGATTTTTTTTTAGATAATTTGGGTTATTCTGAGCAAAAAAGGTCTCTTGTGATTTTTCTCTAAAATTGATTGTTGTCGAGTTATATGGTCATTTTCGCATTTTTCAAATTATAAATCACGTATAATTCGACAACAATCAATTTTAGAAAAAAATCACAAGACATTTTTTGCTCAGAATGTCCCAAATTATCTAAAAAAATTTGTTCGAAGTGAAAAAACAATTTTTCGACCACGGCACCCTATGGATATGTTATAAAGACCTCATTTTGAGTAAGTTTCTGCAAAAAAATGGAATCGGAATAATTTCACTAACGAGGGCGACGATAAATCCTGGACTATAGCACTAATTGTTAATAATTAAAAATAACAGCTTTCTAATAAAATAATGACAAAAATCTTTCCAGGACCTTGAAGAAGGGATTTGAAACTTGATTTGGCGACTTTTTGAATTTCATAATAATAATGTTTAATCGAGTTATTAAACCTTGAAAATGGCTATTTCCGCATTTTTCAAATTTTTAATCGCATATAATTCGACAACAATCAATTTTAGAAAAAAATGAAAAGAGACCTTTTTTCCTCAGAATAAGCCAATTTATCTAAAAAAATTTTGTTCGAAATGAAAAAACTATTTTTGTGAATTTGTTTAAAAAAAATTGTTTAAACAATTTTTCGACCACGGCACCGCCCGGCACCCTGTGGATGTGTTATAAGGGCCTCTTTTTGAGTAAGTTTGTGCAAAAAAAACGAATCGGAATAATTTCGCTAGCGGGGGCGACGATACTGGCCGGTCTAATATAACATTATATGTATGAGTACCTTGACAATACTTGTCAAAATACTCAGAAATACCAAAAATGAACTCTAGAAGAAATTGATGGCATAAAAATTTATGTTCCAGAAATTTTTCAAAATTTAAGCTCCAAAAATGTTTTCCAAAAAATGTTGTTTTTTTATATTATGTAATTCGGTTAATTTTTATGATATCACGTTCATCCAAAAACCACTTGAAAGGTAATTTCAGGGGCAAAATCGTATTAAATTATACTTTTAAATCCCTTGTTTTTTAATATAAACCGTTAAAGAGTCCCGGATACATGGTTCTCTAGTAAAATTTACGCTTTAAACGTTTATATTTCCGTTTTTTTATCCTACAAAAATAATAAAACAGTAAAATATTTGTTATAAAATAGTTATTTATGATATAGGTGTTAAAAGTACACGTTTAAGGCACGCATGTGAAAGTTTGCAGAATGAGCGATAGCGAGTTCTGCAATTCACATGAGTGCCTTAAAAATGTACTTTTTAACACGCATATCATACAATATTTTTTCTACAAACGTAATTACAGGACAATATCTACAAAAACTTTTACTTGAACTTGACTAACATTCCATTTTTATATTTTTGACATTACATCCAAATTGTCTATACGGTCAATACGAATTGCAGTGTCATAAATTTTTTAAAGCACTAGTGCCTTAAAGTAGCATTATTAACGCTCGTATGAAGTGCTAAAAATTGCATTTTTAACACGGTTGTAGAAAAACAAACTTAATTTTGGTATGTATCAGTTTTACGTATATCGCGTATTTTTGGAGTTATGCTAAAATAAAAAACTTTTACAGCGATTAAGTATAATAAATTTTAATTTTTGTGGAAATGGCGTAATTTTATTTTTCACTTTTTCCTAAAAAATTCGAAAGGGTTCTCGTATTTTCATCATAACTTGCTTAATTTTGATGCTATCAACTTCTTCTGGACCTCATTTGACATGTATTGAGTACTTTGACAAGTGTTTAGAAAGTGTTTAAGAAAATATTATGTTATTATAAAGTGCATTAGGCGAGTAGCACACCCCTAATTTGAGGCTTAGAAATCGAAAAAGCGAACATAATAGGTGAATGGCAAATGTTGGTCATTCTTTATGTTTTCGAGGTCGCTGAATCCGAATATGAAGTTTATTTTTATCCAGAATTGGTGGAACATGTTCAAAAATCAAATTTTATGCAAAAATGCGAAAAATCAATTATGATGATTTTTCATATTTACCTCGCTGTATCTTTGGTCGCGGTAAATATTTCCTTTTGAAACTTTTACTATGTCATCTTTGATGTATTTAGATAACAACGAGCTTTGTCCAAAATGTTGGAACAAATTAAGAGAATTAAATTAATCTTTAAACATTTTGTCGCCAGATTGCTCCATTTTTTTCTATGAAATATCTTATTCTTTGTACCCTATATTTTAACATAAACTTAATAAAAAGGCTAAATTTCAAATTTTGTCACTCAACTTTTGCGATTAAACTTTACAATTCAGGAATCTACACCTTTTACTTTAAAAATTCAGAACTTTTATTATAATAACACAGAAAGATTGAAACGGGTAACATTGTCTTCAGAAAGGTAAGAAATATATACTGTAAAAATTTCAGAAAAAAATATTAAAATGGAACGGAGTTGTAGCGAGTTAAAGGCAGAAAAATGTCATTTAATTTTTTTTTTTGCAAAATTGCGATTTTACCTTATTTAATCTTGAATACTTGCCATTTGGACACAGATTTGAGTACTCGCCAAAAAATATACATTAAATTAATAACAATATAATAATAACTCACTTTGAATTAATACCGAAAGGTTTTTCAAGTAAGGATTTTATTCGGTTTTTAGCTTCAATTTTGGTAAGGATAACTTTTTTTGTAAAAATTTTTTTGAGTTATTTATAAAAAAACTGCTTTAAAACATCGATATTTTTTCTCGAAAAATTAAAATTTTTGATCTAACAACTCAAAAAGTCGAATTATTTTAACTTGATAAGTATAACAAATGTTGTTTAGCATTTGTCCCGCTATCGATCTATGAGGTTATTTTTAATAAAATAATTTTCACCCCCGAGAAGGTTAGGCATTCACTCCCAGGGTAAAAGTGCAAGTTGGCACCATGTAACTTTTGTTTCTTGAGGTATCCTCTAGCTCAGGGGTGGCGAACCTTTTTATATTAGAAAGCTAATTTTCATTTTACCATTTTTGAGAAGGCCGCATCCATATACATATACGATTTAATTAAAGGGATTTATATGCAAAATTAAAATACATAATTGTCTTTGCAATTAAATAGTTTATTTTTTAAAATGACATACAATTAATAAATTCCAACAAATTTGACATTTAATTTTACGATCCAGAAAATTTAATGGGATTTCTGTGGTTGTTTATTGGATGACAAAAAAGAAATATTTGGTTCAATTGACGTGATACATAATTTAAGTTGATCTTCCAAATGAACATCACTTATTTGACTTCTTAGGCGGGTTTTAATTTGAGTCATGTATGAAAATGTTGCCTCGCAACAATATGTACTTCCAAAACATGAAAGAATTCTTCGTGCGTGTTGTCTTAGACGAGGATAAATAACTGCAGTCTTCCATATTTCAATAGGATCTTTTTTTGAATCGAATTGTGATTAAAAGGTATTATCTTCTCCTATCTCAAATAATTCCATTTGATATTCTTTGGGCGCTACGTCGATATCAACAAGGTGTGGTTCGAAAGTTAATTTAAGTGTGACAACAAGTTTTTCAAAATCTGAGAATCTTTTATTATATTCTTCAATTAATATATCCAGAACAGAAACATACTCATCCAAATTTTAAGGGGAATAATTTTGCTCCATCATAATTTCCGATAACTGTGGGAAATGTTCTTTAGAAATTTCTAATCGACTTGGTAAAGATTTAAAGAATAAAAGTTTTTTTCGAAAAGCTTTAATTTTTTGCCACATTTCGTATATATATTTAGTTTTTCCCTGCAAGTTTAAATTCAATTCATTTTGCTTCATTGTCATGTCACATAAAAAGGCAGCATTTCTACAAAATTCTTTATCTGATGAATCGCAATATTTTTTTTGTTCTTCAAAAAATTTAATTATTTGTTGACGCAGGGTGAATATTTTTAGCAAAACTCTTGATAGCTAACGTATTTGAAACAATTTTTTTGTTTGAATAAATGATTACTAATGGTATTTTTAGTATCGTAAACTTTTTTTATCGTTTAGTATCGTAAAATTTTTATAATTTTTAATTTATGAAAAGGCCACAACTTGGTCAAGAAAAGGCCACATGCGGCCTTAAGGCCGCACGTTCGCCACCCCTGCTCTAGCTACTCACCTATTTTCATGCAAATCGATGCACCGCGGAATGCGACCGAAAATGTTTTACAGTATATTAATAGATTAGATGTTCGTTTGTGATACTTCATGTAATGTTTTATATACTTTTTTTTTAAATTATGTGTTCTTGTTGTAACTATGCCATACGATAAATAAAAATAAATGCAAATCGATGGAGGTTCAACGAAATCGGAGGTAGAATAATAAATATAGTAGGAGTAGGCAAGGAATGCGAGATAATTAACGCCATCAAAGAGCGCAAACTAGAATATCTTGACCATGTTATGGTAGGGGAGCAAAGTTTGCTAAATGTGCAGTCATTCGAACCTATTAGGTTGTGAAGAGTAAGTCCTAAACCCAAAATGTTATGTAAAGTTTTCCATTTTAGTGGGAACTTTCCATTTTTAATTAAATTTTCCATTTCCAAGAATCGTTTTTTTAGATTATAGCGCCATCTATCCATAATTCGAAAAATGTCTCGAATAAAAGTTACTTATTTTTACGTAAGGAATCCAAATCTGCAGTAAAAAATGGGGGCTCTAATTAAAGATTTTAAAGTAACACCCCACCCCACCTCCGTGGGGGTCGTGTTTGATGCTACTCGATAGATTTTTCAAAAATAGTGATAAGTGTATTTTTCAGTTTTTCGATCTGATGTTCATTTCGCGAAATATCGCGGGATTCGTGTTTAAAATTTTAAATTTACCCCCCCCCCCCCCCGCGTGCGAAGTCGTGTTTGGTATCATTCGATAGATTTTTGAAAAATATTGAGCACGCATTTTTGTTTTTCGATCTGCCATTCATTTCGCGAAATACTTACCTTATTTTAATCGTCTGACGATTTCGAGTTTTTCTAAGGATATATTTTTTTTCGGCCCCCCTTTAACGAACTCCCCTGCATTAAGAGCCAATATATGGTAGAGATACATTTTCAGGGTACAAGGTTTCTCCCCATGTAATAATCTGACGCGCTCGAGAACTACAAAAATCCCTGCTTGGGCTCCCCTACCATAGGTAATAGCATCAGATCATATATTATTATCCACCTTCAGTGACGAATTTATCGAATATTAATCGAATTTTTGTAAAACTGTCAGTTTGTAAAACTCTCATATAATTATAATCTTGTACTTAGTTAATATAGGAAAAGCCAGGTACTTCTATTCTCTTCAAGAATGCTTGTTAACCGATAAGAACGCAAATCAGAGTACTGCAGTCCTTTTTAAGAATATAAAACAAAACAAACAGCATTTGATTGTTGTCCGTTATGGTAGCATTCCTCGTATCGTGTACATAACGGAATATCTACGCAAACAAAGTATTCATTGGTTCATAAATCTAAAAACATTTTCTTTGAAGCTTCACAAACCGGAATAACATTACTTTTTTTAATGGAATTTTCGGTACACAAATTACTTTCATTAACAGAATGTGTTCCCAATTTTAAAAATAATACGAGGGCTGCAAGTTTTGAAATATGACAAACACATTTACACACGGTTTTTGCTCCGGATTTTAAAGAACCGCTCAGATTGACATGAAATTTGGCATACACATAGATAGCTAACATGTCAAAGAAAAAAAGTGATATTGTGCCGATGTGTTCTTTTGCTCTGGATGTGAGTACCACCCCTTCTCGGGGATGAAAAATATAATGTTCAAAGTAAGTCCGGAAGTGGATAAACCGACTAAATTCTAATAGCCCAATAAATGACCGTTTTGGAGTGTAATTTCTAGGGGCAACTCCGAATTGCATGAAAATTTGGATTTAGGTTCTACTTACCCTCCACTTCAAAGTTGAATTTGTGCAGTTGGTTGCTTTTACTTGGGGGTGACATTTACCCCTTCTCGGGGGGTGAAAACGCGTGTTTAAAATAAGGCCGGAAATGGATAAATTGACTTATTTTAAGCACCTTTTGTTCTATAAAGTTTTTTACTTAAGTCAATACTTTTCGAGTTATTCGCGATTTAAAATGTTGATTTTTCGACAAAAAAACTACGTTTTCAGACCGTTTTTCCCAAATAACTCAAAAAGTAAATATTTTATCGAAAAAAATATTTTTAGCAAAAGTGTAGCCTATAAAAAACGAAAAAAATGGTGTACCAGTAAAGTCTACAAATTGAGTAGAAGCAAAGTTGTAGCTCATGAAAAATACGTTCTTATTCGTCTAATTCCAAATCGAATAATTCAACGCGATATCACTGAAGAAAGAAGCGTTTTTCGGGAAAACCTTATTAACATTTTTAAAGTATCGAAATAAAGCTTATTATTTGTTTTTTACAAAAGTTTACAGCATCAGTTTACTTAAGTTTACAGCATCAAAAATAAACAAGTTACACAGAAAAAAAAAGTTGGCCCCTTTTTTTTTGGTAAAAAAAATCGTGAAAACCTCCCTCTATTTAGCACCCTAAATGAAATTAACCGTTTGGCTTTACCATCTATTTTAACTGTATGTGTATTGTTTATATGATCTGTAAGTTTGATTGGTTTGAAGTGCTTATTTTTGAAAAAATTTGGTTTTATAGTAAATAAAAACATTTTTCTAAAAATTTTTGAAAAATTTCATTTTTTCAAAATAGCTTAAAAAGTATTAGTGATAAGAAAAATCTTAAAGAGTAAAAAATGTAGGTTTTGCTATTATAAATATGCTAGTTTTATTTTGTTTCTCCGTAAGACAAAAATTGGTTAAGATAATATGGCTGATCAAAATTTGCATACACTCGTGATTAGTGACCCATTCAAGTTTTCTCAATTATAACCCTTTCAAAAATAAACACTTTAAACCGGTGAGACTGACAGATCATATAAAAAATAGATAGGTAAGTAAATTGTTTGTAAAGCGGTAGCGATTAATTTCATTTGGGGAGCTAAACACGGCGAGATTTTCATGATTTTTTACAAAAAAAAGAGGGCCAACTTTATTTTGAGCGTAACTCGCTTATTTTTAAGGCTAAAACTTTTGTTAACAATTAAAACAAAGCTTTTTATAAACACTTTAAAAAGTTTAAATGGGTTTTTCCCGAAAAGTGCTTAATTTTTCGGTGATATCACCTTGAAATATTCGATTTGGAATTAGAGGAATAAGAACGTATTTTTCATGAGCTACAACTTTGTTTTTATTTGATTGATAGACTTTACTGATACACCATTTTTTTGGGTTTTTTATAAGCTACACTTTTGCTAAGGATATTTTTTCGATAAAATATTTACTTTTTCAGTTATTTGCGAAAAACCGTCTAAAAACGTAGTTTTTTTGTCGAAAAATCAACATTTTCAATGGCAAATAACTCTAAAAGTATTGACTTACGTAAAAAACTCTATAGAACAAAAGTTGCTTAAAATCAGTAAATTTATCCATTTCCGGTCTTATCTTGAACGTATGTTTTTTCATCCCGAGAAGGGGTGACTGTCACCCTCAAGTAAAAGCAACCAACGGCACAATTTCAACTTTGAAGTTTAGGGTAAGTAGAACCTAAATCCAAATTTTCATGCAATTCGGAGTTGCCCCTGAAAATTACACGGTATCGCCGAATTTCCCGTTCATTTACTGGGCTATAAGCAATTTTTTTTCTATGGAGTTTTTTCACTGTAATCCATTTGAAAATTATTGATAGCACAGTTTTTACGACGCAGGTCATTTGTATTGTATGTTGCATTGAATTCGAAGTTTATGACTGAGTACAATGCAACATACAATACAAATGACCTGAGTCATAAAAACTGTGCTATCAATAATTAAAAAAAAAACATGTTTTCAGAGGGGTTTTGCAAATATTTACAAGTATTTTATTGAAAAAAATATTCTTAGCAAAAATATAGCTGATAAAAATGTGAAAAAAATGGTGTATGCTGTAGTCTGTAGACCAAGTACAAGCAGAGTTGTAGCTAATAAAAAGTAGGTTCTAATTCGTCAAACAAATTCCAAATCGAATATTTCAACATGAAATAATTAAAAAATGAAGCAGTTTTCAAAGAAAAAAAAAATCAAAACTCGCGAAAATTGCGCCTAACTAGCATCCCAAATGAACTTAATCGTAACTGGTTCACAATTTACTTTACTTATGTAATGTTTATGTGAACTGTAAGTTTCATCGGTTTAAAGTGCTAAAAAAATACAAAATATTTAGAAAAGCAAAACCTACATTTTTTTGCTCATTGAGATTTTTGGTATCATTATTGATTTTTTAAGTTATTTAAAAAAAAGACATTTTTTTCAAAACTAAAAAAAAATTACTTCAAAACCAAATTTTTCCAAAAATAAGCACTTTGGATGGATGAAACTTACAGATCATATTTAAACAATACAGAAGTAAAGTTGTATACTTACTTATAAGAATATTTTTTCGATAAAATACCTTACTTTTTGAGTTATTTGCTAAAAACTGTCTAAAAACGTGGTTTTTTGTTGAAAAATGAACATATTCCTCGCAAATAACTCGAAAACTATTGACTTAGTGAAAAAACTCAATAGAACAAAAGTTGCTTAGAATCAGACAGTTTATCCACTTCCGGACTTATTTTGAACCTATGTTTTTTCACAACCGAGAAGGGGTGGTACTCACCCCCAGGGCAAAAGTACATATTGGCACACTATCAATTTTTTCTTTGACAAATTGGTGTATGCCAAATTTAACGTTAATCCAAGTGGTTCTTTAAAATCCGAAGGTATTGTAATATTTAACCAAGAGTGAATGGATTAAAAATCAGTGCAGAAATGTAAATCTGAAAATGTTATGATAAGGGTTTGACAGTGTAATTAATATGTTCATTTGTTTATTGCAAATAAGAATCTACTCACCAACACATTAAGTAGTAATAAGTAAAAAAAATTATAAGTATAATGTAAGGTCTTATAGCAGGTACACTTCGCGTCAAAAAAAACTGGTACAACTCTTATAACCGAAAATCGTGTTTTTTAAGTTGTGTAAGTTGATCTTGTCACAAGTGTCATTCTAATTTCTAGGGCAACGTTGCCAGTTCAACGAAAATATTATATCAAACTAGGTAAAAACGGGGCTGAGCGACAGACCGCATTTTTTAATATACTAAAAACTAAAACTGTGGTAATTTTCCGTCATCTCAATTAAGTATCCATACATTGATTCGAGTTTTATTAATTTATGAAAATATTTCAATTCAAAAATAATGACAGATATAAATCTTGACATGACTTTAAATTATTATGTTTAATGTCAAATCGAGAGGTGTGATTGGTTTCTCGTAAATTGTAGGACAAAACCTGGAAAAATTAAAAATTTAATTTGAAATTAATACAAAATGAATAACGTTTACGGTGAACAAGTATGGAATTTAAATATATGTATTACAATTCGAAATATACATTTTAAACGTTATTTTTTTGTATTTAGATTTAATGCAATTCCGTTATCTGTGATGGCAACAACGAAGTGATTCACGAACAATAATTGTCAGTCTGAACACAGGTTTACATTGGGAAAAAAAAGTGTACCAGTTTTATATGACGCGAAGTGTACCATTAACCAATGTAGTATTTTGTGGTATTTTAGTGTTGGATAGCTTACTGCGTTATCAAAATTCTGTTCCTTATTTCAATTCAAATAAGTTAACAATTTCAATCCAACTAAAAATGTATTACAATCAAACGGCCAAAATCAAAATAGCAGACTAGTAGTTAAGAGATAATCACAGTAGAATAAGGAGGATGACAGGGATGTATTTTCTACTGTCTCATATTAAATATTTATTCTGCTTGTGTGTTTAGGAGGGCTGCACCAGAGGAATAGTAATAAAGTGTGAATTGCTAAATAACATCAAAGAAGTTTTTGAAGATAATCTAAACAATTAATATATATCTCTCTCTCCTATGGTGCTATTGTCCTTTTCATGATCATTTTTCAGTGCGTAACAAATGATAGGAAAAAGGGTAAGTCCGTGATAATACACATTTATGACATTTATTCTAACACGACATTTTAGTTAAATCTGACAGTTGTCACATTTTATTTTCAATTTGGAATAAAAACAAATCAAATGTGTTTCTTGCATTTATAAAATGGTATTTTCTTTGATTTGTATAGTCTTATAAATTGTACAGATTATATTTGTAATATTATTATCTAATTAAAAGAAAATTATTTTTTTTATTATGGCGCCATCTATCGACAACTAGAATAACTAGCTTACTGTCTGTAATCTCAGATGTGCCTTTTTTTCTGTCACATACAATTTAATGCGTTAGAAAGAAATCCAAAAACTGTGACACACTGAAAGATGATCATGAGAAAAAGAATAGAGCACAAGTCAGGCACTTGCTTCCCCCAGAATCCGCCTCCAAGTATCTCTATCCCTGGCTGTTCTCCTCCAGTTATTCACCCAGAATATCTCTTTAGTATGGGTTCTGACTTTGTCTATAGTCTATGTCTATACACTTCTTCCTTGATCTTCCTACTGGCCAACGTTCCACTAAGCGTTCTGTCATTATTCATTCTTATAAGGTGACTTGCCCAGCACAATCTTTGTATTTTTTGCATAATTTTCTATAGAGGGTTCTTTGTAATACTGGTAGGTGTAGCTAGTGGTTGAACCTTATTCTCCAAAAACTGTTGTCGCATATGGGTCCCAATATCCTCCTTAATATCTTTCTTTCAAAAGTATTAATAAGGTTTATTGTCTTTTTTGCCATGATCCATGTTTCTACGCCATAGGTTGCTATTGGTCATATGATGGTTTTATATATTTTAAACTTTACTTCCCTATGTATATCTTTGAAGCCAAACACTTTCGACAGCGTGTGGTATGCTTTGTAAGCAAGTACAATCAAACCCGCTTATTAGAATACTGGTTATTGGAATATCTTGGTTTAAGGAACAGAAATTTGAGGTCCCGAAACGTTTCTACTAGCGAAAAAATCAGTTATTATAATATCCCGGTTATAGGAATAATTTTGCTTGGCACGAAGGCTATTCTAATAAGCGGGTTTGACTGTATTAGATAATGTTTCCATATTTCCTCCTCCTCACTGCTGTCCTCAGTTATCTGTACACGCAGGCATGGGTGTATTTCCCACCCTACTAATTCCGTAATATAAAACATGTAGTTATTACAATGAGTAAACAAATGCCCAACTAATAAGCAACAGAAGATATACGAAAAAGTCAAGATTTATATACATCTGGCACCAATATAAATAGGCAATGGGATCATTTAACAGAAAATAGACAACAACTCATTAAAGCCAAAACGACTTTGCATGTCTCCTGCCTCCAGATGCATGAGGTAAGTAAGGAAAGATGCACCAAGTAAATGTGACATTGTATTATAAAATTGTGACAGATGATGATCAAAAAATTCATATGACGATTGTTGGCAAAAAGCTATAAGATATGTCATCTTATAGCAAGAAAAAAAGTTCTTGAAACTTGATATAATAATAAAAGAAATAATAGAGTTTATTATAATTTACCATGCTTACTAATTGACTAGCTTACCCTGGGTCCCATACCCAGCAAAGGCACTAGAATTTTTTCAATTTCTCCTTTAATTCTGCCACTACAGAGCTACAGAGGATATGTAAAGTTGTCATTCCCGACCACATAAGTAGTTGTTAACAGTAAAACCTGAGCCAGAAGGTTACACAAATGGAAGATATGTAGTATGTAGTAGTAGTATCAATGCCAACTGGCTGCAGTATTGGGCAAAAAAGAACAAAAGGATGACAAAACAACACTTAGTATGTACGTAAGTATGTACTAATTATGATAGTAAAGAACTGACTAGTCACATTTTGGCCTTATAAAAAATTCAGATTTGATAGTAATACCCAATAAGTACATGTTTTTTATTTTTAGCCCTGAGAACAATAAATATAAACTAATGTTCTAAATATTTAGTATGATCAAATTAGTGCTCACTAATTGTCTTTTAAATCTAAAATTCTTGAAATTTTTCCCCAACTACAATTTAAATGATAATAAAACTATGCAATCCATTTTTAAATTTTAGTTTTGGGATCAGATCAAAAACAACTGCCAGTATTATACAAAAGATGTTACAGTTGAAGACAACAAAATGCAGGATTTTGAGAATAAGCGAATTGTAGGAGTATATCGTCGCCTCAAAGCAACAGTAGGATATGTACATATCCTACTGTTGCACGAGTGCACCGTATATGAGTACAGTGGAACCTCGATAACTCGGATTAATCGGGACCGCGGCCGACCCTGGTTATCGAAAAACCGGGTTAGCCGGAGAGTATGGTAAAAGTTAATAAAATACGATATACGTATAGATAAAGTCCGTTATAATTGAAATAACATAAAATATTATATGCATATATTATATGTATGCACAGTACACATCTAACTTACCTATTATAGTTGTATAGAGTACAATAGACAGTATTGGGACCGTGCAAGTTGCGCAAAGTGACACCTATTTCTACGCTCTGCACTTTTATTCGCACTTTTAATTGTATTGACCAATTACGTTAGTCCTGGTTGCTGGATAATTGGTCAAGGCCATAGCCCAAAAAAATAATAAGAAGAAAAAATAAGATTCGGGTTATGTGATGAAAACGTAAACAATTGTGTGTAGTAAATAAAATTAGTTATTAAAATGCAGTACTGCATGCAAAATACAATTAATTAATAAATAAATAAATAAATAAATAAATAAATAAATTAAATTTACCTTTATATAATAATTGCATATCATATCAATATTGTGGAGCAACATATAATTTTTCTCCTTCAATGACAGTAGATATGAAATGTACGTCAATTTGACAATTTAAATTGACAATATGAATTATTTAAGAAAGTTGCAATATTTATCCGCTATTCGCGCACGATTGTTTCACGTATCCCTTCCAAGTACTTGCACACCGCGAATAGACTATAGAGTATTGTTCATTTCTACGTAAAAAAACTCAGTCAGTTTCGGTTGTGTCAATTTAGTCTGCCATCGGAACGATGTTATGTTATTTAAGAACAGTGGCTCTTTCATTGTTTAAAAGTCCGTTGTTTAAAAAAGAATTTTTTAAATAGTCTTTTAGTCTTTTTTAAACAATGCTAAGACAGTTGGAAATAAATTTGGAATAACAGGTGCCTGTTGTTTCCGATAGCCCGAGATAATAAACGTCGCTCAGCCGCCGCCGCCGTGTGCCATGAGTCATTTTTACTATCGTATAGTTCAAATTGCACAAATACCCATTATCTCTCAAATAGTTTATGGTCGAAGGAAGATTGGTGGGATATGCGCATTTTATCAATGAAATTCGATATTTTTAAGACATTCCAGAAGCAGCTACAGATAAAATGTTTTAACATAATACATACATTTTTATTGTTGAAATGTTTGTCTTATGAAAATCGGTCCGGGTTAGCCGGACTTCCGGGTTATCGGGGGCCGACTTATCGGGGTTCCACTGTATATACATACACATCGCATCGGTCCAGTATGACTTAACTGGTTGATCAGTGCACTTGTGCAACAGTAGGATATGTATATATCCTACTGTTTCTTTGAGGCGACAATGTAAGGGATTGTTTTCCATATCAACTTTAAAATAATTTAATTTATGTGCTTGTGATAATAAGAGTAAATCTATGAAGCTACTTCTTGCAACATTAGGCACCAGACCCAGGAGATGAACAAATGAAACCTTACTTTAGCTGTTATGAGAAGTTGTAAATAAATGTTCACAGAACATTGAAATATAGCTAAGTAATTGGAAAGGAATTAATTTTAGAAATAGTAATAAACCTTTAGGCTTTAATTTGTTGATTATTGCCTTAAAGTTATCCCATTTTCAATGTAAATTTTTCGTGTATTTCAATATTTCATTAAAAACATTTGAGTTTTATCGCTTACCTACTTCTTACTTCCTGGTATAATTTTTTTATTATGTAGTAGATTGCAAAGCCTGTCTGGTTTTCATATTTTTTCACCCTAGTAAATATATTCTAGAGCAAAATTTTTATTTCCCTTTCTAATTTTGAAAATCAATTTTTTGAAACATGTATTTTTTTAAGTGCATGAAATTTGTATAATATCTATTAATGACAAGGATTCTTAGTAGTCTTTATTGGTAATTGGTAAGTAGAATGAGCTTGGTTCTTAAGTAAGAAGCCAGAAGTTTAACACATTCAGGGACACAACTGTATGTGAAGAGTACAGGGGAAAAACAAAGAATGTCACATTTTATACATACAGTAGAACCCCGATTATCCGGGTGCGGATTATCCGTGCTGAGGATTATCCATGCCATGATTTTCTATTACTCAAGTTGCATTTTTGAGGTTTTATTAAAATAGCGTAATTGAAAATCACTTGATGGAAACTCTATAATATGACAAAAGAGAGACTCATAATGAAAGATTTATTTTTTCTGTTATCTTTTTATGGTAGGTACATATGCATGTGTATATGTACACAGTGACGGTATGCGTCGGTACGCCGTACCGGCACCTCTTGGGACAAAAAATAAAAATAACAACCAAATTATAGACAAATTAATGAATTTTTTCCTTGCTTCCAAATAGTTTTAAAACACCCTTATTGAGGCTAAATTTAAAAAGTTTTCCCGGGGGCAGACCCCCCTTATGAACCCTCCCCAGACCCCCCGGAACATTGCGTACTGGAACCTCTATTTTTACAAAAACAGCACTGTATGTACATATGTATTATACATAAGAAATACATGTTCGGATTATCCGTGCCACCTCCAGTCCTGAGGAGCACCGATAATCGGGGTTCTACTGTATTGAGATAAAGACCAGTAAAGGTATAATGCTTGTGATGTCTAAAAACCACCTAGGAGATTCTTAGCAGAATTCTAGCAATTCATAACCCTTTCTTGACAGGCCTGAGTTCATGTTTATGTGGGTATCAATATCAAAATAAACATATTTTCACTGGGAAATATGATATCAATATGTTGAGTCTATGGTATTTTATCAGAGTAACTGAAATTATTTAAGGAATTCGCCCTTAATTTGCAATAGAATACCCTATAAGATGGCTGTGTATTTTGACAACAAAATGGGTAAAGGTAAGTAATATGTAGATATTTTATTGTATTTAACTGGGTTGTGGTATATATAAAGTTTCAAGTTCAAGATAATAAACAAGATTTAAGAAATTATTGGTTTGTTTGTAGGGATCTTGGCCAGTAATATTTGAATATCAGGATAGTGCGTTGTAGTCACACACTCAACTTTAAACAGCAGGAAATTAAAAATACTAAATATTTATTGGTTTGACTTTTTATTAATTTTTCTCTATTTAAATGACAAGTATTTTTTCTAATTACAGGTGTGCCTCTCACCCACGATTTGGCTCTAGAGTTGTTAAATGATGGTAACTAGTCTGAAATAGAAGATTTAGATGGCGAAAATGATGATGCTTTTGAGGTGCAAATATTTAAAAATAACACTGATGACAAGGACATTGAAGAAACTGTATTGGATGAAGAACCTGTTCCTTCAACGAGCTCTTCTTCAACAAGGAGGCAATGGAAATACATGGCATTTCAGCAAAAAAATTTTGTTTTATTTTAGTTAGTATGTAATAGCATATTAAAAGATTATAAAAATAATTGTTATTTGGTCCTAATAGTGTTTTACGTTTAATAAAAGTGAATTTTTTCATACACTTACGATCCTGCATTCATAGAACATAAGCCGAGAGCGCACGAACGTGACATGTCATTTGTGACAGATTCAAACTATGAATTTTTTTCTGCATTTTTTACACCTTTTTTAGATAGTGTATATCGTATTTATTCAAAGGGAAACTTCATTTTCACTCAAAAAAAGTTCAGGCCTGAAAGGGTTAAGTTATAATCTTCAATAATATTAATCTATATTAACTTATTAATTTAATAATGCACCAAAAAACTGCTAAAATCCATATTTTTGTTCTGTGGCGTGTGGACAATCCTAGTCCTTCGCCTGGATACAAAGTCTTAGAAAATTTATATTGACTGATCTTTCTAGTTGTTGTTCTGAATCGATAGTACAGTAAAACCTGTCATATCCGGATCAATGTGGCGCCAGACCGATCCGGATATGAAAAAATCCAGATATCAAGCCTACTACTTATTTTAGTCTTTAAAACAAAACATTTTCTCCTTCATACATTCCAATAATCAACGCCGTCAATAACTTTAACAATAAGACACCTTTTTTATAGATTCTATAATACCTTGATCCATAGGTTGACAGAGGGATGTCACATTTGGGGGCAAAAAAGACACTTTATTTCGCCATCTTTTAGTTCTTTTGGGTCAGGATGAGAGGGTGCGTTGTCCAACAGCAGGACTGCCTTTCTCGGTAGATTTAGGTAGATAAGGACAGCAGAACCATCCAGGGGAGGTCCGGATATGACAGGTCCGGATATGGCAGGTTGTACTGTACTCAGTTTTTGCTACCACATGGTGAGAAAAGGCAAAATTCATGAAAAAGTGACATTCCTTGTTTTCCCCTGTACTCTTCATATCGTCGCCTTAATACTATAACTTGATAACTCGAAATTAGTAGTTTTGAGATAAACGAGTTTAAAGATTTTAAAGATATTTGTGCTGCTACCATGATGTTGGTAAATACGGAATTCACTCTGCGGCTGTAAAATACTCTTCCTTAACTTTTTGGCAACTGATCTATTTAGGAATATGGTGTAAATTTGTTTTCCAATATGGAAAAAAACATGAAAAATTAAAGTTATCAACTTTTAGCACTACCATAATGTTAACATTTGGTAATGTCGCATGTTGTGCTAAGTCGCATATAAGTGAACTTTTTAACACAACTAATATTTTAAATATTATTTTGTTGAAAATTAGCCCTCTGCCATGGGAGTTGCCAGATCTGCTAACAATTCTCGAATGCTTGCATTAAAATGAACCAAATAAACAGATAGCAATTATGTGGTAAGTTCAATGGTTTCAGAGAAACACGTGCTAAAACTAGATAACTCGAGTTATCTAGTTATAGCATTCAGTGTATGTCGTATTCACGATTATTTCGATTAAATAATAGCTTGATAACTTATCTTGTCAAGTTTTAGCACTGAATATTAGTGGCATTTGAGTTTTATCAACTTTCGTCAATCATAAATAAATACTTAACCCGTTTGAAGTGAGCTATCAAGTTTTTACACAATATGGAGGCAAATAAAATACATCTTGTGAACTAGTTATCTCAAAAACGTCAATTTTGGAGTTATCAAGTTATAGTACTAAGGCGACGATATGCAGTCACTTACTCCATAAGAAGATGTGTCTACATGTGAAGTGTGTTTGCAAATGTGTTAAATGTAGAGTCAGAGAATAGAGCCATGTTATACCTTAAGACTTAAGTTATTGTTCTTCACAAGTTTCAAAATAGTTAATTGTGTGTATTGTGTGACACATTTGTCTTTCTTTAATGTGAGATTTTACCAATAAGTACTTATCACTTACATGTACATTGGACAAGAAATTTGTTGAAATTGAAATGTCATTTTATTATATTACCACTTCCTACATCCTACTTTATTAACCCTGGAAGCTCACACTTGGGTGTGTGATACCCATATCGACACTTAACTGCATGTAGCTTGTGCAGCTGCATTCCAATGGTAATGCTGTTTTATGTAAATTCAGTCTCTAGTCTGCCAAGGACGGGTGTGTAGTTGCAGTCTCATTTGAGCAATATTTCCAATCACGAAAATTTATTGAATACAGGCTAGGGTATGTAGCACCCATGTGTGAGGTTTGCGATCAAGTGTGCGTTCAAGTTAATGACCTAACAACACAACATCCCACAAATTTAGTAACGCAAACTAGGTGTTATTTCTGCAAAGGGAAAGATGGAAAAGCAAAGAGTGCCTGCTCGGCTTGCTATAAAGTATAATGCATGGAGCATGGAGCATAGAGCCACACTGCCTTATGAATGTAGTCACTAAAATGAGGGAAACTGAAATACCTGGCTAAGAATTAATATGAGTTCTATAATCAAAAGGTGTTATATTTTAGTTAGAAAGACCATTTTGTTGTTAAAATAAATTAAAATATTTTGAATTATGTTTCCGGTTTTTTAGAAAATGTTTGTTAATTATTTTTAGGTATTTTTAATATTTTTTTCCTTTGTGTTACTACAATTAAGAGAGAAAAAATAAAATGATTGATTTAATTATTCTTATGTATTCAATAGTGATTAGAGAGTCTCTGTAAATCATAAAATATTTACTTTTTTTTTATTTCTTCACAAAAAATCATTGGGTATCTGATACCCATGTGTACGGTTTATTTAAAAAAAAATAGGTGTGATCTTCCAGGGTTAAAAATTAAGTTATGTGTTTATGGCAGAAGATGACAATAGTCCTTAACAGGACTAATCACAGCAGAGAAATTATGCAGTGATGAGTTTGCTAAGAAGCAGCAAAATAATGAAAAAATGGTAAACCTAATATGTTGTGAAATAAAAAGAGATAAACTAGTAGGTGTAAAATTGTCGATAGGAACCTATAAATTTACATTATATTAAATAATTTCCCACATTTAGACATATTGGAGGAGTATGACAACTGTCACTTTTATAAAATTCTTCTGTCACAGACGTCTAAAGGTGGGAAACTATGTAATGGAATAGGTTTGCTCTAGCAAACAGTCAAATTAGTCAGAAACCGTCAGCAAACAGTTGGTCAGTGAGAGAACATAATACAGTCACCAGTGCTATCCCCTCTACTCACGCTGGTCCACTATTGGCTGATGGTTTCAAACCGTTTGAAACTGATGCTAGAACAAACCTAATATTTATTGGTTCCTATCAATAATTTTACACCTCTACTAGTTTCACCTCTTTTTATTTCACTACATATCATGTTTTTCATCTTTTACATTATTTTGCCAGTTATCAGTGCACTCATCACTGTAAATATTCACAAAGTGTCACAGTTTTGTACAAGAATTTGTCAAAACACAGTATAACTGTTTTTGGTAAGAAGACAAGAATCTATGATGATTCAAAATGTCTTTTAGGCTAATAGAAGTATTGTATACTATTTTAAACATCAATAATGTAGAAATTACATTTATGGTTTGTTCAACAGTAAATGGTTTGAATTCAATTAGTGCGGTCATAAATATTATTAAATTTATCTGACCTGGCCCATTGTTAAGACCCACCCGGAGTGATAAGCCACTGAGGTAGACAGAGTTGGTCTTTTGCAATTAACACTGACTAGACGGTACTCCCATACTAAAACCTAAAATAAATTTTACCTGAAACCGGGCCTTTTATACTATTATCAGTTAATCCGGGCTGTTTATAGTGGTAACTAATTGAACTGAACCATTTAAGAGTTTTTTAGAAAAATATCTATTGTATGTAACATATCATTTATAAGTAGAAAAGAATAGAATAGATAAGAAAACTTAAAATTGTGTAAGTGTTAATTTTATAAAGTTGAAAAAAGTTTGTAAATAATCTTGACATTTAGAACTTAAAGTATTCAATCATTTAAGGGGGTAGGCGCAATATCTTGGGCCAATGCTATTTAAATGCATTAATTTTTTTCGAATTCCGAGAAAACTAATAGGTATTTTTTAAAAATTGAAAGCAGAATGAAAGTTTAATAAGTTAAAGGGTGAAAAAAGAGAAAATTGTGTGTGATTTTTTATTTCAAATATTTCATTCAAAAGAAACTTTTGGTTTATTCTAAGGGACATTCGACCCTTGGTAATAATGACAATAATGTAATCTTTCATTCTGCATTTAAATCCCCTTAAGATCTGTTCTAAAGATGTAACCCAATCATGAGGAAACATGAACAAAAACATTTCAATAAAAAATAGCTTGTAGATGTGAAAAAGTAGATGGAAGAATGAACCTAAGTTTACAGAGACAAAATTAATCAATATTTCATACAGATCTAGACAGTGAAGACAAGTTAAAAGATACTTAATTTATTTTGAAAAAAAAAAAAGGAAACAAATTAAGTACTTTACTAATGATTTTGTAGAATGTAGTATGATTTGTTTGCTAAGAACTAAAATATGTCACAAGTAAAATACCTTTATAATAATTATTTAGATCAAGTTATAACAAACAAATACAAGACAAAAAAGACACCTATTTCCACTTTTAATTATTTGGTATTTATTATGCCACACCGCCTTCTTCATCTAAACATTTAGAAAATTGCAATATTATAAACTGATCCAAGTTGTTTTCAGTAGATCAAGAAACATTTTTATCCAATGTATGTATAGAAGTTAGCGAAAATAGTTTTAAACATGTATAGAATCAAAATAACAAAAAGGAAAATATTTAAAAAATGGTAAAATTGTAAGTAGAAAATATTCTCTATATTATGTAAATAATATGAATTCAATGCATATACCTACTAAAACCTCATTTTTATAAAAGGTATACAAAAATTTCAAATCTAAAAATAGATACCTGCCTGGTTATTGCCTAGCAGGTACCTGTACCTGGATTAATTGCCCACCTACTAAAATGTAGTAGGTGTACCCAAAAAGTAAGGTTATGTTTACCGTTTATGAATAGTTTAACCTCTAAAACAAATAATAAATAAAATTACATTTTGATTTCCTTGGTACCCGAACCTGTTTCATAGTTTCCAAATCAGTTCTGTCAATTCTATTTCATCACTAGGGTGCAGTTTATTAATTGTTGAAAAACGCCACATATTTCTAATCCCGCGATATTCCCGGTTTTCTTGAGAATAATAAATTGCACATAGAAAATATCACTGATTACACATTTTATATATCAAACAGTTGGTTTTTTAATCAATAAAACTGTATTAACACACCGCTTTAATTTCTCCAGATCTACACGAGATTCACCATCCGAGGTATAATAAACAGAATCAGTAGAAGGCGCATGTTTACAGGCCGCCATTGCCATTTGTGAGATGTTTACTTACAAAGAACCTACACAGTCAATTGTTTCGCCGGCCGTATTTTAGTTTTACGTTTGGAATCTTTTCAAATGTTTGTATTTGTATTAAAGAAAATGCTTTTTACGTTATTTTATACATTCTACAGTATTTGTTTTCGAAAGGAAGATACTTTTTATAAACGAAATGGTCGTGGAAAATGTGGAAGTAGAGGTTAGAATCACAAACGAGTGTCATATTTGACAAGAAGCGTGGTCTAAGCCAACGCGTTTTTTTACATAGATATGTATTTCTCAGAAATAATAACAACGAGGGGTGTTACTTTTTAGTTCGTTGTTATTTTTATGAATAAGATATAATATGAAAAAGTGTAAATGCCCACCTTGTTCGGCTTTGCCGTAAGCTTTTTCTAGTAAGGGAGCAATGGCAAAAGCGTCAACTGAACTTCTTCTTAGGTCTCCTGCAAAAATGATCCTGCGAAAATCCTCCAATTGCTGCCATTTTCACAGAACAATGCTGATGAGACGAACATCAGCGCTATTCGAGCCGTGAACACCCGACGAACGACACATACCACCACCGGTTTTCAAATTCAAAACACAACCACAATCACAAAATATTTATGAAAGAAAACTTCCAAAAGTGCTGGAAACTCTCGCAAATTTGTAAACGCAAGATTAGCCATCGAAGAGTTGAACTTAATTTTGAAAAAAGTATCCCCGTGTGTAGATTTTTTTTCCTCCGCGAAACACGAAAGTCGGCGGGAGTTGACAGTAGTGTCACCCTAAAAATCAATAGAGTTAACCACCCCCTTTATCCCTTCCCCACCCGCTGCTCATTGAACATGAACATCATTAGCAGACGGGGCCGCGCGTCAAATCAGGCCGGGTTTTTCGATCTCGAGATCGGCGGGATTACGAGCACTGAGGTCTGGAAGAATATAGAAGAACAAATAACACCTTCGGCCAGTGTGGGACGTCACTCTCTGTCACAGAGACAGCTATGCCACGTCTAAAGTAGAGCAACCGTGCCGATATGCCGGTTTGTGTTTATCGGATGACTACTACCACGCTCGTAGCGTGACTTTACACTGTTGGTTCATTCGCATAAAAAGCAAGTTGAAGTAGAAAAGTGCGACCGACGAGGAGAAGCGACCCGACCGACCGCACATGGGCTGCCGTCGCTGACAAACAATAGAGGGGATGACGTGACAATTGACAATCTATAAATACTGCTTTAGTGCGTTGATTTGACTGAACAAAAGGTGCTTAGGTGCTAAGGTCGGCTTTTCGTGGTTGCTCATTTGGTTTAGACCAGACTAATTCATATAAACCGCCAGTTTATAAACGCATACGAATGATACGTTTTCATAAGAGATGGCTCCGGTAAAAAAAATGGAACAAACAAACATAAAACACATGAGCGTTACAATTCGGAAGGGATCAAAAAAACGAGAAGTAGAAAAAATATTTGTTGAGAAAAATGAAATGCTGAATGGCAAAACTAAAGAAATATAGATACAGCTACATTAAATATTTCTTTTTGTTGATGTGTATTTCTTTTAATTGATAAATTTATATAAAAATAATAATGTGGATTCGACAATTTCTCCGGATATCCTTACTTAAGTTGGGGACCATCATAGTTATTTTAATGTTGTGAACTAAATTTGACTAATAGAAAATTTCACCTAAAAGAAACTCAAGAATTCACGACATACCTACTCACAAAAACAAAATAATCTAATCAACTCAGAAGGCAAACTGATTTCAAGCCCGGAAGAACTAATAAACAGATAAACATGTGGTAAGACTATATAAAGGAACTCTTCTATTACATCAGCATCAGAATACCTCCTACATTAAATAAAGAAAACGACGAAGGTCCTCCAATGTCGAAGTCTGAACTAGAATATGTTCTACGCAGTGCCGGATTAACCAATAGGCAATGTAGGCAGTTGCCTAGGGACCTCGACCCCAAAGGGGGCCTCGCAGGGCCCAAAACGAAAAAATAATAATTATAGAATTAAATAAAAACTATAAATGTTGAAAAATTCAAATATCGAGCAACACCATAAGAGTAATGGTGGACGTATAAAACTACATTACATTTGTTAATTACAATGTATACTTTTGTTCACATAGAAAGTCCATTTTGTGAGAATAAATCGCTAATGAATGCTCTTTGGTAATGGGAACAGTACTACAGATGGAAATAAGAAAGACGATTCGAGAGTGGAGCAGAAAAACGCAAGAAAAAGCAGGCGAAAGAAAAGACCCTTAAGCAAGATCGAAAACAGAACCAAAACTTACTTAAATTCAGTTTCACACGGAAATCCATAGCTAATGAAGCTGCAACCAATAAAAATGCACGTGATGAGATAACTGAGTGAAACATATAGTAGCTTCGGTAACTGAAGAAGATAAAAAAACATGTAACGACAGTTCTATTCCAGTTCAAGAAGTTAAAGAACCGAAACCGAAACTAACTTAGAGAAATTGAAGTTAAAGATAAATTGAGTCCTAAATTCGGAAAACGACATAGGATTACGCAGTGGCGGTTCTAACCCGGGGCACCCCCAGTTTTTACAGGACTTTTGTACTATAATCTCTTTTGTAAACCGGTCACTCAAAATCTATTGTAACTTGCCTCCACAGTTTTTTGGGTCTAGAACCGCCACTGGGATTACGGAATACAATAACTGAAAAAGTACGGAGTTTTTGTATCGGGGAAGGTCTTCACAATGTAAAAATCTTGATGCAAGTTTTTCAGCATCAAAAAGAAATTTTGAAGGCATTACAAGATTTTTACAAAATCTATGGTTTTTCGAAAATATATCAGTGGAACAAACATTCAAAGAGATTGGCTAACGTATTTTCCCTCAAATAGAATATCGTATTTTGAGTTTGTTCAGACCGTGTAAGTACAACTTTTTCAGCCTCTAGCCACCGTTGGGAAGTTATGATCAAATGCTTAAATGAAACTCCACTATAAATATCTGCGATTATAAGCGATCTCATTCGCCACGATTTGGTACTTAAAAGAAAAATCAGCACAAAATAGTTTGCAAGGGCACATGCAAGAAGACCTTTGTCTAAAAGGTTACAACGCTTTTGAATCTGCGATTCATACTTTTGCTGAAGACACTAATCAGAAAGCTGAAACAGTTCATGAGGCTAACTGTTTGTTGAAAGAAATGTAAAAAAAAGAAACATTCATAATGAATGAGTTTTGGGCAACAATTTTAGAACGCGTCTACGCTGTCAGTAAATCATTACAGAGAGAAGAGAAGAGATTGAAATTCAAACTGCAGTTCAACTTCTAAATTCACTTTTGGAGTTCTTAATCCCAAAGACATAATTTTGCTTACTACGAGCAGAAGACCTGCGATCTACAATACTCTGAATATTCCGACGCGAGTAAACGAAAACCAGCAAGAAAACTACATTTTGATGATGCTAATTTCAATGGAAGTTTTTCTACAGTGTGGACAAAAGTTAAAGGTTGAAGTGTATCCACTAATGTTCGATAAGCTAATTACTGAGCCGAGTCGTCGGTTGACAGTGTACGGGTCAGTAAACTCAGTATTTAGTCTTTTGTGTTTTTACAAAATTGAGTGATACTCTAATAAATTAGTGTGCTGGGTAAAAGTACATGAAAACTATCCTGATGACATTGAATCTGAACTTGAAGATGAACTAGAACAGTTCAAATGTTTTATAGCCCAGCTTCAAGACTTGTAGGGAAAACTATTTCTGCTACACAGTCATGTTGGGTTATTTCGCAACAGGCGAACTGACATGGTCAAAAATGGTGAAAATTATTAAAAACGGAGAAAGCCTAGGTTTCTTAAGGGGCCTCATAGCTTGGGTTACCTAGGGGCCTCAAGATTCTTAATCCGGGACTGGCTCTACGTCAACTAAAAAACAACAAATCTCAAGGAAAATACGAAATACCAGTTGAGCTACTGAATTTAATCAACGATTAAAACCTTCTCCTTGGCCTGTTTAATAATATGTACAGGATACCTATATACAGGAGCGATCCATAAAATATGGCTGGAATCGGTCTCTATACCACTGCCAAAAAAGGAAACGCCAAATCATGCCAGGATTGCTGCCTTATAAGTCTACCAAATAACATTTTGAAGCTTTTCATATGTTCCTGCATCATAGAAATAGAACAGAACATATAGATGTGACGAGGTCACCGGTCAAGAACAATTTGACTTCAGGAAAAGCATGGGTACCTACACGAGAAGCAATATCCTGTCTTCAAAATCTGGCACAAAGGTGGTGCAAAGATCAACAAGCAGACCTTTTTGTCTGTTTTAGATTTTGAAAATGCGTTCGACCGGGTGCAGCACAGGACCTTGATAGAAAGATTTAACGACATCGGAACCAACAAAAGAGATTCTTAAATTGTAAAAGCTATTTATCGGAATCAGCCAGCATTCATAAAGGTCAATGGTAACACGTCAAGGTCAATTGAAATACAGCTAGGTGTCAGACACGGTTGTGTGCTATCACGTCTACTCGGAGATAATATTTGCGAACGCTTTATCGCACTCTTCAGAAGGTACCAGTATAAACGGACAAAGCGTAAATAACATCCCCTATGCAGACGACACTGTTTTAATGATTCATTTGGACCATAGTCTCCAGATACTGTTAAATAGGATCACAAAGAGTTATGAAGAAAAATGGGGTTGAAGACAGTACTGCGAAAACCAAAGTTATGAAAATATCGAAGAGCAAAAATTTACCCCTTCCATTATAATATGTGGACCACCAAAAGCTTGAATACGTAGACGTAGACCAATACAAATATATCTTGGCTGCTGGTTCAACAATCAACTTGATTATAAACAAGAAGTAATAGCGAGAATAGAGGTAACTCGACAAAGCTTTATTTTTATCATGTATCATTTCGCCGTTGTTGAGCTTGAAAAGGGGACAATAATTCAATTTTTGATGAAAACGGGAATAACTCAAAACATAGGTTAAAAAGCATGTTTTAATTGTGGGTAAAAGGGGACCAGTCAATAATGTAGCTAAAATAGTATGTTAGATTGACTTTTCCAAAAGAGGCACTCACAAAATAGTACATAAAGTTTAGTGTAGAAAGGGACATGTTAACATATTCCTTTTGGCACTGCCTATATTAGTAAAATATCTATTAGTGAATAATGAGGCAACTTGACTTGTCCCCTTATTCACGGCTAGCTTTTAATGTAACGAGCAATCATCTTAAGACACATAACTATAAATTAATAGAATGCAGTACCTGTCATAGTTGTGATTATTATTGCAAAATTAAAGTTTTCTTCTTTTTCTTTTTGTGTAGACATGGACATGACTCTGTTTTTTCAATGTGCCTCCAATAAGTTGTCATTCCATCGTTTTCTTGGTCTTCCCACTAATCGTCTTCTTATTGGGGAACCAGCTCTCGCCGTCCTTACTACTTTATCTGTTGTCATTCGGCTTATGTGGTCGTTCCATTATACTCTTCCGTTTTTTTGCCCAGTTATTAATGTTGTTCGCCTTACATATCCGTCGTATATCTGCACTTGTAGCTCTATCCCATAATGTATTACCATCGATTTTTTGAAGGGTTTTCATCTCTGCTGCGTGTGTCATTATTGGTTTGATGACTGTTGTAAATTCTGCCTTTCACTTCTTTTCCGTATTGTTTCATTCAGAGAACCTGCGGCTCTGTTTGCTTTATTCACTTGATATTCTACCTCTGTTTCGAGCTTTCTGTAGCGAGATAGTGTGATGTCTATAGATTTAAACTCCTTGACTTGTTCTATTATCTGACCTTCCAGCTCTAATTTACATCTTTTTGGATTTACTTGCTGCTATAACCATATTAAGTACAGGTCAACCCGGAATGGTAATTAAAGCCTGTCCAAGCACAGATATACCAACAGTTCAAAATATTTTGGTAGCAAAGATAAAATTGAGCATAAAACATATTACTAAACTGAAAAAGCAGTTCAGGAAACAAGATAGGGCTTTTCATTCACAGTCATTAGTTTCGAGCTTCCTGTATAATGAGCAGGGCCGCCGAGAGGGCGGTACAGCCGGTAAATTTTACCGGGGCCCAGCGATGTAAGGGGACCGGCGTCGACCAGACCAAAGACGTAATTTTTCCTGTTTTCTTTGCTCTTTACTTTATGTCCATAATACGTTTAATTAATCCTCGGCTATATTTAACATGTCCTTTAGTTGATTTGGTGTAAAATTTTAACAGCAATAAATTACAGAAGTCTAATGCTGCAGTGCAGTCAGATAACTATGGATATGGAGATTAAAAATATATCAGGGCTTCTAGAAGATTTACAAAAAATCAGAAATTTATTGAAGAATATAAAGGGTCAGAATCTCAAGGGATCAGATCTTCCATTGTTGAAGAATCTAAATTAGTTACCAGCAATTATGGTATAAATCCAGAATTTACATCAAATAAAAAAACGGCGCAAGAAGCCTGTGAGATTTTTTGATGATTGCCTGGGCCTAGTAGTGATGCGACTCATAATTTTGAGCCCGACGCAATATTTCGCTGTGAACTATTTAATATTGTCAAATAATAAGCAATTTACCAAAATATTTAATGCGGCAAATGAAATTCATTCGCTATTTAACATTTTGTGGACATTCCGAGATGACGATGACGAGAATATTAAGAAAAAAATTGATATATTGCGCGAGTTTTATAAAGAAGACATCAGTGAAGAATTGTTAGATGAAATTTTTAATTTGAGAGCGATATACAAGGATAATATTGGTAAATCTCAACTTTCTCCAATCATCTTCTTTGCGTGCCATCTCCGCGACGAAGGTTGGCAATCATCATTGCTATTATAACTTTTGACACTACAGCCCGAAAAAGTTCAGTTGAGCTGGATCCAAACCATTCTGTGAGATTTCTCTGCCAGGACATTTTTCTTCTACCTATGCTGCGCATTCCTTGAATCTTTCCCTGCAATTTCTCCAATAGATTTACTTAATACAATTAAACACCTCAAATTAGATTCATTATCTACTAACGTCGTTATTGCGTTAAGAATATTTTGCACATTGCCGGTGACACTCGCAGAAGCGAAAATATCCTTTAGTTTTCTTTCCCGCATAAAGAATGCTGTGATATCTACAATGAAACAGGATTTGTTAACTCGCCTATCAACTTTGTGCATTGAGAATGATTTGGTAAAATCATGTGATTTTTCCACAGTTATAGACATCTTTTCCAACCAGAAACCTCGAAAAGCACCTGTATTATAAATATTTTCACTATTATAAATATAATAAAAATTTAATAAAATTTATATTTGAAATGTTTCTTATTACATATTTTTACTATTCATAATTTTATTTCTATAAAAGTTGAATAATTTTTTTCGCTCTTCACTTTTTATCGTGGGCCCATTCGCCACTTCTTGCCGGGGCCCGCTCATCCCTCTCGGCGGCCCTGATAATGAGCTCGAGCTCGATAATGAGAAGCTAGAAACAAATGACAATCGATGAAAAGCCCTATTGACTGAAGTAAAGACGAAGAAGTAAGAGTAAGTAAGCAAGAGTAAGAAGTAAAGAGTAAATGACAGAAAATGCTGAACCTCATGGATCAAAAAAGATAAGTCAGAAATAAAAGTAAAAACGAATGTAAGTGAATCCACGCAATAATATTGCAGATAATAGTCTAGGAGGTAGTGTTAAATTTTTACGGTGATTTTGGCACAGATTCCATGAATTTATTTTGGTGGTTAGTAGTTGTTTGATAACGAAAATATCTGTCAACTGGTGCGACTCCGGGACTTTTAAAATAATATGAAAGTAGATGGAAAAATCCCTAGAACTTATAGGTATGTCAAATATTTATCTCCAATCTCCATCCATCACATCCATATGGTCTATGGTCTGTTTTTAAACCAAGAGGAGTAATCCAAATTTACCGCGTCGTAATGCTTGTGTGTAATTGGTCCAACCTCAGGCAAGTTTACTCCACTGTTGTAAAATTTTGACACTAATGACATTTATGAAATTTTGACATTACTGGCATTTCATAAGTTAATTGAGTTATATCAACGATTTTTTGTGTTTCTGCGTTATTCCTTTAATTTTTATATTTTTAGTCTACTTTTATATAAAAAACAGTTGTTTTTAGAACTCTTTAGCGACGTATTAGTATAATATAACATGTATTACAGTCGAAGGATGATAGGATCAACAAAAAAAAATGTATTTAGTGATTTTTCCAGTGACTTTCTTGGGTGCGAACATTTCTTTTAAGTTTACTCCTCCTGGTTTAAAAACAAACCATAGTGACTAGGATACCTGGCTTTTAATCAGGAGGATGGGGTTTGATTCCTGGCATCGGAAATCCTTTTTGTTTTTAAAATTGACATTTTGATTTGAAAAATAATTGTTTTTATAATACTTTTTTAACTTGTGTCCTATAAATAATAAAAACGTGGTATTATAAAAAGTTTTTTTTATAAAAGTGTAATTATTTTTATTATTAATTTTCCTGGTCATTTTTCATTTTATGCCCCGGTTTTGGACCAGTTGACACATCATTTGTTAAGAGGCTACAGTAGCGATCAACAGATAGCAACAAACGCGGTCCAAGATTGCGGCTGTAATTTTGAATATTTTGGCGAGATATTTGGCACACATATTCGTAATATAATAAACAATGGCGGTACAGAGCCCAATTTGAGAAAAATATTAGAATGTGGAAATTACTCTGTAATTAAATACAATATTAAAAAACGAGCCTGTCCCGCCATTAAGAAGAACAAAAAAATACACTTTCTTCAAATAAACTTTTTTATCCCATGCCTAGATTTTGTGTCATTTTGGACCTACTAAAATTTTTTATTTCTAACAAGAAATCGAACATGTTATAACTAATAACTAATTATGCAACATAGAGTAGACAAGTTGTCACTGTCATTTTGACAAACCTGCTTCAGATTTTCTCTTATCTGTTCTGTTATCTTTATCGATATCTGTTCAGTGCAGTAGTGTATTATTTTAAAAATTCGTTATTGTTGTTTCATATGAGTGTAGTGTTTTTTATAGTTAATTTATTATATTTTTGTGTAATAGAACTAAGTTGTTGGTCTATTTGAAAAAATAGATTTTTGTTCATTATTATGAGTTTTAGTTACATTTATATGTAGGTAGGTAAGTATATTTTACGTAAAAATATTTCGAATTCTAATCTGAGTATATAAAGTTAGAGTGCCTTTGGCGCTCTATGAACTAAATAAAATAAGACGGCTCTTGTTTCGCTTCACAACGAAATGATTATTTATTATTATTATTTCGTGCAAATACCAATGTTAACATAAAATTTTCACACATTTTGGTTTATTTTTATAAATATTTATTTACTAATAACAAAATTGTTTTCTATTACTTCCATTTAGCGCGCCTATGAGTTAATGTCACATTCAAGTTATGTCAAACAATCCAGAAGCACTGTTGCCAAAGTTTCGCAGACCTTACGAAAAAAGGTAGGATACTATCCATAGATATAATAACACAATAGATTAGGCCAGGTCCGAAAAATAGCGTAACGCGGAGCAGTTCAGGTCGGTGGTCTATCTTTCTCTCTTTACCGGCGCGCCGGTAGAGAGAGATAGCTTAGCTTTAGAGCTTAGCTAAGCCGGCGCTTAGCTTTCTCTCTCTAGCATATGATCGCTGCCGCCTCTGTGTCACTGTCGTTCCATTACTTCCACCTCTTGGTAGATACACTCACCCGACAGACAAAGATAGCTAGACCACTGTACTTGATATTACACCCGCTACACCCCGATGCATTGAGTGGCATATCCCTAGCCAGATCTATCGTTGACATATCTCTGATACTATCTCCTTAAGTTATATTGATGATACGCTACTGTATGCTCTTAATAAGCTTTGGAACAACAACTGACTATATGAAAAAAAAACAGCCATCTCAAAATGCTCCGGTCACCCGGACTATCAGAAATTACAATATCATATAAAAGACTGCCGTGAAAAAAAACTAAGAGAATATCTAATAATAATATCTAAGTGAAGTAAACTATACAAATCATCCCCATTTTCTGCAATCATTATGGCTCCGTTTTCATATAAGTAGGTCGATTAGGTAGAATTTCAACCAAACATTTTTTATCAATTTGATCCACTAAAATTAAATAACTACCTACATAATAATTATACATATTAATATTTTTCGTATTTTCTTATATCCTTTTTAAGAGGTTAATAGCGACGGTCATGTGGAAAACTATAATCTTTTATTTCACGCCACGTGCGCAGACATTTAGAGGTAGCAAGGGTTGATTCGCTAACTTAAAAGCTTGCAGCTTTTATTGAAGGGGAAGTAGAATTCCTTTATTTTGCTTTTATTAACAGTATCCTTTTCACAGTATGCTTTTATTAACAGTTATAAAATGTTTTTTATTTGCATGGCTATGACAGTTTGTGTTAAATATTATTAATTGGCCAAAAATATTTAAAAATATTAAATAAAATATTTTTCTTATTAATTTACGAATTTACCTATTGCAGTTTAGTTTATTATCTACTCAATAAATAAATAAAGTAGGTAATTATTTGTAATATTGTAATTATACGATACGTACCATCGATTAATGATTCACTGTAAATTTTTTTTTTAAATGAACGACTACAAACCAGCCGCTTTTGAGTGCATGGCTGATTTTAGTGGCTCATGCTTTGCTGCAATTGAACACCGGTGGCGGACACCGGTGTCAGACGCCAGTGTCTTAGTGTGAAAGGGTACTTAGAGTATTTAAAGTACTTTTGCATTTGCATTTGATCTTATCTTCTTCTAAAGGTGCCTATCTTCTAGATATGTTGGCGACCACATTGACCCATCTTATTCTATTCATATCAGCTCGAAATAGGTCAGTTGACGTTAGACCTGCAACCTGGATCTTATAACTTCTGTTATTATATTATAATGATATGCTTAGATAATTTTATAAAGGTTTGTTTAAGACATACTACGTAAATAAACTTAATTGGGCCATATAAATCACTGCGGCCAGACGAGATTTTTCCAATGCTTCTTCTTCTTCTTCTTAAGGTGCTGTGCATTTCTGAGTAGGCGTCCACCGTAAATTCATGATTCATGATTCAATTCTTCTTCTTCTGCTTCTTTATGTATAGACACGACTTTGTCTATTTTTTCAATGTATCTCCAGTAAGTTGTGTTTCCATCGTTTTCGTGGTTTTTGTCTACTCTATTTGTTGTGGCTTATGTGGTCATTCCATTTTGCAATTCTGTTTCTTACTCGGATATTAATGTTGTCCACCTTGCATCTCCGTCGTATATCTGTACTTCTAGGTCTGTCCCATAGTATTACCATCGATTTTTCGAAGGGGTTTCATCTCTGCTATTTCGAGCAATCTTTTTGTCCTCTTTGTGTCACGCCGTGTTTCTGTCACGTATATGTCATTATTGGTCTTATTACTGTTTTGTAAATTCTGCCTTTCATTTCTTTCCGATATTTTTATTTCTCCATATTGTGTCGTTCAGGCAACCTGCTTGATCTTCCATTTCTGTTTCGAGCTTTCCGTAGTGTGATATTTAATCTACATCATTATTTGTTCTCTTATCTGACCTTTCAGCTCCAATTTACATCTTATTGGATTTGCTGTTAAACCATGCATTTTGTCTTTTTTTTTTAGAAATTAACATGTTAAATTTTCGGGGTAAATTATTATATGTTCAGGAATTACGAAGCATTTCAAATACTGGATATTTATTAAAATTTATAATATATTATTAACATAGTTTTTTTAGATAATTTATGTATTTATTCAATTAATTATTGCCAATGTGCTAATTTAATTCGCCAATCATATAGTGCGATACGCACCACATAGTGCGACACGCCGTCGAGGCGGATTAAGGGTCGAGAGGACGCGTATAATTAACAACTAAAAACAACTGTCTAAATTCAAATATGCCCCAGTTACTCAGCAGAATATTAAAATTGAATATTTAAACTTCAATTTAGGCACTTTACTCAAAAGTAATAATTACACATGAGTTTTCAAGCTTCTAAAATCCTTATTTTCGCATTTTTCAGATTTTAAATCGCTTAAAACTCGAAATCTATCAACATTTGAGAAACAAGATCTTTTTGTTTAAGATGATCCAAAAATACTAAAAACATATTTTCGTGGGCAAAAAACTTTATGTTTTGAATTTGTTAAAAAAAAGTGTTTAACAATTTCTGCCTAAAAATTTCGCCCGGCACCCTTGTAATTTGTTAATATGATGGATATGATATTTTTTAACAAGTATCGGCAAAGAAACGGAATCAGAACAACCGGACATAGGTAGCATTAGGTCGGACCCCGGAAGTGTCAAAGGTTTTCGAAACGGACCCCCAGGGAACATAATTGGTGACCCCTGATATATGTTATGAATATTTTAAAGTTATAAAAATTGGTGTGGTAAAAGAGGACAAAAATAAAAAGGTGATGCTTCGAAAATTATGACCCTATTGTTTATATCTTTGCCGTAAATGCCGGTAAACTTTGACCGGTTCTATCTCAGGAACCACATCACAATTAAACGTTTTTTCTTTTAAAAGAAGCGTCCTGCCGCTTTTTTTCCAATACCATTTTCATGATTTAATTTAATTTAATATTTCTCGAGATATTCTATTTGTTTATAAGCCAAAAAATTGTTTATAATTTTAAAATATTCCTGAGGCCTCCTAAATAGCACAATTTCAATTCTGTAAAGTAAATTAGACAGGTACAGTGTCTTTTTATACAAAAATCATAGTTATTCTTATGTATCATATTTATTGTGGTTATTATAGCGACCGTACATTTTTAATTAAGAATTCAATTGTTTAAACTGTTCATTCAATTTTCATCGGCCTCTGGAATTATAATCTATACGAAAAGAGCTTTTATATTACCAAGCTATTTAATTATTGATAAACAATTACTTATCTAAAATTTTAGTTGAAAAATAAAGATTCTGTTGGAAAAACCCGCATTTTCCGGGGAAAATTTTCGTCGAGGTAAATCGGGAAAAACACGTCTCTAAGCAGAATTTAATTACGGTGAATTTTTATTTGGGTGTTTTTGGTGTAAATTTAAAATCTTTGGAGTTATAGAGCAAGAATCGAAAAAAACACGATTTTCGTGCGCCATTTTGTTTATAAAAAAGTAGCACACTATCTGCGGACTTTACATACCTATATTATTAATATATACAATCATAAGATTCGATTCCAGCAATAAAATTGCTGGTAAATAAGTTTTCCCAAAAATGGCTTATTCTCCGATAATCTGCCCAGACTAAAGGGTGAAAATAAATATATCTCGACATTGATACCTCACGGAATGCTTAAAGAAAATCTGTGTAGTTTTTGAGTTACGACGTCAAAGCTGGCGCGAAACCGCTGCAAAGCGAGTCTAAGGGCTTGTCCATATGAGGGCGGTTTGCCAACTTCGACTGCGCGGTTTACCTGTTTTCCTTGGTATCTTCAAAGGCGGCATTAGGGCGAAATCAAGTAAAACAGGTAAACCGCGCAGTCGACGTTGGCAAACCACCCTCATATGGACAAGCCGGGTCGCATATTTACAGATACTAGCGTGTGTAGACACCAGGGTGTTGAGATCAGTTAGGGTTTGGAAAAACAGTACATTTACAGATGATAGCGCGTGTAGACACCACTGTGTTGAAATCGGTTAGGGTTTGGAAAAACAGTACATTTACAAATACTAACAGATTTGGACACCAGAGTATTTTCTGAGTTTTCTTAAATAGAACACCCTGTATTTTTGTATTGTAGTGAAATGATATTTTATAGTACTTTTTTATTTCTTAGGCATTCAATATACCTAACTGCTTTAATTTGTGAGTTATTGGTGATTAAAGCTAAACATTAATTGCAACAAAAAATACGTAAAATTTTATTAGGTTGGCCGTGAAAATACTCAATCCCAAATAATTTTTCAGAAATAAATACATATTAATCCAGACTGGTCCTTAAAATTACCAATAATGGTTTAGCTATCAAAATATCTACGTAGTTAAGATTGTTGGTGCGATTAACAATTAAGCACAAATTAAAGCAGTTAGGTATAGGGAATGCTTAGGAAATAAAAAAGTACCATAAAATATCATTTCATTACAATACTAAAATACAGGGTGTTCCATTTAAGAAAACTCAGAAAATACTCATTCCGAGTTTCGACCAACCCTGTATACTCAAATTAAAAATTTAGCTATACTAATGGTTCTTAACAATAGTAGAGTATATTAAAAATCATTTGAACGTAAGTAGAGTTTTAGATGTCAAACTACTACAATTCTACAGGGTGTTAATTTTGCTACGAAATTAATAAAAAAACGTAATTATCTTTTAAAATACCCTGTATAATATTACAAAACCTGATATTTTCAGAAAGAAGACATCAATGAGAATCCAAAAATGTAAAAATATATAGGGTGTCCCATTTAAAAAAACGAAGTTATAAGCAACTTCCGGTATAACCGGAAGTTGCAAAGAGATGAAAATATTTTCATTTAATAGATCATCCTTCAAAACCCCTTTATTCCAATTTTCATGATTCTGTTGCCTTTAGTTCTCGAGATATTTCTAATAGGCCCTTTATTTGCCTCACCCTGTACAATAAAAAAAGTTACAATGAGAAATTTAAAAATAATCGACAAATATATCAAAATTCATTAATATTAAAAAAATTTCAAAAACCTTATCTTACTTAAAAATAGTAACACAGCCTTCTACAACAGACCATTTTAAAGGTAATTGACTTTTATTCCTACTAAATGTACCATTGCATATACCTAAAGCTGCGTAGAAAAAAGTTACAGAACAATGTTTGCGAAGTAACAAGAAAAATGGGCCAAAATCGCTGTGAGTAACGAACTTAGAAAAATCATATTTTGTAAACTATAAACTATAGAGAATTCTAGAAAACACTAATTTAAAGAGGAAGGGCGGAAGTTTTTTTATGAGGCAATGTCTATACCTATATCCCTATGGGAAAAAGTTATGGGACAAAAAACAAAATTGCTATCTTTCGTGTTGTTCTCTTGCTTTTCTTTTGAATATAGTTTTGCAAAAAAAAATATTTTTGACTTTAAAATGTGATATTTCGATAGTAAATTTAAGCTGGAACAATATTCCTGTAGACATGTTTGTGCCAAAAGTGCATAGAACTTACCCTTATTCGCCCTGTGCCTAGGGACTAATTCACCCCTTTCTCAAAAACGCACCCATTTAAATGGTAGCACTCCGCGGTTTTTTCATATTTTAAGGTCCGTTGATTATATTAAACAATAAAACCCCGTTAACGTTGTAGTTCCTTTCTAAAATACATAATCAATAGCCTATTAAAATAACAGAGAAAATGCCACCAATACCTTTTATAGTGCTTGAAAAGACCTTTAAAATGAGCAATGTTAAATGTCGATTACATACAAACTAAGCGAGATATGCTGCAAAAAATTGATGACTAATATATTTTAAGAAAAAATGAGAAGTATATTGAACACCTCATTCACCAGAATTTAAATACATCGTTGTCCTTCTAGAGGATCTTATATTAGAGTGTTATTTCTATGTTTAAAAAGTAGGACGGGTTTAAAATTAATGGTTTTTGAAAAAAATAAGATCAAATTACAGAGAGCATTTTTAAAATTTCTTAAAAATCTTCCTTTTTCTCCTCTCCCTAACTTGAAAATGATAAGAGACACAGTAATGGAAAACAAAAACAAAATTTTTATTTAAAAAAACCCTACATTTTTGTATGGTATCTTTTTTTGTATCTCTTATTATTTTCGAGTTACATGGACAAAAAGGAAGATTTTTAGGAAAATTTAAAAATGCGCTCTATAATTTGATTTTATTTTTTTCAAAAACCATTCATTTTAAACCCGTGCAACTTTCTGAACATAGAAATAACACTATAGTACAAACAATGATAGTACCTAAAAGGTATTGTAGAAGCAAAACGATGCATTTAAATTCTGGTGGATGAGGGGTTAAATATACTTCTCATTTTTTCTTAAAATACATTAGTCATCAATTTTCTTTGCAGCATATCTCTCTTAGCTTGAATATATTCGAGTATTGCTCATTTTAAAGGTCTTTTCACGCACTACATTGGTAGCATTTTACACCTAAAATCGACCGATTTTCTATTATTTCAAGGTGAACGATTTGAGCATGCACAAAAAACAACGCTTTCACCTACCATACCTCTTTTTGTATTATAACTAGAAGATTTATGAAGGAACGAATCTTTTTGTTTTTTTTTTATAATCTACACAAATGTTCTATATAATTTTTTAGTTAGATGCATGGTTTTTAAGGTATTTGCAAAAAACCGTTCGGAAAGGTGTTATGTTTCAATCAAAATGGCCAATTTTTAACCACGAATAAATCAAAAAGTATTAAATAAAAAAAATTATAGAACAATTTTTGCGTAGAATTAGGTTCTCTAGCCACTTCCGTAGTTATTTTGACAAAAAAACTTCCATGCCCTTGAAGGGGTGGGAACCGCCCCCAAGATAAAAGCGCCATAGTATCTAGGGTAGACTTTGTTTCTTGAGCTATTCCCTACTTACTGTGTAAATATGAAGTAAATCGATCTAGTAGGATGGAATTCGGAGCCAAATACCCTCATTGACTGCCCTAATATTCACTAAGCCCTAATATTCACTAAACTCCAACATATCCATCTTGAAGAGGTTCCAAAATAAAGTACTACGAACTATTGTTGATGCTCCCTACTACGTCAGTAATAAAAATAAAATCATTCAGCAGATATCCCTTTAGAATCAATAAAAAATGCCATACATCGTTTTAGTGTCAACTATAGTGAAAAAGTGTCAGTGCAAATCGGTTAGCAGTCCCACTAAACGTGCGCAATGCCAGTGAAATCCGTAGGCTAAAACGTCTACTGCCATCGGATCTATCTACATCACACAGACTTTAGTTTAGTTTTTTAAAGCAAATGATTGTAAATTCATACCAACAATGTTTAACTTAGGTTTAGATATATTTAAAAGAGGTTATTCATTGGAATAAAATGTACTCTACATGTCATCAGCTTCATTGTCAGAAAAAACGATTATTGCCTAATAGGCAGATTGCCGATCTCTCAAGGAGTTAAGGCTATGGGTACATAATTCGCAAATATTTTACGTGTATCCCTACTTTTTCTGTCTTTACACGGCAAATTACGCGTAGTAAAATTCACACTGGTATGGATATGTAAACATTACTAGAATGTCATTTTACTTGAAAATGTCATCATTAATTTAAAGAGATGGGTTTTGAATGTTCTTGGAAAACTGTTATTTTTATAATTGGAAATTATTAATTCAGTTAATAAATGTGATAATTTTTCACTAACTATGTATTCAGTGATTGTAATAATTTATTTGTACATCAAAGACTAATACTTAATCGAGAAAAGAGGAAAAGTGTTAAAGTGATTTTTTAATAATATATTGTTATGGAACGCTTCTAGAGATGCATCAAGTCAAACTAGTTTGATTTTATTCAACAAACTTGACTTGACTTGAAAACCAAACTTTTTTTGTAAAAAAGTTTGACTTGACTTGATTTCGATATCTTTAGGTTTGACTTGAAATCAAACTTCTTCAAACAGTTTGAAGTTTGAATATCATAATATGGCGCAACGTGTTTATTTCCAATTCCAATTGAGAGCGTACCGACTTTTGTTTTGACTTATTTGGATAGGTCTGAATGTCTGAATCTGTACTCTGTTATTCCGCAAATTAGTTTATAGTTCATATTAAAAAGTTTATGCCTGCCTTGTTTATTACGTTCGTTTTGTAGTGTGTGCTTTGTGAAATAATATCTAAACCTGAATATTTTTTGGCTCAGAATAAGTAAGTTTTAATCTAGTAACACTCAAATAAAAATATAAATAAGTGGTAAGTATGGATAAAACGAAACTTGCTGGCAAGCAATTCTAAGCATTCAGGAATCATTTTCAACAAATTTACGACCCTCTTTTGATTTAAATATCTGGTGGCTTTCTGTATCAAGTTCAGGACCGCCGCTAAAATGTTGGTCGCCCGTGTGCAACTTAATATTTGCCGCCCCCTTTCAACATTTTGATCGTTTTAACATAAGTACTAGTATTTAAAGACATGTGCAGGAGACCGTAACGCGTATATGAATAATAATTGCTCTAATCTTGACGTTACTTTTAGACCTTGATACCGCGTACCAAAAGAAAGTTATTATTATTAGTTTTAATTGTGGAACAGGTTTAAAATTTGGAACGTCAGACTACGAAAACGTTCCATGTATTTTGTCGGACATAACTTCCAATGATTTGCTACCAGTTTATTAAACTCTTATGCAAAAATCAGACTGGTATGTATTACCAACTGGGCATTTTAATGACTGGAACACGAAGAACATGTTTAAGGACAGGAATCATGTTGGTTAGTAATAGGAGTCTGATTTTTGCATGAGAGTTTAATGAAAGGGTAACAAATCAATTTGATGTTCTGTCCGACAAAATACATGGGAAGTTTTCGTAATCTGACGTTCCAACTTTTTAAACTGTTCCACAATTAAATCTTCTCCTGATCCAGTGTTCCCATACATCAAAGTTTGCCCGACTAGACACTGTTAAACTATTAACAAATTTTCAGCTTGCTATTAATCAACTTTTTTTTGGTACGCGGGATCCAGGCCTATTTGAAATACAGTAGTGTGCAAAAGAAACGATCACACTACTATAATATATTACAAACAAAATCGTTTATCAAAAGCGTCTCTGAAATCAGCAAATTCTCAACTTGACTGAACTGTAACCCATCTATAACCATACATTATAAGCATAAAGGAACAATATTATAGCTCGAGCAATCAAAATGATTTTTTTAAATCATCGAGTAATAAACAAGACTATTTTATTACTCAATGAGAGCAACTTACCAAGACCAAGCACTTACCTAAATTCTCGGAAAGTATGCTATTGTCGTATCGTACTCTTAAAAATGTTCAGAATTTGAAAAAATCGCATGGCATATGGACCAAGTATGTAGATAAAAATAAGGTCCGAAAGCCGCCAGCCCTTTGAATTAAAAAGTATTCCCGGAACTACTTTATGACTACAACTACAGCTGCAAAAGGGCAGTTCATAATAAATAACATGCTCTGGCATTTTTGTTTAGATTGTTTGGAATAGGTATTAGAGTTTATAGAAATATCATTAGGTACTATTTTTAATTTTTTGAATTTATTTTCGTTGTAAAAAAGTATTATCATCAGTGGTACTTTTATATGGCACTCATTGTATTTAGGGGAGTGCAATTAGAACGAAAACATGCATTGTTTCGGAAAAATTCAAACAAGCTTATATTTTTCTAAAACTTTTTTTGTTAGTTTATATACATGTTAAAGTAAAAAGTTCTACTCGCGGATTTGGCAGCTAATTGTTTATTAATTGTTTAAACAATAACAATTGTTTTGTATTAATAATTTCAAAAATATCGTTAAATTCATCATGTTACTTTGATCAAATATGTTTCTATTTTGTTTTTGATTACACTGAATCCGAATATGGCATTGCAATTTGAAAATTCTTATACAGAAGCTCTTATACAGTATGTCTGCGTAGTTAGGAACCACATGGAAAACTTTTTTATTATCAATTTTACGAAAAAAATTTATTCTTTATAAAAGGCTCTGGATAGTCAAAAATCTAAAACTCAACCATCAGATATCAAATTTTATCAATTTTATAGTTATGTCAAAAATATGAATTTCGTTAAAGAGTAAAGTACCTTTACATTTCAGAATATCAAAAAATGCTATTATGAAAAGTTGTTTGAAATTAAAAACTAATTACATTATTCTAATCGAAAAAATTTTTAAAATTTTTTCTCAAATTACGGATAGGTACTCATCATCATTTTATTACATTTATGATAACTATTTTATTATCACTTTTACGAAAAAAAGTTATTCTTCATAAAATGCTCTCCCTGGTCTAAAATCTATGATACAACCATCAGGTATTAAGCTTTTTTAATTTTATACGAGGTATGTAAAAAATATGAATTTTTCTTAAGAGTTAAGTGCCTTTATTATTCACAATATTTTAATTACAAGGATGTAATTGAACACTAAAACAAATTTTTTTAATTCCAAACAACTTTTCTTAATAAAAATTTTCGATTTGTGAAATTTAACGATACTTTACTCTTGAGTGAAATTCATATTATTTGACATACCTCGTATAAAATTCAATAAATTTGATATTTGATGATGGCATCTTAGATTATATACGATGCAGAGTATTTTATAAAGAATAACTTTTTTTCGTAAAACTGATAATTGTTTGCTGAACATTTATTATTGTTGAAGTTTATTATTAAATGTATTTTAGGTAAGTTTTACAGAAAAAAGTTTTGATCACTTTATATAAACATTTTTTTAGCTGGTAATTTTCGGTTTTTGTATTACATTTTTGTTATCTTTCTTAATTTTCTCAAAAAGAAATAGTCTATTTTATTTCTAAAGTAAAATAATTTCGTGCATTTTAAATATTACATCCTAAGCTGTAAAAAAGCACTTATAAAACTGTAATAGATATGTTTAAACTTGAGTAATACCGTCTTAAAGTGGTGGTAATTCTATAAAACTACGAAGATGTCAATAGTTACATTTTTTAAGACGGCATATCATTTGAATTAAATTTTTGAGATTTTTTTTAAATAAATCATCATTTAGTACAAATTCTTGAAAGGTAAGTCGTGCAAAATTGAGGGTTTGATAACAAAAATAGTATTAGTTACACATTTTTAAATCTTTTTAAACAAATTTCATGTAAGGCTCATTTTCCGCCCACACCGTACTTATGCCCATACATTTTATTTCTTTTTATTATAACCATAAGATAGCTTAATTATTCTTCTTTTAGGTTCAATTTGTAAAATTTCATTTGATCCATTAGTTAAAGAATTACATTAAAATAACTCAACCGTGCACTTCGCCGTACGCTAGTTTACAGTGCGCCAATGTTTGTGAGAAGGGTGACTTTAGCGTTATAAATAAAAAATTATAGAAGATACAGATTTAATTTTAGAAAATTCTTTATATAAGGTTTTTTTTGTAAAATTTTCTGAATTTTTCAATGGTCAGGTCAGTTTTGTTCTAAAATTTATATTTTCGGACTTATTTAAAAAAACATCAAACTTCGTAGTTCATTTGTTTAATAAAAAATGAAGCATCCACTTCTCGAGTAGAACTTTTTGATATGTTGTTTATTAAACATGTCTTAATGAAATTACAGAAAGTTCTATTTTGTTTGATTTTTTCCAAAGTGAAAATCTATATGCACTCCCCTAATTATTAATTTTCTTATCTTAATTGGCAACTAACGTCTATCTCGACAAATAAGTATATCTACTAAATAAATGATTTTTCAAACTCTTTCAAACTAGTTTGACAAACAGTTTGAATTTTCAAACCTGTACAATTGATCAGTTTGACTTGACTTGAATTATTTATCAGAAGGATTGACTTGAGTTTGACTTGAAATTAAGTCAAACTCAAGTCAAGTTCAAACATTCAAGTCAAACTTATGCAACTCTAAACGCTTCCAATTTTGAACATCTTTAACAACAAAATACTTGGATCACAGAATATATTATTCTGATGTATTCTCTGCTTGGATCTTCCACAAATAATACACAATAAATAACTTTTTATTAAGTTCACGTCTTAAATCAATTATATATCAAATACACTATATTTCAATAATATTTAATCAATAACTCAACATATTCCCGATGCAATGTCAAATATTTAAAATTGTCACTGATTGTCAGTGTCTGACTGACAATATATATGCTGACAATATTATATTCGGCTGAGTGCGTTGTAAGACAAAGATAGATTTGGAAAATATTACCACGGCATTGTGTTTATTTTTTTCAAATCCTGAAAAAACTAATAAATATTTTTGAAAAATTTAAACGCAGAATGAAAGACTAAATTATTACCGAGGGCCGAAAGTCCCTTAGAATAAATAAAAAGTTTATTTTGAATGATATATTTGAAATTAAAAATCACACTAAATTTTCTCTTAGTTTTTCACCCCTGTAACTTATTAAAATAAACATTATAGAAGTTCTCAGGGACTTTCGGCCCTCGCTAATAACGTGATCTTTCATTCTGCGTTTAAATTTTTCAAAAATACTTATTAGTTTTCTCAGGATTCGAAAAAAATGAATCCCCATTTGAATAGCATTGCAGCCGAAAATACGTACCGATCCTCTTAAAAAAATCTTGATGTTAATTAATTTACAATTTGATTTTCATATTTTAATATGCTCTAAACGTAATTCTGTATTATTAATTTGTGGTAATATACCTATAGGTACTTATGTTAAATTTAGTGGATGTGTTATATTTTTATATTTGTATAATTTACTACTTATTAACAAGTTTTTCTATGACCATTTTTTGCCGAAATAGCTTTTCCTACTTTAAAAATTCCTAATTTGTTTGTTTGTCAATATTAGATAATATGTTAAACTGCGTGAGTACCTCCATCTATCAACCCTACTATTTAAGAATGCCAATCATAATAAAAATAATATTCTAATTAGGAAATAAGCCACAATTTAACTTGAAAAATGATTTTATTTAACGTTTCGACTTTCACTTGGGACGTCGTTCTCAAAATACAAAATATTAACAAATTAAATAAAAATGTTGTTGCTTAGTAAAAAAATTCTTCTAAAATTTAATTTAATCTGATTCATTCATATCGGCAATTCAAACATATATTATACATAAAAAATGAATAACCATTTTCAATTTCGTTGCAACACGAAAATACAGCCGCATCATATTCTAGTTCAATCAGAGAGTGCAGCAAGCACCTCTACCGGTTTCGAAACCGGTAACCCTTATAACCGGTAACTTATATTAATTTTTCTAATCAAGATCTGATTAAAATGGCTTTGTATTAGGAGAGTAGGTATAACAAAAATGAGCTACTTGTAATAAAATTTATTATCAGCAATTCCCTGATAGACGTCAACCAAGAAGAGAAAATTAAAAGTTCAGTTTGTTTAAGAAGAGAATCTTTGAAAGTATACTAAAACGGTCTCAACAGACTATTGTTTGTTTATTAAGCAAAAGGAGTGATTCCAATTTACCGCGCCGTAATGCTCGTTTCTAATTGGTCCAACCACAGGCAAGTTTACTCCACTGTTATTAAATTTTGACACTAATGACATTTATGAAATTTTGGCACTTCTGTCATTTTATAGGTTAATTAAGTATATCGGCGATTTTTTGTGTTTTCTGCATTATTCCTTAAATTTTTAGATTTTCAGTCTACTTTTATATAAAAACAGTTGTTTTTAGAACTCTTTAGCGATGTGTTAGTATAATATAATATGTATGGATTATCATCGAAAGCTGATATGATCAACGAAAAAAGAAGATGAATTTGGTGACTTTTCTAGTAGCTTTCTTGGGTGTGAATTTGTCTTTTTAGTTTACTCCTCTTGGTTAAAAAATCAACTATAGATACTTAGATTGTAAAAAACGGATGTACTAATATGTAGATCCTCAGTGACACTAAGGATTCCATTTAATTCCTGTTTTCTTCATTTACAATAGTTTTTGTTTTATCAGATTTATCATAATCTAAGGGTCTAGTCCGTTGAAACCGTTCTAGTATATTTTCAAACGTTTCTCTCCTTGGTTGTCGTCTATCAGGGAATTTCTGATGAAAAATTCTTATTGCTAGTAGCACATTTTTGTTATACTCCACTAGCACAAAAATCTTATTAATCAGTTCCTTATTAGAAAAATTCATATTAGTAATGGTAAAAAAGCAAATGGAACTATAAAAATAGTATAATGTCAAATTTAGTGTACTAGGAAGAATATTGTATGTTTTTATTAATATTTTGCGCACCAACAATCGTAACTACGAATTTATTTGGATATCTCATCCAATATTAATAAATTAAGGATCAGGCTAGATTAGGATTTTTTTTTTTAAAAATTATTTTTGATTGAATGTTTTCACGACCACCTAATAAAATTTCACGTAATTTTTGTTGCAACTAATGTTTGGCTTAAAGAATCACGAATAACTTACAAATTAAAGCACTTAGGTATAGGGAATGCTTAAGAAATAAAAAAGTACCATAAAATACCATTCTACAATTCTACAGGGTGTAAATGTTGCTACTAAATTAACAGAAAAACGTAATTATCTTTTAAACCACCACGTATAATATTACAGAACCATATATTTTAAGAAGGGAAACATTGAGGGGAATCCAAAAATGTAAAAATATACAGGGTGTTCCATTTAACAAAACATAAGTTTAAGTCACCCTGTCAATACGCACGCCCCTGTATATTTGAAAATATTTTTAAATTATGGTCCTATCTGTGCCCCAACTTTTCCCTAAATAACTTTTTTTCATATCTCTTATGACAAACGAGCAATTGGACTTTGTCACACTAATGCACCACCCTGTATATATTTACACTCACCGGCACGAAAAACGGGCACCTCAAAAAATGGGTCATTTTTGATGTCTCATATCACCTAAACCTGTTGTCCGATTTAAGTAATTGTTTTAATATTATGTTATTATTGCTATACAGGTAAATTTTCATTGTATACCGGGTGTACAAATCAAACTGAGTTTTTTTCTCAATTTTCACAACAACCTGTGGAATATTCTAGCCTTTATAAAATATTGAAATTAAAACCCAACTATAGCCCCAGGTTTTCTTAACATTCTGATTTTTTATTTATTTACTTATGTTGGATAGTAAAAAAGTTAGGGACTTTAACAACTAGCCATGTTCTTTATCAATACAGGGTGTTTCTAAATAAGTGTGACAAACTTTAAGGGGTAATTCTGCATTAAAAAATAATGACCGTTTGCTTGATAAACCTATGTTTGCATATGTTTTGTTTCCGAGATACGGGATGTTGAATATTGTCTTACAAACTGACGATTTATTTATTGCTCTAAAACCGGTTGAGATATGCAAATGAAATTTGGTAAGTTTTAAGAGATAGTTACTCCGCATTTTTTGACATACAATTAAGAACTTATTTTCGCCAATGGCGTGCATACGGGTCATTTTACCAGGTCATATTACCCGCATGCACGCCAATGGTGAATATAAAATTTTTAATTGTATGTCAAAAAATGCGCAATGAATACTTTTCAAAACCTATTAAATTTCATTTGTACATGTCAACCGGTTTTAGAGCAGTAAATAAATCGTTACGAAGTACAAAAACTCAAAGAAGTACCACAAAATGTATATATTATATCTGTTTGCAAGATGGTTCCTCCCAACGTGGAAGTCTAAAAGCACGAAACCCATTATGAACGCCCGGCACGGCACAGCACAGGCCGGCACGTCCAAAAACCCATTTGTAACGGCCGGCACGGCACCGGAAAAATGATCATTTGCCATGGAGACCTCGTCAGAAGAAGAGGTTATAATAGTTAGTGAAATTTGTGCTGAGATTGAAACAGACGAAAATGCAAATTTACTACGGAAACATCGGTTTTGGGTTCACGACATATTAAAAAAAGAAGAGAATATGGCGATTTCCATCATCTTTTCCCGCATAAAGATGATCCACCCAAATATTTTCGAATGTCTCAAACCAACTTTTATATTTCCATATTTCAAAACAAACAACGCGCTTTCAATTAAAAAATCAACAATATATCTGCTTACTACCAACAATTATGACGCACTTGCGCCGACTGGCCGTTCAGGCCGATCGACTTCAACGGATTTTATTCTCCTCGGAGAATTTTGGCCGTTCCGTTTGCGTGCTGGACTGTGCCGGGCCGAGCTGGCGGCTCATAATGGGTTACGTTTCATTTAAAACTATACAAATGAATTTGGACTGTCCTGTGCCGTGCCGGGCGTTCATAATGGGTTTCCTGCTTTAAGCAGGAAACCCATTATGAACGCCCGGCCCGGCACGGCATAGGACAGTCCAAATTCATTTGTATAGATTTAAATGCAACGTAACCCATTATGAGCGGCCAGCCCGGCACGACACAATCCAGCACGCAAACGGAACGGCCGAAATTCTCCGAGGAGAATAAAATCCGTTGAGGTCGAACGGCCTGAACGGCCAGTCGGCGCAATTGCGTAATAATTGTTGGTAGTAACCAGATATATTGTTGGTTTTTTAATTGAAAGCGCGTTGTTTGTTTTGAAATATGGAAATATAAAATTTGGTTTGAGACATTCGAAAATATTTGAGAAATTTTTCATCATCTTTATGCGGGAAAAGATGATGAAAATCGCCATATTCTCTTCTTTTTTTTAATATTTCGTGAGCCCAAAACCGATGTTTCCGTCGTAATTTTGCATTTTCGTCTGTTTCAATCTCAGCACAAATTTCACTTACTATTATAACCTCTTCTTCCGACGAGGTCTCCATGGCAAATGATCATTTTTTCGGCGCCGTGCCGGCCGTTACAAATGGGTTTTTGGACGTGCCGGCCTGTGCTGTGCCGTGCCGTGCCGGGCGTTCATAATGGGTTTCCTGCTTAAGCAGGAAACGGGAAACGAAATTTGGCACGGCACAGGACAGTTCAATTCATAGTTTTAAATGCAACGTAACCCATTATGAGCGGCGAGCTCGGCCCGGCACAGTCCAGCACGCAAACGGAACGGCCAAAATTCTCCGAGGAGAATAAAATCTGTTGAAGTCGAACGGCCTGAACGGCCAGTAAGCGCCAGTGCGTCATAATTGTTGGTAGTAAGCAGATATATTGTTGATTTTTTAATTGAAAGCGCGTAGTTTGTTTTGAAATATGGAAATATAAAATTTGGTTTGAGACATTCGAAAATATTTGGGAAATTTTGGATCATCTTTATGCGGGAAAAGATGATGAAAATCGACATATTCTCTTCTTTTTTTTTAATATTTCGTGAACCCAAAACCGATGTTTCCGTAGTAATTTTGCATTTTCGTCTGTTTCAATCTCTGTACAAATTTCACTTACTATTATAACCTCTTCTTCTGACGAGGTCTTCATGGCAAATGATCATTTTTCCGGTGCCGTGCCGTGCCGGCTCCTGAAAAGAATTTTTTTTATATTCAAATTACAACATAATGTCAATATAACTTATAAAAGATATAATAATGAAGTTTTTAGAACCATAGATAATGTAAACTAGTAGATTCTTCTCCTTCCTGGTCTGGTCAGTCCTTTGTCTTTGTTCCTGTATTTTTAAGCTGATGATGGCTCGGGAAGAGCCGAAACGCGTCCTTGTATGACCTTTTAATATATACATTTTGTGGTACTTCTTTGAGTTTTTGTACTTCGTTACCTCGAGAAAACATTTGAGAATGGATACTTCTCTTCATGTTAATAAATCGTTAGTTTATAAGAAGAAAAAATAGTTTATAAGAAGGATTTGCGGACCAGTGGCGTAGCTAGCCTCACAGGGGTCCCATATCAAACTTTGTCGCGGGGCCCTTTTCCACCACTGATTTGACATAGCGCTAAAAAATGTTCAACAAATGAAGCAAAAACGCTTGTATAGAATACAGTGCCAGGCATACGTTAGAGCTATAGAAAATTATGCTCATTTTCAAAGTTGATTTTTTCGTGAAGAGATTAACGGATTCCGCTATTTTTTTATTTTTAGATTTTTCTTTAAGATTTAAGCAGTTGTGCAAAGGTTTATTCAAACTTCGTTTTTCTACTTATACCGGGTGCAAGAAATGAAATGTCTTTCTTATGTTAAGTTTGAGACACCCTGTAGGGAGGACGAGGTACAAATGTGAGTATACCTACATCGGATCGTATTGTAGTCTTATGTTTTGTGGACATTTTGTTTTTTGAATCTCCCTGACATCTTTAGAAACAAAGAAAATAGGGGGTTTTACTCTTTAACACAATTTATCTGAAACAAAACTAAATTAACAATAAAAAATAACAAAAAACCATGAAATCCTTTATAAAAGGTATATTTGTTAAAATCCCTATACAGGGCTACATCATAAAACAAACATAACTAGTTTTCAATCGGTTGACAGATCATCATCAGTGTTTCTTGAATCAAACATGCTAACCACCAAAGTAAAAATATTAGGGTAAAAACCCTTTAAAATTAATACGTCATAGGAACATATAAAAATGATGTGACTTTACACATGGATGTATAAAATATCCAATGTTTCACGCTCGAGGTATCATTGAGCTAAATTTGACTTGTTCACATCATGACTGTGTGGAAGCAAGTATTGCTTCCACATGATGTATGACATCTTTGGAGATAAATTATTTTCATCGCCAGTTATTTTTACATACCGGAAAATAAAACTAAGCTGATCGTATTTTGAAATATCTTGAGTGGTATCAAATGAATAAAAACAATTTTTTAACAACTCTTTCAGTTTCTTGAGTCAGAAAATTTATAACTTCGTCTTGTTTTTGGGGGCCCAAGTAATTTGTTTTTAAGTTATTGTTTTTATCAATTAATTTAGCTAAAGCAGGACCATATTTAGCTAGTAAAAGAACCACTGACAAAACGCTGGACGGAAGGGCCGGCCGAGAACTTTATCGTACCGATCTATTATCGTTATCGTACTAGATACTGGCATTCTATAAAAATAACAAAGTTACTCGTTATTCTGATATTCTAGAAACACCTTGTATACTTGAAAATATTTTATGGTTCTACGCATCATTAATTCCTGCATTTGAGAAAATGTTCGATGCCATATTTCGGGGACACACTATAGATATATAGATTATTGCATAAATCAATAGAATATTATGGTAGGGGAGCCCAAGCTGGGATTTTTGCAGTTACTCAAGCGCGTCAGATTATTACATGGGGAGATTATTACCTTGTACCCTGAAAATGTACCTCTACCATATATTGGCTCTTAATGCAGGGGAGTTCGTTAAGGGAGGGCCGAAAAAAAATATATCCTTAGAAAAACTCGAAATCGTCAGATTAAGATAAGGTAAGTTAAGTATTCAAAACAGTGTATATTTCAAAAATCTGACGATTTGAGCGGGGCGTAAGGAAATGGCCGAGTCCCAAAGTTACACAAGAAAAAAAGCGAATATTTCGCGAAATGAATGACAGATCGAAAAATTAAAAAATACAAAAAATACGTACTCAATATTTTTCAAAAATCTATCGAATGATACCAAACACGACTTCTCACGGAGAGGGGTGGGGGTAAAGTTAATATTTTAAATACGAATCCCGCGATATTTCGCGAAATGAACATCAGATAGAAAAACTAAAAAATACACTTATTCAATATTTTTGAAAAATCTATCGAATGGCACCAAACACGAAACCCCACGGAGGTAGGGTAGGGACTTTAAAATCTTAAATGGAGCCCAAATTTTTTATTGCAAATTTGGATTCCTTACATAAAAATAAGTAACTTTTATTCGAAACATTTTTTCCAATTTAGGATCCCAACAAACATATAATAGCTGGTCAAGCTAAATACTGAGTACTGCAGCTGATTAGTAGTCGCATAAAAGTGACAAAGGCTGTTTAAGCTATTTTGCTGTTTAATATGTCGAACAAACACTGCTTCAGGTTATTTGTAAGCCCTTTTGCAGCCAATTGACTTAAGCTGAATATTAGACTGGAGAAGCGCTATTTAAGGCACTTTGTATTATAGTATTCAGCATTTCTTATTCAGCTGAATGCTAAGCTGAACTAGCGCTGCTGGAGAATTTTTGTCTACTTTTGATCAACAATGTAAAAAAACTGAACAAGAGGCTGGGGAAGCGCTATTTAAGTCAGTTCATAATACATTATTCAACCTTCTCTATTCAGTTATATTCTGGGCTGAAATAGTGCTTGTCCAGAACTTTTGTAAGTACTTTTAATCAGCAACTTTATAAAAGCTGATATAAAGCTGAAAAGGAGCTTTAATTTAATTAAATCGTTCATATTCGTTGCAAAAGGTGTATACTTAAGTTCGATGAAAAATGGCTTCTGCAGCTGATGATTTTAAGTATTATACAATTGCTTATATTTGCTATATAATTTTAATTATTTAGATAAAAGGTATACACTGTGCTTTACTTAATATTTAAAAAATATGGATAAAAAATCAATTCAAAATTAAAAAAAAAATAAAAAAATCTGGCCATTATTACCGAAAATTAAAGGTAAACCGTTCAAATTATGAAGAGTTTTTAAAAAATCTATATGCACCAAGTAGTGTTTCTTCTCATTCAAAAGCTTACGACACAGCATCATGATCAGGTAATTTTGTTTTAATTTTGTGAGTATATTTTAAATAAAAAATAATTTGTTACATAGGTTCTAAAGAACAGGAGTGTATTTCTAGCACAGCAAGTGATCTTGACGATAATCTAATGGAAACCAGTGAAACATCAGATGATGGTGACCAGTTTATTGATGAAGACATTTTTAAAACAGAAGATACTGAAACGCAATTATTGCCTTGTTCAAGTACCGAATTAGGAAATTGGGCAATCCGACATAATATTACACATGCAGCTCTAAAAGATCTACAAATAATCAAGAGTCAGTATGATTCTAGTTTATTTATCGATGCTAGAACATTATTAAAAACGCCACAAAATACGAAAAAAAGTTGTAAAGTTATACAGGGTGGAGAATATTGGCATCAAGGTCTTGACGTTTGTCTAACGAACACTTTTAAAAACTTGTCAAAAGACATGTTAATACAGCTCAATGTAAATATAGATGGGTTGCCAATATATAAAAGTTCCAAACGTCAGTTTTGGCCAATTTTATGTAGCATATATGAAATGCCTGATATACAACCTATGATTGTTGGCATTTTCCATGGAAATAACAAGCCTCTAGATATAAATGAATTTTTGGAGCCTTTTGTTGAGGATATTAAGCAGCTGCAATCAAATGGACTCTGTGTTAATGGGCATATGATTCACATAAAAATCAGATGCTTTATTTGCGATTCACCTGCACGGGCATTTATTAAAGGTATCTGTTTTTTTTAATTATATTGCTTAAATTGACTAGTTTATTTTACAGGTGTAGTCAATTTCAATGGGATTAATGGATGCCTTAAATGCACTACTGAAGGCGAATATTCTTATCTTTCTCGAACTGTTGTATTTCCTGATATAAAATGTCCTCTTAGAACTGATGCAAAATTCAGAAGTAAACATTATGGTAAGCACCATAAAGGGCAAGAGTCACCAATTTTGAAAATTTCCGAAGTTGACATGGTGCAGGATTTTATAGTAGCACATGAACTACATCTTTTAGAGCTAGGTGTGATGAAGCGTTGTCTAACAGGATGGAAAGATGGTTCTATGGGTTTCTCAAGTAAGCTATGTGCTCGTGATATTGAGAGGATCTCCAAACATTTAATATCTGTGAAACTTCCATCTGAAATTCATCGTTCCACAAGAGGATTAGATTGCCTGGCATACTGGAAAGGAGTAGAATGGCGCAATTTTCTTAATTATATTGGAATTGTTATTTTAAAAGATGTGTTGAACACTGACGTTTATAAACATTTTTTACTTCTTTTTGTTGCTGTTAGAATATGTTCTTCTGACATGTATGCTGAAAATCGTTCGGTTGCCCAATTAATGTTTGAAAAATATATTGATGATTTTAAGATTATTTATGGCGTACAATTTATTACAAGCAACATTCATAACTTAGAACATGTGGTTGATGATATTAATAGATTTGGACAACTTTTTACAATATCTACGTTCCCATTTGAGAATACATTATTTCAACTAAAAAAATTCTTGCGCCAAGGAAATAACAGTTTGCAGCAAATTGTTAATAGAATTGGCGAAAGAAATTTAATATTGAGCAATGATACAAACAAGACAAGTTTACAGCCAGAAATTAAGAAAAGGGGGAATGTTATCAAGTGCTACATTTATTCTCATAATTTTTGTTTAAGTAATGTTTTCAAAAATTCATGGTTTTTAACAAATGACAATGACATTGTTCAAATGAATTCTGCATCAGAAAAAGGTGGTAAAATATTCATACATGGAAAATCTGTTAAGAAAAAAAAATTTCTTTAGTTATCCCATTCGATCATCAAATTTACACATATATATTTGCAACATTACAAATTTAAATAATATGAAACTTTATTTGCTAGAGAATGTTGTTTGTAAAATGGTTGTTATAAAATACAATGAAAGTAAAATTGTTTTTATTCCTCTTCTACACACTATTAAAAAATAAACAAAACTTGAATGTAAATTAAAAAGTTTTTTTAATAAAAATGTTCTTTTAGTCCGTGTCTGTATCATTATTATCTTCCTCTTCAACCTCGTCATGTTCTATTATAGCATCTTCACCGTCAGCTTCATATTCTTCCATACCATATTCATCGTTATCTTCATCATATTCTTTTTCTTCTTTAAATGATTGCTCATTTTCATTAAAAATTTCATTTTCGCCTGAAATAATAATTTTTATGTTATACATTTTTTTAATATAGGTACCTTTACCTTGTCTTTGAGCAACACCTTTTCTGTTTCCACTTAAACGTTGTTTTTTGACCATTGATTTTTTTCTTCTATGTATTGAAGATTGGCGGATGCCTCCAGTTAAACTACGCTTCTTTGCATTTCTTGTAATTCCAATTATAAATTTTTTCAACAATGCCTTCGAAAAATCTTTATTGGAACTTTGGACTATTGTAAAAAACACTTCTAAAATATTTTTGCAATTTTTAATACAACATTTTTCAGTGTTGCTTCTACTTCCTCCCGTCCACGAACACTGCACCATAAATTTTTTCTCAAAAAAATAATCTACAATACTATAGCAGGTATCCAAACCATTACTAGTATCAGGAATATTACCAATATTTTTTTTTAATAATTTCTCTAGAAAACAATATCAACATTAAATTTAAAAGATTAAATGAAAACTGAAATAATATAACTTACTACTTTCTTTTCATAATTTGGATCTTTGAGATTTTCCTCTAATTGACTTAACTCCTGTGAGGTAGAAACGGCATGAAATTCAAATTGAATATTGTCATCATCCTGATGATTGTTTTTAAAATTCTGCATTGCTGACAATAATTTGGCATCAAAATCTGATTTAATTGCCGCAACTGCCTTCACCAACATATCTTTTACGCTCTCTGTTATATCATTTTTAAACTGATTAAATTTTTGCTCAATGTCATTCAACTTGTTAATAATGTCGTTTTTACTTTCTTCTCCAATCAAAGACTTATAATTAAGGGTGCAAAAAAAGTAATTAAAGTAATAATTTTAAATGTTTCCAATAAAAACTTACCTGTTCGATGACATTTAAAAACTGCGCATTTGCAATTGCTTCAGGAGAAATAATTGCCTCATCCGAAAAATTGGTTTCCAAAATTATATTTTCGCTTTCAACAACAGGCTCAGGAGTTTCTTCCGGTATGATTGGTTGAAACGAACAAAATTTTGACGATGATGATGCAAACAAAGATCCAACATTTTGTTGACTAGTGACCTTTTTTGTGTTTCTTACTTTATTTTTTTCTTTCATTTCTCCTAAAACCTCGGAATTAGTTGAAGACGTTGACGAACCTCCCGACATTTCTAAAAGTTCAGTTTCAGCTGCAATGCGATTTTTATAATAATTTCTTTTGATGCGACATATTATTTTATTCCACGTAATGTCTGGAGTAGAATTGACATCCTTTATCAGATTTTTCACGTTTTTTGGTGGCCAAAATAAAATTTTGTTTTTTATCCACTTATGTGGAACAACAGTTAAGACCGACTTTCCAGTTTCTATCGTCTCAACGATTTTAAAATGGGGTTCTGTAATAAATTAAACTAATTAAAATTTCAAATATTAACTACAATATTACATACATAAGTAGAAAAAAAGAAGTTTTAAATTTCATCCAATGCATAGGCAACTCATATTACGTTTTTATAATAAAAGTATACTTTTTATTTACCCATTATTTTAATAAGAAGATTTGTAACTTATTAGTAGTTTGTTAATATCAGTCTCCTTATATAAATAAATATATCCCAGGTTTATTCTAATTATTTAAGACCAAAATATTTCATAATAAAATAAGTTTAATACTAAATGTAAAAAATAATTAACCTAACTTTTTTTAAATGTATAATATTGATAATTATTAATATCCATTTTTACGAACACTTTATATACTTAAAGAATAAATAATAAACAACGTACTTACCTGGATTACAATTATTCATTTTGACTTAAAACTTACGCAAAATTCACTATAAAAATAGGAAAAACAAATAAATTTTGATCTCCGTTTACAGACAAGACAGTATTTTCGCGGTAAATCCAAGGAGTGTTTTGTTCTGCTAATAATCAATCTCAATTCATCTAAAATTTAGTGAATGTGGCGTTGTTTACTTTTGTAGCAAGTATTCAGAAGTTATTCAACTAAAATTCCGATAATTATTTTCAGCTTTTGTTCGACAAATAAACAGCGCTTCTTCAAATTTATTTCAGCTGTTGTTCAGCTTCCAAAGCTTTTCCTTTATACAATAAAATACACATTTTTGGTAAGTACCAGATTAGCTCAGTGGGATAGGCAGTGATATATGGATCGAGAGGTAGCAGGTTCAAATCGCACAGAAGACACTATAAAATAAAAAAAGTAAGTATTACGATTTTAAATAAAATAATAAAATAAGTGTGAAATTGAAGTTAAAAGAAAGCTAATGTCGATAATAAATCGTAATAAATATATAAAAAAAACATTTTTGTTTTATTTATAAAAAGCTGAAGAAGAGTTGAAAAATAGACTGTATAATATCTGCAAAAGCTACTTTTCAGCAAGGAAACAAATTATATAACACGTGAAAATTGGTCAAAAGCAGCTGAACAAAGGCTGAAAGTAAAGCTGTTTAGAACTGAATAAGTATTTCTTCATTTTGCAGAAGTGGTACAGTAGCAATATGAATAGCCATATAAAAGTTGAAGAAGCGCTTATAAATGCTGCTTTATTCAGCTTTAAGCTGATTATCTTCTCCTTTTTCGCCTGTTTAGAAACTGAACATATGCATAAACAAACTAATCGACTACCTTTGTTCAACATGCAAGCTTCTAAAATTAGCTGATGAAACGTTAAATCAACTTAAAATGTTTGTTGGGATAGATCGCGTTATAATCTAAAAAAAGGATTGTTGGAAGTGGAAAATTAAATTTAAAATGGGCAAGTCCCCACTAAAATGGAAAACTTTACTTAACTTTTTTTGGTTTTAGGACCTACTCTTCACAACCTAATAGGTCCCCAAAGCGCTCGAGTGAGGAGTGACTGCACATTTAGCATCCTTTGCTCCCCTACCATTATAGTCATACTTTCATTTCAAATTAGTTCATTTTTCTGAGAAATTAATAGTTTACAATATTTGCATTTCATTCTATTTCTATTACGCCAGTCAATGCGCGAGATTAAGAACAAGATATTATCTCCGAATTCTATCCTACTGCATGGATTTTAATAAAATTTTGGGAATAGCCCAATCTCCTAATCCAAAGTCTATCCTATATACTATGACACTTTTATCATGGGGGCGGTTCCCACCACTTCTCGGGGGTGGAACATTTTTATTTTCGAATTACGAATTACATAGAAAAAAAGGAAGATTTTTAAGAAAATTTAAAAATGCATTCTATAATTTGATCACATTTTTTACAAAAACCATTCATTTTAAACCCGTTCAACTTTTTGAAAGTAGAAATAACACTGTATTAAAAGGTATTGCAAAAGAAAAACAATGCATTCATATTCTGGTGGATGAGGGGTTAAATGTATGTACTTCTCATTTTTTCTTAAAGTACATTAGTCATATATTTTTTTGCACCATATCTCGCTTAGTTTGAATGTAACCGACATTTAACGGTGCCCGTTTTAAAGGCCTTTTCAAACACTACAAAAGGCGTTGGTAGCATTATACACCTATACAGAGCCAAATACCTCTGTTATTTCAAGTTGAATATACCAATTTGAGCATGCACAAAAAACAAACTCTTTTTACCTACCATATATCTTTTTGTATTATAAATAGAACATTTACGAAGGAACGAATCTCTTTGTTATTTATAATCTAAAAAAATGTTTTACGTAGTGTTTTTAGTTCGATATATAGTTTTTAAGGTACATATTCACAAAAAACCGTCCGAAAAGGTGTGATTTTTCAAAGAAAATGGCCAATTTTCAACTACGCATAACTCAAAAAGTATTGAGTTCTCAAAAAAAAAGTATAGACCAGTTTTTGCTTAGAAATAGGTTCTCTAGCCACTTCCGTGCTTATTTTGACCAACAAATTTTCCACCCCCTTGAAGGGGTGGGAACCGCCCCAAGATAAAAGCGCCATAGTATATAGGGTAGATTTTGTTTCTTGAGCTATTTCCTACTTACTGTGAAAATATCAAGTACATCGATGTAGTAGGATGGAATTCGGAGCCAAATACTCTCATTGACTGCCCTATAATAATGCTCTGCTACCTACTATCGCGTGAGAGAGGACACACACAAGATTATAGCAAAATTTCTATTTACTGTAATTTTTCGAGTTTTTGAGCTACAGCAACGAGTTTTATGTCATGGGAAAGGTAAATTTGGATTCTTTCAAAATATGTAAAAATATACAGGGCATATCTAAAAAAATTAAAGATTTTTTTTTCATTTCCGGTTCAACCGGAAGCCATATTTTGGGTAAAATTTATTGTAATAATAGATAATAAAGTACCATATATGTCCGCAGAATTTCAAATTTTAGTGTCTATTACAAAGGAAGTTACGGGCACTCGAATATTTTTTTATAAAAAATTCATAACTCCCCTCCTATGGGGAGTTAAGAAATCTGACTAATGCCATTCAATTTACCGATAGGATATCAAAAATATGTATATCAAAAAATAAACAAATTCCTTGAAGCCATTTTTGATAAAATCTAGTTCAAAGTTATGTCAAATTTTGACCCCTTAAATATAGGCAACCCATAACTTTTTCTGAAAAACGATATTTTTCTTATAGCCCCATCTTTAGGCTATATAACGACTTTTTCAAATCAAACTTATCTTATAGCCCAATAAATGACCGTTTTGGAGTGTAATTTCCAGGGGCAACTCCGAATTGCATGAAAATTTGGATTTAGGTTCTACTTACCCTCCACTTCAAAGTTGAATTTGTGCCGTTGGTTGCTTTTACTTGGGGGGTGACATTTACCCCTTCTCCGGGGGTGAAAAACGCGTGTTTAAAATAAGGTCGGAAATGGATAAATTGACTTATTTTAAGCACCTTTTGTTCTATAAAGTTTTTTACGTAAGTCAATACTTTTCGAGTTATTAGCGATTTAAAATGTTGATTTTTCGACAAAAAGACTACGTTTTCAGACCGTTTTTCCCAAATAACTCAAAAAGTAAATATTTTATCGAAAAAAATATTTTTAGCAAAAGTGTAGCCTATAAAAAAACGAAAAAAACGGTGTACTAGTAAAGTCTGCAAATTGAGTAGAAGCAAAGTTGGAGCTCATGAAAAATACGTTCTTAATTGTCTAATTCCAAATCGAATAATTCAACGCGAAATCACCGAAGAAAGAAGGGTTTTTCGGGAAAACCTTATTAACATTTTTAAAGTATCGAAAAAAGGCTTATTATTTGTTTTTTTACAAAAGTTTACAGCATCAAAAATAAACGAGTTACACTGAAAAAAAAAGTTAGCCCCTTTTTTTGGTAAAAAAAATCGTGAAACCTCCCTCTATTTAGCACCCTAAATGAAATTAATCGTTTGGCTTTACCATCTATTTTAACTGTATGTGTATTGTTTATATGATCTGTAAGTTTGATTGGTTTGAATTGCTTATTTTTAAAAACATTTGGTTTTATAGTAAAAAAAATTTTTCTAAAAATTTTTGAAAAATTTCATTTTTTCAAAATAACTTAAAAAGTATTAGTGATAAGAAAAATCTTTAAGAGTAAAAAAAATGTAGATTTTGCTATTATAAATATGCTAGTTTCATTTTGTTTCTCCATTGGTTAAGATATGGCTGTTCAAAATTTGCATACACTCGTGATTAGTGACCCATTCAAGCTTTCTCAATTATAACCATTTTAAAAATAAACACTTTAAACCGGTGAGACTGACAGATCATATAAAAAATAGATAGGTAAGTAAATTGTTTGTAAAGCGGTAGCGATTAATTTTATTTGGGGAGCTAAACACGGCGAGATTTTCATGATTTTTTACAAAAAAAAGAGGGCCAACTTTATTTTGAGCGTAACTCGCTTATTTTTAATGCTAAAACTTTTGTTAACAATTAAAACAAAGCTTTTTATAAACACTTTAAAAAGGTTAAATGGGTTTTTCCCGAAAAGTGCTTAATTTTTCGGTGATTTCACCTTGAAATATTCGATTTGGAATTAGACGAATAAGAACGTATTTTTCATGAGCTACAACTTTGTTTTTATTTGATTGATAGACTTTACTGATAAACCATTTTTTTGGGTTTTTTATAAGCTACACTTTTGCTAAGAATATTTTTTTCGATAAAATATTTACTTTTTGAGTTATTTGCGAAAAACCGTCTGAAAACCTAGTTTTTTTGTCGAAAAATCAACATTTTCAATGGCAAATAACTCGAAAAGTATTGACTTACGTAAAAAACTCTATAGAACAAAAGTTGCTTAAAATCAGTCAATTTATCCATTTCCGGTCTTATTTTGAACGTATGTTTTTTCACCCCCGAGAAGGGGTGACTGTCAAGTAAAAGCAACCAACGCCACAAATTCAACTTTGAAGTGGAGGGTAAGTAGAACCTAAATCCAAATTTTCATGCAATTCGGAGTTGCCCCTGAAAATTATACGGTATCGCCGAATTTCCCGTTCAGTTACTGGGCTATTAAACAAGTTTTTAGATCGGTAGGGAAATGTGTCGGGTGGGCGGTCGGCCATGTTGGCCGTTATTTTGAATTTGGAAATGTCAAATTCCGTATTTAAAAAAACTAATAACAAGACGCCTTCTTCAAAGAGCTCTAGCCTGTAGCTCCTTTAGGAATCATTTTCGGACTAGGTGATTTGGGTTAAACCTTAATATTTTGAACCCAGGTATCTATAGTTAAAATATTTCCAATTATTAATGAATATTGCAAAATGTATAATGTGTGTGTGTTCACAAAGAGGGGATGGCATTAGATAAACTTTTTGCCACAGATATTTGAAAGTTGAAGAATGAAGATGTCATATTAAATTTTTATTTTAGAATCTTTAAGAAATTGTATGATAATATCATTAATAGTTTTGGTATTGAAGCTTAGTAGATGTGAAATATTCAGCGGTAAACTTACATTCCGCTCCTGAAGTCTAGCAATTAGTGCTTTCGTATGGTTTTTATTAAGTTCACAATTAAAGATTATATGATTTAAATCTGCAATAGAGTAGTTATCACATGAACAGAGAGAGTTGATACGCATTCCTATTTTAGCTAAATGTGCAGGAAAATTGCCATGGTTTAATCTTAAGCGACTTAGGGATGTGGAATAAAATCGAGTAACGTGATAATCAAATATATGTGGGATATTTTGCGGAAGTTGTGGGTGTATGTGAGTGTATGGATTCCTCGAAGTTTGTACAAACTTAAGCCAAATAGTTTCCCATTTCTTTCTTAATTTTTTATGCAATTCTGGAATGTAATCGCTGGAGATTGTTAAATCTACTATTTGATTTAAAGTTGCTGAATTCTTTGCCATTTCATCCACTATCTCATTTTCTTTGATTCCGGCATGTCCTTTTACCCAGATAAAGACCAAGTCACTGCTATTATTTTTAAATCGAGCGATTGTCTTTCTAATATGGCATAACAACTCATTGTTGTATTTTTTGATTATTGGTTGTGATATTGCCTCGAGAGCAGATAAAGAATCTGATAGTATAACCGTGTCTCCAAAGTTCTGTTCAACCGCGTAAGTTAGGGCTCTTTCAATAGCATAAAGTTCGGCAGTGAAGATAGATGTACATTTAGGTAGTCTAAAAGAATTACCACTTTTTATATTAGAAACATAATAAGCGCTACCCACACTATTACATGTTTTTGAACCATCTGTATAGATGTATTTATAATTAGAAAATTCAGATAAGATTAATTTTATAATTTTATTGTTTTGGCATGGTAAGTTTCTGTATGTAGGTTTTATGATCTTTGGAAAGATTGCGATTTCCTAAATAGAAAGGTTATATATGGGTAATATTTGTTTAGTGTTAATGTTAAAGTTGTTAGTTTCTAGATAAGCATCTGTAAGAGGGGGAGAAGTTTAATTCTCCAATAAGAATTTGTTAAGTTATATTCAGTGAGACTGTTAATTTTACTTAATAATTTATGTGAGTCTAAAGCCCTGGTCTTTAATAGAAACTTATTAGACAAGAATTCTCTTCTAAGGTTTAGAGGAGGTTCCTGCGCTTCTGCTAGAATTGCAGCACATGGCGTTGACTTAAACGCACTAATACATATACGTATTGCCTTATACTGAATATGATCGATTTTTGATAAATTAGATTTTGACGATGAACCATATAAAAAGCATCCATAATCAATGACTGATCGAATATACGATTTATACAACATTAATGCTATCTTTGGGTCGGCACCCCATCTAGCTTTACATATGTAACGAAGCATGTTTAAACCTTTTTCGCATTTGTTGATAATGTGATTCACATGGAGTGTCCAGGTTAGTTTTTTGTCCAAAACCACGCCCAGATACTTATCAACATTACTTAAATTTATACTGGTAGGGGAACTTAACCTATGTCTAGTGAAAAAGGTGATGCTAGATTTCTCAGGGGATAACGTGAAATTAAAAGCCATAGACCATCTTTTTACACACTGCATTATCAGTTCCAAATCGCATAAACACTCATCATATGATTTACGGCTGCTGTATATACAGAAATCGTCTGCATACTGACTGATTTTAATTGTATTATTTGTTTCATTTAACATGTCATGCAATTCTGCAGTATAGATATTAAAAAGTACTGGATTTAGGACTGAACCTTGCGGAATTCCGACTGATAATAATCGAGGGCCGTAAATGTGATTTTCTGAATCTCGAATGAAAACTTCTCTGTCCCTATACAAATCTGTGATTCTTTGTGCGAATTTATAATTTAGACCGTATTTTATGAGCTGTACAGTTAGAATATCAATATCTAGAGTATCATAAGCCTCTTTAATATCTAAAAACAAGCATGCCGTTATAAGATTAACGGAAAGTGCATTCTGAATGTCGGAAACTAATTGAGCTAATGCTTCAGAGGTGCCTTTGCCTCTGCGATATCCAAACTGATTAATAGGTAATAAACAATTACTTTCAAAATGCAATTCCATTCTTAATTTGATAATTCTCTCAAATGTTTTTGTAATGCATGATATTAATGAAATGGGTCTGTAAGAGTTAGGTAGACTTAAATTTTTGTTGGGTTTAGCAAGTAAGCAAATTACAGTTTTTTTTAAACTTTGGTCATATAAACCTTGCAACCACCAACTATTAAAAATATTTAAAAGAATTTCTTTAGTAATTGCAGGCAAGTATTCAATCATTTTATATGTAATGCTATCAAAGCCCGGTGCTGTACTTTTAGATTGTTTGATTGCTAATCGTAATTCCTCCAAACTGATAGGCATATAAAATGATTCATTGCATGCTACATTACTATTGAATTTACTGAAGTCGATTTTATTTGATGCAAATTTGGGAATAAAAAACTCAAAAAAATCGTCCACCATATCAGCTGATATACTGTACGATCCCGTTTGATATTTTTTTTATAAATTGCCAAATTTTAGTAGGGTGCGTGTTTTTATTAATACTGCTTATGAAAGATATCCAGCTATCTCGAGCTTTTTTAGAAAATAGTAATTTAGTTTGACTAGCTACATTTTGGTATTGACAATAGTTTGTATAGTTTGAGACACGTTTATACTGGTTCAGGGCTTCTTTTCTGCGACGAAACATATAGCATTCGGTATCCCACCATATTGGACGTTGAGTTACTTGTTGTCTTGCTCTTTTTAGGGGAATAGTTGCGGATGCTGCCTCTGAGACCTTTTCCATAAAAATAGAGAAGCTTAGTAGATTGGAGTTTAGATTTTGGTTTGTACTAATTAACGAATTTTCCAGTATAGTGGAGTATGCAGACCAATCAGCTAATTTATCATTCCATTTAGATGCTGGATTTTTATTTATTATAACTCTATCCCTAATAATTTCAAATTTAAACAATGATCTGAACCTAACGCATCTGGTACGACGTCCCATACACAACAATCACTAGCCAAACTAGCAGAGCAAAATGTAATGTCTACCGCCGAAGGTAGCTCTTCTGGACGAGAAATTCTAGTTGGTTTACAATTACTGAGAACAACATAGTTATTATCATCTAAGGCTTCTACTAAATGATTACCACAAGCTTTATTAATATGAGATCCCCAAAGTGTATGATGGCTGTTAAAATCGCCACAGAAAATAACAGGAGAATTAAATTGCCGAAAGATATTTGACCAATCTGATTTAGAAACATTTAATTTAGGTGGTTTATACACCGATACTAGTATGATATTTAAGGACGGAAATTTAACTGCGCAAAGTTCTAAATCTTTTTTATGTGCAAAAGTAATAGGAAAATTTATAAATTTAATGTCTTGGCGAACTGCAATGGCAACACCGCCAAAGCCATTTGTACGATCCTGTCGGATAATCTTATACCCTTTTAGTTTAAAAGAATGGTTTGGTTTTTTGAAGGTTTCTGATAAAGCTATAACATCTACAGGATTATTGTGTAAAAAATTTAATAAACTTGGATGGTTTTTAGAGAAAGAACGAATATTCCATTGGATAACTTTAATGTTTTTACTATTGAGTGTACTTATCTTATTAGTGCATTGAATCATCAGAACAAGATTCAATATCGATTTCTGGAATTAGATTTGAAGGACTTAATATAGAGGAGATCATATTTCTAATATTTTCTTCTAAATTGTAATTGGTTTCGGATGAATCTGAATTAACTACTTGTTTAACTACGGTTATTATCTGACTTGTTAGTTTTTCCTTATATTGGATAAAGTCATCTCTGTGAGGATTTGGTATTATGGGATTATGTGAAGATTTGGTTTTTTTGATTGAAAATGGGAAGAAGTAGGCAGAGACTGAGAAATAGGTGGAGACTCCGGAGCAGATGGTTTCCGTTTTTTCACTTGTCTTTTGGGTGAAGTATTTCGAACAATGGGTTTACGTAGCAAAAAGCTAGAATTTGAAGTTTGGGACGTACTAGGGAGTGGCAGAGAGGGAAAATTAGTGGAATTATTAAGGACTGAAAATCTATTATTTGTAGAAATCTTGGCATAAGATGGATTATCATGCAATCTTTCAGCTTCTTTAAATGTAATATTTTCCCTGGCCATGAGTTGTTTGATATTTTTTTGTTTCTTATATACTGGACAATCTCTGGATGTAGAGCAGTGTTCATTATTTTGGCAATAAATGCAGAATTTTTCGCAAGAAGAGTCTGACGTATGATTTAGGCTAGAACAGTTTCGACAGTGAGAAGATTTGGTTTTACATTGCTTGGCAGAATGTCCATATCTCAAGCAATTAAAACACTGAACAACGGGGAATATATATGGTTCTACAGAGAAATTGCATAAATTAATTTGTATATTTTGAGGAAGTTCATTTCCTACAAATTGAACAATAACCATTTGTCTGTTTACATATGAAACATTACCGTCTTTATCTGTTACCTTTCGTTTCATGCGTTGAACTTGAACCACCTCTTTATTAGATATTATGGCATTTTTTAAATATTCTTCAGAAAAGTATGTGCCAATATTCCTCAACACACCCTTCTTGTGTGTAAAAAATTTGGGTATATACGCTACTAAGTTATTATTAGACATAATTTTATTATTAACTAGATAATTAGCTTTTTCATACGACTTAAAAATAACTTTAACGCGATTAAGACCAACCGATTTGATATCAAGGACATCGGATTTTATATAATTGTCAGTCAACAAAACGTGACCAATCCGGATTGGGAAAATTCTTCCCAAATGCTTACCATTACTCTCAATATATAGAAAATATGGACCTTTATCCTCAGTTCTATATCTATTATTTAAATCTATAAAATTATTTACATACCTATCCTCCTCTGCGTCCTTATTTTCGGGTGGCGAAGTGCCACCCGAGGTCTCATCCATTATATATTTTTTTAATCACTTACCTAACCTACCTATTATAAACAATAAAGAAAATTAACAAAAGGAACACTAATTAACACAATAACACACAATACACCGAGAACTGCTCGTTTGTATCGTTAAAATCAAACTATTAAAATGCGGAGAATAAAAATTCGTGTCCACGCTTTGACAGTTATTTGACAATGAAATGTATAATGAATATTGCAAAATTTAAATAAATTGCATATAGTGGAGTCACTGAAGGTTTTCACCTCCGATTTCGTTGAACCTTCATCGATTTTCATGAAACTTGGTGAGGAGTTAGAAGATACTTCAAGGAACAAAGGCGACATGATGCCAACTTGCGGTTTTACCCTGGGGGTGGAAGCCACCCCTTCTCGGGGGTGAAATTTTTTTTAATAAAAAAATACCCGAAATCGATAGAGGGGCAACTTCTAAGCCAAATTTGTTATATAAAGTTATTAGAATAAATCAATACTTTTTGAGTTATTAAATATCAAAAATTTTATTTTTTCTTAAAAAAATGCATGTTTTAAAGCTGTTTTTCACGTATTACTCAAAAACTATAAGCTTTTGTAAAAGAATTATTATAACCAAAATTAAAGATAATAAAAAATTTAATACACTCCCTACTTAAAGAACTAAACTAATGTTATTTCAGTATAAGTGAGTAATGGGTAATTGAATGTATATTTTTTTCGACGAGTACTCAAATCTAAGTATTCAAGCTTATATAACGGGAAAACGATGCATTTTATAGAAGATACTTGTCAAGCACTTGTCAAAGTACTTCAAAGTACCTATCAAATGAGCTCCAGTAGAAGTTAATAGCATTAAAATTAAGTAAGTAATGATGAAAGTAAGAGAACCCTTTCCATTTTTTCGGAAAAAGTGAAAAATAAAACATACGCCATTTTCACAAAAATTAAAATTTGTAGTAATCCTCACAGGAATTTCTTTAGGTTAACTTAGTTAATGATTTCAACAATTTTCACCGGTTTAGAATGCATATTTTTGAAAAAAAGTTACAATTAAAAAAAATCAGAATTTTTAAAATTATCGTACTTTTCATTTTCTTTTGATAATAACTTCAAAAATACTCAATATACATAAAAAATGATATTTAACTAAATTTTAGTTTTTTCTGTTAAAAATACTTTACCCATTTCACTATTGCCGTAGAGTAAAAAATAACCGAGATGGAACCGTTTAAAATTTCAATTTTGCTGCGAGAACCATGTAACCGGGGCCATTTAACCTTTTATTGTTAAAAAAGTGAGAGGTTTAAAAGACAAATTTTGACATTTTTTAATAGCTCTTGGAATCAACTTTTAAAAATTTTTTAGTTGACCTGATATCTTAAAAATTACCGGAGATATTTACAAAAATACAATAACATTTTTTGGAAAAATTTTTAAAAGATACATTTTGAAACATTTTTGGTGCATAAATTTTAATGCTATCAACTTGTTCGAGGACTTATTTGATAGATATTTCTATGAACTTTGACAAATGTTAAATAAGTTTACGTTATAAAATGCATCGTTTTGCCGATATTTAAGCTTGAATACTTAGATTTGGGTACTCGACGAAAGAAATATACATTCAATTACCTATAACTTACTTTTAGTTAACATAGAAAGGTTTTTCTAGTAAGAAATTTATTTTATTTTTTATTAGCCTCAATTTTGATAATAATAATTTTTTTGTAAAAACTTATAGTTTTTGAGTTATTTATGAAAAATCGGTTAAAAACATGCATTTTTCTCACGAAAAATTAAAATCTTTGATCTCAAAAAGTTTTGAATTATTTTAATAACTTTATATAACAAATATTGCTTACAATTTGTCCCTCTATCGAATTGTGGGGTTATATTTAATAAGATAATTTTCACCCCCGAGGAGGGGTGGCATCCACCCCCAGGGTAAAAGCGCAAGTTGGCACCATGTCACCTTTGTTCCTTGAGATATCCTCTAACCACTCACCAATTTTCATGCAAATCGATGGAGGTTCAACGAAATCGGAGGTAATAGCTCATACCCACCTTCAGTGACTGCACTAATAATACAACCTTAGGAACTAATAAGTTCTGCGTATAACACCCAAATATAGATAAAAATAATAAACCAAATAAACTCTAATAAACCAAAGTCGAAAAATAGATTTGAATTGTTGAGACTCATTGTTTGAAAACAGATTCAGTTTTTTCAAGCTAAGGGTGAATGAAATTACACGAAAGTGTCGATATCTTAACAATATACACTGTTTCAAAGCGTTTTAATAGTGAAATAATCGTAGAATATTTTGTTCAATTTTTTTAAATGGAATTTTGTTTCGACATGCCACGCTGGGGTCCCTGAACGACGGGGGCCCGTATAATTGATACGGCTGATACGGTGCGTGGTAGCTACGCCTCTGTTGCGGACATAGGTTTATGAAGCAAACGGTCATTATTTTCTAATGCATAATTACCCCTTAAAGTTTGTCGCACTTATTTAGAAACACACCCTGTATTGATAAAGAACATGGCTAGTTGTTAAAGTCCCTAACTTTTTTATTATCCAACATAAGTGAATAAATAAAAAAACAGAATGTTTAGAAAATCTGGGGCTATAGTTGGGTTTTAATTTCAATATTTTATAAAGGCTAGAATATTCCACAGGGTGTTGTGAAAATTGAGAAAAAAACTAAGTTTGATTGGTACACCCGGTATACAATGAGAATTTACCTGTCTAGCAACAATATTAGTACAGCGATATTGCTAAAGAATAAGGCTATAACATATTAAAAAAAATATTTAAATCGGACAACAGGTTTAGGAGATACGAGACATCAAAATAACCCATTTTTTGGGGTGCCTGTTTTCGTGCCGGTCAGTCTATATACATGAGTAAATTTGTTAATAATAAAATAAAGCAAAACGAAAATAATTTATTATTCTGGCTTTTGATTTAAGAAAAATATTGATTTGTGACATCAACAACTTGGCTTTATAGAAAACTTGTAATACTTGAAATAAATGACAATAGGCGGCGACACTAAAAACACCGACTATTCTCCTTAACCATAGGCAATTTACATTGCCCCAAATAAAATTTTTGTGAACATGCTCTTATTCGATTCTATAAAACGCAATAAGAACAGTATAGTTTGCGAAAATATTGCGTATTCATTTTTAAATGTAATAAATAGACTTTGACTAAAAGTAATAGACTTTGCAAAAAAAAAATTTGGTATAGACATGTGCCTGCAGGAACTAATAAAGAGGAACTGCAGGGAAACATCACTATAAAAATGATATCTGACAGCCGAATCGACTCCAAGTCAGTTTGGAACTATCTTCAGAATCTGATTCGCATCGGAAAAAGTAACAAAGTAAGTTTACTCCGGATTACTGGATATGCTGGCATTGAAGGGAACGAAAAAGCAGACCTACTTGACATGGGAAGGATAAAAGAAACATTCATAGGCCCATTGGCATATCAAGAAGCACAGCCAAAAGAAAACTATGAGACTGGGTGAAACGGATGAACCTTATCTAGCTATTGGTACGCACAAGTGGGCCTTGAAACATTCGACGGCTTTTACACATGAACCGTCAAAGAAGAGATCCACTAGATATGAATAGAATGATCTGCGAATTATCGTAGGTCACTATCACCTCAAGGGGCACATGAATAAAATCTGTGCACTATGAACAGAACAGCTTCTGTGCACTTGCTCAAAGTTGGATATAATAAGGCTATATTTGAGAATTATCAACTCCAGCCCAATGACATCATATAATTTTCAACAAATTATGTCGTAATACACTTTGTTCAGCTGGGCTGAACAGGACAACTCTAACCTAGGGATGGGCTACAATAGACCTTTTAGATCGAGTGGAAGGATGGTCAACCGCACACTCATATTGAGCCTTACCCCACGGTTCTTAGACATACTACGGTTGCCCAGATCGTCGGTGGTGGAGAGACTTCAATTTTTTACTTTACGTATTACGTCACAAGAATACAGAATCCCATATTTTTAAATGATTTTCGATCATTGAATGCGTATTATTGTGTATATATGTGTAGTATTTGTGTTATTATTAAATAATAAGACAAATAATACACATTTTATCTTATACCGGGTGGTGAATCGTAAAACGGGCAATAGGAAACTCAATGTAAAATTCTAAACTGTTGAATTCCTGCTTCCCTAATTATTTTAGACCAAAATTCATGAGAGAATATTTGTAGAAAATTGAAATCTGTATTAAAATCAAAAGTTAAAATTGTTCTATGATTTAAACGCATTCCAAAATTTTGAAAAATATAATACATTTGCCACATTTGTAAACGTTAGGCCACACGTTACTATTTAACTAACAGTGCTCACACCATTGACTGAATAAAAAATCTTTATTATACCCTATTCCACGAACATACGCCTGTTTTGGATTACTTCGACAACGAATATTTTACTGTGCAAAATAAGAAGAACGAAAGTAAATTGCAAATTACATTGTTCTTTATTGGAATAATTATTAGCGCCATTTACTTTCGTACTTATGTTGCACAGTAAAATATTCGTTGTCGAAGTAATCCAAAACAGGCGTATGTTCGTGGAATGGCCCATATTAATACTTTCTCCGCAGCTGAGGATATCTTATCAACTGTATTGCTATTAATGATAAAATAAAAATATCGACAGTTCAAAAATGTGAAAATAATAACTTCATTGTGACACATTATTGCACAGTGTGTGGCCTAATTTTGGGCTGAAAAACGTATTTTTACTTTACGCATTTTTACAAAATTTTGGAATATGTTTAATTCGTAGCACAATTTTAACAGTTGTTTTCAATACAGATTTCAATCCTCTACAAATAGTTTCTAATGTCTTTTGATGTAAAATAATTAGGGAAGCAGGAATTCAACAGTTTAGAATTTTACATCGAGTTTCCTATGGTCCGTTTTCCGATTCACCACCCGGTATATCCTAGTTTACTTTATATTTTTGTATTTGTAATTTTGGTGTTGTTTCTCGTAAAAACTTATTTTGAATTATTCATGAAATTTGTACATCGTACCTATTGTAGGAGTTTAAATAAGAATATATATTTATAAGGTAGAAAACGTTAAAATTCCATTATGTATTAACGTAATAATAATGTTGATGATATTTTAGAATGCCAGGTACAGGCTGTAGTGTGGCCAAATTTATTATAGTTTATTTTTTAACCAGGAGTACACTAAAAAGACTGATTCACCCCCAAGAAATACACTAGAATAATAACCAAATACATCTTCTTTTTTGGTTGATCTAGTCGGCCCTCAACGGTAATCCATAAATATTATATTAAATTAATACTTCGCTAGAGAGTTCCAAAAACAACTGCTTTTTATATAAAAGCAGACTAACAATCTAAAAATTAAAGGAATAACACAGAAAACACAAAAATCGCCGATATAACTTAATTAACCTATGAAATGTCACTAGTGTCAAAATTTGATAAATGCCATTAGTGTCAAAATTTTATAACAGTGGCATAGCCACCTTTACGTGGTGGCTATGACAGTGGAGTAAACATAGATGTAATAACAGAATATATTTGGCCAGTCCGAAAAATAGCATAACGCGGAGCAGTTCGGGTCGGTGGTCCATCTATTTCTCTCTACCGGCGCTTAGCTTTCTTTCTCTAGCATATGAGCCTGCCGCCTTTGTGTCACTGTCGTTCCATTACTCCCACCTCTTGGTAGATACGCTCACACTCGCACGACAGACAAAGATAGCTAGACCACCGTACTTGATATCGGCGTTACACCCCGATGCATTAAGTGGCATATGACTAGCCAGATCTATTGTTGACATATCTCTGGGAGTAAACTTGCCTGCGGTTGGACCAATTACAAACAAGCAATAGCGCGGTAAATTTGAATCACTCCTCTTGGTTAAAAAACAAACCATAGGAAACTATTATTTAAATTCTTCGACAAATTTTCAGTGTAGAATGGAGATTGAAGTCCTAGATTTCCGTAAATATTGCATGGATAAATATCAACAGTTTTCCATAATTAGGTACATATTATAATCCACATCTTTATTTCTTAACTATTTTGACTATTTTTCATACATCAAAGACATATAAATACCGATTAAGGGTAGGAGCAAAATGCAAAATTTTGACGCACGTCAAAATTCTCAATGTGTTTTAAATGTATTAATTTTTTTCGAATCCTGAGAAAACTAATAAATATTTTTGAAAAATTTAAACGCAGCATGAAAGACTACATTATTACCGAGGGCCGAAAGTCCCTGAAAACTTCTATAATGTTTATTTTAATAAGTTACAGGGCTGAAAATAAAAGAGAAGTGTGATTTTTAATTGCAAATATTTCATTCAAAAGAAACTTTTTATTTACTCTAAGGGACTTTTGGCCCTCGGTAATAACGTAATCTTTCATTCTGCGTTTAAATTTTTCTAAAATACTTATTAGTTTTCTCAGGATTCGAAAAAAATCATATTATGATTCAAATGACAGTATACTCGTGACGAAGTCGCACCCTTAATATTCATTGGTTAGTCGATCTGGGCAACCTTAGTAATGTCTAAGAACCGTGGCCTTACCCATTCTTTCACTTAACGCCTAAAAGATGTGCCAACTCAGCTTCGATTTATCTTATATTCGTCTAACAACAGTTTCAATTTAAAAAAGTTTTATATTTATATAATAAATAAGTAATCTTTATTTATATAATCGATATCTAGTCTATATTTATACAGTCTATATCTGATTGATCAGCATCTAAAATAATGCCTTCACCATCCTCTGCAGCGCTGTTATTACCTTCATTATTTTCTTCACAAACCTTTTGTTTTTTAACGTATGTACTTAATTTTGAATCATCCTCTGCTGCGACACTTTCTTGTTGTTGAGTGTGGTTGTCCAATTTGTCTACTGATGCCCCTGATTGTTGATTAGTTTTGGAGGAGCTGGATTTGATTTTATCTTTAACTTCTTTATTAGTTTTGCTATTACGAGAACCCTTATTTTGAAATGAATTATCTTTGTCTTCTGAATTATCCTCAGTTTGATTTTCAGTGATTTCTTTTTCATGGCCCGAGTTTTGAATTTTGGGGGAATTGGATTTGATGGTATCTTCAACTTCTTTATTAGTCTTGCTATAACGAGAACTCTTAGTTTGAACTGAATTGTCTTTGTCTTCTGCATTATCCACAGTTTGCTTTTCAGTGATTTCTTTTCCATGGCCCGAGTTTTTAGTTTTCGGAGAACTGGATTTGATTGTATCTTCAACTTCTTTATTAGTTTTGCTATAACGAGAACTCTTAGTTTGAACTGAATTGTCTTTGTCTTCTGCATCAACAATTTGCTTTTCAGTGATTTCTTTTCCATGGCCCGAATTTTTAGTTTTGGGAGACCTGGATTTGATTGTATCTTCAACTTCTTTATTAGTTTTGCTATAACGGGAACTCTCAGTTTGCACTGAATGATCTTTGTCTTCTGCATTATCAACAATTTGCTTTTCAGTGATTTCTTTAACATAGTCCGAATTTTTAGTTTTGGGGGAACTGGATTTGGTTGTATCTTCAACTTCTTTATTAGTTTTGCTATAACGAGAACTCTTAGTTTGTAATGAATTATCTTTTTTTTCTGCATTATCAACAGTTTGCTTTTCAGTGATTTCTTTTTCATGGCCCGAATTTTTAGTTTTGGTGGAACTGGACTTGGTTGTATCTTCAACTTCTTTATTAGTTTTGCTATCACGAGAACTTTTAGTATGAAATGAATTGTCTTTGTCTTCTGCATTATCAACAGTTTGCTTTTCAGTGAGTTCTTTTCCATGGTCTGAATTTTTTCTTTTTTGTCGGTGTTTTACCTCAGTAGCGACATCAACCACGGACTTTTTTGATTTACCCTTTGGAAGAGGAATTTCCGATATAGAGTTTGCACTGCTCTCACTGACGGAATCGTGACTTTTCTTATTCATCCCATTTTGTCCAGCTTCTTTGATTATTGAATTTTTAATGATTCTGACAGTTCTTGTAAAATTAGTCGACGCTGTATCTATCATAACATTTTTCCAACTTGTACTACTACTTTGATCTTCTTTGTGGGTCGATTTCTGGATTAATTTGGTTTTATTTTTAGCTACTGCATTCTTTTCCATTTCAGAGTCACTTTCTAATTCGTTGTCTTCTGCTGCTTCCTCACCCTCAGTATCACTAGATGATATTATTATTTCTTCATTCTGTGGACTTTCTACTATAATTGCATCTTCTTCATCACCCTCTTCATCCTCGATTTCATTACTAGGTGGGGCTGTTTCAGCAGGTTTAGTGGATTCCAAAACTAGTTGAGATTTTATAGCTCTAGCCCTGGCTTGAAGTTCCAGTAGTTCTAGTACACTCATCAAATTCTTTTGACTCATGGGGTTCGGTTCTGTTTCTTCTTTTTTGCTTTTGTCCTTTCTGTACTTTTCTGAAGCATGATCCTTGTCCTGTTTTTCTTTTTTTATCCTTTTGTGTTTATGTTCTTCTTTTATTCTGGTCCTATGTTTTTTACCCTTCTTCATTTCAGAATCTAAAAATAAAAATTTAATTATTACAAAAATAGAACACATAATATTATTCAAATTTAAAATTTCGTTGTGTACGTATCAAATTCTTCATAATCAAAAAAAGGCCTTAAGCTATCTTTATTAGAATCTATGAAGAATATGAATAGGATCCTTAATAGTAGATACATTACTTATACATCAACTATTTATTAAAAACTGGCTTTAAGCAAAAAAATCATCGGAATAATTATCCATAAACTGTAATAAAATAACACTTCAAAGTATCCAGGAAACTTTATTCAACAATATTCAAGTCTCTGGTCAAATTATTAGATGCACCATAAGAATTTATAAAAAATGTTAATTACGAGGTGATACTAAATAGGCTTTTCATATGTATCAGACAAAATGTATGTTGAATGTTGTTTGGTTGTCCATTTAATTGTCTATATATTATCACAAATAAAACATCAGTAATGAACAAATATTAGTCCTGAATCCCGCGTACTAAAATTTAATAGAAATTTATTCATAGCTTAACGGTGTTAAATCGGACAAACTTTGATATCTCGGAACACTGGAACAGGGGCAGTTTTAATTGTGGAACACGATAAACGTGTCCTCCTGACAAGTTTATGATTGTGAAAAATAGCAAGTTGTGCAAGTTTTTTTTAAGATTATTCAATAGCCAACATTATATATAATATATGAAAAAATGTTTGTTCGACAAAAATATTAGGCAGTTTAATGAGTCCGACATGTAGAACATGTCACATGATAGGAATTATGTTGGTAATAAATATCAGTCTGATTTTTGCATGAGAGTGTAATGAAAGGTTAAAAATCAATTGGAAGTTCTGTCCGACAAAAGTAGATAATGGGAAGTTTTCGTAGTCCGACGTTCTAAACCTGTAAGATATAGACAAAAATGCTGGTGATAAATAGCATGATAAAATTTTGATTTTTTTATGTACACATTATATTTTGAAACGCCAAAAGTTATATGTGAGACAAAAAGTTTGGGAAAATAGAAGGAAATAAATCAAAAATCATTTTTTCAGAATGGCTTAGTTGCATATTGATAAAGCTACACTGGGGTGCAAAATTAACCGGACACCTTAAAAATGGGTCATTTTTGATGTCTCGAATTTTCTAAACCTTTTGTCCGATTTAAGTGATTTTTTAATATGTTATATACAGAGAGAGTCTGTAAAGTGGAATAAATTCAATATCTCAAATACTAATTGTTTTTTTGGAAAATGCTCAGACCCGTCGATTAGTATTTCAAATTGTCCTTTTTGACATTCAATAAAAATGTATACAGGGTGTCCCAATTTAGAGATATGACGTCATCGTCGATTTTCTTAAATGGCAACACTGTCATTTTGATAGCTAATTTGATAGGGTTTGTAAAGTTATACATAACTGCAAAATATCAAATTTTTATTCTCTACCATTTACAAGATAATAGAAAATAACAAAGTTATATCTGTAATTTGGAATATATTCAATAATTAAAATACTAACTGTTTTTTTGAAAAATGCTCAGACCCGTCGATTAGTATATCAAATTGTCATTTTTGACATATAATAATAATGTATACAGGGTGTCCCAATTTAGAGATATGACGTCATCGTTGATTTTCTTAAATGGCAACACTATCATTTTGATAGCGTGTGCAAAGTTATACACATCTGAAAAATTTCAAAATTTTATTCCCTACCATTTACAAGATAATAAAAAATAACAAAGTTATGAAGAACAAGAAGTAATCAAATAATAATTGAATTTATTTATTTCAATTAAGCAAATGCTCATAACGTTGCCCATTGACAATTTGACAATAATTGAGGGCAACATTATGAGTTTTTGCTTAATTTATTGAAATAATTAAATTCAATTATTAGTTGATTACTTCTTTTTCATAACTTTGTTATTTTTTATTATCATCTAAATGGTAGAGAATACAAATTTGAAATTTTGCAGTTGTGTATAACTTTACACACCCTATCAAAATAGCTATCAAAATGACAGTGTTGCCATTTAAGAAAATCAACGATGACGTCTTATCTCTAAATTGGGACACCCTGTATACATTATTATTATATGTCAAAAAGGACAATTTGATATACTAATCGACGGGTCTGAGCATTTTTCAAAAAAACAGTTAGTATTTTAATTATTGAATATATTCCAAATTACAGATATAACTTTGTTATTTTCTATTATCTTGTAAATGGTAGAGAATAAAAATTTGATATTTTGCAGTTATGTATAACTTTACAAACCCTATCAAATTAGCTATCAAAATGACAGTGTTGCCATTTAAGAAAATCGACGATGACGTCATATCTCTAAATTGGGACACCCTGTATACATTATTATTGAATGTCAAAAAGGACAATTTGAAATACTAATCGACGGGTCTGAGCATTTCCAAAAAAACAATTAGTATTTGAGATATTGAATTTATTCCACTTTACAGACTCTCTCTGTATAACCTTATTCTTTAACAATATCGCTGTAATCATATTGTTGCTAAATATGTAAATTTTCATTGTATACCGGGTGTACCAATGAAACTGTGTTTTTTCTCAAACTTCGCATCACCCTGTGGAATATTCTAGCATTTATAAAATACTCAAATTAAAACCTAACTATAGCCTCATGTTTTCTCAACATTCTGTTTTTTGATTCATTCGCTTATGTTGGACCGTAAAAAAGTTAGGTACTTTATCAATTAGCTATGTTTTTCATCAATACAGGGTTTTTTTTTAAATAAGTATGGCAAACTTCAAAGGGTAATTCTACATGAAAAAATAATGACAGTTTGCTTTATAAACCTATGTCCGCAAAGTTTCTGAGATAGAGGGTGTTAAAATTTTTCTTACAAACCGACGATTTATTTATTGCTTTAAAACCGGTTGAGATATGCAAATGAAATTTGGTGAGTTTTAAGACGTAGTTATTGTAAATTTTTTCACATACAAGTAAGATTTTAATATTCACCACTGTCATCAATTTCACACAATATTCACAATGGAGAATAATAAATTCTTACTTGTATGTGAAAAAATGTACAATAACTACGTCTTAAAATACAGCAAATTGCATTTGCATATCTCAACCGGTTTTAAAGCAATAAATAAATCGTCATTTTGTAAGAAAAATTTCAACACCCCCTATCTCGGAAACGAAGCATTTGCGGACATACCGTTTATAAAGCAAACTGTCATTATTTTTTTATGCAGAATTACCCCTTAAAGTTTGCCATACTTATTTAAAAACACCCTGTATTGATGAAAAACATGGCTAGTTGTTAAAGTACCTAACTTTTTTATTATCCAACATAAGCGAATGAATCAAAAACCAAAATGTTGAGAAAATATGACGCTATAGTTGGATTTTAATTTCAGTATTTTATAAATGCTATAATATTCAACAGGGTGATGCGAACTTCGAGAAAAAAACACAGTTTGATTGGTACACCCAGTATACATTGAAAATTTAACTGTTTAGCAACAATACTATTACAGTGATATTGTTAAAGAATATGGCTATAATTTATTAAAAAAATCACTTAAATCGGACAACGGGTTCAGAAAATTTGAGACATAAAAAATGACCCATTTTTAACGTGTCCGGTTAATTTTGCACCCCAGTGTATTTTAGTTGTATGTTGTTATGTTGTTATTTTTTATATTCACATACTTGCATTTGTATATACATACACGCACATTCCAAAAACAGTGAGGTAAGTATAAATGTATGTATATATTTAAAAAACTTGTTATTTTTTTTGGGTGGAATTTGCTGTAGATATCTATCATATTTTTAGGGTTCTCAAAATGATAAAAGATAATGTCATAGAACATGTGAAAATAATCTCTTTTAGGGTTTTCTAATTAGGCGTATCAGAAAGTATGGAAAATTTCCTACCAAAAAACGTTGTATGCATTTTTTTAATAATCAAATCTAATCCTGTAAAACGAGGTTGAAAATGTGAAGAATGTAAAAATTCGGTGCTTATCAGCATAGACGTAAATATGACACATGATTAGAAGTATGCGAATCAATCCGCATTAACATTTTGGTTTTACAATAATTGGTTGTGTGACTTGGCATCTTCTACAATTTTTCTCCATTTGTTCCTGTTTTTGCTTATGGTTACCCATTCTCTGACTCCCATCTTCTTAAGGTCCTCGACTATCTGGTTCTCCCATCTAGTTTTGGGTCTTCCTCGTGGTCTGCCTGATACTGGTCCCCATTTGGAAATTTTCTTGATAACGCCTTCTGGATTCCTCCTTTCTATATGTCCCATCCATATGAGTCTGTGTGCTTGATAAATCTGACGATGTCTTCTCCTTTCAGAAGTTCTCTTACTTCGTGGTTCATGAGTTTTCTAAATTCATCATTACCTAAGTTTAGTGGGCCTGCTATACTCCGAATTATTTTCCTCTCTAGGATCCTCAATCTTTCTTCTCTTTCTGTGTCAGACACATTCCTACAGCACCACATGTGATTATGGTCTACTTACTGCTTTGTAAATGTTCAGTTTAGTATTCTGAGTAAGTTCTTATCTTTGAGGAAGTTAATATATTTCCAGTAGGTTCCGCTTCCTGCCTGGATTCTTTCATTAATTACGATGCTTCTATTATTAGTTCTATTATGAGAGACACATACACACACTCAAATAATGAAGGTGGTGGATATGGAGCCATGGGCAACTCAGTCTTATTTTGAGTGTGCACTAATGGATATCTTGTAAATACATATATAAAAATAATTAATTACCAACAAGTAATACCAAATATGCGATGATTAAAAAATAAAAAACATTAACCTTGATCCAATTCTATAATTTCCAAATCATCATCACTAATGTCATCTAAAGATATAATATCATCAGGCTGGTCCTCTGGATCAGTTGAACTACTTTCCTCATTCAGATTTTGTCCATTGAAAATATATTTTAGCCTTTTATTAGATATGCCTAGGAGTTCTTCCAACAGCATTGAATTAATTTCTTCATTGTCCATACTCTATAAGATAATATATATTATATATATTAATTTTACAATAAAAAAAGAATGTATTTAAAAAGTACATGACAGGACAATAGTGCGCTTCATAAAAAAATACTCTTTTGTTTATTATGTGTATATCAATTTGCGTGCATATAAATCGGCCCACTTAAAATTTGGTAATTTTGATGTCTCGAATTTCCTAAACCTGTTGTCCGATTTAAGTGATTTTTTAATAATTTATAGCCTTATTCTTTAACAATATCGCTGTAATAATATTGTTGCTAAACAGGTAAATTTTCATTGTATACCTGGTGTACGAATTAAACTGTGTTTTTTTCTTAAAGTTGACATCACCCTGTGGAATATTCTAGCATCTATAAAATACTGAAATTAAAACCCAACTATAGCCTCAGGTTTTCTTAACATTCTGCTTTTTGATTTATTCGCTTATGTTGGATAATAAAAAAGTTAGGTACTTTAACAACTGGCCATGTTCTTTATCAGTCCAGGGTGTTTCTAAATAAGTGGGACAAACTTTAAGGGGTAATTCTACATGAAAAAATAATGATAGTTTGCTTTATAATCGTATAATCGCAAATGCTTCGTTTCCGAGATACGGGATGTTGAATTTTTTCTTACAAACTGACGATTTATTTATTGCTTTAAAACCGGTTGAGATATGCAAATGCAATTTAGTGGGTTTTAAGACGTAGTTATTGCGCATTTTTTACATACAATTAAGAATTTTATATTCACCACTAACGTGCATACTGGTAATATGATCGGTCTTACAGTTTGCCATACACCATGTATTAATGGAAAACATGCCTAGTCGTTAAAGTATGTACCTAACTTTTTTATGGTCCAATATAATCGAATGAATCCAAAAGCAGAATGTTGAGAAAACATGAGGCTAAATTTGGGCTTTAATTTCAGTATTTTATAAAGACTAGAATATTCCACAGGGTTATTGATTCAGTCAATTTGTACCCTACGAGCTCCCTAGTGGGAAAGTTTTGGGGTAGTTCTGATTTCTTTCATTATATATGGATTTTGGGATGCTGAATCTGAATATGAGGTTTGCGAACAAAATTTCTTGCCGAAACATTGAAAAAATCGCGAAAAAAACGAAAAATTTCAGCTTTATTCCGCTTTTTTGCGCAAATCTCGAAAACTATTAACTTTTAGTAAATGGTCTGTTAACAGAAATTAAAGTACTTAAAATTATCTACAAACATCACTATTTACTTGATGGATTCGACCGTTACTTGATGGAAGTTCATTTTATCTAACAATTAAACACTGAAAACGTTTGTTTTCTATACTTCCACAAAATTTATTATAACTAAGTGACTACAGCTGTTTCGGCGGAGTGCCTTTCTCAAGTGATATAGTTTACAATGTGTTTGCCTTTTTAAGTCTTCAACTGAAGAGGTTGAGGAGTGGGGAGCTGTTTGTCTCGAGTTGGTCATTCAGAATTATATCTGTATTTTTCAGTTTATTAATTTCCATAGATTCTAAAAAAGATAGCTTAAGGCCTTTATTTTGAATATGTAGAATTTGAAACTCTTCATTGAAAGAATGATTATGATCTAGAAGGTGAAGTGCGTATGTAGAAGTGTCTGTTTTTCTATTGTTGAATGTCCTTTTGTGTTCTGCTATCCGTTTGTCAAAAGTTCTGCCAGTTTGACCGATGTACGTTTTCGGACAGTCACCACAAGTTAGTTTGTACACACCACTCTGTAGTGGCTTTCTCTTTCGGCTTTTATTGTTCTTAATATATTTGCTTAAGTTGTTGTTAGTTCTGAAAGCTGGTGTTATTCCTTTCTTTTTTATGTATCTGGCTATTGTTGTTGTTATCTTACCAGTATATGTGAGAGAGCAGAAGGTACTGGGTTCTTTCTGTGGTGGTGGATACACTAATTTCAGGGCTTTCTTATGGAGTTTTTGGTTTAAAATTTTGTTAACTGTTTGTTCGTTATAGCCGTTGTTTACTGCTATTTGTTTAATGATGTTTAGTTCTATCTCGAAGTTATTTTTTGTCATGGGAATTTCTATTCATAATATTAATAATATTCATAATATTAAGGTATTTCTGTTCTGTTGGATTTAGTATTGATTTTGAATTTTCAATGGCTAGTTTAATTTGTTTTCGGTATTTTTCTGTGGGGTCTTTGTTTAGTTTTATACTGTTTTGGTTAGTTAAAAATTCTATTGTTTTGTTATTATAGTCTCGTTTGTCGATAGCAATAGTAGTGTTACCTTTGTCTGCTTTTGTAAATATTATGTCATGTTTTATTGATTTATTTTTAATTGAAACGGCTATTTGGTTTTCTCTGAAACAGGAATTATTAGTTTCACTACATACATCAGTAATAGATTTTGCAATGATGCTTTTTTCTATGTTTTTGACAGTTTTGTTTAACGCTACTTCACATTCTACACCTAAATATTCTAAATTTTTTTGATTATTATGTTGAGGCAAGTTGTGTTTGAATCCTTTCTCTAAAAGTTCTATTTCACTATTATTGAATTTAGTATCTGTTAAGTTTATAAATCTATTGAAAAAACTATGATTTGAAAAATTTGTTGTATGAGTATCGAGTTTCTTACTATTGCAAATTAGATTATTTAGTTTTTTACATTGTGTATTAAATTTTTTGTCTATTATATTATCTACTTCAGTTCTTACTTTAGAATCTAGGATGTCAAATTCTATATTATCTAATCTATAATGTAATTCTGAATGACATACCTTAAACGGGATAGGAGCACCCAATACAGAAAACGAGATATTATAGCTGTTTATCTTAAGGTATGTCATTCAGAATTACATTATAGATTAGATAATATAGAATTTGACATCCTAGATTCTAAAGTAAGAACTGAAGTAGATAATATAATAGACAAAAAATTTAATACACAATGTAAAAAACTAAATAATCTAATTTGCAATAGTAAGAAACTCGATACTCATACAACAAATTTTTCAAATCATAGTTTTTTCAATAGATTTATAAACTTAACAGATACTAAATTCAATAATAGTGAAATAGAACTTTTAGAGAAAGGATTCAAACACAACTTGCCTCAACATAATAATCAAAAAAATTTAGAATATTTAGGTGTAGAATGTGAAATAGCGTTAAACAAAACTGTCAAAAACATAGAAAAAAGCATCATTGCAAAATCTATTACTGATGTATGTAGTGAAACTAATAATTCCTGTTTCAAAGAAAACCAAATAGCCGTTTCAATTAAAAATAAATCAATAAAACATGACATAATATTTACAAAAGCAGACAAAGGTAACACTACTATTGCTATCGACAAACGAAACTATAATAACAAAACAATAGAATTTTTAACTAACCAAAACAGTATAAAACTAAACAAAGACCCCACAGAAAAATACCGAAAACAAATTAAACTAGCCATTGAAAATTCAAAATCAATACTAAATCCAACAGAACAGAAATACCTTAATATTATGAACCCACAACCTCCTAAATTATACTCTTTTATTAAACTACACAAACCTGACCACCCAATAAGACCTGTAGTTTCTTTTTATACAGCTCCGTCATATAAACTTTCAAAAAAACTGTCAGATATTATTACAGAATACACTAAATTTTCACCTAAATTCACCGTAAAAAATACACTAGAACTAGTTAATAAAATACAACATTTTCAATTGCCCAACAACTCCAGACTAATTTCATTTGACGTAAAAAATCTTTTTCCACCTACCTCTACCGAAAGTATACTTTTCCGGACCTGATTGTAGGGAGCAAAGTTGTACTTTTCCTCCCTAGGGAGGAAAATATTTTTCCTCCCTAGGGAGGAAAAGTAAAAGTGACGTCATGATATTTCATTCATGAAATATAACTTATTGACGCCCTGTATAAGATCTATTTTCTATTACGAAGTATCTGTACATTTTAACGTTTATTTATAAAACATCCTGTATTTTGCAGAATGGTAAAAAACAGTAAATTGTTATTTTGATTTAACAATGTTTACATTAATAATTTGACTTATATTTGACAGTTGACAGTTATATTGTACCTACTTGTTGTTTTGGTTCTAATAAATTTTGTTGGTTAGTTACATAAATAAATTAAGTAAAAATGAAAAAATTACTGTTATTTGAGGAAGGTGGAAAACCCATATGTATAACATGGGAGTAAAGTGCCTTTTCCTCCCTTGAATGATTACTGCCCTCCGCTACGCGTCGGGCAGTAAACTTCATTCTCGGGAGGAAAAGTTACACTTTCCTCCCTTGTTATACAAATAGCTATTTCCTAGTGTTCCTCCTACAGAAACTTTTGTTTTAGTTAAGAATCTTTTAGACCATAATAGTACAAATCCGATCATTGCATCTGAAATTTTACACCTTCTTGAAATTTGCATAAATCAAGACTATTTTGAATTCAATAATCAAATATACACAAACAACAGTGCAGGACTTATTATGGGTAATCCTCTAAGCCCATTGCTATCAGATATATTTATGAACCAACTTGAAACAACAATTTCTAAACATCCCGTATTTAAACAGTTCGTATATTGGTGGAGATACGTGGATGATATACTAGTATGCTTTACAGGAACTAACAGACAACTTGACCAATTTCTATCATATATTAATTCACTTCATAATAATATTGAGTTTACAATAGAAACAGAACAGAATAACTCCATACACTTTCTAGATGTAACGATTTCCAGACTACACAACAAACATGAGTTCTCCGTATATCATAAACCTACCCATACTGACACAACTATACACAATTCATCATCCCATCCTACACAACACAAATTAGCAGCCTACCATAGCATGATACATATACTGACAGAAATTCCCATGACAAAAAATAACTTCGAGATAGAACTAAACATCATTAAACAAATAGCAGTAAACAACGGCTATAACGAACAAACAGTTAACAAAATTTTAAACCAAAAACTCCATAAGAAAGCCCTGAAATTAGTGTATCCACCACCACAGAAAGAACCCAGTACCTTCTGCTCTCTCACATATACTGGCAAGATAACAACAACAATAGCCAGATATCGGTCAAACTGGCAGAACTTTTGACAAACGGATAGCAGAACACAAAAGGGTATTCAACAATAGAAAAACAGACACTTCTACATACGCACTTCACCTTCTAGATCATAATCATTCTTTCAATGAAGAGTTTCAAATTCTACATATTCAAAATAAAGGCCTTAAGCTATCTTTTTTAGAATCTATGGAAATTAATAAACTGAAAAATACAGATATAATTCTGAATGACCAACTCGAGACAAACAGCTCCACACTCCTCAACCTCTTCAGTTGAAGACTTAAAAAGGCAAACACATTGTAAACTATATCACTTGAGAAAGGCACTCCGCCGAAACAGCTGTAGTCACTTAGTTATAATAAATTTTGTGGAAGTATAGAATACAAACGTTTTCAGTGTTTAATTGTTAGATCACTATTTACTTTTTTTTCAGACGAACCGTTCGGCTTAAAGTACAAGTTGAAAATTGCCAATTTTTAACGGTCTCGGGAAAACCCACTTTTTACATTCCAAAACTTTATTTTTTTTATAATGCTGTCATTTGATAAATTTCTCCTAGTTTTCTGTGCAAATAATAAATGCTAGTTCATAATATGAATATGGTATGTCTCTTCTCACAGCTTCCATGAATCCATTCCATCCTAAAATACCGAGAATGTCTCTGCTTTTGCCTTAGAGCCACCGAAGATCAGGCACAGATGTAGTCACAGTTTCAGTTGATGTGAATATTCCCTTCGCATCTTGATTTCTGATAAATCTTGAGGTTTTGTCCTTTCAAAATGTATTAGTTGAACAGCTCTCTGACTTCCATAAACCTCAGGTGCGGGTTTAATTTTTAGCCGAGGAATGGATTGGTTAGGAGCTATTGCATGTTTTGGTGCAATACAAGAAATGCCACCCATGACGTAAAAAGTGTGGTATCCGTCGATTGTATGTACGTTAATCCTTTCTCTCCCAATGCTGTATATATATGTTTTTGAAAAAGTGGGTCTGTATTCCCAGCCGCCGTATATATAGGTACGTTCAAGGTGTTATGGTCTCAATTTACCAAAGCCGAAAATATGCGTTGCTTATAAAATTTTAGACTCACTGGTGTCCCAATGCCGTAGAAATATGTCCGAAAATGTTAGATTATTGTTCCCAAAGCCTCAAAATATTGGCACCTAAGACAGGTTACGCGGACCCATTGCAGTATATATTTGTTCACATATTTTAGATATATGCTATATTGTAGCACTGGTGGCAACGCTGTGTGCAAGTACTTGGAAGGGAAACGAGAAACGACCGTGCGCGAGTCGCGGAGAAATATTGCAACTATCTTAAATAATTCATATTGTCAATTGAAATTGTCAAATTGACGTATATTTCATACCTTCTGTCATTGAAGCAGAAAAATTATATATTGCTCCACAATATTGATATGATATACAATTATTATTTAAGGTAAATTTAATTAATTGTATTTTACTTGCAGTACTGCATTTTAATAACTAATTTTATTTACTACATACAATTGTTAACGTTTGCATAACATAACCTGCATCTTATTTTTTCTTCTTATTCTTCTTCTTTTTTTTGTTTTTGGTTTCGCTGCAAGGCGATTACCAGCACGATTTATTCGCGGTGTGCAAGTACTTGGAAGGGAAACGAGAAACGACCGTGCGCGAGTCGCGGAGAAATATTGCAACTATCTTAAATAATTCATATTGTCAATTGAAATTGTCAAATTGACGTATATTTCATACCTTCTGTCATTGAAGCAGAAAAATTATATATTGCTCCACAATACTGATATGATATGCAATTATTATATAAAGGTAAATTTAATTAATTGTATTTTGCTTGCAGTACTGCATTTTAATAACTAATTTTATTTACTACATACAATTGTTTACGTTTGCATAACATAACCTGCATCTTATTTTTTCTTCTTATTATTTTTTTGGACTATGGCCTTGACAATTATCCAGCAACCAGGACTAATATAATTGGCCAATATAATTAAAAGTGCGAATAAAAGTACAGAGCGTAGAAATAGAGGTCGCTTTGGCGAACTTGCACGGTCCCAATAGGCGACCTTGACGTGTCTGGCTCTAAGCCATACCAAAATCGCTGACTATGTTCTTGTAAGGAAGCTTTTGATGAGGTGTGATGATTATAATTAAATGAGATTAATTGGGTCAGGTTAAGTATGATTAAAAATTAAAACATAAATTAAATGACAAATAGCAACATATAACACGAATACATATAAACAGTTGAGCCTTGCAATTTGTAAGCTTATTTTGTTAATTGCTAGAAAACTCAATGCAGTTTATAAGCTTATTTGGTTAATTGCAAGAAAACGCATAATTACATTGACTGATTCTTCCGTTAAGGAACTTAGAATATTGTATATAGAGAGCGGTGTTTTGAAGTTCATGGAAATGAATTTTGTGTATATATCAAAATTAGGAATCACATTAATCGGGCATTCAAAAAAGATGTGGTTTAGATCCTCGAGGCGACCACATTCACAAAAAGGATTATCTTTTATATTCATTTTATACAGATGTTGTTTTGTTAAACAATGGCCTGTGCGCATTCTAATGATGGTGGTAGTGTGTCTTCTATTTCTATATGGAAAATTTGAATACCAAGGTTTTGTGGGAAAGAAGTCTTGAATTGTTTTGTATTGCGAAGTCTTCTTCTGGACTAAAGATTTCCATTTTTCTTGGTACTCTTTTATAATTTTTCCTCTGATGACTGATAGGGCATCCTGGGAATCCAGTTGTACTTCCATTGGTACATTCAGGTCTCTTCCTATTTTTGCCAGTATGTCAGCCTGGGTGTTACCAAATATATTAGAGTGTCCAAATATATTATTTTTTTGGACTATGGCCGACAATTATCCAGTAACCAGGACTAATATAATTAAAAGTGCGAATAAAAGTACAGAGCGTAGAAATAGAGGTCGCTTTACCGAACTTGCACGGTCCCAGAAGGTGAAGCGTTTGTAGCCACAGAAAAGACCAGAAAAAAAGAAGCGAATCGAGATACATATGTGCAAGATGCGGAGTCGGCCTTTGCGTAGTGTCATGTTTTGAGGAATACCACACAAAAGAAAACTTTTAATGTTAATTTACATTACATTATTTTTTTTAAGTTAGTTTCATTTTTTCAAGTTGGTTTTGCTCTCTGATGAGTATTTTTGAAAAGAAAACGTTTAAGTTGGTTAAAAAAACTCATAAAAAAACATGTTTTGGCCCTTTATTTGTTTATTTATATGCGACGTATGGTTCCATGACATCTCGTAACGCGACAGTTCGTAACCGGACAGTTGGTACCGGACAATACGTAACAGAGACAGTTCGTAACGGCGACACTTCGTAACGGCGACAGTTCGTAACTATACAAATTCGTAACGGACAATTCGTAACCTCAAAATTGAATTAGTCTGTTTATTGTTGTTAACGTGGAAACTAACTGTTATTACAGTTATAAATGAAATTATGTTTATCAATTTAACGAATCAGTATCAGGATAAACATTTTTAAGGCATTTCATATTTCGTGTTTCAGAATATAATAAAAGTAATTAAACCAAGTATTAAAGTATTACAAGCCATCCCTCTTATCAACTATAACCGTTGATTGAATGCCCCAAAGCTATTACCAATCACAAGATTTATTATAATAACAGGTAATTATAATCTTTCCTTTACAAAATATTTATTTAAAAAGTTTGGAATGTCTAAAGACGGTTGTCAGATTAAAGATTTCAGGAATTAAGTACTTCATTGTTCCTTTGTCTAGGTATATGCAAATTTAAGGAACGATAAGAGTGATAAAATTTGAAAAATAATGTTAAAAGTTTCTATGTATTTAAATATATTTGTTTGTGTTTAAAGACTTTTAAATATTCTGAAACACGAAATATAAAATGTGTTAAACATGTTTATCCGTACTGATTCGTTAAATTGATAAACATAATTTCACTTATAACTGTAATAACAGTTAGTTTCCATGTTAACAAAAATAAATATAATAATTCAATTTGGACGTTACGAATTGTCCGTTACGAATTTGTATAGTTACGAACTGTCGCCGTTACGAACTGTCGCTGTTACGAATTGTCCGTTACCAACTGTCCGGTTACGAACTGTGGCGTTACGAGGTGTCTGGTCACGGCGACGTATATATAAGGCAATGGGACTCTAAGCATGAAAAAGCTTTGGGATTGAGAGACCAACATGCAAATTAAGGCCTGGTATAGAAAGGGTTAAAATCAGCGTTTTCGTACACCTGTTGTGTAAAGCACGGCTGGTCAATTTTCTCCGGATCGCCTGCGATTACTGACACTTCCAGATAAGCAACGCGCTTGCTCAAAGTCTTGTAGCGGTAGTAAGGCCGAGATAGTTGGTCTCACCATTCCTTGCAGGGTTGGCCGTTTTCTCTACAAAAAGTACGGCTCAAGAAAATAGGTTGATATAGTTTCCTCTTTGCGGTATGGTTCATCCTATACAGAAGCTGTTCGCCTGGAAGTGTCAGCATTCACAGGCGATCCGCAGAAAATTGACCAGGTGCACGATAACGCTGATTTTAACGTACATACAATAGACGAATACCACACTTTTCACGTCATATGTGGCATTTCTTGTATTGCACCAAAACATGCAGTAGCTCCTAAGCAATCCATTCCACGGACAAAAAAGAAACCCGCGCCTGAGGTTTATGGAAGTCAGGGAGCTGTTCAACTAATTCATTTTAAAAGGACAAAACCTCAAGGTTTATCAGAAATCAAGATAACAGATCCGAAGGAAATGTTCACACCAACTGAAACGGCCTCTTAGGATGGAATGGACTCATGGAAGCTGTTACAAGAGACATACTATACCTATGAACTAATATTTATTATTTGTACAGAAAACTAGGAGAAATTTATCAAATGACAGCATTCTAATATAGTCCATTAAAATGTTACATTTTTTAAGCCGTACCTTGCATTTGTTAGAGGAGTCAATTTTATTACTTTAATGTATAGGGGGGATCAGTAGAAGCTTAAGTTCAAGTTTTTGGGGTCGCCACCCTTGTCCCCCGGCCGCCATCTTGGAAATGGGGTGCAAAGGAGTTTCGCGCTATATCTCGTAAACTACCAACCCTACGGAAAATCTAATTAAACATAAAATGTAGCAAATTAAATTTTCTACAATTTTGTTTCTATTACTTTTTATCGTCAAGTGACCAACAAAAAAGATATAAACAAAAATACGTAAAATTTTTTTAACAAGTTTCTTTTGGAGATTATAACTTTTTTTCAGTTCATTTTAAAATAAAATAACATTTTAGCAACTTTGTAGAGGGTTTTTCAGCGAACAATTTCCATTATAAATTTGTTTAATTATTTATTTATATAGGTTTTACAGCGCTCCAAACTTGACCAGATTTTCGAATGCTCATAGGGATACAATAAAAACAAAAGTTAGGCTTACTTTTCTATCTATACATATTTTTTATTTATACAATTTATTATGATTTTAACATTGCTATACTATTATTAATCTGTTTTTGACCTTTCTGTCCATTATAAAACTTATAACCCTAAGCATATATAGAAAAGGCCCAAGAAGTTGTTTGAGGACAAATTCGCCGGTTCAGAAGAAGAATGACGCAACCGCAAAATGCAAAATTCTTAAGAAGAGCAAAAAAAACGATTTTTGATATCAAAATAATAAAGTAGGATAAAAATTAGCCATTCACCACAGCGTGGTCAGGATCTCGAGATATAAGCGTTTTTTGGGGTGTGCCGATTGTCTATGAAGTAGCATAACTTTTTTCCCATTATATTTTGACTTAAAATTTTCCAAAAAACTTCTTCATGAATTATATTTTATTGTTGTGTTGGTTAAAATTATAAACTAAAAAGTTTGTCACTCAACTTTTTTAAGTAAACATGAAACTAACGAAATATGATGACAAAATGTTTAAAACATAACAACTCCTTTTTTAATGTGTTTAGACATTTCGGACAAATTTCATTGTTATCTACATACTTCAAAGATCACACAATAAAATTTTCAAAAGGAAATATTCACAGCGACCAAAGATACAGCGAGGTAAATTTGAAAAATCATCAAAATTGATTTTTTGCATTTTTGTATAAAATTTGATTTTTGAACATGTTCCATCAACTCTGGATAAAAATAAACGTCATATTCGTATTCAGCGACCTCGAAGACATAAAAATAGACTAAAATTGGTCATTCACCTTAAATTTGATTTTCGTGGTCGGCATAACGGTTGATGCCGCTCGCCTAATATATAGATAGAAAAGTATTGTATCTCTATGAGAATTCGAGAATCTGGTCAAGTTTGGAGCGCTGTAAAACCTAGATAATAAATAAAATTAAACAACTTTATAGTGAAAATTGTTCATTGAAAAATTCTCTACAAAATCGCTATGATGTTATTTTATTGTGAAATGAACGGAAAAAAAGTTATAACCTCCAAAAGGAAACTTCTTACAACATTTTCTCTTATTTCTGTTTATAACTTTTTTGTTGGTCACTTGACGGTAAAAAGTAATAAATATAAAATTATAGGAAATTTAATTTTCTACATTTCATGTGTAATTAACTTTTCTGTAAAATTGCTAGTTTGGGAGATATACTGCTGTTTTATTTTAAAATGAACTGAAAAAAAGTTATAACCTCCAAAAGGAAACTTGTTAAAAAAATTTTACATATTTTTGCTAATATATTTTTTGTTGGTCACTTGACGATAAAAAGTAATAGAGACAGAATTGTAGAAAATTTAATTTGCTACATTTTATGTTTAATTAGATTTTCCGTAGGGTTGATAATTTACGAGATATAGCGCGAAAGCCCTTTGCTCCCCTTTTTCCAAGATGGCGGCCGGGGGACAAGGGTCTCAACACATTAAAAAAATAAAATTGACTCCTCTAAGAAATGCACACTAAATGTAACATTTCAATGGACTAATAAAGAATAAAGTTTTGGAATGTAAAAAGTAGGTTTTGCCGAGACCGTTAAAAATGGGCAATTTTCAACATGTACTTTAGACCGAACGGTTCGTCTGAAAAAAAAGTAAATAGTGATGTTTGTAGATAATTTTAAGTACTTTAATTTCTGTTAACAGACCATTTACTAAAAGTTAATAGTTTTCGAGATTTTACCAAAAAAGCGGAAAAAAGCTGAAATTTTTCGCTTTTTTCGCGATTTTTCAATGTTCCGGCAAGAAATTTTATCCGCAAACCTCATATTCGGATTCAGCAGCCCAAAATTCACATACAGTAGAACGTCAATAACCGGATTAATTGGGACCGGACCCCATCCGGATTATCAAATTATTCGGATTATCGAAATTACCTTAAAAAAGGCCAGTATACACATTAAAGTACAACAAACGTTTTACAATTTTCTGTTTTCTCTTGTACAGTAAAGTGTCTAGAGGTGAAATTAATCAAAAGATTGTTTTATGTTTAAACACTGTATTGTAATTAATTTATAATAGCACCATGTGTACAGTAAGGCACATCAAAGAAACATGAAACGTAAATTACGTTTCATGGAAATAAAACACTGCTAAACAAATATACGTCCGGCCATTTATGAAACTCTCCGAAAATAAAAATGTGTCATGAGCATTGAATCACACTCGTTTCATTGGTAGGCGGACTTTGAGATTTGTTTACCAGTGTTTTATTGTCATGAAACGTGTTTCACGTTTCATGTTTCTTTGATGTGCGGCTTGCCTAAAAACATCAGACACTATTTCTGCTTTTAAAAAGTATTTTTAAAATATTTTTGAACTGCGGTAGAGGTTCGTTTTTCGCAGCGAAGTTCTTAATTTATTTTAAAAGAATCAGATATTTTTGCTACATACAAATCCGGATTATTGACGGTCCGGATTGTTGACGTCCGGATTATCGACGTTCTACTGTATAATGAAAGAAATCAGAACTACCCCAAAACTTTCCTAGTCAAAACACAATTTTATTGAATCATATACGAACTTTGAGAAAAAAACACAGTTTGATTCGTACACCCGGTATACAATGAAAATTTACCTGTTTAGCAACAATATTATTACAGCGGTATTGTTAAAGAATAAATATTGTTAAATAAAATCACTTAAATCGGACAACAGGTTTAGGAAATTCGAGACATCAAAAATGACCAAATTTTTAAGTAGGCCGATTTCTATGGACGCAAGTTTATATCATATATTATTATTTATAAATGCAAGTATTTTAATTTATTATTATTATTAGTTCATTTATTATAGAAATGATTACGATGTTTCTAATGTACTTTTTTAAACTAGTATCCCTATTCCTTTCTGTACTCTCGGTTCATACTGTTAGAGCTGGGATGCAGATGTTAAATTTTTGAGTTTCTTTAACAATTTCTTCTAATTTTATTCTGATACTTTCTATATTTTAAGTTCACAATAATTCATAATCAATTTTCATCTCTTAGTTTGATTCTGTGTTTTCTGTCCATGTATTCAATACAAATCAGGTATATCAAATGTGACTGATTAATGTGCTAATCATATAATATAGAAAGTGAATTTCAACTAAAAAAAAATAACTACTGCTTCCATAAAAGAATCTGGCTTGTTTAATGATAATGTTGACAAAAATGAAGTGTTAGTATCACTAGATATTTATATAAAGTTCTATCAACCCCTTCAATACGGTGAATCACCCGTGTGCATCATGCTTGACAGTCACACTGTGACATTCACACAGGCGCATCATGAGTTTGCGTCCGCCATATTCGGCGGTGCAGACGTATCATTTAAGGTATTTTTGTTCGATCCGAATGTTCATATTCAAACCTAGTAGGTCTGGATCCCGCGTGTGAAAAAAAAGTTGATTAATAGTAAGCTGGAAATTTGTTAATAGCTTAAGGGTGTCTCGTCGGACAAACTTTGATATATGGGAACACTGGAACAGGGGCAGTTTTAATAGTGGAACAGGTTAAAAATTTGGAACGGTCAGACCACGAAAACGGCACATTTATTTTGTCCGACAGAACAGACTTAAACTCTCCGAACAAAGCTTAAACTCTCATGCAAAAACCAGACTGCTATTTATCACCAAATGGGAGTTTTAATGAGTGAAACATGTAGAATATGTCAAATGACAGGAATTATGACAGGTGATAAATAGCAGTTTGATTTTTGCATGAGAGTTTAATCTCTGTTCGGAGAGTTTAAGTCTGTTCTGTCGGACAAAATAAATGTGCCATTTTCGTGATCTGACCGTTCCAAATTTTTAACCTGTTCCACAATTAAAACTGCCCCTGTTCCAGTGTTCCCATATATCAAAGTTTATCCGACTAGACACCCTTAAGCTATTAACAAATTTTCAGCTTGCTATTAATCAACTTTTTTTTCATACGCGGGATCCAGAACTAAAACTTATTCGAATAGATAACGTTCTTTTAGTCTCAAAAATGACATCGCTAAATCACTTAACACATTAGTCATTTACAAATTAGAGAATTGGTCGAACACTACTGGCCTAGAATTTTCTCCCACTAAAACGAAAGCAATAATCTTATAAGTAGGTAAAACTTCAAAGAAGCACATTATATTACCGAAACTCTACCTAAATAATTTACAATAAATTGTTCAGAATCGATTAACTTCTTGGGAATAAAACTGGATAATCGTCTATCTTGGCAAGACCATATACATTCACTCCGACTGTCAGCTGAAACGGCCTGAACTTAATGAAAAATATCTGCCATAAACAATGCGATGCCGACTTCCAAACTCTTGACTGTTCACTGAAAGTTGGATTTCAACCTGAGATACAAGATGCTAAAGTGTTACGCTTGGCCTGCTCTCTTATATGGTATGGAAGCATGGACATTAAAGGCCACCTCCAGTAACAAACTTGAAGTCTTTGAAATGTGGTGCCTGCACTGAATGCTTAAAATATCATGGAGAGACAGAGTAATAAATGAGGAAGCATTAAGAAGAGCTGACTTCCAGGACAGGAAACTTTTTAGTTATGTAAAGACGACTGCATACTTAGGGACATATGACGAAGAAGACTGCATACTTAGGGACATATTACGAGGAGCACAATATACTTGTCGGCAACTGGTACTCGAAGGAAAGATAGAGGCTAAGAGAGGTCTAGGAAAAGAGGTTATGGCTGCGTATAATATTCGCCGAATGATATTAATGAAATTATTCATAATAGAATAATTTAATCCTGACTATCTAATATCTCACCTGACAAGACAATGCACGGTGAACACCTACTCAGAAATACACGTTGGAAATCATATTGGCAATCATAACCTTGCTGGCTGCGGCTCGAAACAGTTGCAATATGGACTGCAGCAGGGAGTACCGGTGATGATTTCTCATAACGTGCCCAGATACTGCAGTTTTATGCGTTTAATGGTAAACACAATCTCCGATTCCTTCTTCATTCTTTCTAGAACTTCCTTGTTCGTGATCGTTGCTGTCCAGGGTATTCTCAGCATTCTTCTATACAGCCACATCTCAAACACTTCAAGTCTTTTAATAGTGGCCTCTGTAAGCGTCCATGCCTCCGCTCCGTACAATAATATAGAGAAAACATAACATCTCAAATGTCTCATTTTTGTATCTAGGGATATGTTGTGGCTTTTGAAGATGGCGCTCATTTTGTTAAAAACCATTCTTGCCTTTCCTATGCGGCACTTTATTTCCTGTACGTTATTCCACTGCTCATTTATAATAGTTCCCAGGTAGCAATACTGTTTTACGCGCTCTATCTGCGTTCCATTAATGTACAGATGAACCCCATATATATTCTCCTTGCTGATAAATCCTTTGTTTGGTTTTTTTGGGTATTAATGTTTCGTCCGTACTGTTGACTGTACTCGTTGATTGTGTCCATTAGCCTCTGAAGTATTCAAAAGTTTTATGTTCTTTTTGTTCAAAATACACTCGATTTATTAAAAAATTATTAAGCAGACAACATAGTGAAACTTGGATAATTCGAATCTCTGGGGGACCGTTAAACATTCTAATTATCCTAAAAATTCTAATTAAAAAATAAATCTACAAAAACAAGGATTACCTACAAAAATGATAAATATCAGTCGTTGATCAGCAAAAAAACAGTAGTTGGTCATTTTTATCGCCTGGAGATGTTTTTGTTCCTATTCTTGCCCGAGTTTTGTCAACCTAAAAAAATGGGCTAACAAAATTCGGCCAAAAATATCAATTAAAACATTTGCAAGCTATAAAAAAGACCGACTTTATTTTTTTCCAAAGAGATCCGAAGATATTCAGAAAAGATAGCAGAAAAGTTCGAATTATCCAAAATATAATTCGAATTATTCACGACTTTTTACCATTACTTATACTATTACTTACCATTACTATAGGAAATGCTAGGGACCAGAATAAAAATTCGAATTAAAGAAGATTTCGAATTATGGAAGTTCGAATTAAGCAGGTTCCACTGTATTACATCAAAACAACAAAGACTTACATTAGAATAGGGCTTTTCAACAACAGTCAATTGTTTCAAGCTTCTCTCATGTGTCATATAATATACACGTCATACGTTATTGGTATATTATACCAATGATACAAACCAAATACGTATGACGTGATATATTAATATTATACGACACAGGGCCGCGTTTAGGTCAATTGCCGCCCTAGGCAATTCTCTAGTAGCCGCTCTTCAAGCATGTACCATTTTTGCGAAAAAAAAATTGCAAGCAGATTTTTTTATTTAAATAAGAATACATAAAAATTGTCATTCCAGTTCGATCACATCAGATTTCTTTCTTGAAATCATCTATAATGTCGTCATAATTTATCGCCTTTATTACGTCACTTTCTATGGACAAAATCGACAAATTGTTAAGAAGTTTTTGCGTCATACTTGATCGAAATTATTTTCATGACTATTTTCAATTCTTGACATTTTCGAAAATGACCTTTCAGCGGATACGTTGGTTGGCAACTGGGAGGCACAAATAAATGCGCAAAGCAATATCAAAATTAGGGAAAATATCTTTCAATCCCCTCTTCTTTAAATATTTAGATATGTCAATTATTGGTGATCGGTGATTTTATTGTGGTATCCAAATGACCCTTTAAGTGAATGCATTTATGTATGAATGATGTATGTATATCTATTATTAGTGAAGTCAGTGAGGGTATTTGGCTCCAAATTCCATCCTACTGCATCAATTTACTTGGTATTTTCACTGTAAGTAGGGAATAGCTCAAGGAATAAAGTCTACCCTATATCCTATGGCGCTTTTTAACTTAGGGGTGGTTCCCACCCGTTCTCGGGTGTGGAAACTTTTTTATCAAACTAACACCGGAAGTGACCTGAGAACCTAATTCTAAGCAAAAACTGTTTTATAAATTTTTTTGAAAACTTAATATTTTTTGAGTTATTCGTGGTTAAAAATTTGTCATTTTCATTGAAAAATGACACTTTTCGGAGACTGGTTTTTGGGAATACCATAAAAATTGTACATTTAACGAAAAAAACTATATAAAACATTTTTGTAGTTTATGAAAAATCAGAGAGATTCAATTTTTCATAAATCTTTTAGTTTTAATAAAAGAAGAGATGGTAGGTGAAAAAAGATTTTTTTTTTGGTGCATGCTCAAATCGGTGTATTCAACTTAAAATAACAGAGAAAGGGTCGATTTCATAGGCGTAACCAGGATGAAGGGGGGGGGGTTACAACTACTGGAAGGTCTCTGAGGGGTATGGTGTTAAGAGTATAGAGCTCAAAGTCCATCCTAATGGGGGGGGGGTTATAACCCCCAAAACCCCCCTGGTTACGCCTATGGTCGATTTTAGGGGAATAATGCTACGAATACCTTTTGTACCGCTTGAAAAGACCTTTAAAACAAGAACTGTTAAATGTCGGGTACATTCAAACTAAGCGAGATATGGTGCAAAAAACTTATGACTAATGTATTTTAAGGAAAAATGAGTATAAAATAAGAAATAGTATACATAAATATAGAAAAAAAAGTATATTTAACCCCTTATCCACCAGAATTTAAATGCATCGTTTTCCTTCTACAATACCTTCTACTATAGTATAATTTCTATATTCAAAAAGTTGGACGGGTTTAAAATGAATGGTTTTTAAAAAGAATAAGATCAAATTATAGAGCACATTTTTAAATTTCCTTAAAAATCTTCCATTTTCTCCATGTAATTCGAAAGTGATAAGAGATACGTAAAAAAATACCTTACAAAAATGTAGGTTTTCTTTTAGATAACAATTTTTTTTTCATTACTGTATCTCATTATCATTTTCGAGTTACATGGAGAAAAAGGAAGATTTAAAAAATTTAAAAATGCTCTCTATAATTTGATTTTATTTTTTTTTTCAAAAACCATACATTTTAAACTGGTCCAACTTGTTGAACATAGAAATAACACTATAGTAAAAGGTACGGTAGAAGCAAAACGATGCATTTAAATCTGGTGGATGAGGGGTTAAAATATACATACTTCGCATTTTATCTTAAAATAAATTAGTCATCCTTTTTTGATGCACCATATCTCGCTTAGTTTGAATGTAATCGAAATTTAACATTGCGGTCGTTTTAAAGGTCTTTTCAGGCAGTACTTACAAAAGATATTGATAGTATTATACCCTTAAAATCGACCATTTCTCTGTTGTTAAGTTGAAAACACCGATTTGAGCATGCACAAAAAAATGTCCTTTCACCTACCATATCTCTTTTTATGTTATCACTAGAAGACTTATGAAGGAACTAATCTCTTTGATTTTTCATAAGCTACAAAAATGGTTTATATAGTTTTTTTTCGTTAGACGCATAATTTTTAAGGTATTCGCAAAAAACCGTCCGAAAAGGAGACATTTTTCAATGAAAATGGCAAATTTTCAACCACGAATAACCCAAAAGGATTGAGTTTAAAAAAATTATAGAACATTGCGCCCGCGGCCTTTGCGATGCTGCCGACGGCCCAATAATCCCTAAATTTACAACTTCTGTCCTTTTTGAATGAAAAGTGTTAAGAAAATGCAATTTGTTTTCTAGAAATGAATGCCCACTTATATTCCATTGATGGATGTACGATGTACTTAAATGTTATTCAATTTGAATTTTTATATACAAATAGTTTTTGTACAGTATTTTTGCCGCCCTCTCATAATTTGCCGCCCTAGGCAACTGCCTATATTGCCTAATGGACAATCAATGAAAAGCCCTATTAGCTTCACATCCATGAAGACCTTGAGAATGAACCAAAATGTCTTTAATGTCCTTTGTAACCACTTTATTAAACTCCATTTCTTATCGACTGGTAATCTAATAAATATTTTGTTGGGGATTTCAATAGTTTTAATTTAGCAGAATGGTATTAAACAACACTTTTATAGTATGTATTTACTTTTATTTTCCATAATAAAAACACACACAATTCAATACTATCTCTTCAATAACTGTGTTAGACTCCAAATAAGTAAACAAAATTGTATGTAATTTTAAATGAGACATTAGAAATGTCATATAAAATATAATAATAATATGACGTAACAAGGGCCGCATGCTTTTTAGATCGTTTGAAATGATTTAAATATACAGAAGATTTTAAATTTATGCTTCTAAATTATTATGAGGTTTTGAGGCGTGAAATTTTGGAAACCTTTTTTTTGAACGAAACTGAAAATTATTATTTAATCAAACAAAAATGTTAAAGTTCGTCATTAGCATCTCAAATGAAATTAATCGTTACCGCTTCACAAGTTACTTTACTTATGCATTGTTTATATGATCTGTAAGTTTCATCGTACATTTGGTTTTACAGTAATTTTTTTTAATTTGAAAAAATGCCTTTTTTCAAAATAACTTTATAATTATCAGTAATACAAAATATCCCAAAGCGTAAAAGTTTTGCTTTTCTTTTATATTTTGTTTATCTGTAATAGAAAAACGGGTTAAGATATGGCTGTTCCAAATATGCATACACTCGTGATTAGTGACTCGTTGAAGCCCTTTCACCTACAGCCTTTCAAAAATAAGCACTTTGAACCGATGCAACTTATAGATCATATAAACAATACATAAGTAAAGTAACTTATGAAGCGCTAATGATTAATTTCATTTTTGATGTTAATTAGGAGGTGATTAAGATTTTTGTTACAAAAAAGGGATCAACTGTATTTTGAGCGCATCTTGTTTACTTCTGATACTAAAAACTTTTTTAAAAATAAAGCTGTTTTTAAACACTTTAAAAAAGATATGATGAGTTTTCCCTGAACAGTGCTTAATTTTTTGGTTATTTCACGTTGAAATATTCGATTTGGAATCTGACGAATAAAAACCTACTTTTCATTAGCTATAACTCTGCTTTTACTGGGTCTACGACTTCATATGTCGTATACCTATAAAACATTTTTTTCACTTTTTTATAAGCTGTATTTTTGCTATGAATATATTTTTTTGTGAAATACTTCCTTTTGAGTTATTTGCGAAAATCCGTCTGAAAACGTACCTTGTTTTGAAAAATCAATATATTCACTCAAAAATAACTCGAAAAGTATTTACTTGTGAGGTCAAGACTAGTAAAAAAACTCTATAGGCAGTTTATATTTTCAACATTTTTCCAGAAAAAAAACAAAAAAAAAATTAATACAGATTAGTATGAGAGCGACTGCTGCGTTAACATCTTGAATACGGCCCACGTAAAATAAGGGATTGTTCTTGGCTAGTTCCAACAAATTTACTCTAGGCGCACCACTATGCTGGCAGATTTTGAACGGAACAGAATAATGTGTAGGCTTTCGCATCTTCCCATATATTTATCAATCAACAGTAATAGCATACAAGTATTATATTTTAGTTTATATTTATAAAAAAAAGTGTTTATATTTAATTCAGTGCAAGACCATTTTTGCTGAAAGTATTATAGTTCAAATTCAATAAGATTGTCAGGGCAGACATGCTGTAGTTTGTAAATACTTGATGGCAAGCAGCTATGTATTAATGTGCTTAGCAGTCCTTATTTTCCCTTATCTAAAAATGTACACACCACCATTGAAAATAGTTGACTCCTGTCTTGGGCCCCTCCAGAGTCTATCATTTTTAAATGATACCCTGACAATGCTATTGAATTTCAACTATAGCTAAGTTCACAAGCAACTCTATTAGAGTTGTCTACTAGTTCTTCAAAGCTGTGGTGAGACATAATAAAATTGGTGTTATCACCATATTCAAGGATCTTATAAGGAATAACACAACATTTACTGATATGACTGATAAAAATGATGAAGAACACAGGACCAGGGACTGAACCCTGTGGTACTCCAATAGTACAGATAAGTTGAAGGGATTGTTCATTCTCAAAAATAATGGTTTAAGAGCAATTAGACAAATAATAGGATTTCACCCAGTAGTATGGTTTACCATGTATCTCCATGCCTTCATAAATCGTAAGAGACTGTGTGCTTTGTTTCTCATTAAGTGAATTATACATAAAGTTTAAGCACAGAAACCGACGAGCCACTCTGCAGCGCTACTGAGTGGATGGTGGTGTCCATTACAAAATCATTGGGGCTACAAAATCACCTGTTTAAGGCACTTTATGGATCCACTAAGTAGAACTGCAGAGTGGCTCATCTGTTTCTGTTCTAAACAATCATAAACAGCTGTGTAGCAGTGGATTTGTTTTTCTTACATTCATGTTGAACCTTCAATAATAGATGCATACAACTTCTAAGAAGTATGCAAATCGACTGTTGTTTTTCAATGAAATAATCAGTCACATGCAGGTAACACATTTTTATTGCTCCATCTCTTCGGTAGACAGACTATAATAGTATGCAATAAGCCGATTCAAATATTTTTGCACCATGACTAGGTATAGAAATCAGCTGGTAATTATTAGTAAATCAGTTGCCGAACTTTTATTCTTATAAACATAAATCATTTAGATTTCTTTATGTTGGTGAACAAGTTTGTAAAGGATTCATTAATTAAGTATGATAAAGGTTCGGCAATATAATCGACTACCTTCCTTATACATGGTCTCACTAAATTAAGTACAGGGGACATAAGAAGAATATGAATGAAGAATGATCAAAATAAAAATTTATTTAATAAAGATCTTACCTTCATGCAATCCGGTGCCATACTTTTAATCTTTCTAGGTTTAATGATCTTTAACACTTCTTTCATTAATTTGACTCTATCATTTAAATAGTAGGATAATTCATGTTCACTGCCTTCATCTTCAGATTCAGATTTGGATTTTATAAGTTTTATTAGTTTTTTATCTTTCTTTGAATGTTGCCGTTTATTTCTATTTACTCTACTATGCTTCAACAAACTGCTCATCTTTTATATTAATATGATTTCAAATAGGATAGGTATTAATTATATAAATATTTCTTGTTATTAAGATTTGTAAATATAACCTTCATTTTGTACTGTGAAGTTAGCAATGAACTGTCAATACGGATGGAATAGGCCATTTCAAGACTTTGACGTTTATGACACTAATTGAAAGCTGGAAGGCAAACATTGAAATTATTTATATTTGTACCGCATTGAGTTTCTTAAGTTTTTTACGTTTAATAGTTTTTTTATAAAATAGTTATTGTTGTTATAAAATAGTGGTCTATATAATTGTTTTTATATAATAGTTTAATCGTTGTATAATAGTTTTTTATAGTTGTATTTTCCGAACATTTTGCTGTTGACTTCTGTAGCTTCCAGCTGTAGAAGTACTTTAACGACTGTATTTAGTTGTAAGCAGTGAATAAATAAACATAAGTAAATATTTTCAAAAGCTTTTGGTATATAGATCCATTTTCCCTCAAGGGGTATGAGTTAACCTACAGTAGAAAAAGTTTTTCAAGGGTGACAACATGGACAAATATAGTTACTTACATGGACATAGTTTTTTTTGTATTTGGAGCTTAGTAATAGTTTTTACACAGGTCAACAAATGAAGGCATTCAAGAGTTTAAATTCTTACAAATATTTTGAGGTAGGATTTGTATATAATTGTGGAGCTATAAAAATAAATAATTTCATCATAGTGGTTCACCCCAGATATCTTAAAAAATTGACCTTTTAAAGAATTTGTACAGTCGGAAAAATGAAAGAATACCCATGAACGGTCACGTCGAACAGGTACAATCACATATTTTGTATTTGCTGTTCTTTTTCTATAAATAACAAACGATAGAGATTATGTTAATAATATGTGATCGTTCATGGGTACTCTTTCATTTCTCCGACTGTACCTGCAGTGAAAAAATTTCAAGAGAAGAAACTGAGAATCTGCCGGAAGAGGTGAAATGTTTTTTGATTTTAGACAACGCTCCTGCTCATCCCTCTGAAAATATTCTATGATCAAAACATGGCAACTTTAGTTGTATGTTTTTGCCAAAAAATACATCGCTTATTCAACCCATGGATCAGGAAATAATTTTAGCAACAAAATGAATATATCGCAGAAAGTTTTTAGATGAAGTAATTGTATGATGAAGATAACACAGAAGATACAAGAGGGCAGCATACTTTGCAAAACTTAACTGTTACAATTTGAAATCAACAATTTGTTAAGTTTGCTACAGCATGGAAAGGCAGTTATTAAGGGGTTACATAGGTCTTGCGGGTAAAAAAGTGACTTTTTAAAAAAATTATATCTTGGAAACTAAAAATTATTTTTATTTATAATTGGAACATGTAAAAGTATAGTACACTCAAAAAAATTTCAGCCAAATATATTCATTTTTGTAGAGTTGACTGCAATTTTTCGACAACAGCCCTTTTTTTGCGGTGAGCAGCATAACAAGTCCAGTCTCATCTGAAATTTCTTGTAGTTTATACCTCTGGTTAGTGAATGAACAAAGATTTTTTTATTAGATGAGGTCATTTTTGTTTTATCAAAAAAAACTACTTTAAAAATGAGAAAAATTGGGGTCAAAAATGTGTTTAAACTTATGTAAAATCTTCAAATTTCATTTTTTTAAATTCCTTCGTTCATTTACTAGCCAGAATTATAAACTACAAGAAACTTTTTGATTTCAAATGAGACTGGACTTAGTTATGCTGCCCACCGCAAAAAACTTAAACTCTACAAAAATGAATATTTTTGGCTGAAACTTTTTTTGAGACTACCTTAAGTACTATACTTTTACATGTTCCAATTATAAATAAAAATAAATTTTAGTTTTCGAGATATAATTTTTTTAAAAAGTCACTTTTTTACCCATAAGACCTATGTAACCCCTTAAAAAAATGTTTGATGGCCAAGATGCATACATATATTTAGAAGGAAAGTTCCTAATTTCTGTAGTATAATACATAATACCGAAGAGGAAGTAGCTCTAAGAGCCGGACTCGACTTGCGATTTGTAGTCGTGAAGATTGAACACATTCTTTCAAATAGAAGTCAATCCATGATTATTTAGTTACAAATGGATTGACTTGTATTTGAACAATGTGTTCAATCTTCCTGATTACAAATCGCAAGTGGAGTGTGGTGCTAATAACACCAAAATATTCCATATATGTCCATAGAAGGTACACAGACATTGAAAAATTCCTGGAATATCCCCGAAAACACATTCCCTGAACATCCCAGGAAAATCCTGTTTCAGCATTTTAAAAATTACCTGAATGTCTTATTGGAACATTCCATGAATGTCCACGAATGTTCTTTGGACATTCAAAATATATTTTGTAGACATTCCCTGGATATACCAGAAATACAGTGATGAGCGCTCTAATAACCTGCAAAATAGCACAAAAGATGGAAAACGTATTAAGTAGTGAGATAAAAAGAAATGAAACTAGTCGAGCTGGGAAATTTAGCGATATTAACTTATACATTTAGATTGTATTGATTGTGTACCACCTTCAGACGTATCAGACGAGTTTGGAAACTACCACTGTCACAGTGACAGTTTTAGTTGATATACTCCTCTGATATGTGTAAAGGTGGGAAACAATCAATATAAAATAAAATTTAAAGGTTAATTTCGCTAAATTTCCCAGCTCGACTAGTTTCATTTCTTTTTATCTCACAACTAAATATGTTGCCCGTCTTTTGTGCTATTTTGCCGGTTATTAGGGCACTCATCACTGTACATCCTTGCTGATGTGACAATACCTCCTATCTGTTTTTTCATGAGTTTTGTAGGAGAGATGGAAAAACATGTTTTAAGGTCACCTCCTGTGTTCATATGTAAGTTTTGACTTGTTTTGTAGTTCATAGATAGTTTAATTTACTACAAAACAAGTCAAAAAATATCATATGAAAACAGGAGGTGACCCTAAGACAAGTTTTTAGTCTCACGAAACTCATGAGAAAACAGATAGGATGTATTATTACATCACTGACGATATGTGGCCATACCAATTAATACATCCTTGATAAATATAAACATTTTTATTGAACAAAATCTTTTCATACATTTTTTTAATGCAATTTACTGATATTCCTAAATATTTCAAAAAAATGTGTCACATTTGCTTTGTAAACCTTTCTTTTGCCTTTCGTAGCCACATATTCCGTTTCCTTCCTGGGTTTTTGTAGACCACTTCTCTCAGCTGATTCTAAAAAAATAAAATAAATGGTAATTTTTCTATCCTTTACAATTAACAATCAGAAGAAATATTTACAGGTAATAATATGCATAAATAATAATATTTTGTATTTTGACAATGACGTCTGATTTGGAAGTCGAAAGATTAATAAAATTATTTTTTAAGTTAAATTGTGGCTTATTTCCCAATTAGAATAGTTAATTACAAAAATGCCTCAAATAACTAGCTTCAGAACAATAAATAATTCGTTTCATACCAACATTCGTCCAAAGTCAATTATACCTGTAGTATTTCCATGAAAAGATTCTTTAAGTGAATTTTGCATAGTTTTCTTTAAAATATCTCTATCAGGCCAGAACACAAATTTTTTTTAACCTAAGACACATTATATACAAAGTATTTTTGAAATAAGTTGATACCGGGTAGGGTGAAATACTAAACCTATATCCCAAATCTTTATAATCTAAGTTTAAGCTTAGTTTAGCTAAAGTAAGCAATACTTGATCACTTGGTGACAAAACAGTATTTTGATGGTATTTGATAAATGGTGTAATATACTTTAAAGCTATTTTAAAAACATTGTAATTTGCTAAACCAGTATAATTTTTAGTTTTGGCATCATCATTTTCTATACTTTCACAAGATAAAGCTAATTTCTTAAGCTGATATTTAAAATCCTGTGTTAATGTTAATGACATAAAATGTATTTGTTAATTTTTCCATTGTAATATATGTTTGACTATTTGGCAAAATCTTGTCTTCTACTAAACTAGCTTTTATACCAAATAACTGCTATCTACCACTAAATCCACTGTTTCTAAATCTACTAAAGTAACAGTAATGTATCATTAATGAAAAATGTGTAAAATCATAGACCTACCTAGTATTTGTAGAATATAAGACAGTCCAGTGTCTTATAAATCATTTCAAGAGGAATAAAAAAGCAATTTTTTCTTGTAGGTACCATTTTCTTTTAATTCTCCTTTGGTACCTTAATTCCCATTTTAGATTTTGGGGAACTCATTTCATTGTGTTTATATACCCCATATTTATTGAAGGAACCCAATCTGGATTGTTATTATCAGTTAAGTCGGCTGGTTTTCCTACAAGATTAGACTGTTAACATCTTCAAAAATCGTTAATGTTCAAATGTTGTAACTTACCAGATATAAGATGATTACAGGGGAATTTCCACTTTGCTAGTAAAATCTTTATATTTTATTGCATTTTACCATTGTTGTTGTCTCTCAGATGATAACTATAACTTATTTAGTTAAATTGGTTCAGTTTTGTGCTTAGAATGTAGCACTGATGGTAAGTGGTAAAAGCTAACTTTATCACGATTACTTTGCATTTCACACTTCGGACTTCATTAAATTGCGGGGTCCGAGAAGTTAGCTACAGATACAAGGAAATGAAGGCCTAACAGTGTTGCCATGTGTTCTTAGAATAAATCGGGAAAGAGCATGTGATATGTTTTTATTAATTTATTTATTGACAATAAATGTAAAACATTAACTATGTAGATAAAATAACGACAAATTTTTTTAAATTTTTAATGTTCTCTAATTATCTGGAAATACCAAGATTTTAGTATCAATAATAAAGTTAAAAAGTGTAAAATAAGTAAAATTCTGCTGCTTCAAGATTTTACTATATATTTTTTGTTTATTATAATCTATATGAAAATGAAATTTGTAAAATAAAGTGCAAAGTAAGTAAAATTCTGCTGTTTTAAGATTTTACTATATACTTTATTTATTATCTATATAAAAATAAGATTTGTGTAAATAATAAAGTCGCCAATACAATAATTACAGATTATCTAGTAATATTATTACATAGTATCTTTTCAGTTGAACTTATAGCAATCGAAAAAACTCTAACATTCATTAAAGACAAAAATATTAAAAAGCTGTGATAATAAGAGACTCCAGAATATATGCAACTGAAAATACAGATATACAAGTCCACAGAAATAATAAAGCTGTGATACAGGCTCCAGACTATATGCAACTAAAAATACGGATATACAACATACAAGTCCACAGTACTATTATAGGAAAAATATATAATTTGTTTAAAATGGAAGTGGTAACTATTTATATGGGTAAAGGGTAGGTATATATTTTTTTGTATAAATATATAATATGTATTATAATTCCATAACAAAACGTCAACCTGGTAACAAATGTAAATTAGTGTTGTGTATTATAATGTAATGTTTATTATTATTAATTAAAGTACTTATTTGAAATGACAAATATCGCGATAATAATGTGTTTTATTTATCAAACCGACAAACGCAGAAATTAAAAAAATTGCTATTTGTAATAAGTATAAATAATTTACATACAACTGTCAGAACATTAATAATTAATTAAAAGAAATATATGTGAATCTAAAGTGAATCGCTCTTCCCGCATTTGCGATATGTTCCAAAGTCTTTCACGTGCTACAATAGTTGTAGGCATTTTAATATTTAAAAAAATACAAAATGAACACAAAAATAACGTACTGACGAAGTAAACACTTTTCAGTAACTAAAAGCATTTCAGGTACATTCATTTCAAATAATAAAAAGAAATATAATATAATAAAAAGAAAGTCATAAAATGCATATCTGCGGAACATCTGTGCAATCTGGCAAACGCAAATTTAAACGTTCTCACTGTATTGCCAAATCTACTCAGTAACCTATCAGGACAATTGCCACAAAACAATTTCTAATAATTATCTGCAATTATTATCAAAACAAACAACAAATATTTATTCGTTCGTATTTTACATACATTAAAAAATAGCAAAATCCACAAAATAATGTAAAAAAGATAGTTTTCAAAGCTTTCTCTGTATATTTGAAGCGTGCAACATATTATACATTATATACATTATAATCACATGGCAACACTGTCAAACTTCAATTCAACGTTCTATGAAAATCTAATGTGGCTAACTTCTCGGACCATCCAATTTAATGAAGTCCCACACTTCAAAACACAACACCAATGAGGCATATTATCTTTCTAAATTAATACTTCCAGAGAAAATGTTAAATTAATCTTTGTACAACAACTAAAATGATCTAAAACCATAAGAACCTGATTGAATAATATTCAATGTTTGCCTTCCAGTAGCCATATTGTTTTAATTTTGACAGCATCTTGGAACGGCCTATGGCCATGTCCCATTCAAATAGTGACAAGCGGATACCTATACATTCTCAGCCATCGTCCCGGCACAGGGCGCGTGCGCGAAAACTATGTATATTTGTAATTTTATTAATTATTCTCGACAATGATTATCAAATTTCAAATTATTGGTTAAAATAAGAAATAATATTGTTTTTCTATTTTACTAGTCCATTATAATTAACGGGTTGCCAGAGTTGTAGCTAATATGATTCAGACTAGGTATTATTTACTTTTTTGACGATAAAATGAAAAATACAGTCTCTAATAATAATTATTCCTTGAAGTAGAGGATCCGATGTAAGGTCGATTTAAGTAATTAGCATGTTAGCAATTACAAAAAACAAGGGTTGCCCTATCTAATCTTGTTCTTAACTATAATTAATTAATAATTAAAAAAACACATTTTTTTATCAATTTAAAAAAAATTCGACCCGGGCAGATATTATTTAAGATTTTTTGGATCATTCTAAGCAAAAAAGGTCTTTTGTAATTTTTCTCTAAAGTTGATCGTTTTCGAGTTATAAACAATTTAAAACTGAAAAAAGAAGGAAAGATGACAATTTTCAAGGCTCAAAATCACAAGTAAAAAATATCATTTTTGTATTCATCAAGAAAGAACATAAATTCAAATTCAAGCCTTATTATATCAGTTCTTGATAAGTCTTTTGGACTTTCATTACATTGTTTTTTAGTTGTTAATGCCCGCCTCCCCATAAGAAACTTTTCTCATATGAACAATTAAAAAAATATGTTTTGAGGATAAAACATGGCTAAAATTCTTATCGAGACCTGATAGAAAAAGGTTTGAACTTGAATTTAGGTACTCGATGATGATGATTACAAAAATGATACATATTTTTTATTTGTGTTTTTGAGCCTTGAAAATTGTCATCTTTCGTTCTTTTTCAGTTTTAAATTGTTTATAACTCGAAAACGATCAACTTTAGAGAAAAATTACATAAAACCTTTTTTGTTTAGAATGATCCAAAAAACCTAAAATAGTATCTGCCCGGGTCGAATTTTTTTTAATTCATAAAAAATGTCACTTTAATTATGAATTAATTATAGTTAGAACAAGATTAGATCGGGCAACCCTGCTTGTTTTTGTAATTGTTAACATGCTACATATGCAATAGTTTTTATCCATTAAACAGATCGGTGCAAATCGACCTTATATCAGATCCTCATCTACTCTTCTGCAAGGTATAATTTTATCGTCAGAAAAGTAGGTAAATAATACGTATTATTTAGGTACTAGGTACCTAGTCTGAATCATATTGGCTACAACGCTGACAACCCATTAATTATAATAGACTAGTAAAATAGAAAAATAATATTATTTCTTATTGTAACCAATAATTTGAAATTTGATAATCATTGTCGAGAATTATTAAAATTACAAATATACATAGTTTTCGCGCACGCGCTCCTGTGCCGGGACGATGGCTGAGAATGTATAGGTATCCGCTTGTCAAATACAGAAGCAAGATTGACACCAACATACAAGAGAGAGGTCCTAGAGAGAGACAGACAAGGTGGTGGAGAATTTGACAGGCCGTGTAATTTGAGTTGCCTATATAAATGGACCCGATTGAATCAGTATTTACAGTTCGTTGAATATTTTAACTTATATTTTAACTTGGCTAAGGCCTAATGCTGATTGGCAGTACATATTTCAAAATTTAACCACTTTTTTGTAGTTAGGGGATAAATAGAGTACACAGTGCCATACTTGGTGTTTAAATACTTTTCAGAATTGTTATTTGTATTTATCAAAACAAATACCTACTTTCCTAAAGTATTTGGGAGTTAAATAGTTTTAAAACTGTTTAAATGCTAAATTAGTGTTTTATATAAAGTGAAGAAGTCCTTGATTATGTTATTGTTACTTTTTTTTTTCAATAATTTTACGTAGGTATATACATACAATTTATTCTATTGTAACTAAACTCCCACAATGCATAAACACTTTTAGGAAACGGTTCCAACAGATCTATTAAGGGTAATAGCATTGTAATAGTAATAAATTTGCTGAATTAATATCAGTTTCACCACTTCAGAATAAAGAATACTTTATAATAAAGAATTAAATTCGAAAAAAGCGTTGTTGCAATGTGTGTGGCCTAACATAACTGTGGCATATGTTAATTTAAAAACTGAATAACATTTTTTACAAAATTTTGGAATATGTTTGTAGAACAATTTTAACAGCTGTTTTTAATATAGATTTCAATCCTCAATAGTCTCCTACAAATCCTAGTAATCCTACAAATAGTCTCTCATGTCTTTTGATGTAAAATATTTATTACTACAACCTTCAACTACCGTCTACCACTATGAATTTGTTTGTTTACGAAAGGTGGCGATTATCTTCCCTCTTTCCCTGGCTATTGCTCTCATTCTGACCGCATTAAATCCCTTTATTTGTATTTAAATACGTCAGAACTCTCTTTTTCATTAAAAGAAGTACTGGTTTTAGTCTTTGCTTTTGGCATATTCTATTTTGTAGGTTTTAGAACTGCGCCATGATATATATGTCATTTTATTGTGTATCACTTAATGACAATGACAAAAAGACAGATTAAAACCAGTACTTCTTTAAATGAAGAAGAGAGTTCTGACGTATTTAAATACAAAAAAGTATTTAAATTTGGAAATACTGCCCCATCAGCCCAGTTAAAAAAATATGAGGTCCATTTCCCCGATTTAAGTTGATATAGGCAACTCAAATTACACGGCCTGTCAAAGTTTCCACCACCTTGTCTGTCTCTCTCTAGGACCTCTCTCTTGTATCGTGGCTGCATTAGTTGTCTTTGTGCCTATTCCATCGATTCCATCCGTATTGACAGTTCATTGGAAGTTAGCCATTTCTAGTTCAAAATGAAGACCGACTTCTTTTTCTTCTCCTTTTTATTAGTCTACATACTCGTGCCGCCAGCACTTTGCGCAAAAACCATTTCAGACAGAGGGCGCTCAAAATCTCAAAGATGGACGATACTTGCGGGAAAACAATTAATTAATTAACAATTATTATTGATCTCGAAGCCGCAAAACGTTGAATATAAATTATTTACACGTGTGTTTTGCCAAAGTGACCATTAAGTTTTACCACTAAGACATCTTATGGGTTTAAGACGACTCAAAATTATGTTTCATCTGTAGGTATAGTTCGTAAGCTATAACTTTTCCCATGCGTCACGATTTATTTTCAAACAAATTAAGTCAAACCATAAAGTGAAACGAACGTCGATGTGTATATACAATTTGTATACTATATACTATATACTACACACATCGGCGTACGTTTCACTTTATGTTTTGACTTAATTTGTTTGAAAATGAATCGTGTAACGCATGGGAAAAGTTATAGCGGAAGAACTATAGCTATGCATTCATTAATATTTGATGCTAACTACTGATTTGTTTTTATCGTTTTTCATTAACTAAAAACTATCAATAATTCAAATTCAAATATTTATAAAATAAATATTTGAATGTAATAAATAATATAAATATCAACAAAATCATTTTCAAGTTAAATTGTGGCTTATTTTCCCATAGAAGACCAAATTACATAAATGCTAGGTACATATTTGCATCTGAGTTATTCATAGATTAATGTAAGGAGCTTTTAAAATGCTTTCATATTAAGCCATCAAATGTTTGGTCAAAATATTTATAAAGAAAAAGAAAAGTTTTATTAAACTAAAGTCGCCATTACCTTTTATCCTGCTCGATATACTTCTTCTTTAATTGCCGTCTCCTAATCAGAGGTTGGATATTATCATCCATCACTATCTTTACTCTATCTACCGCTGCTCTAAAGAGTTCTATGGAACTGCATTTAAATCAGTCCCTTAAATTCTTCAACCATGACACTCTCCTTCTTCCCATACTCGATATACCCAGTACACCAAAAAATATAGCGTCTGATAATCACACAGCGTTTTAAAAATTATTAATCCATATTACAATTTCTAATTTGGTACACTAAAATTTATTTTACATTAACAGATATCTATTTTTAATTAGGGGAGTGCATATAGATTTTCACTTCGAAAAAAATCAAACAAGATAGAACTTTTTGTAATTTGATTAAGAAATTTTTAATAAACAACATATCAAATAGTTCTACTCGAAAAGTGGGGCTTCATTTTTTATTAAACAAATGAATTGCGAAATTAGATGTTTTTAAAGTAACTTGGAAAATATAAACTTTAGAAAAAAACTGACTTGACCATTAAAAAATTCAGAAAATTTTACAAAAAAAACCTTATATAAAGATTTTTCTAAAATTAAATCTGAAGCTTCTATAATATTTTATTTATAATGCTAAAGTCACACTTCTCACAAACATTGGCGCACTGTAAACTAACGTTCGGAGAAGTGCACGGTTGAGTTATTTTAATCTAATTCTTTAACTAATGAATCAAATAAAATTTTACAAATTGGACATGAAAGAAGAATAATTAGGCTATCTTATGGTTATAATAAAAAGAAATAAAATGTATGGGCATAAGTACGGTGTGGGTGGAAAGTGAGACTTACATGAATTTTGTTTAAAAATTATTTAAAAATGTGTAAATAATACAATTTTTCTTATAAAACTCTCAATTTTGCACAACTTACCTTTCAAACACCTTACTAAACGATGTTTCGTTCAAAAAAAAAAAAAAAAAAAAAAAATAAGGCACTCGTGGGAGTGCCGACAGAAGTGAAAACTTCTTACGAAGCAAGCCCCTTCGAGTACACACTCTATCCCCCCTCCAACCATTATAACTTCGGTCGAACATATACGCAATTCAACCTATAGTATATAAATTACTAATATCTGACGTGATATACCTACTGTGAAGAGAAGTGATATACCTACATTATATACCCATCAGGTGCATCCTATACTATTTATATATACATACACATAATACATAAACGTACAGAATTTATTTCGGAGAAGCGATAACGGTCACGAATTCAATGCTTTTTCCCCATCTAGAAAGTGTACAAAATCGCTACAGAAGTTTTCACTTCAAAAATACTTTAAACTCTAATCACTTATAATGATTGGAGTAGGGACCGTGTGGCCCCTTATGCGCTTGCTTCGCAAGCTCGTTCGGGTACACACTCTATCCCTCCTCTAACCATTATAACTTCGTTTGAACTTATACATACGCAATTCAACCTATAGTATATAAATTAGGTACTAATATCTCTCCGTAGCGATGACGGTTGGGAATTTAATGCTTTTTCCCAATCCAAAAAGAAGTTCTATACCTAGATTATAAACGCGTTGCGTGCGTCCTATACTATTTATATTTACATACACCTAATATGTAGATACCACAAACGCGAAAATTTCAAACCAATAAGCCTGTTGCCACATCCGTACATAATGCTTACCAAAATAATTACTAACAGGCTATCAAATAAATTCGATAGTTACCAGCCTGTTGACATAGTACCACAGAACACCTACAGACAATAACGACACTTATCGAAAAGTTCAACGAATACAATGAACCACTTCGTTTGGTATTTGTGGATTACAATAAGGCATTCGATTCCATAAAACTCTGGGCCGTATTAGAAGGAATGAATAAACGCAAGGATTGATTCTAGATATAGAATACTCCTCAAATACATATACGACAATGCAACTATGCAAATAAATGTATCAGAAGGTCTAACAACAAGCAAAATAAGAACGGGGAGAGAAGTTAGACATAGGACAAAATCAAATAAAACAAAAGTGATGACAAATCAATATATCACAATCGACTTAGATGGAAGTGATATCGAAAGTGTCGAAAAGTATACCTAGGTCACACGATCAAACTAGGCAAACAGAATCAAACGGCAGAAATAACTAGAAGAATCCGAATGACTTGGGCAGCAGTAGCAAGACTCAGTGATGTGTTGAAGAACAAAAAGATACCAATAACTCTAAAGAAAAGGGTATTCAACAGTTGTATTATACCAATTATGACGTATAGAATGGAGAGGATGACACTTACAGAGGTATCAGCCAATATATTGAGAACGACACAGATCTCTGAGGGAACATATTTATACAAAATGAGGACGTGCGAAGCAGGGCGAAAGTGAAATATGTAATTGGAAGAATTAAAATGCAAAAGAAACGGACCTGGGTAGGACACGTGGCACGACAAAACATCGAAACGTGGACGAGAAACATTGTACATTTGAGACCACGCGAGCACAGTCGTAGTAGAGGAAGACCGCAAAAACGATGGCTAGACAACATCAAAGCAAAAATGGGGAGAAACTGGCACCAAATAGCACAAAACAGAGAAGAATAAAGAACTCATGGGGAGGCCTTTGTCCCGGAGTGGATGCAAACAGGCTGAAGAAGAAGATAATATATATACATACAAAATTTATTTCGTCTAAATGATGACGGTAGCGAAATTAATTCTTTATCCCCATACAAAAATAGGTGTTATACCGATTTATATACGCGTTGCGTGCCTTCTATACTATTTATATATACATACACATAATAGTATATGTATACGTACACAATTTTTTTCACCGAAGCGATGACGGTCGCAATGACGGTCGCGAATTCAATGCTTTTTTCCCATCTAAAAAGTGCACAACGTCCTTAAAGAAGTTTTCACTTCAATAATAATTCTATTATTATACGTACATTATAATAATATACGTACAAAATTTATTTCGTCGAAACGATGATGGTCGCGATGACAGTCGCGAAATCAATCCTTTCTCTCCATCCTAAAATATATTTTACATTTTTTTTAAATTTGTAGACTTCTACACAATTTATACATACAGACACATAATAAATATACGTACAAAATTTATTTCGCAGAAGAGATGACGGTCGCGATGACGGTCGCCAAATAAATCTTTTTTCCCCATCCAAAAATAGGTTTTACATTTATTTTTTTAAATACTTCTATATAATTTATATATACAATATACATACACATAATGTATATACATACAAAATTTATTTAGCCGAAGAGATGACGGTCGCGATGACGGTCGCGAAATAAATCCTTTTTACCCATCTCAAAATATGTTTTACATCTATTTTAAATTTAAATACCTCTACACAATTTATACATACAGACACATAATAAATATACGTACAAAATTTATTTCGCAGAAGAGATGACGGTCGCGATGACGGTCGCCAAATAAATCTTTTTTCCCCATCCAAAAATAGGTTTTACATTTATTTTTTTAAATACTTCTATAGAATTTATATATACATATACATAATGTATATACATACAAAATTTATTTAGCCGAAGAGATGACGGTCGCGATGACGGTCGCGAAATAAATCCTTTTTCCCCATCTCAAAATATGTTTTACATCTATTTTAAATTTAAATACCTCTATACAATTTATATATACATACACATAATGTATAGCATAAGCGATGACGGTCGCAATGACGGTCGCGATGACGGTCGCCAATTCAATGCTTTTTCCCCTATCCAAAACCTGCACAACGCCCCTAAAGAAGTTTTCACTTCAAAAATCTCAAAAATCTTTAATTCAAATGATATGACGTCTCAAAAAATGTAATTTTTGAATACTTCGTAGTTTTACAGAATTACCACCACTTTAAGACGGTATTACTCAAGTTTGAACAGATTTATTACAATTTTATAGATGCTTTTTTAAAAATTGGGACGTAATCTTTAAAATGCACTAAATTATTTTACTTTAGAAATGAAATAAACTATTTCTTTTTGAGAAAATTAAGAAAGATAACAAAAATGTAATACAAAAACCGAAAATTATCAGCTAAAAAATGTTTATACAAAGTGATCAAAACTTTTTTCTGTAAAACTTACCTAAAATACATTTCTTCATAAGCTTCAAAAATAATAAATGTTAAAAAACATTAGCTTTTATACAGTATGTCTGCGTAACTTGGAACCTATTAATAACTTTTTCATTATCAGTTTTATGAAAAAAAGTTATTCCTTATAAAATACTCTGCAACGTATATAATCTAAGATGCAACGATCAAATATCAAATTTTATTAATTTAATACGAGGTATGTCAAAAAATATGAATTTCACTCAAGAGTAAAGTACCTTTATATTTCACAATATCGAAAATTGTTATTAAGGATAGTTGTTTCTAATTAAAAAATATGTTTCAGTGTTCAATAACATCCTCTGAGATCGAAAAATCGGAGAAAGGCTGAAAGGATATGAGTGTGGTGAGATCTGAGTCGGTATACCTATAAGGAAGATTCAAGAAAAGGAGATGGAGGAGTAACTTAGACTTAGAAATGAAAACTATGTAGGATGAAGGGTAGAGCTATTAGAAGTTGATGGAAAAAGAGGTAGAGGAAATCCTAGGTTAAAATGGGAAAACTGTGTGGCATGAGACTCGAGAGAGAAAGGTTTGGGTGAAGAAGACACGATGGACAGAAATGAGTGGCGAAGAAGAGTAAGGAATAGCGACCCTTGAAATAAGAAAAACTAAGGAAGAAGATGAATATTATTATACTTCCCCTTCCATACAACGATAGATTATGGTTGGTAAGTAGTAAAATTTTTATGAAATTTTTTGAGGTTTGGTTTTACGACAATGCAGTAATACTTTGGGCTAATTAGCAAAATTCATGGAAAAGTTATTTACCAGCAATTTTATTGCTGGAATCGAATTATAAGATCCTATATATTAATAATATAGGTATGCAAAGTCCGCAGATAGTGTGCTACTTTTTTTATGAACAAAATGGCGCCGACAAATAGTATTTTTTTCAATTATTGCTCTATAACTCCGAAGATTTTAACTTTACAACAAAAACACTCAAATAAAAATTCACCGCAATTAAATTCTGCATAGAGATATGTTTTTCACGATTTGCTACGACGAAAATTTTCCTCGGAAAATGCGGGTTTTCCCAACAAAAACTCTAATTTTCAAATAAAGTTTTAGGTAAGTAATTATTAATTAATAATTAAATAACTTAGTGACATCAAAGCTTTCTTGGTATAAATTGTAATTCCAGAAGTCGGTGAAAATTAAACGAATATTTTAGCAACAATTCAATTGTTAATTAACAATTTACGATCGCAAAAATAACCAAAATAATCATGATACATTGATCAAACTTATAAATATTATAAAGATGAGATGCTTATTTAATATTTTATCGACAAAATATAAATTTTTCTTTTTTTTTTGCATAATCTTTAAATTTTGAAAAAAAATAGTTATAATACGCTGGTCTAATTAGTAAAGTGCAAAGAAAGGTTATTTACCAGCACTTTTATTGCTGGAATCGAATTATAAGATCCTATATATTATTAATATAGGTATGCAAAGTCCGCAGATAGTGTGCTACTTTTTTTATAAACAAAATGGCGCCGACAAATCGTATTTTTTTTTTAAATTATTGCTCTATAACTCCGAAGATTTTAACTTTACACCAAAAACACTCAAATAAAAATTCACCCCAATTTAATTCTACATAGAGGCATGTTTTTCCCGATTTGCTATGACCAAAATTTTCCTCGGAAAATGTGGGTTTTCCCAACAAAATCTCGAATTTTCAAATAAATTTTTTGGGCCAGTAAATTATTATCAATAATTAAATATCTTGCTGAAATAAAAGCTTTCTTGGTAGAGATCATAAATTCAGAAGCTGGTGAAAATGAAACGAATATTTTAGCAACAATTCAATTGTTAATTAACAATTTACAGTCGCAATAACAACCAAAATAATCATGAGACATTGATCAAACTTAGACAGATTATAAAGGTGTGATGCCTATTTAATATTTTGTCGACAAAATATAAATTTTTCATTTTTTTGCATAATCTTTAAATGTTAAAAAAACAGTTATAAACAAATTAACATTTCTCAGAAATTGTTTATTATATTCTAATTTTAAAAAATACTTAAAATGCGTATTTCAAAGGTCTTGAAAATGAATGCTTTAAAAAATTTTTCCCATCATTTGCAAAAAAGTTATGAAACACCAAAGTAAATATACGATTGCTCCGTTCTTTATAATTTGTTTTAATTGTTTCAAAGCTTAAAAGTGAGTCTGTGGTACAATCTAATTACTCACAAAGAATGTCAAAAATTAGTGCAATGGTTATATTTTAATCAAAGATTAAAAATTCTTTTTTTTGTAATTTTTAGCGCAAAAGTAGGCCTGATACAGAGCCGGAGCTAAAATGTTCACTCGAAGCGACTGACGCAGCATACAATATTTATTAAAAGTGTACGTCGCGCGGCCGGTCGTCGCTCCGAGTGAAAATTTTAGCTACAGTACTGTATTAGTCTACTTTCGTGCGTGTAAATTACAAAAAAATATATTTATAATCTTTAATTAAAATATAACCATTAAACTGATAATCGATATTTTTTGTAAATAATTAGCTTGTACTTTAAACTCAGTTCTACGCTTTGAAAGAATTAAAAAATATATAAACACCGTAGTCATCGTATGTTTACTTTGCTGTTTCATAACTTTTTTGTAAATGGTTGCAAACAAGTTTTAAAGATATTTTCAAGATATTTGAAATGAGCATTTTAGCTATTTTTTTAAATTATAATATAATAAAAACTTTCTGAGAAACGTTAATTTGTTTATAACTATTTTTTTATACATTTAAAGATTATGCAAAAAAATAAAAAATTTATATTTTGTCGACAAAATGTTAAATAGGCATCTCATCTTTATAAGATTTCAAAGTTTGATCAGTGTATCATAATTATTTTGGTTATTATTGCGACCGTAAATTATTAATTAACAGTTGAATTGTTGCTAAAATATTCGTTTAATTTTCACCAGCTTCTGGAACTATAATCTAAACCAAGAAGGCTTTTAAGTCACCAAATTATTTAATTATTGGTAGATAACTACTTATCTAAAACTTTATTTGAAAATTAAAGATTTTGTTGGGAAAACCCGCATTTTCCGAGAAAAATTTTCGTCGGAGCAGATCGGGAAAAACACGTCTCTATGCAGAATTTAATCACGTAATTTTTATTTGGGTGTTTTTGGTGTAAAGTTAAAATCTTCGGAGTTATAGAGCAATAATTTAAAAAAAACACGATTTTCGGGCGCCATTTTGTTTATAAAAAAAGTATCACGCTATCTGCGGACTTTGCATACCTATATTATTAATATATAAGATCTAATAATTCGATTCCAGCAATAAAATTGCTGGTACCTAAATAACTTTTCCCAAAAATGGCCTATTCTCCGATAATAATCAGCCCAGACTATAAATGGTGGATGTGTAATAAGTGCGATAAAAGTTTTAGGGATAAGTAAGCTTGTTGCCTCCTGCAGGATAATAGTTAATTAAAATAAAAGTATCTAACTATAAAATAGTTACATTAGGTAATATAAAATAGTAACTACATAAAAATAACTATAAAATATAGTAACCATCATATAGTACCAGGCAAATAAAATTCAAATAAAAAATTGCATAATCATTTATGCCAGTTATCTCGTATAGATAAATTTTTTTGACTTTCTCATCCTGTTTGTAAGAGATTAGCAGCTGTTCATTCCGTTATTTTAATTTCTCTAATAATTGGAAATAATTTTGTTTAATAAAATTTATTGTCACGATTTTGTAATCTTATCAACGAATTTTTAATTTCTTTTTATATTTTAAAATGTGCGTATCAGGTTTATTGAATTAAATTGATTAATTGACTTGTACAGCTACCTAAAATTTTTTCGGGTTCCTAGAAGTTTCATGGAATGTTTTTATGTAAAAAAACAAAAATCGATATTTTTAAAATTTAGAAAGTAAAAATCCCCTTAACAGTCGTCATATATTTTATTGCGCAAATACATACAGGGTGATTGATTAGTGTGATAAAGCTCAGTAGATCCGCTATAGTAATAGATAGCAATAAAAGTTAATAACAAAAATTGTAGCCAACTTTGAACTTCATATCACATGTTACACAGTGTTCGATAACATAGTGGCAGACCAAACATATATATTTTTAAATAGGACACCCTGTATTTTATTTTATATTCGAAATCCCCTTAACTTCTCCATCACAAAAATATAAAGGGTTGTTATGTTATACAGGGCATTTACAAAGTTATAACCAATTTTATATGAAAATCGTAACAAGTTCAACTCACTGTATAAATAAAAATAAGTACGACAGTAATTGATTATTGATGCCAATCTTTTTAAAATTTATTGCCAAAATTTAAAAAAAATGATTGATATTGCTAATATTCTTTATATCGAATACAGGGTGAGTCAAAACGCAAGTGCATTATTTTATCAGTAATTTTAAATGAAACACCATGGTGAATTATTGAGTTTATTTTTAACTAAAGTTGGTGAAACGTGTTCAAAAATGAAAATATTAGAAAATATGCGATAGGAAAAAAGTTAGATAGAGGAGTGGCACTCCCATAAAAAACCCTTATTTCTCGAGATACTGACCACGGTGTGGTGAATAACTAATTTTGGTCATACTTTATGTTTATGATGGTGCTGAAAACGAAAATGTGGTTTATTTTGAATTTTAAGTGGGGGAACATTGTAAAAATCACCTAAAAATAATAAAAAAAATGAAATCGCGTTTTTCTTAAAATTAAAAGTTGCACTATTTTTATTTTATAAAACATTTTGTTCTTTGTACTCTATGTTTTAACACAAACTTGATTAAAAGGCGAAATTTCAAATTTTGTTACTCAACTATTTAACTTTGTTATAAAACTTAGCAATTCAGGAATCTTCACCTTCTACTTAAAAAAATTAATAACTTTTATTATAATAAGAGTGAAAGACTAAAACAAGTTCCATTATCTTCAGAAAGGTGAGAAATATAGACTATAAAAATTTCAGAAAAAAAAACATTAAAATGAAACAGTTGAATCGAGTTAAACGAAAAAAAAAACCGTGATTTCATTTTTTTTAATTTTTCAGGTAAATTGGCGATTTTGACAATGTTTCCCCAAATAAAATTCAAAATAAAACTCATTTTCGTTTTCAGAACCATAAAAAAGATAAAGAATTACCAAAATTAGCCATTCACCACACCGTGGTCAGTATCTCGAGAAATAAGCGTTTTTTGGGAGAAGTGCCACACGTCTATAAAGTCACATAACTTTTTTCCTATTACATATTTTAACTTGAACTTGTCCAGAAAACTTCTTCACGACTTATATTTTAATACTATGTTGGTTAAAATTATAAACTAAAAAGTTTGTCACTCAACTTTTTTAAGTAAACATCAAACTAACGAAATCTGACGACAAAATGTTTAAAAATTAACAACACCTCTTTTATTCTTTTTAAACATTGGTACAAATTTCATTGTTATCTAAATACTTCAAAGATGATTCAGTAATATTTTCGAAAGGAAATATTTAGAGCGACCAAAGATACAGTGAGTTAAAGTTGAAAAATCATCAAAATTGATTTTTCGCATTATTGCTTAAAATTTGATTTTTGAACATGTTCCACCAATTATTCTAGATAAAAATAAACTTTATATTCGGATTCAGCGACCTCGAAAACATAAAGAACGATCAAAATTGCCATTCACCTATGATGGTCGCTTTTTCGATTTCTAAGCCTAAAATTAGGGGTGTGCGGCTCGCGGCTCGCCTACTATACTGCCATTTCAATGTATTCGCTGTTTTATTTTTCCATAATATGATTAGTGTAGGAAACAGAGGTTGAACCTTGCAAAATGGACACAAGTCCGGCTTTATTTTTTTTCTGTTATATCAAGGGGTGCTTATTATAAGTCTAACTTTTTCTGAAAAAACTTCGCCCCGAAACCCCCCTTTTCACCCCTTTAAAGGGGGTAATTTGTGGTTTTTGCGGAACGTGGCCCTTCCTGTACCTTTTACAAAATTTTTTTTATAGAAATATGAAGAGGACTATATTTTATACGATTTATTTCCCGACAGCATATGTCTATCATCCACCGTTTAGCGGGGGTGGCGCCCCAAAGTTGAAAAGTTTTTAAAAAAGATGTTATTAAAAAAATATATTTTTCCCTAACTGTAACGGAAATTAAGAAGAAATCCTACGGTAATTATTCACAAATAAGTGACTGATTTTTTGGTATAGGTTTCACTTAAGGGCAATTGCCCTATTTTTAATTACAGGGTGTTACATTTTAAAAAACCCCTTTTTATACCATCTGAACCGTTTATGCTAGAGTAAAAAGACTTTCAGCGATTACCCATGTACTGGTGCTATTTACAAATTTGTATATTGCACCCCCATTTTTTTCCCGGAACCACCCCAAAAAAAAAGAAGAATTAATAAATAAAGTGATTTTCTTGGAATCCTCCACACACAATGCCCTTTATTAATATGCTTCATATATCATTTTGTGCACGTTATTATTACCCATGCATGGACACCAAAAGCGATTTCCTAGTGCAACCCCTGTAGCAAAAAAAAAAAAATAATAAATAAAATGGGGGGTTGAATTTTTGGTTTTTTGCTTTTTGATCCATATGGGCATAGGCTTCATCAATAGTACTTTTCAAAAGTATATATGGTTATTGCAACATCCCTGCGGAAACCACCCCTATCCTTGAAAATATACTGCAGAAACTACCCCTATCCCTTAACGAGGATGCTTTTACGATTTTATCATTACCTATGCATTCTTTTTAAACAAAACTTATACAAGGTTAAAGACCACTATTTACTCTAAAAATTAGGTCCTATTCATTTTTTTCGTATAAGCAACCGTTACGGCACAGTGGCGCCGTAAACCTCATATATGCTTTGGCTGGCTCCAGTTTTTGTTTTTTTTTCGTCATCTGTTCGTTTTATTGATAAAGTACTTATGTAAAATAAAACAACACAGTGTAACCTACAAATTATGACCTATGCACATTTTACAATCTTTGCGCCCCAAAGCCACAGTGGTGGCCCAAAATCAATTTTTTGCATATTTTCGCCACCTACACGCATTTTATTGCATTAATGCTACCTTAATAGCAAAATATTTACCCTTAAGTGGTCGCTAAGCAGTGCCGGATCCAGGGAGGGGTGATGGGGGTGATCACCTCCCTCCCTCTCAAACCAAGTGATATTATATTCAAAGATTATAAAAATATTCATTTATTTTTAAAGAAATTTAGCCAATTGGCACCTCCCTCTTAACGATGCTGGATCCGCCACTGTCGCTAAAGCATACCACGTTATGCACCACTTAGTAATACGCAGCAACAATGACGTCTAATATAGTCTTAAAGTAGTGAGAAAGACTAAAACTAGATTCTGTGTATAAGAATGTGTGGTAGGAGGATACATGAGCGACGCTGCCTGTTTAACATCTGGATATAAAGTTATGACGTTTTAAATAAAAATGGCGTACTTTTTATGCTTTAGCGACAGTGGAGGATCCAGCATCGTTAAGAGGGGGTGCCAATTGGCTAAATTTCTATAAAAATAAATGAATATTTTTATAATCTTTGAATATAATATCACTTGGTTTGAGAGGGGGGAGGTGATCACCCCAATCACCCCTCCCTGGATCCACCACTGCTTAGCGACCACCTAAGGGTAAATATTGTGCTATTAAGGTAGCATTAATGCAATAAAATGCGTGTAGGTGGCGAAAATATGCAAAAATTAATTTTGGGCTACCACTGTGGCTTTGGGGCGCAAAGATTGTAAAATGTGTATAAGTCATAATTTGTAGGTTACACTGTGTTGTTTTATTTTACATAAGTACGTTATCAATAAAACGAACAGATGACGAAGAAAAAAACAAAAACTGGAGTCCGCCAAAGCATATATGAGGTTTACGGCGCCACTGTGCCGTAACGGTTGCTTATACGAAAAAAATGAATAGGACCTAATTTTTAGAGTAAATAGTGGTCTTTAACCTTGCATAAGTTTTGTTTAAAAATAATGCGTAGGTAATGAGAAAATCGTAAAAACATGCTCGCCAAGGGATGGGGGTCGTTTCTGCAGTATATTTTCAAGGATAGGGGTGGTTTCCGCAGGGATGTTGCAGTAACCATATATATTTTTGAAAAGCACTATTGATGAAGCATATGCCCATATGGATCAAAAAGCAAAAAACAAAAAAAAAATTTCAATCCCCCATTTTATTTATTTTTTTTGGCTGCAGGGGTTGCACTAGGAAATCGCTTTTGGTGTCCATGCATGGGTAATAATAACGTTCACAAAATGATATATGAAGCATATTAATAAAGGGCATTGTGTGTGAAGGATTACAAGAAAATTACTTTAATTCTTCTTTTTTTTGGGTGGTTCCAGGAAAAAAGTGGGGGTGCATTATACAAATTTGTAAATAGCACCAGTACATGGGTAATCGCTGAAAGTCTTTTTACTCTAGCATAAACGGTTCAGATGGTATAAAAAGGGGTTTTTTAAAATGTAACACCCTGTAATTAAAAAAAGGGCAATTACCCTTAAGTAAAACCTATACCAAAAAATCAATTAATTATTTGTGAATAATTACCGCAGGATTTCTTCTTAATTTCCGTTACAGTTAGGGAAAAATATATTTTTTTAAAAATATCTTGTTTAAAAACTTGTCAACTTTGGGGCACCACCCCCGCTAAACGGTGGATGATAGACAGATGCTATCTGGAAATAAATCATAGAAAATATAGTCCTCTTCATATTTCTATAAAAGAAATTTTTTGTAAAAGGTACAGAAAGGGCTACGTTCCGCAAAAACCACAAATTACCCCCTTTAAAGGGGTGAAAAGGGGGGTTCCTGGGCGACATTTTTTCAGAAAAAGTTAGTCTTATAATAAGCACCCCTTGATATACCAGAAAAAAAATAAATCCGGACTTGTGTCCATTTTGCAAGGTTCAACCTTTGTTTCCGACACTAGATGGTAAACAAAAGTGTTTCAGGTACAGGATGTTTTTGTCAAATAAAGTATTTTCTACTTTCATCATTACATTTAGGTATTTCTAGATGAGACAGTTTTTCTGTGAAAATGAACTTATCTTTACGAACTAATTTATCTCATCTGATTGATCAATGTATTTAATATATTTATATATATAGCTACAAAATTATTGTTATTTGTGTTTAAACTAAACAAGTTATCATAATGAAGATACTTATAGTGCTTTGTTTAGTAGCAATCTTTTGCACTGCTACTACCTTGGGTAAGTCAATTATAAGAAAGAAATTTTTTATTATTCCATTAAATCTACAATTTATTATTTTCATCCTATATATATTATATCGGTTTTATAGCGTTCTACGCCTTTCCGTTCCGAATCGCCACTCCTTTCTATTGTGACAGTCTTCTTCTCCTAAGTTTCTTTCCGACATCGCCTTGGAGATGCCCTTTATCCGTGTGGTTGCTAGTCTTCCTCGTTTTTATTTTTCTGTGGGGATCCATTCTTACAATTTTTGGGGATATTCCTTTCCTTCATTCGTCTTACCTGTCCGTACCATACTAGCTGTTGTCTTTCGCTGTCATCTATGATTGTTCTTTCTATTTCCATTTGTTGTCTAATGTCGTCGTTTCTTATGTGTTCTAGTCTAGATCTTCTTGCTGACCTTCTCCAAAAATCCATCTCAGTGGCTAGTAATTTATCTTTGTACTTGTTGGTTAATTACCAGACTTCAGCTCTGGTTAACACTGATTTTAATATTGTGTAGTAAATTCGTTTTTTATTTTCTGTCCTTATATATTTTTTTGCCATTATACCGAATTCAGGGCTCCTATCACCTGTTTTCCCTTTACTATCCTTTCCTTAATATTTTCTTCGTTTCGTCCTGTACTAGTTAGTTTTATTCTCAGATTTATGTATTCACTGCAGCTTGTAATTTTCTCCCGTTCCAGGTTCAGGTTCTCCGTTTCTTCCCTTCATACGCATAGATATTGTGTTTTTTTTGGTATTTACCTCCAGACCCCATTTTATACATTCCTCTATTAGTTTCCTTTCCATATATTCAAGATCTTCCTTGTCTTGTGCAATTACAATTTGGTTCATCTGCATAGTGCAGCGTGTAGAGTATCGTATCTCCTATCGATAGTCCCATTCCATTGCACTTCTTCTTCCATTGACTTAATATATATTGAATAATACTGGCCATATACAACATCCTTGCCTTAGGCCTTTAGTGGCCAGGAAACCTTTTGATATTTTAAGTTTTCATCCTCCACAAGTACAATTTTTAGCAACTTCATCATCATCTTAATCATCATAATTTACCTTTGATTCTCTATGTAGGATCATAGATTTTTTAGATGATTTTTTTTATATGGCATGATTGTAAAATCAATCAATTCCAGTTTAAGTCTCGATTAATCCTTGTTTTAGTTTTTTTCTATATAATTGCGGTATATATTTTCAAAGGCGATGCGGCTAGGGGATACTCTTCTTCGAATCCATATTATTTATCTTTGCCCTCTCCTTGCCTTCGTTCTCCAAAATCTGTCGCTGGGTCTGAACCGGTACCGGAATTTTCGGTGCATCTGGGGAGAGAAATCACCACATTCTTTATAGATTTAGTCCAGGGTACATCGAAACAAGACACGTATTGTACCTGTTTCACAATACATCAGGAACTGTCGTTTTGGTCTCTTCGAGAAATCAGCCGCTGCAGATCAAACCATCACAAAAGACAATTCAAAAATTTAAACAACAAACTGCAAAAACACACTGCTAACTTTAGTCTCAAAGGAGAGAGTCTGGAAACACCCTGTATAATTATTTTCGGACAAATTAAAATATACCTTCAATCAGTATTTCTTGTTGTTTTCTCATTTCCTTGTATATCATTTTCTAATGATGATGTTTTAAATTCTTCTTTTCATGTAGCTGTTATATTCAAGCATTACAATTTGTACTGTAAGAGCGTTAAACAAAAGTACACACATAAAAAACCAAGTTTTTATTTATACGAAATTTTTTTTTGTAGGTTCAGGAAAGAACATCGTATGTTATTTTGCCAGCTGGACAGTTTATAGACCGGGAGATGGATCTTTCGATGTGCGTAACATAGACCCATCGCTATGTACTCACATCAATTTTGCTTTCATTGGCCTTAACGAAGATGCCTCCATTAAAATTTTAGATCCATGGGAGTCAAATGATCCCTCAGGTTACGGTAAGTACAAATTATTTAAAAAATATATAAGGATAACTTATCATGAAACAAACAAAATAATATAAAAAAAAAGAAAATATATAAATAATACAAATAAATGAGAATACTGTATATTATCGTTGATTAAAATATTGATATGGGCGTATTGGTACGGGCGTACCCGTAATGAGTACTAGCGGGTTTAAAATTAATTTACCCGTTGGATTAAATTATAAACCCGCTAGTACTCATTACGGGTACGCCTATGACCGTTTCAGTAAATAACTAGCCTTGGCTAAATTTACTATCATAACGGTACTGGAAAATTCGTTGTCGGTATGACAAACGCAAGTAACTGAGTCTATTATTATAATCGGGACCATTTTTTTATTGCAGCTTTGCCAAAACACAATGTTTTGGAAATAAACCCAAAGTCCCTTATTTTATATGGTTCTCGCTATTGTTATCTGTTTCGTATAGAAACCTCCCAAGGAGTTCACTACTAACATTCCGTTAGGTATGTCACTTTATTCAAGGCGGCAAGGGCATTACCAGGTTTTATGGTTACTTTCCGTTTCAGTGACATTTCAAAGGAATCACTTTCCCTTCTGAAAACAACGGTTAGGTCTTTTGACTTCATTTTGTCGGTATCTGTATGATGTACCGTTAATTTACCTAAAAACGCAAGTAGGTCGGTTCCTTTTTGGAGATTCATTTTTTGAGTAGGAAAATATCTCCACTTTTTTAGAAGGAAAGCATCGCAAAGATTGCGAAGAGAAAAATAGGACTTGGCGGCTGAATAGCTGGGAGTACAGACGTGTGTCTTTAGAGTACCGTATATCTTATCTACCATCTACCTTACCTACAATATATTTTATCTGAGTGATATTCACTCTCTTATTGTATCTGTAATTGGACCCTCCAATACCTCAATCAACGATATTATTCACTAAAGAAAAAAAAACGTAAGAAAATTCACTTTTTCTATGGATGCTATACAATGTGCAACTTCTCTCACTACTTACGTACATTCAAAACGAACAATTTCTCAGGGTGTGAGAAAAGTCGGCCATTGCAGTGAGAAATATTTTTTCTCACGGGTTCCATACGTAGAATCGCGGTTTCCATGGTAACATGCACAATACAAACACAAATATATTTGTCAAATAAAATGTGTCAAATCAAAACTTACGAGGAATTACCTTTCAAAACTGTTCAAATATATCTGGTAACTATAATTTTAAATAAATAAAAGTATATAAATATTAAGAATATTAAATACCTACATATGTATATAATATGTATTTTATTTCAATTTTGGCATATAATCTACATAATAGCATCTAAATTATTTAAACGCATCCATAGAAAAAGTACAGTGTACAACACGTGAGAAAACCACATATTTCTCCCTCGCTTGATTTGCGGCACTCGCCTCGTACCTCGGCTCGTGCCAACAAACTTCTGCGCTCGTGAGAAATATGTCTTTTTTCTCTTGTTGTACAATATACTATTTTCTATGGATGCTAAACAATGTGCAACTTCTCTCACTACTTACATACATTCAAAACCAACAATTTCTCAGGCAGTGAGAAAAGTCGGCCATTGCAGTGAGAAATATTTTTTCTCACGGGTTCATCGCCGCGCCGGTTTACATACATATGATCGCCATTTCCATGGTAACATGCACAATACAAACACAATTATTTTTGTCAAACAAAATGTGTTGACACTTGTCAAAACTTATCAAAAAATACCTTTTATAAGAATTTTCAACTGTGAATTATAATTAGTGTGACCAACACCAATTCAGTTGAATCCGGGACAAGGCTGAAAAACAATACATGAAATCCGGGACTTTTCAATGAAAATAGGGCCATTTTTTTTCAGAAGAAGATAATTAAAATACAGAAACGCAAAAAGTTTACCGTTTTAGTTTTCGTAGAAACTATAATCATCAACATCATCATCATCAATGGCGGTACAACTATTCGCGAGTCTTTGCCGCGTTTACTATTACCTTCCATGTTTGTCAATCCTGTGCCAATAATTCTCATTGTCTCACTCCCATTTTCTGCAGATCTTCTTTGACTGCATATTTTCACATTTTTCTAGGCCGTCCTACAGACCTTCTTCCATCTGGCCTTCCCCAGAACACATTGTTTATAAGACGATTGTCGTTACTGCGGATCACATGCCCTGCCCATCTGAGTTTATTGGCCTTTATATAGTTGACTAGATTTTCCTTTCCGAATAGAGACTCTAACTCTAACTTATTATTGTATCTGAGGCTCCATTTGTTTGCCTCTGCAAGGGCCATATACCATTCGAAGTATTTTACGTTCCCACACCAGCAATTTTTGTATCTCGTGAAAGAAGTTTTGACTTCATTAGATGTTGCATTGCAAAGAAAGATCTGTTTCCTGCCATTATTCGTGTTTCAACTTCTCGTTCTATTTTGTTGTTATTTGTGATTGTTGCTTCTAGATAATGAAATTCTTTAACCACTTCGAAAGTTATGATAAGTAAAGTTTTGCCTTAATCGCCTTCTTTCTTGTTTCGAAACTACCGTGTTGTAGAACTATAATGCCACGAAATAAAATACATGCGTTTTGGATGTGGTATTAGTATTACAATTACACTCTAGAAATTGTCGACTTTTTTTCGTCCCACCAATTCAATTTGATATGAATTCTTAGAAGAATAACGTATTCAAAATTTCAAATAGAATTTTACCAAAAAATTGAAAATTTGGATGGCCCGGAAGCCTTGTCCGGGACGCCGGGACACGACTTCGTAATTCGGGCCTTGTCCCGGATTTTTCGGGCTAGTTGGTCACACTAATTATAATGTTGAATAAATACAGTATATGAATATTAAGAATATTAAATACCTATGTGTATATATGTATTTTATTTCAATTTAGGCATATAATATACCTAAAAGCACCCAAATTATTTAATTTTGAAGTTTTAACTCTTGACAAAAACGCATCCATAGAAAAAGTACAGTGTACAACAAGAGAGAAAATGACATATTTCTCTATCGCTTCGTGCCTCGGCTCGTGCCAACAAACTTCTGCGCTCGTGAGAAATATGTATTTTTTCTCTCTTGTTGTACAATATACTATATTTGTTCAAGAAACGGATATATTAATACTCCTCCAATGTTACTCTTTCATTCCTAATACATATTTGCGTCTTGCGTGCCTATTATTGTTTTTAAATATTGTTCTGAAGCTATTTTCTTGTGGGATCTTATGCAATTTACTATTTTAGTTGGAAATTACCCACAATTTTAGTTTTACATTCACTTTATTTGACGTTTCGATTTCCACTTCGGAAATCGCTATCAAAACACGAAACATTAATGATATTGTTAATATATTTATCGTTTATTTTTATGTCAATTTCGGTGTTGTTTTAGTGTTTCTTTGAATATGCATTCAAAGTATAAGTTGAAGATCAAGAGAGCTATGACACAGCCTTGTTGGACATCTCTGTGTCGGTTTATGTTAGTAAAGCGTCGACAACTTGTCTGTAATGGAAGCTTTTAGTAGTATGGTTGGAATATTTTGGGGATGCTTATTGGTTCCAATATAGGTTTTAAATTATGTGGAGGTCTTGTCTATCTAGCTTCATTTTCTGCAGTTTATTCAACCATTTTTCATGGTAGAATTATCAAAAGCCTGTTTTATTCAGGTCTTCATTCAGCTACTTTTTCTTTATTAGCTTTATTTCGAAGTATTTCAATATTGTACTTTTTGGCTTGCTTCGTCGTATTGTTCTTACAACTGTTTGTACATCTAAACAATATCATCAAATCTATAAAAAATGAGAGCCTCATTAACAATTCTTTCTTTAAATCCGCATAAAGCACTTTTTAAAATGTAAAATGCCAGTAAAAAATTGTAACAACACTAATAAAAAAATCGTGTGACAAGGTGACAAGCGATACATTGGAAAAAAATATATATAGATAGAGAGAAATAAAATTGATTTCATTTTTGCGCCTAAAAACCCTAAAATATTGGGAAGCTTGATTACTATCATTTTGAAGTACTTACATATAATTATTATGTAGTTTCTTACAACTAATCAGCCGCACATTTGAAATAAATGTAAGGGGGTAAGGGGAAATAAAAGTAAAAAGAAAATAATTTTAGGATATTTAATAAAATAGATAGATTTTAGATTTAATAATATTTACTAATTACTTTTTACAGGTGGCTTTAAAAATCTGGTAGCTCTAAAAAAATCAAATCCAGATCTTAAAATATCTGTAAGTATGGGTGGTTGGAATGAAGGGTCAGAGATATATTCAAAAGTTGCTTCAGATGCAATGAAGAGAAAACTCTTTGCCAACCATGTTTTACGATTTATAAAAGAGTGGGACTTTGATGGATTTGATCTAGATTGGGAATATCCTGGATTGAGAGGAGGAGATTCAACCATCGACAAGGTAAGATCTATTTGATTAGCTTAGATAATAAATTTTAAATAAATTCTCCCTAATATAATGTATTTTAAGTGCTTAGGAGCAAAATTTCGGATGCCTATGCCTTTTAAATGCTTTAATTTTTTTCGAATCCGAAGAAAACTAATAAATATTTTTTAAAAATTTAAACGCACAACGAAAAATTACATTATTACTGAGAGCAGAAAGTCTGTTAAAATAAACAAAAAGTTTCTTTTGAATTAGATATTTGAAATTAAAAATCACACCACATTTTCTCTCCTTTTTCACCCCTGTAACTTATTCAAATAAACATAGAAGTTTTCAGGGACTTTCGGCCCTCGGTAATAATGTAGTCATTCATTCTGCGTTTAAATTTTTCAAAAATATTTATTAGTTTTCCCAGGATTTGAAAAATGAATAAATTTAAAAAGCATTGGCCCGATATTTTACGCTTACCCTCTTAAATATTATTATTCTTTATACTTGTCGTTTGCCATTGACCTTGTTTATGGCATTTTAAAGTTTTTTACAATATTGTTCAAAATTGTCAATTATTGACTAGAAAATAAACAATACTTTATTGTTCTATATACTTCATTTGTTAGACAGTTCGCTTAACTTCTCTCCTATTTTCATTTTTTTTCGAAATTAAAATGGTAATATTATTATCTATCTATATTTTGTTCCCATTATTTTTAAATTCATTAATAAATTTTAACACATAGTCATTATAGTTATTAAGGTACCAAGGGTATTCTAAGGATAATAACGCTTGAGGTCAATGGTGTATAGACCGAGGGCTTTCGGCCCGAGGTATATACTCGTACGTTGACCGAAAGCAGGCCCGGCCCTAGGGATTTTGCCGCCCTGGGCATGATTTGCGAGAGTCGCCCCACCCCCGTTGGTAGACCCATTAATCACCACCTTCCTTCAGCGATCGCCAATTTAAACCACGATTGTATTTTTATTGTTGTGTGCTTTGTGCTAAATTATTTAGTACCCCATTTTCCAATTTATTTCAACGATACACGCTTAAAAACACGCTTTAAGTAAGTAGCACTCTTCTTGCCTCGGCACGGGAAAGGTCTTTTAATAATTCTCCAAGATCCAAGGACTCAGCTATTTCGTGTTCAATAGGAATTGTCGCTAGAGCACTCAAACGTTCATGGGACATAGTTGATCTTAAGTAATTTTTTATTAGCTTTAGCTTTGAAAAGCTTCTCTCCCCAGAGGCCACTGTCACTGGTAGGGTTAATAAAATCCTCAAAGCAACACTAATGTTGGTTGCGAAATTAAGTTCATACTCTCTAATCATTTTTAATGTCTCTAGAGGTGTACTCTTGTGCTTCACATTCTCTAAAAAGAGTGAGTGCATCTTTTAGATCAGCATAATTTAGACCTTGACTCATCAAAAGTTGAAGCATCACATAGCTTAAAACATTTATCTGATAAATCACTAGCAGTCAGCAGTCATATCCTTAATTTGGTTTATGTCGTAAAAAAACTCAAAAATTTTCCCATAGCTCTTAATTTGCTGAAATTTATCACTTAATGCATTAACAGTTGTGTATATATTAATTTTTAAATAGAAGTCATCCTTATATCGTGTCTCTGGATCTAGGTCCATATTTTCATATTTAGTCTCATAGCCAAATTGTCTTTTCACTTTCCTCTTTCTTGCTATTACTGTGCCTCCGATTTTCGAGTTCTCAATTTCTAAATTTGATGCTAGGCTCTTTTGCGTCCGTCAAATAGCCCTGGAATTTTAAATCACTTCTGAGAGACTTAAAAAGGGATTTCCGTTTTTTCTAATAAATTGACAGATTGATACATTCCCAATATCAATACTCTGCAGTGATTTGCTGACTACGCTGATGTGAAGTAAAATGTCATGTCATATTACCACAGAGCAAAGAACAGTAAAATCACGGATTTGATTTACTAAACAGTTTGCCTCAAGAGCAACCATTTTATCGTTGTTTTTATTGACAGTGATTTCTACAAGAGCATCGTAGATTTCTTCAATAGGGCTTTTCATTCACAGTCATTTGTTTCGAGGTTCTGTCAAATGTCGTATAATCCGTGTATATTAATATTATACACAGATTATACAACATATGACAGAAGCTCGAAACAAATGACAATCGACGAAAAGCCCTATTTGGTATTGTCCTTTTCATGAGCATTTTTCAGTGCGTAACAAATAATAGGAAAAAGGGTAATTCCGTGATAATACACATTTATGACATTTATTCTAACATGACATTTTAGTTAAATCTGACAGTTGTCACATTTTATTTTCAATTTGGAATAAAAACAAATCAAATGTGTTTCTTGCATTTATAAAATGGTATTTTTTTTATTTTTATAGTCTTATAAATTATACAGATTAGATTTGTAATATTATTATCTAATTAAAACAAAATTATAATTTTTATTATGGCGCCATCTATCGACAACTCGAATAACTAGAATAAATTTTGTAAATGTCTGTAATCACGGACGTGCCTTTTTTTCTGTCACATACAATTTAATGCGTTAGAAAGAAATCGAAAAACTGTGACGCACTGAAAGATGATCATGAGAAAAAGAATATCTGATCGGAGTAATTGCATCAATTCTACTTTCCATCTAGTTTCGGACAAAGGTTTTAATGTTATGCTAGAAATATGATTTTTCAGTATAGCCCAGCGATGAATAGATGCTGAGAAAAAGTTGTAAATTTTTGTCACTAAGGAAACGAAAGAAACTGCAAACTGTGAGGCTTTAGCAGCATCGTTCACGACTAAGTTGACTGAATGGCTAGAACGTGGGACAACAAATGCTCTTGGATTCATTTTCAAAATTCTGTTTTGAACTCCCAAGTTCTTTCCTCTCATGTTTGCCCCAATATCATACCCTTGTCCTCTCATATCTTCCAAAGGCATTCCCAGTTCATTATGTTTTTGCAAAATAACTTATGTATATGTAAGTCCTAAGCCAGTGGTTTCCAGTACAGGCACAAATCCAAGGTCGGATCCCACTATTCTAATGCGATGAAGAAGAAGGCAGTGTTGCCGATTTCCCGTCAAATGAACCTTGCAATAATTATTGTTTCACTGATTTAATTCTCATTTTTACAGTTGCATTTTGCCGCTCTTGTTCATATAGTTCTGTCGCCAGTGGGGGTACAACGGCCTCCTTAATTCAGATGGACTTACCCGAGTTTTTTTTATGGATTTTGACCCGTAGAACACGAATTTTTTTGGTAACAGTCGATCCGAATGTCTATAAGATTGTTATAAACAAAGAACTTGAGGAATCACATAACAGCGATTTTTTGCAAAACAAAACATTTTTTTGTATTTTTTGGGTCATTCTAAGCAAAAAATGTTTTTACAAGTTTTTTCGTAGGATGCATAGTTTTCGACATAACCGCGGTTGAACTTTCAAAAAATCGAAAAATTGCAATTTTTGAACCCGAATAACTCTTGATTGAAAAATAAAATAGCAATTCTGCTTACCACATTTGAAAGTTCAAGTCAAATTCTATCGGTTTTGATTACTTTCATTGCTAAAAATTAATTTTTTCATTGTTAAACAAAGCTATAAACACATAATGATTGAATGATATTTCAATGCATTTCTCATTTGAAATCGAACGAGTAAGCGCGCATACAGACAATTCTACGTAGATTACGCACATTAAAACGCATGCATTGGGTACGGGAAACACTATGTGTTTATGGCTTTGTTTAACAAATAAAAACTTAATTTTTAGCAATGCACATAATCAAAACCGATAGAATTTGACTTAAACTTTCAAACGCAGTAAGCAGAATTGCTATTTTATTTTTTAATCAAAAGTTATTCGGGTTCAAAAATTGCACTTTTTCGATTTTTTGACAGTTCAACCGCGTTTATCTCGAAAACTATGCATTATACGAAAAAACTTGTAAGACAATTTTTTGCTGAGAATCACCCAAAAAATACAAAAAATGTTTTGTTTTGCGAAAAATCGCTGTTATGTAATTCCTCAAGTTCTTTGTTTATAACAATCTTATCGACATCCAGATCAACTGTTACCCAAAAAATTCGTGTTCTACGGGTCAAAATACATAAAAAAACTTGGGTAAGTCCATCTGAATTAAGGAGGCCGTTGTACCCCCCCTGGCGACAGGACTAATAATATTGATTTTTTATATAGTATTAAAAACATAATTTATTATTTCTTCAATTTCACAAATAGGCTGTCTTCTAAAATTTGCCGCCCCTAAATTTTTCCGCCCTGTGCGCCCGCCCAGTTCGCCCACCCCTGGGGCCGGGCCTGACCGAAAGCGTTATTATTATAATACCCGTGGTGCCTTCAACGTTTAATGTCCGACTAAATTATTCTTTATATGCAAAAAATTTGAATGAATTTTGAATGAATTAGTTTTCAAATAAGTAGATACATTTACCAGAAATAGTCGTAAACGTAATTGTGGTAACCATAGTTTTACAGAGTTTTATTTGTCAACTTGACAGTATTTAACTCGTTATTTAAATTTAATAGGCCCTAGGGCGTTATTTTTCAATAACACCCCCTTGGGCGTTATATCGTATTTATAGCATAGTATAGTTGATCCAAAAGATGGCATAACCCAGACATCCAAAGTGAAAGTTATCCTTCAACACCAAATTGTTCTATATGGTCCACACGATATCCAGAAAAAAGTCACACCATTTTGAGCGTCGGGTTTGGGGGGAAGAGGGGGGAGAAATCGGTAAATTCGTAGTTTTTTAAGTTTTTCGCCAATATTTCTAAAACTATGTGGTTTAGCATGAACAACCCTCTATACAAAATTGTTCTACATTAAATTTGAAACAAAAAAAGGCCCTATGCATAATCTTTCTAAAATGAATGGTTCCAAAGTTACGGAGGTAGTATAGTATAACTGGTCCAAAAAAAGGCCTAACCCAAACATCCAAAGTAAAAGTTTTCCTCCAACACCAAATGTTCTATATGGTCCACATATTTTTCAGTAAAAAGTTACACCATTTTGAGCGTCCGGTTTGGGAGGGAGATGGGAAAGAAGCAGGTAAATTAGTAGTTTTTTTAAGTTTTTCGTCAATATTTCTAAAACTATGCTTTAGCGTAAACAATGTTATACACAAAAATGTTCTACATGAAATTTAAAACAAAAAATGTTGTATACATAATTGTTATAAAATCAGCGGTTCCAGAGTTACGGAGGGTGAAAAGTCGAGGTTTTCGATACTTTTTATATTTTTTGGGCAATATTTATGATATAACTATACCAAAAACCCAGACATCCAAAGTGAAAGTTATTCTCCAACACCAAATTGTTCTATATGGTCCACATAATGTTCAGGAAAAAGTCACACCATTTTGAGCGTCGGGTTTGGGGGGGGGGAGGAGAGGGGGGAGTAAAAAGTATCGAAAACCTCCACTTTTCACCCTCCGTAACTCTGGAACCATTGATTTTATAACAATTATGTATAGAACCTTTTTGTTTTAAATTTTATGTAGAATATTTTTCTATAGAATATTCCTTACGCTAAAGCATAGTTTTAGAAATATTGACGAAAAACGTAAAAAAACTACTAATTTACCGATTTCTCCCCCATCTCCCCCCATCTCCCCCCCAAACCGGACGCTCAAAATGGTGTAACTTTTCACTGAACAATATGTGGACCATATAGAACAATTTGGTGTTGAAGGAAAACTTTTACTTTGGATGTCTGGGTTAGGCCTTTTTTTGGACCAATTATACTATACTACCTCCGTAACTTTGGAACCGTTCATTTCAGAAGGGTTATGCATAGGGCCTTTTTTATTTCAAATTTAATGTAGAACAATTTTGTGTAGAGGGTTGTTCATGCTAAACCGATTATTTTTAGAAATATTGACGAAAAACGTAAAAAACTACGAATTTGCAGATTTCTCCCCCTTCTCCCCCCCAAACCCGACGCTCAAAATGGTGTGACTTTTTTCTGAACATTATGTGGACCATATAGAACAATTTGGTGTTGGAGGATAACTTTCACTTTGGATGTCTGGGTTTGGGTCTAACTATACCATACTATTAATAGACTTCGAAATAATGTCATTATTTGTCAAATAATAGACCAGTCGGACATTAAATTAATTAATTGAAACTGTGTTTATTTTTGTACTTTATGTTTTTTTGGTGAATGAATGTATCTAACCATTATTGAGGGAACTTTTGGTGATATACGGTGTGATCCAAAATAATGGTAAAATAATATCGCTATCGACACAACGAATGCAGGAGAAAGAGTTTTAGAGAATATCAAGGAACTGTTCAACCTATGTCTGCACCAAAGGGAAACACCTACAAGATGACATAGTGCACTTATCATTTTATTACACAAAAGATCGATCCATCAGATCTCGAGAATTACCGATTCATCAGCCTGTTAAACCACCTCTGCAAGTTATTCACAAGAATAATAACAAATCGATTGAAACCAAAATTAGATTTTTCCAACCCAGAAAACAGTAAAGTTTTTAAGACAAACTTTAGGAAAGAAGTACTATATGTACTAATGTCGAAATAAATACGCGATGGCGCTGCAATCTTAAATGAGATTGCCACGGTGGTAATGCCACCAAAAAGCCACGTATTAAATACCTACCAAAGAGCCACGTTTCAGAAACGAAAAAATATATACGTATAATATACGTGTTAAAATTTCGTATCACTAACGTCATTTTTGATAGATGCTACGTAACAATACAAAAAAACCTAAATTTAACGTTAACTCGTTATCTTGCTAGCTGGGATGTGACCCAAATAAATGACGAAGAACCCAATACCCGGGATTCTAAGGGGATTAAATCCGCAGATCGAGGTGGCCATTCAATAAACCCTCTTTTACCTATCCATTGATTTGGAAATCTTGAAGATAACTCCGCAGATCATATCTAAAATTAGACGGGCGCCATCTTATTGAAACCAGATGATATTAGATATTACAGTCGGATCGTCCTCACTCAGTCATGTCGAAACATGACTGCTAAAGCTGGGATAAGGTAAAAACATAAAAAGTTTGAGTAAACATCTGTATTCAAAAAGGCCCAAAAAAGTACTGCCCGATTTCCAACAATCATAGCCCAAACATTAACTTTTTGTTGTACTTCTTGTGATCTTCTTGAAACCAATGTGGATTTTCTGAACTTCGAAAGCGTGTGTTTTGTTTATTAATGGTTCCATTTAAACAAAATGTTGCTTCGTCAAAAAACAAGATATAGTTTTTTACATTGTGATGTGTTTGAGAAAATTTGCAATCCATTCACAAAACTCCAGAGTTCAATTTTTGAGGTTCAGTGAATTGCACTTTAGCCAATCCAAAATTGTTAAATAAAGAACGAACTGAGGCATGAGAAGTTTCAAAGACACTCAACCCTGGCAATCCTGATCTAGGAAAATATGTAACGCTTGATTTTATCACTTTATTTGCAACTGTGTGATTAATCCTCTGTTCTGATATTTGTTATAATTTTATTACGTTATATTGTACATTTATATTTAACTATGTAATATATATATATATATATATATATATATATATATATATATATATATATATATATATATATATATATATATATATATATATATATATACTCATTAACCGATAATACGAAGCCAAAAGTTCCATATTGCCCTATTAATATGAAGCCCGCATCGACAATACGAGGCCCGACTCCGGGCTTCCTAAAGATTAACGTGTATATGTGTGAGCCTAAACTGTACGCTGCACAACGCTATCAATAACACATTTTTTTTTGGGCTTCGAATTGTCAGGGAGTATCTCCAAACATACGCCATTTAGTTCATCGATTTGATGGGTAGGGGGCGTCTCGAACATTAGGTGTATATTTATACAGTGATGAGCGCGCTAATAACCGGCAAAATAGCGCAAAAGATGGAAAACATACTAAATTGTGAGATAAAAAGAAATGAAGCTAGTCGAGCTGGGATATTTAGCGATATTAACCTATACATTTACATTATATTGATTGTTTCCCACCTTTACACGTATCATAGGAGTATGTCAACTAAAACTGTCACTGTGACAGTGGCATTTCTCAAACTAGTCCGATACGTCTAAAGGTGGGAAACAATCAATATAATGTCAATCTATAAGTTACTATCGCTAAATTAACCATCTCCATTAGGTTCGTCTCTTTTTATCTCACAACTTAATATGTTTTCCATCTTTTGCGCTATTTTGCCGGTTATTAGTACGCTCATCACTGTATACACATTTAATACATTTACAGCGTATTCGAAGCCCGAGTTGATTCACATACAGTACGAGTCCCGTTGAATTGGCAACATTGCTTCAAAGTATTGGCGATTGTTTTTAATACTCGAGACACCTTGTGCGGATTTAATGAGCCAGCTTTCTAAATTGTAATGGTGTTTTTTATAGAAGTATATCAAAAATATATACCGGGTGCTGCATCTCATTACGCACCATAGGAATTACAATGCAAAAATACAGAAATACATATTCCTGCTTCCCTAATTGTTTTAGCTAAAAAGTCCATAAGACTTTTTTTGTAGCAAATTACTTTTTATATCAGATGGCATTCTCAAAAAACGAATTATTTTAGTCGTGGAGTGAAAATTGTCGAAAATATCTTCCCCTTTCCATCACCTATTTGAGTTATTAAGGAACAATCAACACCTTTTTTAAAAAATTCAAAGATCTGTCATATTTGTTGGCACAAGATTATCGTCAATTTATCATACTAAAATAACGCAAAATGATTTATTTATTTTAAATGATTTAATACTATAATAATACTAATACTTAATACACTAATCATAAAATTTAACATACAACACAGTTTTAATATTTAATTAAAGCAAGTGCTCGAATATTCCACCATTTTGAACTAAACAATACCCTAATCTATTTAGTCCAAGTAATGAAGCTTAAAATACGACAAAACCTCGCAATTTTTACAGAATGGATCGATTTGCTTGAAAATTTGAGAATAAGTAGTGGATAGTCCAAGGATCAAAATCTATATGAGGCCGAAAGGCGCTTTTACCATGGGGGTGGTTGCCACCCCATCTCGTGGGTGGAAATTTTTTATTTTAATTTGACCACAAAAGTTGGTAAACACATTCATTCTAAGCAAAAAACGTTCTATACATTTTTTTGATAAAGGTAATAGTTTTCGATTTATTCGCTATCGAAAGTGTTGGTTTAAATCGAAAAAATCATTGTTTTTAATCAGTTTTCTGCTAATAACTCAAAAAGTTTTCGTTCTATCAAAACAAGTTTGCTTAACAAAAATGTACCTTTTGAAAAAATAAACAAAACCGTTTTTTATAATTTGCTTTAAGACCAATAGTAATCGAGCTATACTTTATTATATGTTAGCTCTTCTTCGTAAAATGCTAAATATTGTTGTTTCAAAGTCAAAAGACGGGAGAACTATGCATTTTTCGAGGATAACTTGTTCAAGCTAATTTAAAGTATTTAAAAATATCTATCTCCAGAATAAAATAGTCCCTAGCTAAAAAATTAAGTGACTTATAGTAAAAAGATTGTCAGTCCCTATTTTTTTCAGCGAAAAAATGATCGGAAACTTCCCCCTACTCTCCACCCTAATTAAAATTGGTCATTAACCTTATTTGGTCTTCTTAATTTATGTCTTATTAATAGGTTCTAGAGGTTTGACCGGCTTAGAATGATTAGTTTTTAAAAAGAATTGAGTTAAAAGCGAATAACGAATTTTTGTAATTTGGTAAAAAATACCCTTTTCTTCAGAATAGAAAGATTAGCATCAGAGTTACGAAAAATATTTAAATACAAAATTGTAGCTTATTTAATTACCAAGAACATGGATTGCAAAAATTTTTTCTACAGCAAAAATTGAGTGAGCCATTGAAAATTAAAACTTGTAATAACATGCAAAAACCACCTTTACCAACCCCTTCAAAGTCACCTCTTTTTGCGAATGTGGATTTTAAAAGGATTTAATATTGATAGCATTATAGGTCCTGTAAAAACCTACAAATTTCTTTTTTAACAAACTTTCTAGGTCAAACAAATGAAATAGAGAATGTGGAAAAATCCCCTTACGAATAACTCACACATCCACTATTTCTGGCTGGGAAAAATTTTTCGAATAGAATCAAAGATCCAAACACCAGTTCTTAGAAATGTGTTTCATTTTTTCCACATTCTCTATTTCATTTGTTTGATTTCGTACGAGTGGTCGTTAAACCAGTACCTGTGGATCTTTTGATCACTGAGTGTGTTTCAAAGATCTACATCTTTTGTTTTTTCATAAACTTTCTAGGATAAAAAATAAAAAGTTACTGTTAAAAAATGAATATATTTTTTTGAAAAAAAAAGGAGATATTCAATTGGAAGCATACCTAATAATGTAAGTTAGCGGTGTTCTTAGTCATCGGCCTTATTCGTTCTTCTTTATTTATGTATTAATAATATATTCCAGAAGTTTGACTGGCTTAGAATGATTATTTAAAAAAAATGGAGTTAAAAACGAATAACGAATTTTTGTAGTTTGGTAAAAAATGCCCTTTTCTTCAGAATAGAAAGATTAGCATCAGAGATACGAAAAAATATTTAAATATAAAATTGTAGCTTATTTAATTCCCAAGAACTTGGATTGGAAAACTTTTTTCTACGGTAAAAATTGAGTGAATAGTAAATGAGTATAATACCGAAAAACATTGATTTTTCGATATAAAACTAACACTTTCGATAGCGAATAAATCGAAAACTATTATTTTCATCAAAAAAATGTATAGAACATTTTTTGCTTAGTATGAATGTTTTTATCAACTTTTGCAGTCAAAATATAATAAAAAATTTCCAGTCCCGAGACGGGGTGGAAACCACCCCCATGGTAAAAGCGCCTTTCGGCATCATATAGATTTTGATCCTTGGACTATCCACTACTTATTCTCAAATTTTCAAGCAAATCGATCCATTCTGTAAAAATTGCGAGGTGAAAAGCTTCGGTTCCTGGACTAATTGTAAAATTCTCTACGAACGTTAGCCAATATTCGAGGAGAAGTTTTTCTACATTCTTCGCGTATACTATTTTTAAGTTCTTCTAGTGAATTTATCTTTTTTTCGGAATAAATCCTGGTTTTCAAATGCCCCCAAAGAAAAAAATCGTTTGGGGCAAGATCTCCAGACCTAGGGGGCCTCTTAATTTGGCAATTTGGTCCAATAATACAATCATTAAAACAATTGTTGAGAAATTCTTTTACAGTCTGGCTATTATGGGCAGGACATCCGTCCATTTGGAACCACACCTCGTGGTCTTCTCGGACAACCTCTGCCAAAGCAGGCAAAATGTCTTCCTCTAATAACATTATAAAACGTTCTGCAGTTAGATTTTCCTCGTAGAAAAAGGGCACAATTAAGTGATGACCTATTATTCCCAACCAGACATTTGTCTTCTTCGGGTACTGGGTGCGTATTTCTAGAAAAAGCTGCGGTTTTTCAGTAGCCCATATCCTACAATTTTGTATATTGGGTTCATTGTTCAGAGTGAAAGTACATTCGTCCGTAAAACAGATATTTTTCAAAAACTCGCTATCACGATTGGCCCGCTCTTGCATCTCAAAACAGAACTCCGTACGTTTTTCAAAGTCTCCTTCTAATAGTTCTTGGTGACATTAGAACGTATACGATTTAAACTTTTGTTTATGCAAAATTCTCGAGATGGTCGAATTATTAGCTATAGTACGCAAACTACTTCGAGGGTTCTCAACTACAGCAGTTGTAACATCTTCTTCTTCTTAATATGCCGTACCCGATATCGGGCGTTGGCGACCTCTCGCGTCTAACTATGTTGTGCATAATTCAAGTGATCACACGGATAGACGGGACCAACAGTTTAATGCCGGTTCCGAACGTTGTTGTAACATACTCAGCATTAACAGGATATTGATTCTGTCGGGGTTGCCTTCTTGTACACTTGCAGTGTACCACAGTTCCGAAATCTTCAAATTTTTTGACTATCCTTCCGATCGTGGTATGATTTGGAATGGGACTATTTGAATATTTGGCACTAAATAATGCACTTATTTCCCGTGTACTAGTTCCAGAATAATACAATTTTATAATTTATACTTTTTTGTATGGAATAAATCATTTTGCAGTTATTTTAGTGTGATAAATTGATGATAATCTTGTGCCAACAAATATGACAGATCTTTGAAGTTTTTAAAAAAGGTGTTGATTGTTCCTTAATAACTCAAATAGGTGATGGAAAGGGGAAGATATTTAGGACGATCTTCACTCCACCACTAAAATAATTCGTTTTTTGAGAATGCCATCTGATATAAAAAGTAATTTGCTACAAAAAAAAGTCCTATGGACTTTTTAGCTAAAACAATTAGGGAAGCAGGAATATGTGTTTCTTTATTTTTGCATTGTAATTCCTATGGTGCGTAATGAGATGCAGCACCCGGTATATTTATAATATACTGTATTATACATAAATAAGTTATACACGACTTAAGTAACCAGTAGAGGAAACATTTTCACTAATTTACACTCAAATTTCAATTCAAACGCATTACTATCAATTATTATTGTCAAATATTTTTGCTTTAGTCACACCCAAATTACTCTAAAAGCTGTTAATGTTATTTCTCTTCCGTTTTTTTTTTTCGTATTTAAGAACGGGAATAAAGTATGGGTAGAGTTATTAAAAGAACGATCTTACTCTTTCGATTGGTTGAAAAAAAAAATTTACTGAATGTGCATAGTTGTTTCTAATTATAAAAACTACGTTATCACGGATATTGATTTTTTTTTTGTTAAATTTAAATAATACTCTAAAAAACAATAGGGCAAATTCTTGATTTAATAATTCTTGTATTTTCATTTTTTTAAGAAATTTATTCGTGGATACTACAATTATGATTTTGAACAAATATATGATTATTCAAAGGTGTTAGTAAGGAAGATAATTAAAAGAACTGAAATGCTAAAGCTGTCCTTCCAGGCACCTTTTCAGGCACCATCCAGATAATAAGGAAGTTCAGTTAATCAAATCTCTAAAACCCAAAAGTAAGGAACGTATGGAACTTGTAGCTGCTTTAAGAAAACAAGGATATTTTATTCTACAAACAGAAAAAAATATTGCACGCCTTGTTAAATCTTCAAAAAAACTAGATCCAAAATACTTTGTTTGTAGTCATTGTCTGGGACATTACACTAAAGAGTTTTTAAGCAAACACGTTAAAAGCTGTAAAAATAGGTCATCGTCAAACCCAAAGAATTGTTTATCTGCTTCACAAACTTTTATGGCGATGGTTAATGTGAAAAACTCAACTTTTTTAAAAAATGCTCGAATTAAAGACGAAGTATTCAGTATCATGAGTCCTGATGACATAAGTGAAGCAGTAAAGAATGATACCCTAATCTGTATGTACGGCGAAACTCTTCTCTCAAAACAAAAGAAAACAAATAATTAATGTTATTTCGAATAAAATGAGAGAGTTGGGCCGTTTACTTATTACATTAAAAAAATCATATGATATTAAAAATTTATTTGATGCGTTGAAACCAGAACTATTTAATTACCTAATACTTGCTACCAAAGAAATAAGTGGTTATAGTGTAGAGAGTAAAAGCTTCAAATCACCATCACTAGCGTTGCATATGGGATCCAACTTGAAAACGGTTTGTGATGTAGCATACAAACTAGTTCTAGAAAAAAAACGTCTTCCTGGTATAGAATGGATCGATCAGAAAATTAAAAAAACCGAAATTAAAGATCTAAGAAAGTTAATTGAGGGTCACTGGTGTAACGAACTGTCTGGTTTAGCTTTGAAAACCCTTAAAGAGAAACACTGGGAAAAGCCTTTGCAATTGCCACTAGCAAGTGATAAAGCTTTTTAATGACTACTTAAATGCGCTATCAGCTGAATCGTTTAAAATACTTCTGGAAAATACCAATATTAGAAGTAATTATAAAAAATTGACAGAATGTATTTTGGCTAAGACGGTGATTTTTAACCGTAAAAGAGTAGGGGACGTGCAGTATTTAACAGTAGAAACCTACGGGAGGAACTACGATACACTTAATCAAGAAAGTTTTACAGAGGCACTCACTGAAGTTGAAAAGATTATATATAAAAATCATATTCGTTTTGTAACTGAAGGTAAAGGCTCAAAACCTGTTCCAATTTTATTTTCAATCCAGACGTAAAAATACATTAGCCTTTTACTAAAAGTCAGACAAGAAACCAATGTTGTACCAGAAACCAATCCATATCTTTTTGTAAATCCTGATTCCGAAGATCGCTGGATGTCTGGCGCAAACACAATTAGAAAGATAGCTATTAATTGTGGAGCCAAACATCCAGAACTATTGACATCAACTAGATTTAGGAAACAAATTGCCACGACTCTGCAATTATTAGCCCTCGATGATGACGAAATGGAACAAATCGCCACTTTTATGGGACATACAAAGATGACACATACCGAGTTTTACAGGTAATGTCAACTTTAAGAGTATGCATGCACTGTTAATTTCGGTTAGGATTTTTTTAAACTTTTTATGCTTGATATGATATATCATACATAATGTAATAGAATTAGCAACAATGGTTAAGTTTCGAAAAGTTTACTTTAAAGGTATCTCGTACACAAAATATTTCAAAAAGCTTTCTTTGAAAAATAGTTAAAACCGAGTTTTAATTGTTCCTTGTCCGAACTTAGCAAAACGCGTGTTGAGTCTAAATTTGTTTAATGAATAAACATTTCTTTTTAAAATTTACCAGCATATTTTCTTTCAGCCTTTCCGATATATTTGAATGCGATATATGAAAAATCGTTATTTCCCCTTTAATATTCGAAAATCGTTGTTAGAATGTATGCTTCATAAATCCGTATTTAAAATAAATTATTGTTCTATTAGACTCTCACTGTTTCCGATAAGGTAAATTCGATGGATACCTAAACCATGTATCTACATAGACATTTAAATCGTGTTAAAATTAATAAAACACTTTTAGACTACCGCAAGATATCTACCAGACTGCTAAAGTAGCCAAGATTCTTTTACTTATGGAAAAAGGCAAGGGAAATCGGTACCGAGGAAAAAATTAAGTGAAATTAATATAGATGATAACGAATACTATGGCTCTGAATACGAAGGCGATGAAGAACCGATTATGCAGAAGGTGCTAAAGCGGGTTACAAGGGAAAAAAAACCTGAAGACGAATTAGATACTCGAGATTCTGACAGATATGTGCATCAGTCAACGGAACGTGATCAACATAATGAAAACACATTATCAAGAAATTATTTTAAAAAGGCGGCTAGTCCGTTTCACGAATTTAACGAAGAAAATAGTGAAGAACCACCAACAAAAAAAACTAAAGGTATGAATAGTAAAAGTAAAAGTGTCTACGATCATCACAAAACAAAATTTTTTGATATTCCGCCATATTTTGTTTAAAGTTACGTTATCAATGAATAAATATAAAAGTAAAAAGATAAAAGAAAGAAAAAACGGGAATACCTGAGATTTTTCCCTACTTTTGTTTTTTCAAAATTACCACCGTTATTACCAGGTTAACATAGAAAATATTTTTGGCGGTTAGAAATTTTAATATTAAAATAAAACTTTAAATGAATATAGGTCATAACTTTTTAAACGACCACTTTACTTTTCTGCGCTTAAAATTTGGATTATTCCTGTGGATCCGTCCCTGGAAAAAATATGAAATAATAATATTAGATATTAAAATATTTAGTTAAAATACATTCATACGTGATTTTTTTTTGTATTTTTTTAACGTTTTGACGTTTTTAGAATCATCCACGAAATCCATCCAGAGATTCAGAGCCAAATGGTCAGATATTGAAAAACAAGTTTTACTTCAGTACTTTGAAAAACATATTGAAAAAAAAATTACCCCTCGGAAACGTGAATGTGACGAACTACTGAAACTACATCCACACGTGTTCGAAAATAAGGACTGGGTCCGAATAAAAACATATGTGTATAATACATTCCGTGAAAGGAAGTGATTGCTTATTTTTATTTTTACTGAACCACATACTCGTAATAGATTATTTTTAGTTCCAATAAATTACTTTTAAATAATATATATTTTATTTTCAAAAATGTTTAAACCTAAACAAATCCGATTTTTGTACGAAAAGATCATTTTTAAATATGATCAGGTACGCAATATAAAATAGTGAAAGTTGAGAAATCTGACAACCCTGTCGGGCTTCATATAGTCTGGTAAATATAAACATTTTATACAATTGGCTTCGTATTACCTTCAAATGTATGGGCTTCGAAAGACCTAAACCATATATCTACTATTTGTGTATTAAAATAACTTACCCCTCAAAGGTTGCCTTTACTAACTTTAGAATTTCCTATATAACTACATAAAATACACTCCTCTATCGGGCGTATTAAGGGTGGGCTTCCGGTTGTCTGACTAATATAGTGGGCTTGGTATTAATAGAGTAATGTGTATATATATATATATATATATATATATATATTTATAATAATATATATTTAACACAATATAACTTTATAAAATAAACATAATAAAAGTTATAAATTCCAATAAACACAAAAAATGCGCAAATGTCACTGTCACTGAAAATGATATACGTCAAAATTCATAGTAAACAAGTATCAAAGACATGCCGTATTGTTTATCCTTGTTTAACTTATTGTGATTTCTATGAACAAGCGGTTTAATTGTGCGAAACTAGGTTCTGTGACTATAAAAGAGACCTAGTATAAAAAGTAATTCGTGAATAATTTCATGCACGTGCAAAGATATAATGGAAGAACTTATATTAAAGAATTCTCACGCAGAAATTAAACAGTTTTTGAAAGTCGATTTTGTAGAGAATAGAATGTTTCTGTTGAATTACTCTCCAATATTTATTTGAATATAAATCTAAACATTAACTTTATATTGTAGGACGATTTTACTGCACTTCTCAAAGAACTTAGTAATGTTCTCAAGCCTAAAGGGTATTTATTATCCATAGCGGGAGCAGGAGCAATTGAAAAAATTGATGAAGCATATGATATTCCAGCAATTACAAAGTAAGTTAAAATGCTTTTTTTATACTAATACATACATATCACTTTAACACACTGTAACGATACCAAGGAAATGAGAGAATTTCGTTCTACCCTGTAGATCATAGAATTTTTATTTTTATCCGTTCTGATGACAAACCCTGTATACACGTCTTTTTATTTCTGTATAACTAATGCGTAATAAATTCGTCATATTACCTGTATGCTCGCCAATAGTCAATATTAAATTATTACTTGTATGTCAAAAAATGTGCAATAACTACGTCTTAAAACCCACCAAATTTCATTTGCATATTTCAACCGGTTTTAAAGTAATAAATAAATCGTCAGTTTGTAAGAAATATTTTAACACCTATCTCGGAAACGAAGCATTGGCGGATATACACATTTATAAAGTAAACTATCATTGTTTGTTCATGCAGAATTGCCCCTTAAAGTTGGCCATACTTATTTAAAAATACTCTATATTGATGAAAAACCTGGCTAGTTTTTAAAGTACCTAACTTTTTTATGGTCCAACATAAGCGAATGGATAAAAAAACAGAACGTAGAGAAAGTATGAGGCTATAGTTGGATTTTAATTTCAGTATATTATAAATGCTAAAATCTTCTACAGGGTGATGCAAACTTTGAAAAAAAAAACACAGTTTGATTGGTACACCCGGTATACAATGAAAACTTACCTGTTTAGCAATAATATTATTACAGCGATATTTTTTAAAGAATAAGGCTATAACATATTAAAAAAATCACTTAAGTTTTTAGGACCACAACAGGTTTAGGAAATTCGAGACATAAATAATGACTCAGTTTTAAGGTGGGTGGCTAATTTTGCGGTTAATTTAAAGTGTAGAAATTTATGGCAATGGTATTGAACAAGTAATGGAAATATAATACCTGGAAATACACTGTCCGGCTATTTGAGAATTTTTTAGCACAAAGTGGTGCTAAAAATTTGTGAATTTTTACATATTATATAGAAAGCAAAAATGTGTTTTTTTTGTATTTTTCATCCTTAGCTAGTATTTCAATAGTTTAAATCGTCAGTTAATTAAATGAAATTTTAGGTTAATAGACATGATCAATGTTATGGTTTTTGATTTCCACGGTGCTTTTGACGATTATGTAGGACATGTCTCACCACTTTATCCCGCTAAAGTTGACTACGATTACTATGATAATAGCACATACAATGTAGTAAGTATAAAAATTTTATGGTAAAATTTAAAGTAAAAAGGCACGACGAAATAAAATAAACTTTTTGGTTTGTGAACATTTTTCCTGTTTCGCAAATTTTGAGCATTCACATTGTCGCGGGGAATCAGTCCGCATTAACATTTTGGTTTTATAATTCTGAGTCTGACTTGGTATTTTTTACAATTTTTCTCCATTCGTTCCTGTTTTTGCTTATGGTTACCCATTCTCTAACTCCCATCTTAGCTTTCCATGGAAATTAGATGATTAAGGTAGTAGGATTCAATGTAAAAGCCAATTGGATACTAAGGTATTAGAGTCAATCATCATAATGGCATCTACACTCCTAGCCCTAGCAGAATGATTTCCGCCCTCTTTGGGCTCTTCCGATTCATTTGTCGCGCTGAATCAATCCGCATTAACATTTTGGTTTTACAACTGATTGTGTGACTTGACATCTTCTACAATTTTTCTCCATTCGTTCCTGTTTTTGCTTATGGTTACTCATTCTCTAACTTCCATCTCATTAAGGTCCTCGACTATCCGGTTCTCCCATCTGGTTTTATCCCTTGTGGTCTGCCTGATACACGTCTGCATTTGGTAATTACCTTTATAACAGCTCCTAGATTTCTCCTTTCAATATTTCCCATCCATCTGAGTCGTGTCGATGACTTCTATTTTCCTCTCCTTTTATACCCTTTCATTTTATGTAACTCTCTTGTTATTTCAAATATGATCATGATGATGTTTAATGGATGGACATAATGAGCTTTCCTGGCAGATCTCATTTCCAGCTGGTACTTATTGAATTATTTTCTCGTTTATCTCCAATCTTAAATTTTTATTTAGTATTTTTTAAACATTATTATTTTATACAACCTCGTAATAATGAAGAGCATAGTATTTGAGTTAGTACAATAAAGATTTTTTAACAGGATGTAGGAATCCAACATTGGTTGGAAAGTGGTGCAGATCCTGCAAAGATAAACTTGGGTGTTATCTTGTATGGAAGAAGCTTTACTTTGGCTGATAGAGATAATACCACCCTTTATGCTCCTGTTAAAGGTGGAGGTAGAGTTGGCCCTTATACACAACAATCTGGATATTTAGGATATAATGAGGTGAGTAAAAAGTTATAGTTTTTCGATTTATTTTGTACAATGTATTCACAGACAAGAAATACGTGAACACCGCTTTCTACTTATCTCTTCTCTTTACCGCCATTTGATCCGTATATTTGCTGAATAGTATTGCTTTCTGATTTTCGCTATCCCTTTTTCTGTTTTTTTTTTGTAGAGAGTATATCAATCAATATACAATTGATTTTACAAGGCAAGATTGAGGGCAAGAGAGGCCCTGAACGTAGACGTATATCCTGGCTGGTCAATCTTAGGAAGTGGACTAGTCTAACGTCAACTGATCTAAGTAGAGCTGCTGTGAATAGAATCAGATGGGTCAATGTGGTCGCAACATCTCTAGAAGATAGGCACCTTTAGAAGAAGATATATATGTATACATACTGCTGTGTCTTAATGAATTCCAGACTACCTGAATTTGTGTGCACTTGTCTTTGACGTCATGTATTTTGTATCTCTGAATTTTATCCTAGTTCAGTTGTTGATAGATCTCTATTATCTTCTATTTAAGGTATCTACATTAGTCTATTTTGATTTCTGGTTAGATAGTTGAATGTTCTGTTTTTTATTTATTATAACCATTTTCTATTCTTTTTAATGCGAAAAATGCTCTGTACAATTAATAGATCTGAAATTAGAGCTAAGAGTAACGTTGGCTAGGCCAGTGGTCGGCAAACTTTTTAGCTAAAGAGCCAACTATGAACATTACTACAATTAAAAAAAAAATTTGGAGCCAAATCTGCTTGTTCAACAAACTTTTATTACACCAAATAAAACTAAAGGGTCTAGTCGGTTAAGATAGTGAAAAATGCTCTCAGCGATATTCTAAAAATAAAAAACACCACATGTTCTACGTCAAAAAGTATTCGACCAAAAAATTTTTAAACCCCTAGCCCACTCCATAACTCCCCAAAAAATTAAAACATGTTTTTCGTTTTTTGGCGATATCTTCGTTTCTAACCATCGTAGAAACTTCTATTTTCTTTCGTTTTGTAAGGTTTTATTTACTACAACACTGTATATTTTACAAAATTTTTGGCGCAAAATCCATTTTTTTTAATGTTGATATGTAGAACCGAAAAGGGAAAGAACAGTAAACGTGAGCTTTTTCAGCTCATCATAAAACCAAGAATACTATTCCAAGTGTTAAAAATGATCATGTTTTCCTTCTCCAGGTGATTCAAAGCAGACCACTTGTGGTGTGAACATTTTTTTTCTCCAATATTTGCAATTCAACACGAAGACGTTCTAAATTTAGAGCGCAAGCAAGCAAGCAGTTTGATTTAACCCGACCCGTGAGAGATGTCCATGTCCACCCTATCGAAAAAGTACATTCGAGTGTAACAATTCATTGGGGCGAGATGTTTTAACCCGAGTAAAAACAGGGATCACCCCACCTCGCTCCAATGCTCCAGGCCATCCCTTTCCCCCCTATAGCACGTTGATGCGCGATAGGGGCACAACTGTCGTAGCCAAATGCTCTTCACAATGGAATCCTGGGTAATAAGATTTCAATGTGGTGCCCTAATCGAATTCAAAACTAGGCCAGCGTGAAGCGCTCTATGCCTTTATCTTGTAATTACTTATCCGCGAACTAAAAATTGCTTGCTTGGGCCCCAAGTCATTGTACCAAGCCCAACGAGGCTCGGTCCAATGGCTTGATGCTCAAGTATTTTTTTGTTTTTTATATTTTTTTGGTGGCTTGGGCCTTTTTTATATTCTTTTTGTGGGCTGACTTATTTATGATCGTGGTGTTGGACCTACGCTTGGGTTACGTGTTTCTTCGGCATTCGGTGTTTCGAGCTACGAACTATCTACTATTTTTATTTTTACTTTTTTATTTTTTTTTTAATTATTTCTTTTACGTTGTTCTTTGTGTCTCTCTTTATTTACTTTATTTATTCCACTTTATTTTCTTTACTTTATTCTACTATTTGCTGTTTTGGATGTTTGTGCTTCCACCGGTGGAAAGCGTTATACCCTAGCATCTCTCGCAATATGGGGCTTGGATGGTGCTTCAGCTCCGCGAATTTGACCCTTTCCTTGTCTGTCATCATTTCTGTGACTCTCACCTGTTGTAGCTTTCTGAACAGGAATCTTTCTGCAACGTACCTCAGGACTTTGGCTGCATCTCTTAGGTTACTGTTGTGAACCGCTTGTATCTTCTTTTTGTGTGTCTTGCATACTTGTCCCCATGCGAGAGATGCGTATGTTAGTACCGGTAATATGATGCTGTTTATTAACCTTAACCTCGTTTTTAATCTTAATTTACTTTTCCTGCCTGTGAGTCCTCTTAGTGTTGCTCTTGCCATGTTGGCCTTCTGGACTGTGGCTTCTACATGTTTTTGGAAGGTTAGTCCTTTGTCCATGATGACTCCCAGGTATTTGGCTTCGTCTTTCCACTCGATGGGGTTGTTCTGCACCGTCAGTTGTTCTTCTGGCTGTTGTCTTCCTTTCTTATATAGCACCGCTTGCATCTTTTCGGAGTTGATGGCTATCTTCCACTTTATACTCCATTCCTCGATGTCTTCTAACGCTGTTTGCAGGTTGGTCACTGCTACATCTACGTTTCTGTGTTTGGCCGCTATCGCTGTGTCGTCGGCGTAGAGACTCATTAGGGTACCTGGTGTTCTTGGTACGTCTGCGGTGTATATTGTGTACAGCAGTGGTGACAGGACTGCTCCCTGTGGCACTCCAGCCTCCGGGCTTCCGAGCTCGGACAGGACTTGTCCTAACCGAACCCTGAAACTCCGGCCGCCTAAGTACGAAGAGATCAGCCTCGTCATCGCCCCGCTGTACCCATAACCTCGCATTTTATATATGACCCCCTTATGCCATACTCTGTCGAAAGCTTTGCTTACGTCCAGGAATGCTGCTTCTTGTCGTTGAATCCAGCTGCTATGTACTTAGTTAGTCTGAGTACTTGTAGCTCGCTGGAGTGCTCTGCTCTGAATCCGAATTGAGCTTCTGGGATTATCTCTAATCTGTTTGTCTCCGCTTGCAGTCTGCTTAGAATAATTCTTTCAACTATCTTGCTGATCGCTGGGAGTAAGCTGATTGGCCTGTAATTCTGCGGGAATGCGTGGTTCTTGTCAGGTTTTGGAATCATAATGCCATGTGCCCCTTTCCATCTGTTTGGGAATATTTTATATCTCAGTATCGCGTTCACTATGTTTGTTAAATACACTATAGCTCTTATAGGCAAGTACTTTAGGGCTCTATTTGTTATTTCGTCTAGACCAGGCGCTTTTCTCGGTGAACTGTTTTTTATATGTTCATTTATTTCTTCCGGTGATGTTTGGGGGATGATATCTTCTGGATCCTCTGGTCTTTCTTCTTGCTCTTCGACTTCTTCCATGAAGTTTACGTCCTCGTCTGGGTGGTAGTTTAACCTGCATTCTCTTTCGAGTGTGGACCTCATCACCTCTGCTTTTTCTACTATGGTATATACCATGCCGTTTTCTCCATGTAATGGGGGATGGGTATTCTATCGCTTCTTATTATTTTCTGGAGCTTTAAAACATTTTTCATGTTTGAGTCTAGTTCTTCCATCTCTTGTACGCAGTTATCCCATTTTTCGCTGCGGTGTTGTCGAAGAGCCGTTTTGACCTCTCTGTTTAATGTGTTTGCCCAGGTTTTGTCTACTCAGTTTCTTGATCTTCTGGCTATTTGCTTCGCTCTGGTTTTTCCCTTATCAAGTCTTGTACTTCTTGTGGTATGTCTTTGAACCTTCCCGTTTGGATCTCGACTTCTTCTTCTGTTGTGCTGTTTCTAATTGCTTCTTGGATGATGTTTTCTAGCTCTAGGACTTTTTCTTCTATTTTTTGTGGGTTATTTATAACTGGCACTATATTTATTCCTTCACTCACTAATCTTTTGTAATATGTCCACTTTATTTTCTTTTTTACTCTTTTCGGAGGGTTTGTTTCTTCTCATGTTCCTAGCTCTAGTAGAATGGGGTTGTGGTCTGTTGTTCCTTCGTTTAAGGTGAGTAGTTCTGCTTGTACTCCTAGGTTTTTAGCAACAACGATGTCTATGTGGGTGGGAAGTCCATTTCCTGGAAAATGGGTTGGTTCTTCTGGGCCCATTGCCACTGTGTCTTCGTTATTCTCTAAGTAGTTGTTTAGTAGTCGTCCGGTTCTGTTTGTAGCTCTATCGTTCCAGTTTGGGGATCTCGCATTTAGGTCTCCTATTATTATCGATGTTTCGGCGATGTTTAGGAACGCATCTAGGTCATCGTCCATTAATGGGTCTTGCGGTCTTACGTAGGCTGATGTTATTCTGACTGCGCCTTGCCTCATTTTCACTTCTATTGTAGGTGCTTCCATGTTTACCAGTGGCGGAGTCGTGAATCTTATGTGTTTAATTCCCTTCTTAACTAGGATGGCCGTTCCTCCTGATCTTCTTGTGAGGTCGTTCCTATATACATCGTACCCAGGAAACTTTAGGTTGAAGTTGCTGGTAAGCTTAGTTTCCTGTATTGCTACGATGTCCATCTCGTATCTGTTGGCGAGTTCGTCCATGATGTTTTGGTTTGTTGATACGCCGCCCGGATTCCAGGAGCCTATCCTCAAGTATCCCCTGTCTACCTGCATTAGTTTCGCGTCTGCCTGGTGCCTAGGATGACTTCTTGGACTACCTTAGTCACTATGTTGGTTACCATTCTGACTAGGTCGTCTTCGTCTTGGGGGATCGCCGTGGTGTTTTGCGTTTGTTTGGCTTGCGTGGCTTGGGCATAGGATACCCCGGTTGCCTGCTGTCGTCTGTTCGTCTGTTGTTGTGACCTCTGTGGTGGTGGTCTTCCCCAGGTTGGGCACCTAGGGCATCCTCTGTAGTTTGCGGGGTGACTTCCATTGCAGTTTGCACATGTTGCATTTATTTTTCTTGTTCGTTTGCACAGCTTCGTGGGGAGATCTTCGCCGCATTTCACGTACCTCGGTTCCTTGTGGCACGCGTTCTGGGCATGGTGGTAACCTTGGCAGTTGAAACACTGCGTTGGTCCTGTCGCTTTGCGTAGGTCCTCTACCACGACCTTCATATGGCACAAATTGGAGACCCGCTTAGCCCTTTCCACATCCCCATGATTCAGAGTCAGGATGAACATCGGGAGTTTTCTTTTGGGGCCGGCTCCGGTAGTAATGTTCACTGCTGAGTGACAAACTTTCTGGTGTTCTTCGATCTCTTCTAGGATTGCCTTCTCGGTGGTATTTGTGGGCAATCCTCTTAAAACCACTCTGGGTTTTATCTCCTCGTCTAGTGGGAAGGCTATCCATTGTAGCCTCTTATCTTTGTATGTCTTTGCATACTCTTCTACAATCCTCACCATTTTTCGAGAATCTTCCGGGCTTTTCGCCTGCGTAAGTGTTTCCCTACCATTTCTAGATATCCTGTTTACCGTGTAAACTTTTTTTGTTGTGCTATGGTGATGATAGCCCCTGTCTCGCTTACGCTCTGTAATTTGATTACAGGCGGCTTTCGGTGTGGTGTTGCCTGTTGTTCAGGCAACACGGTGGTTCCTTCGTCCTGGTTCGTTTCCATGTCCTCTCTCTCTGTACCATTGGGATGCTGCAAGGCAAGCGTATCTCCATCTGCGTTTGTCGCTGAGGGGGACTGGGTCGTTGGTTCGTGAATCGGTTCTGCTGGTCCTCGTAGCAGGGTGAGTAGTTCCTTCATTGGGGGTGAAGCAGCCCTCATGGCGTCTTCTGTTTTTTGTTCCCATGACGTCGCCTCGTCTTTAGAGATTTGAGATTGGAGTGGTGGAAAGTCTTCTTTTTTCTTTTTTGACTTTTCAGTCGTTGTCTTCTTTTTCGGTTCTGGCTTCGGCAGTTTCGATGGGGGCTTTGCCTGTTGTTGGCAATTGTTGTCCACTGGCTTCTGGGTGCTCTGGGATTCCATCACCTCGTTGAACCGGTCGTCTATCCGGTCCACCACCGGCTTGTGGGACTTTACCATGGTATCTTTCAAATCCGCTATTTCAGACCTCAGACGGGCTATCTCTTTGTCCTTTTCCTTCAGTCTTTCTTCGTGCTGATCCTCTCTTCTTTTGGTAGCTTTATGCAGGTCACCTAGCGACTTTTTTAGGGATGCTAGTTCTTCATCTTTTTTCGCGTTGATTTCGTCGTCGCTCTCGTTTACGGCCATAGCCCTTTTTGTTGTTCCTCTGCCTGCCTCGTCGGGCACTTCTTCCTCCATGGCCTCTACTTTCGGGTTGTCCTTGGCTTCCTTCTTGTTCTCGTCGCTTTTTTCCTCCGATTTCTTTTTCGACTTATCCTTCTTCTTCCCTCGCCTAGGGAGTTTAAATTCCCCGTCTTTCTCACTTCTTGCCTTATCTTAGGGAGGGGGTGATCGAGACCTAGCTCGATCGATCATCTAGGGGCGAAAAGTCCTAATTTTGGCGAGCATTTTTTGCAGCCGACTGGCCCGATGCCAACTCGGTTGCAGGGTCGGCTTCCCTGGACCTATCACGGCTGTGATCACTTACCCAGACAGAACTGGATAAGGGTGCCTCTTGCTGTTCTCGTCCTACTGACCCAGGGGCCGGAGCTGCCCAATGTAGGTTTCTAAAAAACTACACCTTGCAGTGTCGATACCCTAACGGTGGCACAGTAGGAACCCCGAACTGCGTTTTGCTTTTTCTGCCAGCTAATCCCTAGCTGTGGCGTCTCAGAAAATTCAATAAAATAAAATCTCCTAAGCTCGCCACATCCAAAGGATTAGCTGTTGCCTCTCCTTCTTGCCTAACAGTTAGAAGTGCTCGACTCGCTACCGTGCTTATATTCACGGCTGGAATAAAAATTCCAGCTAATCGAGACTCCCTTCTCCGTCGGCTACTCTCGGCTGCTACTCCTCTGCGTTCGCACGTCTGCTTCCGCCGGTGGCTGAGTTGGCACCGGACTGAAACCTACTTGCTTTTCAACATTAAAAATTTTATGTTGTTTCTTAATAAATTTTGCAGACACAAACTAACACAACCGCACCATACACAAGTTGAGAAGAAACTACGAATTTAAAGCGCCATACCTCCTTGTTCTTAAATCCAGAAATTGTGTTTCAAAGCTATTAACCCAAATTTCCAAAGGAGAAAATTTCATCTCGGTTATCGTAGCATTAAGGTGAAACAGTAGCGACCAACAGGTAGCGAAAACGCGTTCCAAGATTGCGGCTATAATTTTGAATGTTTTTTCGAGATATTTGGCACTTATTCGTAATATAATAAAGAATGGTGGTACAGAGCCCAATTTGAAAAATATATTAATATGTGAAAATTACTCTGTAATTAAATACAATATTAAAAAAACGAGACTGTACCGCCATTAAGAAGAACAAAAAAATAAAATTTCTTCAAATAAACTTTTTTATCCGATGCCTAGATTTTGTGTCATTTTGGAACTACTAATGAAATAAAAAATTTTAGTAGTTCCAAAATGACACAAAATCTAGGCATCAGATAAAAAATTTATTTGAAGAAAATGTATTTTTTTGTTTTTCTTAATGGCGGTACAGGCTTGTTTTTTTATTATTGTATTTAATTACAGAGTAATTTCCACATATTAATATATTTTTCAAATTGGGCTCTGTACCGCCATTCTTTATTATATTACGAATACGTGTGCCAAATATCTCGAAAAAATATTCAAAATTACAGCCGCAATCTTGGAACGCGTTTTTGCTACCTGTTGATCGCTACTGTTTCCTCTTAAGAGGATTTTTGACAAATGCTAAAGTTTGTAAGTTTAATAAAAGCTAATTTATCAGAATAAGATGTAGGTAATGTTTTTCCTACCAAGATTTTTTAAAACGAAAATATTATTGCGTTTTTCGTGGATATTTGTGCCAGAGCCGCACTTAAGAAGCCAAAGAGCCACATGCGGCTCCGGAGCCGCACTTTGTCTACCACTGGGCTAGGCCATTCGATTTTGTTTTATTTTTTGAATGGAGGCTTGGACCTTGAATGCGGCATCAATGAAAAAATTGGAATCATTCGAGTTGTGGGTGTATGGAAGAATTCTGAAAATATCATGGACAGAACACTTCACAAACAATGAGGTTCTGAGAAAGATGAATAAAGAAATGGAAGTGTTAAATACAATCAAAACCAGAAAATTGAAATATCTCGGACATATTACACAACTTGGATTACAACTTGGACAAATCATTATGCAGGGAAAGATACAATGGAAAATAAGCATAGGGAGACACAGAATATCGTGACAGCACAACCTGAGAGAATGGTACGGATGTACATCAACTGAACTTTTCAAATCAGCCGTCTCTAAAGTCCGAATAGCTATGATGATTTCTGTCCTCCGTCGCGGAGATGACACTTGAAAAAGAAAAAAATTCTTTTTACTTTAGTAGCTTGAATGTTTTTATCCTTCAGTTTTTTTCATTTTGTTTTATTTACTTTTTATCACGTTTTTTATCCGAAAATAGCAATTGGTGTCTCTTTGACGTATTGTTTGATTATTTCGTTTGTTTTAAGTTCCATATACTTGGGAACTTTAATCAATGGAACTGGAGACCAAAACAATGAAATAAAAAGACGTATCGAAATTGCCAGGGCCACGTTTATAAGGATGAGCAAATTCTTCTGCAGCAGAGAAATAAGCATCCCTCTTCGATTAAGATTGCTAAGAGGTTACGTATTTAACACGCTATTATACGGTGTAGAGGCCTGGACTCTCAAACAGAACAACATAAAAAATATTGAAGGTTTCGAGATGTGGTGCTACCGTCGAATGCTGAAGATAATGCAAGGAAAAATAGAACGAAAACGGAATCCGGCCGTAGAAGAATGTCATGGTTGCGGAATTTGAGAGAGTGGTTTGACTGCACCACTAATTAACTTTTTAGATCAGCTGTAAACAAGGTCAGGGTAGCCTTGATGCTTTCCAGTATCCGATAGGAGTGGCACAAGAAAAAGAATAAGTTCCAAATAGTTACTATATATTTACTACGAAAAGAGAGTTGTAACTTTCATTTTTATATTTAATATTTACATATTTTATATTGAAAACTGTGAGTCTATATTACTTTCTACTACCTGTCAACTAATTTTCAACTAATCTTGTAAGGTTTATTTTTGAGATATTCTATTGTCGTCTATTTTGAAATACAAATATGTATACTGTTTTCAGATCTGCAAATACTATACTGACTCAACTTACGTATGGGATGAAGAACAGAGAGTTCCTCACAGATACTGGGGTGACCAATGGGTAGGATTTGAAGATGAGAAATCTTTAACCGAAAAAGTAAACTATGCTCTTGAAAATAACTTGGGAGGTATCATGGTGTGGTCACTTGATTATGACGATTTTAGAGGAGCATGCGGTGACAAATATCCTCTATTAAAAACTATAAACAAAATTAACAATTAGTGTAATATTTATTATTTAAAATTTATTTATTTATTTATTCTAGTAACATGTGTTTTGTATTGTTTAAAATCTAGTAATTTATTATTGTACATAGGATTCTAATATTAAAAAGTGAAAACGTTTAAGTTGTTTATTTACAGTCTATTTAGATTAGAACAAATGATGAACATAATCGGCGCCTATTGCGAGATTATTAAAAAAGTACGTATCTTGTTCCCCATATTGTAGAATATACAAAAAATGAGGACCGAATAATCAGAAAACAATAACCGCAACTGAGGAGTATAACAAAAACTGTATGATTTAACTCTAAATGCTGGATAAGATTTAACCCTAAAGATTAATAGAAGAATTAATAATTATTAGTGTTTTTTTAATTATATAGACCAGGGCACTTAGCACTAAAAACACCGGAATAAATCGATTTTTATATACAGCACCTAGAAACTGGCAACTTTTTGCATTGCGTTCAGGATGATGTCATGAGAAAAGTTTACTACAGAAAAATAGGTGGAAATGCACAATTAGATTTCAAAAAGTGCATAAAATATTTTATCTACTCTATGTCATATTATGTATCAGTTTTTAGTTTGTGAAAACTGTCGTTATAGATTGCAATGCGTGAAGGGTTTAAAGTGTGCGTGAAGTAACAATGTATTTTAAATGGGATTTACTTTTTCGCACTGTTTTTGGCACACTTTCATATAATCAAATATCCTTATCTAATTTTCGCGTTGTCATGGTGATGACATAATGAGCAATAAATTACAACAAATTTTTTGACAGTTTTGTGGTTTGAAAGAAGTTAGAATTTTTAAACGCCATAGTTCTATAAATTGTAAAATAGAAATGAATTTCAGTGACGAAGAGTTACAGTTTTTTTATTTGTTTATCGTAGATAAAATATTGTATGAAACTGTGCGTGAAGTACTTTTTGCGAACTTACGCGATATATAGCACTCGCTCCGCTGTCGTTCGTGCTCTAAACATCGCGTTCGTTCGCAAGAAGCATACTTCAAGAACTGTTTCATTAATAACTATTATCTACTCTATCTCTAGACCAGTAAAGATCTGCGAAAAAACGTCTATTTTTGGATGTGAGAGGTGGCATTCGGATTTTTGCAGATAAAGTTAGGTGACACCTTCAGTAATAATAATTGACTTATGCTCCTTCTCAAATATGCCTGGAACATTAATAAAAAAAATTAAAATATTTAAAAATTTCGAAAAACATCGATTTTTTTCTGCTTTCTTTGCTTATAACTTCAAAACGATTCGTTTTGGAACAAAGTCGTAGAGAAATAAAATAAAGATAATTGAATTTTGTATGATATACGACTGGTAAAAAATGTCTTAAAGTATTACCTTTTCTGCAATATAGCAATAAATACAAAATAAGGGGGCAAAATAAGTCTGTTGTTATTCAATATTTTTTAAGCACTTTGGTGGCACTTAGAACCTTAGTAATTCGCTTAGGAAATTCTTTGTAACATACTTAAATCGTGTACCAAATTTCATTAAAATCGACCTAATAAATTTTGCATAATAAATTTGCAATCTAAATGTTTTTAAAAAAGTTTAAATTTTTTAAAATCTTTCTGAACAAAAAGTAGACTATTTAGAAGTTGGCTAATTTTTTTATATATAAAGAGTTGCTTTACCTATCTAATACACTTTACAGAATTAAAATCGGATTATTTAAGGGGCCCCAGCAATGTTTTAAATTTATAAACAATTTTTTGCTTATAAACAAATAGCTTTGTTTAATAATAAAAAAATTAATTTTTAGCAATGCAAATAATTAAAACCGGTATAATTTGACTTACACTTTCAAATGCTGTCAGCAGAATTGCTATTTTATTTTTTAATCAAACGTTATTCGCGTTCAAAAATTGCAATTTCTCGATTTTTTGAAAGTTCCACCGCGTTTATCTCGAAAACTATGCATCCTACGAAAAAAACTTATAAGAACATTTTTTGCTTAGAATTACCCAGGAAATACAAAAAAATGTTTTATTTTGCGAAAAATCGATTTTATGTAATTCCTCAAGTTCTTTGTTTATAACAATCTTATCGACATCCGGATCAACTGTGACCCAAAAAATTCGTGTTCTACGGGTCAAAATACATAAAAAAACTTGGGTAAGTCCATCTAAATAAAGGAGCCCGTAGCACCCCATCCTGGCCACAGCACTAATTTGTTTATAAGCCAAAAAATTGTTTATAACTTTTAAACCTTGCTGAGGCTGCTTAAATAATCCAATTTCAATTATGTAAAGTGCATTAGATAGGTGGAGTACTTCTTTATATGTAAAAAAATTGACAAATCTTTGTATGTTCTAGTTTTTGTTGTGCAAGATTTTAAAAAATTTTAATTTTTTTAAAAAAGTTTAGATTGCAAAATTATTATGCAAAATCTAGTAAGTCAATTTTAATGAAATTTGGTGTACGGTTTTAGCACATTACATAAATTTTCTAAGCGAATTAGGAAGATTCCAAGTGTAACCTAAGTGATGGAAAATCATTGAATAAGGACAGGCTTGTTTTGCCCCCTTATTTTATATTTATTGCTATTTTGAAGCAAGGGTGATAAATTAAGACATTTTTAACCAATCGCATCGGATAGAAAATTTAATTATCTTTGTTTTATTCCTGTAGGACTTTGTTCTAAAATGAATAGTTTTTAAGTTATACGCAAGGGGTGTAGCGATGGATCGCCTCCACGTGGTGCACCCTGGGTAACGCCAAATGATCCATCCTCCCAATCCTAAGGTGTAACACCATCGTGCCGACGGGATGCATGGTACAGGGAGTAAAGTGTATCTAAAGCGATGCCCTAGAGAGATGGCGAACTCTGGGGGATTATAGCCTTAGCACGGTAAGGGCGCACTGCCGTGCCTGACAGCATTTCGTCCCAACTCGTGGGAACAAATATGGAGAACGAGATTGAAAAAACAAACACAAAAACGGGAACGGACACAGAGGCGACTTCAGTCGTGGATTCTGTATCTGTCCCAAATACTGAGCCAGAAGTTGTTCCAAGCGGAACAGACTCTGCACAAAGTAGCAAAAAACGCCTTTCTGGAGCTCAAAAAAGAAAGATGACGAAAAAGGCAAAAATGGCTGCTGGGACATGGACCACAGCAAATCCCCATAAAAACAAAACGGGAGTACTGGTAAAACCCGAGGGTAAAAAGAGACCGCGGGAGAATACCATTACCCCCCCGCAACAAAGGGTTGCTAAGAGACTAAGGAGCTCTCATGAGCAGACTAGGTCATACAGCAATGTCACAAAAGTATTCAGGATAGCGGTGGCACACAGGCACCATCCGGATACTCAACTAGATCAGGCTCACGCAGACCTGATCATCAACAACCTAAAGCCAGCAGTGGATGAGGCTCCTGTTGGAAGTCAAAATCAACTGCTACAGTTCCATAAAACATCGTTTAGCGCAGGTACTCTGTGGGTAAACTGTGCTAACGAACATACCAAAAAATGGACTACTGAGGTGGTAAGGACTATGGAGGGCCTGTGGGAAGGAGTCGACTTAAATGTGGTCGATCCCAGCCACATGCCCAAACGCCCTATGGTCCTCGCCCGCATCCTCGAGAAAGAGGCTGAAGAATCAATAGTCAGAACCCGTTTAGAGAGGCAAAATAAAGACCTTAAGACGGAAGACTGGTTGTTGAAAAATCGGAAGGTCGGAGAGGACATGCAAATCCTCGTATACACGATCGACGAGGTCTCCTATAAAACATTGAAGGCTGCTAATTTCAAGGCGTATTACAGACTTGAAAAGATATCCTTCAAAACCATCAGAGGCATTGATGGCTCCAATCAGAATCCTGCAAGCGAATCTCCAGCATAGTAAGTCAGCTTCGGCAGAACTTACTGTCGCCATGAGAAGGTTTGATGTAGCCTTGATACAAGAACCCTGGGTTTACAAGGGCAAAATAAGAGGTCTATCGGGTATTAATGGAGAGCTTATATATAGCCGATCTGCCGATGTCCCGAGAACTTGCATAATAGTCAAACGAAACATCAAAACACTGCCGTTGATAAATCACTGTTCCAGGGATTTAATCACGGTAAAGATGAAGATCATAGATGGAGGAGGGGTGAAGCAGATAGTTTTCGGATCAGCATACCTCCCATATGATGATCCCGAACAACCACCATCAAGGGAATTGGAGCAGCTAGTGAGAGATTGCAGGAAAAATGGATTGCAATTGATCATTGGCTGTGATGCGAATGCGCACCATCTGACTTGGGGCAGTACAAACACCAATGCAAGAGGTGAGTCAGTACTACAGTTTATAATGCAACATAATTTAGACATATTAAACGTAGGAAACAAACCAACCTTCGTGACTTCACGACGGAAGGAGGTGATTGATATAACAGTTGCCACGACTAACGTGGCTAGAACTGTGAAAAACTGGCATGTGTCAGATGAGGTGTCCTTTTCAGACCATCGACACATTTGTTTTGAAATGACAGGCAATGAGCTTATCAAGGAAACTTATCGTAATCCTCGTAAAACAAACTGGGAAGCATATCAAGCAGACATAGAATATAGCTTAGGCAGGATTAACGGGAAGATAAGGCATACATTGGACCTAGACATGGCTGCCGAACAATTTCAAGAGATTGTCACGTCAGCGTTCGAAGACAACTGTCCGGAGATAGTGACGAATTCCAACAGGAAAGTTCCCTGGTGGAATCATAATCTTGCAAATCAAAGGACAGAGGTTAGACGAAAATTTAATTTCGCCAAAAGGTCAGGCGAGTGGGGCGATTATCGCAAAGCTCTGACTGACTACAATAAGGAACTGAGAAGGGCAAAAAGAGAATCGTGGAGAAGGCATTGTGAAGAGATAGAAGGGACTTCAGAAATTGCAAGACTCCATAAAGTTCTCTCAAAGGACCCTCAGATAAGTATTCCCTCGCTCCAAAAAGAGTCAGGTGAATACACTCAGAATGGTGAAGACACCCTGAAAGAGCTTTTCAGGGTGCACTTTCCTGAGTCTGAGACAAAACTGATACCACTAGACACATGGCAAACCGGACTGGATATCATGAATTATGGTTCTAGGGAAAACTGGCATGTGGCAAAAGAAGTTATAAACCAGGACAAAATCAAATGGGCAATAAACTCATTCGAGCCATATAAATCACCGGGTCCGGACGGGATTTATCCAATACTTCTACAGAAGGGAAACGACCTTCTTTTCAAAAAATTGTGTAAGATACTGCAGGCTAGTTTAGGGCTGGGGTACATACCAAAAGCATGGAGGCTGATAAGGGTGGCTTTTATACCCAAACCTGGCAAAATCTGACAGGAAAGGGCCAAGTCTCTGCGGCCATTAAGTCTGATGTCATTCGTACTGAAGACCTTAGAAAAACTGCTCGATAGGCATATCAGGGATGGTGTATTGGTTGAAAGTCCGATACATCGGGGACAATATGCATATCGAGCGGGAGTCTCCACATAAACGGCACTGCACCATCTTTTACAGAGAGTGGAGTACATTCTAGAAAACCAAGAGGTGATGTTGGGTGCATTTCTCGATATTGAGGGAGCATTTGACAACACCTCCTACGAAGCGATCACAAGGGCGATCCGTCTAAAAGGAATAGACGAAACAAGCTGTAGATGGATAGACTGCATGCTGAGAAGCCGTGTGATATATGCTACGTTGCTAGGGGATACAGTGTCAGCTCAGGTAGCCAGAGGCTGCCCACAGGGGGGAGTCTTATCTCCTCTATTGTGGAATCTGGTCATGGATGGCCTGATAGCTAGACTCGACAACGATAGGCATCACGTCCTGGGCTATGCGGATGACCTAGTCATCTTAGCCCACGGAAAATTTAATGGTACAGTCAGAGATCGAATGCAACAGGCTCTGACCGTAGTTACAGAGTGGACTTCAAATATAGGGCTTAACATCAGTCCTCTAAAGTCCAAAATCATGAAATTTACTAAAAGAAGGAATTCAGAGGAATTGGGTCCTCTAAGTCTAAATGGTGTACATTTAAATCTGGTGAGTGAAGTAAAGTATCTCGGGATAATATTAGACTCAAGACTTACTTGGAATCAGCAGATAGAAAGAATAACGAAGAGAGCGGTATCTACGTTAATGGTAGCCAGACGTACTCATGGAAAAATGTGGGGTTTGAGACCAGACATGGTATATTGGACTTATAACATGGTGGTAAAACCCACAATTACATATGCGTCAGTGGTATGGTGGCCAAAAGTGCAGCAAAAAAGTGCCATCATCAAATTAAGCAAGGTGCAAAGACTTGCTTGTCTCGGGATCACGGGGGCTATGAGGGGCATACCTACGGCAGCTGTGGAGGCACTACTGGATCTTCCTCCTTTACATATAACAATAAGAGGTGAGGCGAGAATGGGCTATTATAGACTGCGAGAAAACCTGAGCAACGTACCAGTTAAATCAGGACATAGTAAAATAACGAATGAAATTAATGATGCCAAATGGATGATGATTTCTGACCATATGACATCAAGATATATGCCTGAAGTACCTTTTCAAGTGGACATTTGCCCACGAGACGAATGGGACAGAGGAAACTCTCGCCACAGACTGCAGGGTTGCACCTGGTATACGGACGGGTCTAAAACTGCAGACGGTTCGGGCGCAGGGATATTCTATAGTGGTGGAAATTTCAACATTTCTATTCCACTGGGGGAATGTACCTCCGTATTTCAGGCAGAGATTTTTGCAATCTTGCAGTGTGCAAGAGAAAACAACCTGAGGGGATTCGAACTGCAGCGGGTTAACATATGCACAGATAGCCAAGCAGCCATTGGGGATCTTATAAGCCCTAAGGTGAACTCTAGGCTGGTGTGGGAATGTCGACAAGAACTTGATAGACTGGCACAACATAACAGTGTTATACTGGTATGGGTTCCAGGTTATCGGGGCATATACGGCAATGAAAGAGCTGATGCACTTGCCAAGAGAGCATCAGCTACAAAATACCTGGGTCCAGAGCAGGCCGTGGGAGTGCCAAAAAGCACCGTCCGCGAACGAAAAAAAGCCTGGATCCGAAGCCAACACAACTCACACTGGGAGAGTGTACCCGGTCAAACACATGGCAAGATGTATATCGGACGGACATGTGCTAGTAGAGCTGAGTTACTGCTGAAAACAAGCAGGAATCAGCTCAGAGTCATAACAGGTTTCCTCACTGGACATGCGCCAGTTAAGGGTCACCTACATACAATGGGGCTGCTTCATGGAGACTTGAGCTGCAGACTCTTTAACAGAGAACCTGAAAAAGTCAACCATATCTTGCATGACTGTGAGGCATTGGATCGGAGGCGGCAAACACTTTTCGGAAACATCGAAATGACTCCAACTTTATATGGCACCCACCCACTAGACCTGTACAAGCTGGTACAGGGTTCCAGAATTCTGGAATGGGTTTCATAAACAATGGAAGATGTACAATAAGCCAAGGGGCTGCAGTACAACCGGTTCACAACAGACGGCTTCCAAGGAAAAAAAAAGTTATACGCAAAAAAAGTAGAAAAAAAACGAAATTTTTAAATATTTTATTTTTTTTTTATCAATGTTCCTGGCGTATTTGAGAAGGAGCATAGATTAATTATTATTAACGAAGTTATCACCTAACTTTATCCGCAAAAATCTGAATGCCACCTCTCACATCCACCTAAAAACAGATCCTTACTGGTCTACTCATATTATGTATAAGTTTTTAGTTTGTGAAAACTGTCATTATAGATAGCAGTGCGTGAAGAATTTACAGTGTGCGTGAAGTAACAATGTATTTTAAATGGGATTTAAATTGCTGCGATTCATCGCTGTATCTAAGCGCTGCCTTATTGAACAGCTTAGTTATGATGTTTCTCTACTTTTTAAGTTTCTACCTTTTATGTTGTATTGATTTTATTTTATTTGCTGCTATTTGTATTTAAATTGTCATTTCTATTTCTTCGTAAGTAGTATTTATTTTTCCATATGCAGAAATGTAAAAGGATTAATGTAAAAGTAGTTTTTATCAAATAAATGATGTCTATTTTTACATTATTTTTTATGTAGGTATTTCTAGATGAGACTATTATTCGGGAAAATAAAAATCTAATCTAGATAATTTATCTCATCTGATAGATCAATGCATTTAATATAAATAGCTAACAAAAAGATTATCGTTTTTATTTAAACTAAGTAAGTTATCATAATGAAACTGTTTATAACGTTTTGTTTAGTAGCAATATTTTGCACTGCTCCTACCTTTGGTAAGTTCCATTACAAACAAATACTTAGTCTATTAGTCCACTGTCCACTTATCATTATTTTTTAATGGCATAGATATTCATCATTCAGCCATCGCAGATTATAGTGTAATGTGCAGTGGGTGTGTTGAGTAAATGCCTTGTTATTTAGTAAAGTCAACTTTATTGTCTTTACAAAGAGACGTTTATTGTATCTGGTGGTCTGCGGTCCCTCAGGTGCGTGTCGATCCTAGAAGGATAGTAGTCCACTTATTCGAAATATATATTGTTCTTCGTAACCAAGAATCATTATTAGATAGTTCATCATCAACACATCATTGTAATTGATGTTTGGTACCCTACAATGTAGGATCAAGATTCTCCCTTCGACTTCTATACTTTGTTTCACGTTAAGAAGGGAACATTGCGCTTATGGAGATAAGTGTTGCCAAACCTCTCGGGTACGGGTGGCTACTCGACTGACAATATATTGATTCATTCTAATAAGACGGTGTGGCATCGTCGCGCTTCTATCGTCCATAAGAAATATGTTGGGCTACTTAAGCAACGTTCCGTTCTTAACGTGAAACGCTCTATAGATAATTATTTGTACACGGCACGATTTTAAAATTATTAAACTCCAGTTTAAGTTTTGTTAATCTTTGGTCCCGTTCAAGATTTTTTTAATTTTTGCTTTTATATAAAATATTGCAGGCATTAACGGTCGGTTTTTTGTAATGTTTTTTTTTGAAAATGTTTTATTTACAATATGTCCTTAGCTGAGGACAATAGGTAAATTATTTGACAAAAGTTAAAAATTTGACCTGTAGAGGGAGATCCAGTGATCACCCTCTTTACATAAATTAAATTAAAACAACTTAAAATAAGTTTAATTATTTCAGATTATTCGAATCTTCTTGCTAGGTCCACTACCCCCCAATACCCCCCAATATAACACCCAAAACCACCCCCTGGTTACGCCTATGGTTCTAAGAACTTTGTTCTGGAATCTCTGCAGTATTTCTATGTTTGTTTGACTTGCTGTCCCCCAAAGTTGGATACCATAGGTCCACACTGGTTTTAATATAGCTTTTATATCAGCAGTTTGTTTTCAAGTGATAGTTGAGATTTCACGACCGATCATCCATTACATTTCTCGGAATTTTATTCCTAGTTGTTTTCTTTTTGTGAAAATGTGCTTTTGCCAAGTTAATCTCCTATCAAGGTGGATTCCTAGTCCTAGGTGCTTGACAGTATCGGTTTGTGGGAGTTGTGTTTCATTCAGAGTTACAGATGGACATGCTTGTTTTTTCATGGTGAATGTTACATGGTAGGATTTACTCTCATTCGCCTTTATCTTCCATTTTTTAAGCCATACTTGGATGTTATTAAGGTCTTTTTGAAGGGTTCTGGATGCTGTGATCTGTGATTGGATCATGGTAAGAGGCTAGTACAGCAGTGTCATCAGTTGTTGGTAGGTCAGCAGTGTAGAGCAAGTACAATATTGGTCCCAAGACATTTACTTGTGGTATATCGGCTTTTATTGGTCCTAGGCTTGTGTATTCATATCCTGCTTGACTAATAAATGTCGGTTGGAAATATAGCTTTTTAGGATTTGATAAAAAGGATGGGGAAGGTTTTTCTTTAGTTTAAAGAGCATACCAGCATGCCATACCTTGTCGAAAGCCTGACCAATGTCCAGGAATGCAGCAGAACAATACCTTTTATTTTCTAGATTACTTCTAATGTGTTCTACCAGTCTATGTACCTGTTCTATCGTTCCGTGTTGTGTTTTGAACACAAATTGGTGTTGGGGAATTAGTTTCCTGTCTTCTATAGTTGGGGATAATTATTTAAGGAGAAGTTTTTCCAAGATTTTTGATAGAACAGGTAGCAGGCTTATTGGTCTGTATGAAGTCACCTGAGTTTTATTTTTCCCTGGCTTAGGTATGAGAATAATTTGAGCACCTCTCCATTGTTCTGGGTAGTACCCTAGCCTAAATATTGCTTTAAATACTTGCGTTATCATTTTCAGGCCTTTACATCAGGTCATACCCTGGAGCTTTTTTTGGACTGATTTCATCCTGGATAATATCTCTAACTTCTTTAGTGGTGATTTTTTGTATAGGCAGGTCCATTTGGTAGGGCGATTCCAGGAAGTCATTTATTTCTTCCTCTGTGTCACTAGCTTCCATGGGATGTAGCTGGAATACATCAGTGAGGTGATTTTCAAATGCTTCGGCCTTTTCCCTATTATTTCTACACCAGTTTCCCTCTTGGTTCCGTATTGGTGGTATTTGTTGTTGGGGGTGTTTGATTTTTCTCGTGGCCTTCCAAAGTGAGTATTCACTATCTGCTTTTGCTGACAAGCCTGTAATGTATTCTTGTATTTTATTATTTTTGATGTTATGCAATTGTAGTTTAATTTCCTTGGTGATTTTATTTAATTTCGTCTTGTTCTCAGATGTTCTTTGTCCTCGCCACTCCTCCTTTATTTTTCTCTTTCTAGCAATAATTTCCTTTATTACAGTTGGGCAGTGCTCTTTAAGTTCTGTTTGGTAGCACTTAGGGGTAGCATACCAAGCAGCTTCTTGTATAAATTTCTGAAGATATTCTACTTCTGTGTAGATGTCACTTTCTGTTTTCAATGGGATGTTTATGTCAAGTAATTCATCTAGTTTAGTCTTGAAAATGCTCCAATCTGTTTTGTTACTGTATAGTGATGGTTGTTTAGTACTGTTTGTTATTTGTGCATACCATGTAGCGATTACGCTAGAGTGGTCAGAAGGTAGGTCGTAACAAGTTTCTACTTTTGTCAATTTAACATTAATTCCTTTAACAATATAAAAGTCGAGTATGGTTAGTATGATTAGAGTTAAAATCTCCTCCTGCTATAAATCTATTTCCTAATGTTCTAAAGAAATTTTAAGTGTTCCGTTTTATTATTGTGCTTTGGCGGACAGTATATAGCTGATACTGCTAGTGGCTTGTAGATAGTCGCATTCATGTTTTTCTATCTCGTAGTGCTTTAGTTTATTACTAACTATTATGGCAGTGCCTCCATGTGCTTTTTCGTTGAGATGTTGTGTGTGATAAGTTGTAAATCGTGGAATATTAATGTGGTTTTTGGATGTAAAATGAGTTTCTGTAAGCAGCATTATGTCAATTTTTTGTGTGTTAATAAATACTTTTAATTCTTCTACATGTTGACTTAAGCCATTGGCGTTCCATAATACTCGCTTCAATAACTGAGTCATTTCTGGTCGAGAATCATGGTTAGGAGGTTGAGCATAGTGCCCATTTGTTCCGTCAGTTTTTTAACATGTTTTTCAGTTCTGACATGTTTATGTGGTCATTAGCTTGATTTGGTATAATATGTTGCGTAGTAGCTTGGTTGGAGGCTTGCTGGTTAACTGCTTGCGTTGCTTGTTTTGTAATGGTATCACTGTTTTTGGGTTTATAGACCGCAGCATATAGTTATTTCTTCCAGATATTTCGTGCAAAACTACGTAACTAAATAGCGAGTAACTCCACTATACATTGATTATTATATTGTTGCAGTGGCGGATCCAGCAGGATCCAACATCGTCAAGAGGGGGGGTCGATTGGCTAAATTTCTATGAAAAATAAATGAATAAGAATGTTTTTATACTCTTTATATATAATATATATTTTATACATAGATTAATAAATAAAAAAAACGCAGAAAAACTAAATAGAGCTCAGAGAGGATTTCTTGTAAGAATGACGGGAGCATTTGGAACAACTGCAACACAGGCACTCACAGTTTTAACTGGAGTAATGCCAATGCATTTAGAAACACAAAAAAGAGCATGTAATTATTGGCTAAAAAAAGAAAAATATGAAAAAATAATACAAATAATAGGATTAGATATAAGAAATAAAAGAGAATTAAAAGAAATAATAAATAGAAAAAGACAAAATGAATGGGAAAATTCAACAAAATCTAGACGTTTATACAATTTTATACCAATATTAGAAAACATTCCAAATTATTTTAATCCAAAACAAGGTTTAATACACTTTTTAACAGGACATGGACCGTACCCAACATATTTGGAAATATTTAACTTAAAAGATGATGCATATTGTGAATGTGGAGAACTAGGTACACCAGAACATATAGTGTTACATTGTGAAAATACTATAGAAAATGAAGAACACAGAGAAATGAGAAGAAGATTAGAAAGAACTGAAATAAGAGATATATTACAAAATGAAGAATATTTTGAAATATTAAACAATCTCACACAAATAATATCTAAAAAACAACAAGAAATCTATAATAATAGAAGAAGACAACCAATAATCCAACCCTGATGAAGTTGAGTAAGATAAAGTTAAAATAAATAAAATAAAATATAAATTCAAAAATAGATATTTACAATTATAATAATAATAATTCAATATAAAATAAATAAATAAAAATAATAATTCAATACATAATTCATAAAAATAAAAAATAAAAACTACCAACTCTCTTCTGAAAATAGAGTCTTTATAACTTAGAAGGAAGTTGATAGTACCAAAAATATTTTAAATTGTTTATTTAAATGTGTTTGTTATACGTAATTAAGAGATTATGGCAAATTGTTATTGTAAAAATAGATTTAATAGTTGAGTAAAAAATGTAAAAATATAAAAAAAATATCTGTAATCCCATCAGGAAAAAACGACCTGGATTAGTCACTAGAGGCCAGGTCATATGTATAAATAATAAATAAAAAAAAATAAATAAATAAAAAAAACTCTTTATATATAACTTGGTTTGAGAGGGGGGCCGATCGCCCCCATCGCCACCCTGGATCCGCCACTGTACTGTTGTTATATCTAACGTTATATCTAATGCATAAATGTATGTTTTGGGTAAAGTTACTAGACATGGGCGTTTTTGGTTTTAAACGAAAACCGATATTTATCCGATTTCAAATTTCAAAATCGATTTCGAAATTCGTTTTTAGATATCCGATTTCAATAACGTATTTAAATCTCAAAATCCAAATAAGGCTAGTTTATACAACACGTACGTTAGTACCTGGTTACTTACGAAGTAAACTTAAAAAAATAACCATACACCTTAACTAAATATTAAAACAATAAAATAGGGAATGTTTAATTTACTTACTCACTCCTGCACATGTCGCCAATAAAGCCCAAATTTGCATTTAAAAATGGAAGTAAACGAAATTAATAACAACAAAATCGAGTGCATAATATACAACCAAAATATATAACATCCTTGTATCTAATATAGCCCGTAATAACATAGCAGTACCCAGTACCTAAGGAACTTGTGCGCATAAACAAACAAAAGGAATTACTACTAAAGCAAGAAAAATACAATACTTGGCGCAAATATATTATACACATAGATTTGGCCAGCTCCGAAAAATAGCGTAACGCGGAGCAGTTCGGGTCGGTGGTCTATCTATCTCTCTCTACGGGCGCTTAGCTTTCTCTCTCTAGCATATGATGGCTGCCGCCTCTGTGTCACTGTCGTTCCGTTACTCCCACCACTCGTACGTCAGACAAAGATAGCTAGACCACCGTACTTGATATTGACGTTACACCCCGATGCATTGAGTGGCATATCCCTAGCCAAGTCTATCCTCTTTACATGTCTCTGACTTGGCGTGTGTTGAGACGGGAAATATATGAACTACATAGTTCAAATCATATTAGAAGGTAAAGTACAGGGCAAAAAATCAATAGGAAGTCGGCTGAAATACCTGAGAAGATAGTTTGACCGATCATCTGCAGAAATTTTTCATGCGGCAGTTTCCAAAACTACAAGTACAATGTATATACAATTGCCATTTGTATCGCCAACCTTCGAAAGGAGACGGCGTAATAATAAGGATGATACAGATTGCATGTATATCCTTCTTCAACGTGAAATAGATTTCCGCCACACAGAGGAACCGAACCGATATCTTCGTATCGGTATTCAAATCAAATCCAAAACTCAAGTAGAAATTTGCTCCTTCTCATTCTGACCAAACGCAACACAGCGGAGTAAAAAGGATGGCGAGAATTTCTAGCTGAGTTTGGATATTACATTATAATCCGATAAAACTAATGACACGCTGCGACCTTGATGAAGTCGCTATTTTTTCCGCGCACACAAATTGAGGCGCAAAGTTGCAGAACTCACTGCACTTCTGCATACTTTCAATCTGATGGTTAAGCGTGTGATCCACACGCAAACTTTAAGTACGCGGGTTTAAAGATCGCGGACTTAAGCGCTGGTTTCCTCGAAAGCGGTGCCGACAACCTGCGATCGTAACACTGCGATGAATGACATCATAAAAAACTGTATCGTGCAAAATAATAGCGGTGGTTTCCAAGGATGCGTTGGAAGCCACCGCTTGCTGAGTTTGCACATTCCATTGCCGCAGTGAAGAACCTTGAATTTTTCACCGTAATCTGACGTAATTCATCGCAGTGCTACGGTCGCAGGTTGTCGGCACCGCTTTCGAGGAAACCAGCGCTTTACTCGGCTCGCCGTCGCGTCGGTGACACACGGCAAAATTAGACTTATAATAACTCATTGCGATGTTATAATAACTCATAATAACTCATTGCGATGTCGTCGAGAGAAGACGCTTTGTGCTATTTAGGAATTTTATCGTATTATATACTTAGTATCGTATCCTATCGTATTATATATATTTTTAATACTAATAAAAAAAGACGAAATCGAAAAGTGTGGGTAACAAACAAAATATCATAGATAAAATATCCTGATATTTTCATCAGGAGGATAAAACAGCCTATAAATAATTAGGTTTACTCAAAAACAAATAATCAAAAAAGCTTAAAATAGTGTTTTACGGTTTTCTCAAAACTTAAACTTATAAAATGTAACGTGTCTCCTTTCAACAATAAACGATTGAATTATTTCTAGGCAATTTGCTTAATTAGTGAAAATATACATAGGCGTAACCAGGGGGTGGTTTTGGGGGTTATAACCCCCCCCTTTTGTTAATAGCAATTAAACGCACCACATTTGGCCTTCCAGACCACCTCCATTGGATTCAGCGACCCAAAAAACCTATAGTACCACCATCAAATCGCGGCGACCTAAAAGTTCCCACGGTACCCCTTATGTTGCGACTAGACTAGATCCCCAATCGTAGTGTTTGCGTTTGTTGAAATCGGATTTTTTATCTTGAGAAATTGATACCTATCGTTTGGGGTTTGAAATTGGATTTTAGATTTGATTTGATATATCGGTTGCAGGCCTAATAGTTACAATACAAAACATGGCTTAATTTCCTTGTAGATTTCGATCATTCATGGCTCTTCTGATGTTCTGCTTTTATGATCTGCATGGCCTTCTGCTGCCTGTTTTTTTCTGTTTTCATTCGAGTTATTATTTTTTTATTATATCTTCATATTCTCAAAGTAAAGGACTAAGTTTTTATTATAGGTTCAGGAAAAAATATCGTATGCTATTTCTCGAGCTGGACAGTTTATAGACACGGAGGAGACGGAGCTGGATCTTTCGACGTACGTAACATAGACCCATCGTTATGTACCCATATCAATTTTGCTTTCATTGGTCTTAACACGGATGCCTCCATTCACATTTTAGATCCGTGGGAATCCAATGATGCCGGAGGTCCTGGTAAGTACAAACTATTTAAAAAGATACAGGGTGTAGTAATCACACTTATTAATCAAACAAAATACTATAAAATGAAAACATAATATAAATAAAAGGGAATATATTTTTCCAAGAAAGGGGTACACTGATACACTTCCATTTTTACTCATTTTTGACCCTCTTCTCGGGGGTGAAAATTATTTTATTAAAAATTAACCCGAATTTTATTAAATAAATCGATAAAGGGAAAAATACTAAGCAAAATTTATTATATCATGTTATTAAAATAAATCAATAATTTTTCGTGAAAAAATGCATGATTGGTTTTCATAAGTCAACGCAAAATAGTTATTTTTATAACTACTGCGAAAGTAATACGTAATACTTTCCGCACTTACCGTAAGTAATACTTTTTCGAGAGCGAGTGCGAGAAAGATACTTTCCGCATGAGTTAGGAACGATATATTTTCTACGCCCGTACGTTTGGATAAAAGCCACAACAAATAGAATTATATCAATTTTTATTTACGAGTAAATACAACATACAAGACGTAATACAATATTTTAAGTATCGATTCTTTAACGTCAGATAAAGGGCTACAACCATCTAAATCTACGTCGAGCGATCAGTTCAAATCCATATCATCTTTAGCCAATCCAACTACCAATTTAGTACAAGCTAATCTCAATACTCAGGACCAATTCAAGGATCAGCTTGCATCAGTGATAAATTTGCAAAATGCCACGAATTGCTCGTTTAAATTTTTTAATATTTATTACCAAGCAATAAGTAAAGACATTATTTTTTTTTTTTTGGCATGGGCTGTCGCCACTCAGCCAGTCACAAGTATATTTCAAAATCTACATACATTTCAAAAATATAAAACAAAACAAAAATAAGAAAGATAAGGAAACGTTACCGTAAAGGTGGTTGTTAATATTACAATTATTATATTCAGGAGTTAAGGTAGGAATAAGACAGGGTCACTTGCTTCTTCTCGTCTAGGGACCCTTCAAGACATTTCGTTTAGACATAACTAGACTAGGTCGCGGATAGGAGGTAAATACATATGGGATGGGATAAAACAAAGGTAAATAATCATTTGTGGATAATGCTTAAATGTTGATTTTACTTTTACAAATAAATTCCATTAAACAGTCATATATTGTTTTCCTATTTAGAGAAAGTAGGTAACATAAATTACTTATAAGGTGGAAATATATTATATTTTAATAAATTTTCAATTAGTTTATTAGTTTGTTGAGTATACTTTGAGCACTCAAAAAATATATGATTTAAGTCTCCCTCTTTTTGACAGTCTAAACATAGATTTGAAGATAAAATGTTAATTTTCGCCAAATGAAAAGGATAACAGGCGTGCCCAAATTTTATTCTAATAATGGAAGTAATATATCTGCGGGGAACGGAATAATTTTTAAACCAGTACTCAGTAGGCATTTTAGGTTGAATCATCGCGTATTGAGAGGAACTATGTTTGCTAGATTCGTTCCATGTACGTCTCCATTGTTGGTTAACTTCATTTTTAACAATTGCACGTATATCTGGATTAGAAGGTTTATGTCCGGTTAACGATCCATGTGTGATGGCTTTTTTTGCTAATAAATCAACATGTTCATTACAGGTGATACCTATGTGTGCTTTAACCCATAGAAAATGCACTTCTCTTCGTTTTTTATAGATTTCATAAAGTATTTTTTTTAATTTGGAAGATATAGTTTAAATTATGACTTGGAAATATTATTGTCTGAATAGCTGTCAGTACGGAAAGTGAGTCAGAAACAATTACTGTAGACTTATTTTCTGTATTCATAAAGTACAATAAAGCTTCATAAATTGCAATTGCTTCAGCGCTGAATATTGAGAAAGCATTATTTATTTTATACATTTTTTCTGTATTGTTTGATGGGACATAAAAGGCACATCCAGTGCCAAACGTTGACTTCGACGCATCTGTGTAGATAATTATAGACTCCGAAAAAACGTCCAAGATACTTCTTAAGATGTTATGACTGATAGCTGCATTTTCATGATAACTTGGCTTAATTACTTTTACCAAATGTAATAATGAAGGAAAATCTTCAAAGTCTAAGATTTCGTCTGGATTTGAAGTAACATCAAAGTTTGACATACTGCGAAAAGCTTCACAAAGTGGAGGTGAATTCTTGTGTTTCCAATATTTATTCGTTAGATCAGCTTCATTCAATTTGCTTATTTTTAAATGAAGGGAAGGATCTTTATGTTGTAATTTCATAATAAATTTTTTACTTAGATATTCTCTTCTATATTTCAGTGGCATCTCTAAAGCTTCGACATGTAACGCATTAATTGGAGTTGATTTCATAGCACCTAAACAAATCCTCAGAACTGTATTTTGTGTTACGTCGATTCTGCTTAGGGCCCGATCAGATGCAGAGCCATAGAGTACACAACCATAATCTATGATTGATCGTATATAAGCTTTGTAGAAAAGTAATGATGTTTCAACATCTGCTCCCCACCACGTTTTTGAAATTGCTTTTAAAAAATTTATTCCTTGATTACATTTGTTTAGCATAAACTCAATATGTGATTTCCATGTTAGTTTTCGGTCAAGTATCATCCCCAAATATTTGATAGAAGTTTGGAAACTATACTCATGATTGCTTAATTGTAATTTATCAATATTTGGTAAGTTGTGTCGTGTGAAAATGCAAACACTAGATTTGTTTGTGGAAATTTCAAATCCATTTTGTTGGAACCAATTGTTTGACAAGTTGTGCATTTTATCTAATGTTTGTATACAATTATCATATTTTTTTGAAAACGAGTATACAAGAAAATCGTCAGCATATTGTATAATCTTCAAAGTGCAGTTTTCAATTTGGCTATTACGTAGATCAGCAGTGTACAAATTAAACAACAAAGGGCTCAATACTGATCCTTGGGGCAGCCCCAAGTTATTGTATCGTGGACCTATCAGACTACTGTTATGTGCTCTGAGATATATCTTTCTACATGAGTAAAAATTATATATTGTTCCTGCTAGTTGGGCTGGTATTTGGAAATTTTTGACTAATTTTTCAACTAAAATATCTAGACAGACTCTATCATATGCACCCTCTATGTCCATACATATTGCAGGTAAATAATTGTTGTCTGTAAATGTGCTTTGTATATCTACCACTAATGTTGAAAGGGCGTCTAAAGTACTTCTTCCTTTTCTGTACCCAAATTGAAGGTTGAGAAGTAATTTCTTTTTTTCTAACCACCATTCCAATCTCTGTTTTATCATTCGTTCGACTGTTTTAAGAAGGCATGACATAAGAGATATAGGTCTATATGATTGTGCCACGTTGAGATTTTTACCTGGTTTCAGTATTGGTATTAAAATGACATCTTGAAATTGAGGAACTAAACTCCCATTTTTGACCATCTCATTGAATATTTCCAACAGCAAGAGTTTAGCTATTTTTGGAAGGTGTTGTATCATGGGATATTTATTATTATCCAAACCTGGACTTGTGCTATTCCGATTTTTAAGAGTATATTCTAATTCTGTAATGTTGAACGGTTCTAGCAAAAAATGGTTTTGTTCATTTGAAGCATAGCTGTAGCTTTTTAGTAATTGGACTGATGGAGGAGCAACTTGATCAAAAATTTCGTCGACTAATGTATCATTAAGACATGTTCGATTAGTAATTGGTTTTCTATTGATTTTTCTAGCTTGATTCCATAATGCTGAGGAAGGAGTGTTTTTGTTTAAGTTTGAGACAAAGTTTTTCCAACTTTCTTTAGCTATTTCCTTTAATTTTTTTTTACTTTTAGCCATGCTCTCTTGGCATTTTAAGTAATTTTCAAAGTTACGGTTTTGCTTATAATTTGAAAGTGCTTCTTTTCTTTCCTTGATAATGTTATCACAATTTGTATTCCACCACGGCGGAGAATTTCTGATTTTGTTTTTATAAGCTTTATATTGTGGAATTGATAGTTGAGCAGCATAATTTATACAATCAATTAAAAAATTATATTTGTCCGACGTATTTTCCATTTGGTAATAGTTATTGAAAAATTGCTCTGCTGAAATTTCGTACATGGACCAATTAGCCTTTCTTGTATTCCATTTACTTTTAGGAATAATTTCTTCAGGTAAATTAATGTCGGTAATTTCCATATAGATCATAAAATGATTCGATCCCAAGGTGTCTGTATGTACAGACCAATTAATTTTATTGACTAGATCAGCTGTAACGAAAGTAACATCAATAGCTGATTTATTTTGATCTGGTTTAGTTAAAATGGTAGGTTCTCCATTATTAATTACTGTAAAATTTAAGTCATCTGCAGTTTTAATAAGTTGTATTCCAGTTGCATCATTATAATTAGATCCCCAAATCGTATTATGCGCATTGAAATCTCCACCTATAACTACTGAACCAGTGACCTGTGAAAATATATTTGCCCAATCACATACTGCACTTTTACATTTAGGAGGTTTGTATATAGATAATATATTGACTTCAATATTTTTAAATTTTGTTTTGATGCCACAAACTTCAATATCAGAATTAAAGTTATAATTTAGTTTTAGTTCACTGAAGGTTACTGTGTTACGGATAAGAATCGCAACGCCACCAAACCGGTCTTCCTTCCTATCTCTTCTTATTAGGTTATAACCATTAAAACTGTAATGAGAATCTTTTTTAAACCATGTTTCGCTAATTAGTAAAATATCAATTTGTTTATTGTTTACGTATTGCATTAAACTGTTTTTGTTTGACATAATAGATCTAGCATTCCATTGACCAATTTTTAAAATATCTTGTACAGCCATTAGAAGCTATTATTGTTTACAGTATTTAAAACCTGTTCTAATTCATTAATTATAGTTTTATCGTCTAACGTTTTTATATCTTCAATTGAACGAATATGTTCCAAGAGGTTCATTATAAAATTTGTTATAGTTTTTGTCAACTGATTTTTATTTTCAACTTTGTTATAATTGGGTTTATGTGGATTAGCCGGTAAAGGCTGGGCAGGTCCAAATGTAAAGGGAAAGATAGGTTTATGAATAGGAGATTGTATGATAGGAGAGTTTGGTTTCCTTTTCTTTCCTACAGATGCATATGAATTATTGTTCAATTGAGAAGATATTAGAGGACGCGCTTTATTGGTCTGTGGGCCTAGCTGAGTGGAGACAGCATTTTTATTAATTTTTGGAAGCGAAGGAAATTCTTGTTCATTATTTTCAAGCAAAGAAAAGTAATTTTGACTCATAACACCAGAAAATGATTGTTCACACAAATGTTTTGCCTCTAAAAAAGTAGTCTTTTGTTCGATCATTATACTTTTAATCTTTTTTTGTTTTTCATAAAAGGGACACTTTTTTGATATTGTGACATGCTCGTTACTTTTACAATGTATACAATACATAGCTTTATCGCAAGTATGATCAGTAGTCTTAGTTTGCCCACATTGAATACAACATTCCTGGGAACTTTTACATTGCTTTGACACATGACCAAATTTCAAACATCGATAGCATTGAACGACCCTACCAATAAATTGTTCTACCGGAAAATAAACTCTATTAAATCCTATATAGTTGGGTAGAATATTACCCTCAAAGGTGACAACTATAGTTTTTTTATCTACGTATTCAATTGTTTCCTCTTTTTGGATTCTACGCTTTGTTCTATAAATATTTAAAACTTTGGAAGTAGATTCAATATTTTCCATGAGATAATTAATGTCAAATTGGGTGTCTACATCCCTTATAAGCCCTTTAACTTCCAACAAGTGATTTGGAATGTAAGCTCTTAAATTTTGAGCGTCTAATAATTTATTTTTGACAAGATTATTAGCTTCTAAACGTGACGACAGCAAAACTTTTATACGATTACGGCCAATGCTTTTTATCTCTTTAATATGTGTAAGTTTCAGGGTCTTAAATAGTAGGTGACCTATCGCCATAGGGTGCAATCTAGAAAGACCAGTTTCATTCCCAATTTTTTCAATATAAACCCAAATATTATCTAAATTGTACTTATCTGAGATCAAATTGAAATATTTAATATCCTTTTGTTTTTCTATCGGCAAAGTAGCACTAGGTTCAAAACTATTATTTTCCATTAAACTATCTTCACTATTCACTATGTCTTTCGTCTGAGAGGACGTCCCTAATGAACTTTGTTCCCCCATAATGGGGGAACCAATTTAATTTGTTTATTTAAAAATTCACTGGACTATAAAATTATATCTTTATCGAGTATTAAATTTTTAACGAGTTTTTAATAATTCAACAAAAATTGATGAATCCGGTTCTCTTTGTAAACAATAGCCTGCGATCGATTCGAAGGTACGAATAAGACTGTTAGACATTCTTGTTTTTTTGAAATGATTAAATTTGCATGCATTTTAAAAATTGCAACGCAAATACACAAATACATTCTGTGACAAGGTTGTCAAAACCAAATCTTCAATAAAATAAAATTGGTTTTCATGACGAAGATTCAAAACCATTGTTATTGTCAACTGATTTGACTTTTGAATATTATTTCAAAATAATTCTATTCAACTATATTCAATAATATAAATTTAAAATAAATTAGTAAATAACATCTAAATATATTAGTTTATTGCATATGTTATAGTCAAATCCCGAATTTCAGGCACTCCTAGGTTTGACTAGGCAATCCTCAGGTCTGACTGACGCGACGGTCTTAGTCAAAGCCCGAATTAAATTACAGTTTCGGCCTTTGACAGTTTGAAGTTGGTCAGGCAAAGGTCGAAATTAAATTTTATGAAATCGGGGTTTAACTAGTCAAACCCCGATCAGCTATTAAAATGTCGTAATTTGTTATGTTAGGTTTAATAAAACGCAATTTTTTGATTTTAATGTTTATTATTTTTATATTGTAATTAAAATAAAAAAAATAGTGTTTATTCTGACATGTTGAGGCATTATGTCATTTAGAGTTGCACAATACGTTAGACCTTTTACACTTTACATAATTTTGAAGAGCATTTCTTATTGCAATAGCATTTTAGAAAGCCTTGTCCTCCAAATTTAGAATCTTTTGTACTAATTTCTCTTAGAGACAGCTTAACGTCTGGAACATCTTCGAAATTAAGAAAATTCTCTTTGCATTCTCTTATATTTGATTTCTTGAAAAAAATGTGTTTTTCACTTAATTGTTTCATAGCATTAGACTGGGCATAAAGACCTTAAATTGCCTTTCCTTTATTTATTTTTATTTTTTTTTGTCTGTGCACAACGCATGCCTGTAACTTTTCTTTCGAAACGTTCAAAGTATGCACCAAGCGTGCTATCAGCGCACACATGTACCACCTGATTATAAATTATGAACGTATGTGCGTCAGAGCTCTCTTTTTGGCAAATACAACAAACTACATCTGAAGAATTATTTGACACTTACTATTTGACTATTATTTTTTCCTCTCCTAGTAACGACGGTCCAGGGGCTTCGTTAGTATTATGGCGATCCTTAGTGTTTTCTCCGATTGCAATATCTTCTTTCACAGTTGACGATGACATTCCTATTCCATCTGTTTGTGCTAAAATAAAATTCATACACTTAGTCAAACCAAATGACGTGTAAATAATAGTCAAACTCCGTTCGCTCAACTTAGACGTATTTTGACAGATTCAGAGTAGGAAACGTACAACACAAAATTTCCTACCTCACAATATTAACAGCTCAAATAAAGTTTCATTAAAAGAAGAAAAACTATTGGAAATATGGGAATATTTTGGGTATCATACAAGATAAAACAATTGACGGTCTATATAGAGTTGGTACGAAATACGGAACAATAAACACACTTTTTTTAAGAAATCAAATAAGAAAATGCAAAGAGAATTTTCTTAATTTCGAAGATATTCCAGACGTTAAGCTCTCTCTAAGAAAAATTAGTTTAAAAGATTCTAAATTTGGAGGACAAGGCTTTATAAAATGCTACTGCAATCGGAATAAGAAATGTTCTTCAAAATTATGTAAGTATAAAAACTTTTTTATTTTAATTACTAAAATATAAAAATAATAAACATTAAAGTTAAAAAATGACGTTTTATTAATCTAATCTAACAAATTACGACATTTTAATAGCTGATCGGGGTTTGACTAGTCAAACCCCGATTTCATAAAATTAAATTTCGACCTTTGCCTGACCAACTTAGTCTCTCCTAGGTTTGACTAGTTAAAGGCCGAAACTGTAATTTATTTCGGGCTTTGACTAAGACCGTCAGTCAGACTTGAGGAGTGCCTAGTCAAACCTAGGAGTGCCTGAAATTCGGGCTTTGACTATAACACATATATTACACAGCCCAACAAAAAACTGATTTTAGTTAATTCATATGTCCTGATTCCAAAAATACAAACCTTTTCTTTGTATCAGCTCTAGTTTTCGAGATATAACATACTCATGAAATACTTAAATATTCTTACATTTCTGTATATTCCACCACTATAATTGCAATATGTTTGTAAAAAAAACTTAACAAATTCCAAGACAAATGGGCAAATGGACAAAAGTGCGTATTAAAACTATTTTGGTGTTCATTTAGGAAATCAAGGTAAATCCTTGGCTCCATATGTAGTGTGCAAAACTTGTCTTGAAAACTTGCGACAGTGGACGAAAGGACAACGAAAGTGTTTAAAGTTTGGTGTTCCAATGGTATGGAGGGAACCAAAAATCATTTTGACGATTCAGCAAAGACCATCCTAACCTTGATTCAGCAATAAGACCAATTCCACATCAGCTTGAGCAGATACCCATTCCAATATTTAGCAGTCTACCTACGCTACCAGGGGATAATGTCAAAATGTTATCTGACGAACTACAGACTAATAGATTTGAGGAAGACGACAGTGATTTTGAAGGGAATTCAACACGTCCTGAGCTCTTTACTCAGGAAGAGCTAACCGATCTTATCAGAGATTTAAACCTTCCAAAGGACTCTTCCGAGTTGCTTGTCTCCGGACTAAAAGAAAATAATGTTCTTCACTCAGACACCAAAATTCTATACTACCGTAATAGAGAAAAAGACCTTTTGCCTTTTTTTCTCAGCAAGATTATATGGTTTTTTATAACAATATTAAAGGACTGTTAGAAGAAATGGGTGTATCGGAATATACACCAGATCACTTGACGACAAGTGTGTCCTTCTACATAATGGCAAAAAATATGGAAGTATATGAATTGGTCATTAGAGTGGAAGAAATGCTCAACAACTTTAACAAACACGGTTGTCATATGAGAATTGAAATACCTCTACAGCCATTTAGACCGTATCCCAGAAAATCTTGGTGACCTTAGTGAGGAACAAGGGGAACGCTTCCACCAAGGTATCAAAACGATGGAAGAGAGGTATCAGAGGAGATGGGCCAATCACATTATGGCAGATTACTGCTGGAGTCTTCGAAGAGACCGTCCTTTAAAGCCTTGCACGAAAATTATATAAAAGGAAGTTTTTAGGTGACGCCGAATAACACATTTTTACTGCGACGCTGGTAAGGTTAGATGGAAAGTTAAGTTTTTTTTGGCAGATATATGTCATGATTTATGTAAGTATATTGTTGTACAATAAATATCTTACTTTTTATTCGTGTTTTGTTTATTTCATGGGTAGCAACACTACATATATGTTGGTAGTGCTGCGTTAAATTACCCTATATGTTAGAAATGTGATCTGTTGTCGTATTTTCTGAAAACGATCTGATGGAGCAAATCTGGTGGCATTTTTGGATTCAGCAGACCCAAATTACCTAGAAACAGTCAAAAAATTTTCGGCAGCAAACTGTGTGTTTACCAGTGTTATAATATATTTTAAAGCCATATTACAAGGTATTCTACGTTCCCGCACTAGTGAGGGAAAATGCAACTTTCGGAAAGAAAATGCGTGCGGAAAAGTGACTGTTTTAGTCTGACCATAGAAAAACTATGTTTTTACAAAAACGTTATCACTACTAAAACTGAAGCTAATAAAAAATCGACTAAATTACTTGATTAAAAAACCTAATTTCCTTATTAAAAATATATAAACATTTTCAATTTCGTTGCAACCCGAAAATGCAGCAACAATATATTCTAGTTTAATCAAAAAGCGCAGGAGGAGTCTATACCGGCTTCGGGGCTTTTTTGCCCTTCGTCAGTTGACACATATCCTCTTCTCTCTGATTGAATTAGGATACTTCGAGGCGTGCCGTCCCGGATTGCAACGAAAGAAATGACTGGGGTGTCGTAGCGACATCTGCTAAGAAACAAATTAAGTTCTCAATCTAATAATACATAAACCGACAATAAATATCGCTCTACATACCACCAGATTGAAAACAGTCGGAAACATTTCTGGTAACAACCTCCGAGGCTTTTAAAAATTATAAACTATGCGGGTGCCAAGACGATCAGAAGATGAGGGAATTTTAGAATTTTTAACTCACGTCCCATCTGCTCAGCGTGGTAAAGCTCCAACGAGAAGGTTTCCTACGTACTCCAAAAAGAGTAAATAAATTAAACATTAAAAATGTATAAACATTTTAAATTTCGTTGCACCCCGAAAATGCAGCAGCATTATATTCTAGTTCAATCAGAGGGTACAGGAAGAGTCTATACCGGTTTCGGGGCTTTTTTGCCCTTCGTCAGTAGACACATATCCTCTTCTCTCTGATTGAACCAGGATACTTCGACACGTGTCGTCCCGAATTGCAACGAACGAAATGGCTGCGTCAGTGGAGAGAAACGTACGTATAAGAATGGTGGGTCACCTCTAAACCGAAACGAAACATTAGTGGTTTTTTAATATAGTGCAGCCGATATGTGAAACAATTGTGCATTTAATGATAGAAGGTAAATAGGGAGAAGTGTATTTTTGAAGTGTGTAAAATAAATAATTCCTAGCTGAGCGCTTTCGGCTTACAAAGCCATCTTCAGAGCTATGGTCAAAAGGTTCAAAATACCACCATGAAGAGAGATGGATCCCATGTATGATATAAACTTCTATTTCTTATGCAGTTTTTTTTATTTGATGGAAAAAAACCTTGTCTGACTGTTGAAAAAATTGTTTTTGAGGTCGGAAAAGTTAAAACATCTATTACAAGCACAAAGGACTTTCACACGAAAATTACATTACATATAACGAATATTTGATCATGGTAAGGTCAAGAAACCTTACCATCTGAAGTCTAAGGTGTCAGCATGCAGCATTTTTTCAACAGTCAGACAAGGTTTTTTTTTCATCAAATAAAAAACTGCATAAGAAATAGAAGTATTTTTATATCATACATGGGATCCATCTCTCTTCATAGTGGTATTTTGAACCTTTTGACCATAGCTCTGAAGATAGCTTTGTAAGCCGAAAGCGCTCAGCTAGGAATTATTTATTTTACACAATTCAAAAATACACTTCTCCCTATTTACCTGTTGTCATACGTGTGTACAAAACTATTTCAGTCTTTACATTTTTAATGATAGAAGTATATAATTTGGACCACATATACTGCACATATAAAGCTCTAAATTTAGATGGGAGGCCATCTCAGATTTTGCCTTTTATAAAAATGGCGGGGATCCAAAATGGCGACTATACATATGTGACTAATAGCACGATAACTTTTGAACGAGACTTTAGATTTCAACCAAATTTGGTAAATAGGATCTTTTTTGATGTATAAGATCGAGGTCTTGAACCAGAAAAATCGGTTTACCAGAAGTTGTGTTTTTCCTGGTTTATATGTAAAAATATGCTGTTTTTTTTTTCAATTCTTTCACCCTGTATGTATTAATTTTTCAAAAAGTTAATACCGCCATTGAAAAGATTGTAAAAATATTTTTTAGGAAATATTTTGAACTTTTTAGTTATGTTAATTACCATTTAATAAATGCAAAACGTATCTTCACATGTACCTATATGCGGCAGATTCGTGCAAATATTATAAGAATTATTGTGCATTTAATGGTAGAAGCAGATAATTTCGACCACATATACTACACATATAAAGGTTCAAATTTAGATACGATGCCATTTCAGTTTTTGTTCCTTTTACAAAAATGGCGGGCATTCAAAATGGCGACTATACATTTGTGACTAATAGTACGATAACTTTGGAACGAGACGTCAGATTTGAACTAAATTTGGTATATACGCTGTGAGCTCGTACGTAGAGGGGATATTTATAAATTCACGAGCGCCAGCAGTGATAAGTTTGTAAACGTTTACCGTAAATTTGACATAAATGTCAAAGTGATTAATTTAAAATTAAAATTAAAATGTCATAAGTGTGTACAAAACTATTTCATGTCTTCACATTTTTAATGATAGAAGTATATAATTTGGACCACATATACTGCACATATAGAGGTCTAAATTTAGATGGGAGGCCATCTCAGATTTTGCCTTTTATAAAAATGGCGGGGATTCAAAATGGCGACTATACATATGTGACTAATAGCACGATAACTTTTGAACGAGACTTTAGATTTCAACCAAATTTGGTAAATAGGATCTTTTTTGATGTATAAGATCGAGGTCTTGAACCAGAAAAATCGGTTTACCAGAAGTTGTGTTTTTCCTGGTTTATATGTAAAAATATGCTGTTTTTTTTTTCAATTCTTTCACCCTGTATGTATTAATTTTTCAAAAAGTTAATACCGCCATTGAAAAGATCGTAAAAATATTTTTTAGGAAATATTTTGAACTTTTTAGTTATGTTAATTACCATTTAATAAATGCAAAACGTATCTTCACATGTACCTATATGCGGCAGATTCGTGCAAATATTATAAGAATTATTGTGCATTTAATGGTAGAAGCAGATAATTTCGACCACATATACTACACATATAAAGGTTCAAATTTAGATACGATGCCATTTCAGTTTTTGTTCCTTTTACAAAAATGGCGGGCATTCAAAATGGCGACTATACATTTGTGACTAATAGTACGATAACTTTGGAACGAGACGTCAGATTTGAACCAAATTTGGTATATACGCTGTGAGCTCGTACGTAGAGGGGATATTTATAAATTCACGAGCGCCAGCAGTGATAAGTTTGTAAACGTTTACCGTAAATTTGACATAAATGTCAAAGTGATTAATTTAAAATTAAAATTAAAATGTCATAAGTGTGTACAAAACTATTTCATGTCTTCACATTTTTAATGATAGAAGTATATAATTTGGACCACATATACTGCACATATAGAGGTCTAAATTTAGATGGGAGGCCATCTCAGATTTTGCCTTTTATAAAAATGGCGGGGATTCAAAATGGCGACTATACATATGTGACTAATAGCACGATAACTTTTGAACGAGACTTTAGATTTCAACCAAATTTGGTAAATAGGATCTTTTTTGATGTATAAGATCGAGGTCTTGAACCAGAAAAATCGGTTTACCAGAAGTTGTGTTTTTCCTGGTTTATATGTAAAAATATGCTGTTTTTTTTTTCAATTCTTTCACCCTGTATGTATTAATTTTTCAAAAAGTTAATACCGCCATTGAAAAGATCGTAAAAATATTTTTTAGGAAATATTTTGAACTTTTTAGTTATGTTAATTACCATTTAATAAATGCAAAACGTATCTTCACATGTACCTATATGCGGCAGATTCGTGCAAATATTATAAGAATTATTGTGCATTTAATGGTAGAAGCAGATAATTTCGACCACATATACTACACATATAAAGGTTCAAATTTAGATACGATGCCATTTCAGTTTTTGTTCCTTTTACAAAAATGGCGGGCATTCAAAATGGCGACTATACATTTGTGACTAATAGCACGATAACTTTGGAACGAGACGTCAGATTTGAACCAAATTTGGTATATACGCTGTGAGCTCGTACGTAGAGTGGATATTTATAAATTCACGAGCGCCAGCAGTGATAAGTTTGTAAACGTTTACCGGAAATTTGACATAAATGTCAAAGTGATTAATTAAAAATTAAAATTAATAACATTAATTATAAAAAATATTAGTTGGTCAAAGCTGTGGTATATATTTTTACCTTAAATATACTTACGTTTTAAATACTGAATTTACGTTTTTTAATGTTCCGTAATATGTAATTATAAATTAATCTTAGCGCCATTTACACGATAATTGTGAAAGTATCCGAAGTAAGAAATTAATATTTTTCTATGGATGCTATACAATGTGCAACTTCTCTCACTACTTACATACATTCAAAACGAACAATTTCTCAGGGTGTGAGAAAAGTCGGCCATTGCAGTGAGAAATATTTTTTCTCACGGGTTCCATACGTAGAATCGCGGTTTCCATGGTAACATGCACAATACAAACACAAATATATTTGTCAAATAAAATGTGTCAAATCAAAACTTACGAGGAATTACCTTTCAAAACTGTTCAAATATAACTGGTAACTATTTATGATTTTAAATAAATAAAAGTATATAAATATTAAGAATAATAAATACCTACATATGTATATAATATGTATTTTATTTCAATTTTGGCATATAATCTACATAATAGCACCTAAATTATTTAATTTTGAAGATTGAACTCTTGACAAAAACTCATCCATAGAAAAAGCACAGTGTACAACACGTGAGAAAACGACATATTTCTCCCTCGCTTGATCGCAACAAACTTCTGCGCTCGTGAGAAATATGTCTTTTTTCTCTCTTGTTGTACAATATACTATTCATCAATAGAACGTCAAAATGATTAGCAAAATCTTAAAAAAATCTATTACAATTTAATTACTTTTTATCTTTGTAAATATTAAGCGATAACAATTAAATAATAAATTTAAAAATTACCGGTAAAAGTTGAATTAGTAATCCGCTATAGGCGACACCAGAGAAGCTCAGAGCGTATAGGTTGTTTTTTTATGAATAATATCGAGGTCTTAAACCGGAAGAATCGGTTTAAAATAATTTGTGTTTTTACTGTTTTTTTTTTTTATGAAAAATATGTTGTTTCTTTTTCAATTCTTTCACACTGTATATATAAATTTTTGAAAAAGGTAATACCGCCATTAAAAAGAGTGTAAATATATTTTTTCGGAAATATTTTTAACTTTTCAGTTGTGTTAATTACCATTTAATAAATGCATAACGTATGTTCACATGTACCTATGGGCGGCAGATTCATTTTGAATGCCCGCCATTTTTGTAAAAGAGTAAATCTGAGATAGCCTCATATCTAAATTTGAATCTTTGTATGTTTAGTATGTGTGGTCCAATTTATATGCTTCTACCATTAGACGCACAATAAATTCTTATATTATTATTTGCACGAATCTGCCGCACATAGGTACCTACATGTGAAGATACGTTATGCATTTATTAAATGGTAATAATTAATATAACTAAAGAGTTCAAAATATTTCCTAAAAAATATTTTTACGCTCTTTTCAATGCCGGTATTACCTTTTTGAAAAATTAGCATATACAGGGTGAAAGAATTGAAAGAGAAACAACATATTTTTACATAAAAAAAACAGTAAAAACACAAATTCTGGTATACCGATTCTTCCGGTTCAACAGCTCGATATTATTCATAAAAAAAAGAACCTATATAGCAAATTTGGTTGAAATCTGTTATCTCGTTCAAAAGTTATCGTGCAAAAGTCACATATTATGTATAGTCGCCATTTTGAATGCCCGCCATTTTTTTAAAAGGAACAAAAACTGAGATGGCCTCGTATCTAAATTTGAACCTCTATATGTGTAGTATATGTGGTCCAAATTATATGCTTCTACCATTAAATGCAGAATAATTCTTATAATATTTGCACGAATCTGCCGCATGTAGGTACATGTGAAAGATACGTTTTGCATTTATTAAATGGTAATTAACATAACTAAAAAGTTCAAAATATTTCCTAAAAAATATTTTTACGCTTTTTTTAATGGCCGTATTAACTTTTTGAAAAATTAATACATACAGGGTGAAAGAATTGAGAAAACAACAACATATTTTTACATAAAAACCAGGAAAAACACAACTTCTGGTAATCCTATTCTTCCGGTTCAAGACCTCGATCTTATACATAAAAAAGAACCTATATACCAAATTTGGTTGAAATCTGAAGTCTCGTTCAAAAGTTATCGTGCTATTAGCCAAGTCGCCATTTTGAATCCCCGCCATTTTTTAAAAGGCAAAATCTGAGATGGCGTCCCATCTAAATTTGAACGTTTATATGTGTAGTATATGTGGTCCAAATTATATGCTTTTATCATTAAATGCACAATTCTTATAATATTTCCACGAATCTGCCGCACTAATAGATCAATTTTATGTTGATTAATATTTATTAATTAGCGTTAACTTTTTCAGAGGGTTTTAAAAATCTGGTAGCTCTAAAAGAATCAAATCCAAATCTTAAAATAATTGTAAGTATGGGTGGCTGGAACGAAGGATCCGAGGTATACTCAGAAGTAGCTGCAAATGCAATGTTGAGAAAAATTTTGGCCAACAACGTTGCATATTTTCTAAAAGAGTGGAACTTTGATGGATTTGATCTAGATTGGGAATATCCTGGATTGAGAGGAGGAGAAACAACTATTGACAAAGTAAGATCTCTTTGATTAGTTTGGATAACAAATTTTAATTGCATTTGTCGTGGTATAATGCATTTTAAATAATTCTTTTTTTATTCTTCTGGTTTGATCTTAGTCTTCTTTGTGATATTTCTAATCATTTGGTAATATTGTTGAAAATCACTACAAAATAAACATACCTATAATAACTATATTTTTTAAGTTTGATAAGTTCGCCTGTCCAGCTATTTTTTCAATCAACGTATTTCTCTCTCTCCCCTATATTGAATTTCGTTATTTGTGTATATGTATATGAATTTGTGTATACACTCACTGGCACAATATTCCGCCACCCAAAATTTTTGACAATCTATAACTTTATTATTTTTACTCCGATTTTCAAGATTCTTGTATCAGTTTGTAGGTACACGTAGATATTGATGTCGTTTTGTTTTTATTTCGGTAACAAAATTTTTTTGCTTAGATGGCATTAAACGGGGGTGAAAGGAAGCCTTGTTTTTCTCCTAATTTTAAAAAATTCTATGGAAAAATTGGAGGGCTGATTTTGTTTCATACTCCGTTAGTATTATCCTGGGGGTATCACTAAGGGTTTGTTTTTAATTATCCAAATATCTCTTTTCTTGTAAGAGCTGTCATTTGTCAATAAAACACTGCTTTGAAGGTTTATTCAATTAAAAATATCAAACGCACTAAAATTAACAAACAAAACAAAATTAACAACAAAACAAAACAATTCAATAGCGGGTATGTCACCTCTTGCAGCAACGACTGCTCGCAATCTGTTTAGCATCTAATAAAGATGTGTTATCCTTGCCTGGGGAATAGCCCGATATTCCCTACCAGGGCCATAACTGTACCAAATTTTTTGGAGGCCTAGGATGACGGCGAATAGCTTTTTTAATTAATCCCATAAATACTCAATAGGTCTGAGATCTGGGCTGCATGCGGGCCATTCTAATCTTATCAATCTAACCTCTATTTCATGAGTCAATCAGGGTTCTTATTTATAAAAAATAGTACAGCTCTTACAAGAAAAAATATATTCGGATAATTCAAAAAACAAAATTTTACTGATGCCTCCGGGATAATATGACAGGAATATGAAACAAAATCAGCTATTCTATTTTTCCACAGAATTTTTTAAAGTTAGGAGAAAATACAACCCTTCCATTCACCCTTGTATAATGCCATGCAAGCAAAATTTTTTAAGTGAAAACTTCTTTAGGGATGTTGTGCGATTTTTGGATAGGGGAAAAAGCATTGAATTCGCGACCGTCATGGCGACCCCTCATCGCTTATGCTATATATTATTTGTATTTATATATAAATTGTATAGAAGTATTTAAATTTAAAATAAATGTAAAACATATTTTACGATGGGGAAAAAGGATTTATTTCGCGACCGTCATCGCGGCCGTCATCTCTTCAGCGAAATACATTTTGTACCTTTCTATAGTATGTGTATGTATACATAAATTGTATAGAAGTATTTAAATTAAAAATAAATAATTAAAATAAAACCTATTTTTGGATGGGGAAAAAGGATTTAATTGGCGATCATCTCTTCGACGAAATAAATTTTGTACGTATATTAATTGAAGTGTGCATTTTTTGGATGGAAAAAATCGCTTCGACGAAATAAATTTTTGAAGTGAAAATTTCTTTAGGGACGTTGTGCACTTTTTGGATTGGAGGAAAAGTGTTGAATTATGGACCGTCATCGCAACCATCATCGCTTCGACGAAATAAATTTTTGAAGTGAAAACTTCTTTAGGGACGTTGTGCACTTTTTGGATGGGAAAAAGTATTAATTAGCGACCGTCATCGCGACCGTCATGGCTTCGACGAAATAAATATTTGAAGTAAAAACTTCTTGAGGGACGTTGTGCACTTTTTGGATGGGGAAAAAGTATTAAATTAGCGACCGTCATCGCGTCGACGAAATAAATTTTTGAAGTGAAAATTTCCTTAGGGACGTTGTGCACTTTTTGGATGGGGAAAAATTATTAAATTAGCGACCGTCATCGCTTCGACGAAATAAATATTTGAAGTAAAAACTTTTTGAGGGACGTTGTGCACTTTTTGGATGGAAAAAAGTATTAAATTAGCGACCGCCATCGCTTCGACGAAATAAATTTTTGAAGTGAAAATGTCGTTAGGGACGTTGTGCACTAATGGATGGGGAAAAGTATTGAATTAGGGACAGTCATCGCAACTGTCATCGCTTCGACGAAATAAATTTTTGAAGTGAAAACTTCTTTAGGGACGTTGTGCACTTTTTGGATGGGAAAAAGTATTAAATTAGCGACCGTCATCGCGACCGTCATCGCTTCGACGAAATAAATATTTGAAGTAAAAACTTCTTGAGGGACGTTGTGTACTTTTTGGATGGGGAAAAGTATTGAATTAGCGACCGTCATCGCGTCGACGAAATAAATTTTTGAAGTCAAAACTTCTTTAGAGACGTTGTGCACTTTTTGGATGGGAAAAAGTATTAAATTAGCGACCGTCATCGCTTCGACGAAATAAATATTTGAAGTAAAAACTTCTTGAGGGACGTTGTGCACTTTTTTAGACGTCATCGCTTCGACGAAATAAATTTTTGAATTAAAAATTTCTTTAGGGACGCATGTGCACTTTTTGGATGGTAAAAAGTATTAAATTAGCGACCGTCATTGCGACTATCATCGCTTCGATAAAATAAATATTTGAAATGAAAACTTCTTTAGGGACGTTGTGCACTTTTTGGATGGGGAAAAATATTAATTAGGGAACTTCATCGCTTCGACGAAATAAATTTTTAAATTGAAAATTTCTTTAGGAACTTTGTGCACTTCTTGGATGGGGAAAAAGTATTGAATTTGCGACCGTTATCACTTCGCTGAAATAAATTTTGTACGTACATACATTTTGTGTATGTATACATAAATAGCATAGGGCATCACCATCGCGTATATGATATAGGTATAGCACTTTTTTTGGACGGGGAAAAAGTATTGAGCTAATAATTTATTTACTATAAGAAGTTTTCACTTTTGTCGGTACTCCCACGAGTGCCTTCAATTTTTTTGTTACCGGAATAATACCAAACGATACCAATACATGTACCTACAAACTGGTGCAAGAATCTTGACAATCGGAGTGCAAATAATAAAGTTTTAAATTGTCAAACTTAATCAAACATTTTGGATAGCGGAATTTTGTGCCGGTGAGTGTATATTTCGCTAAAGATTATTATCACGTTGAACGAAAGGTCGTGAATGTAATTATAGATTCCCTTGTCGAGTATTTCACCAGTCTGTTCTGCTTTATTTTTCCACCCTAAAACGCGCAGAGGATAAATAATTCGAATTTTATTTACCTACTGCCTCATTTTGACTGACGTTTAATAAATACATTGGAACTCTTATAGGCCGGTCTAGTTAGACTCAGAAATAGGAGTAAGGTTACAATAATTACCAGCCAGCTGAAAATTGATTGGCAGGATTCAGTCACCAAATATGGTTTCTAGCGATTTTCAGCGAAACGGTAAGTTCTGTCATAAAATTAGTTCTAACAGAAAATATAGATTAGATAAACATCTATAAAAATGTCTCAATACTTTTTTTTTCTAAGAGCCACCGTTTTTGAGAAACAACGATTCAGAGAGTTTTAATCGTCATAATAATATGTATTAGTACACCACGTATATTATACATCACTGAAGCTGGAATACAAGTAAACAGATTTTTTATTATTCTATATTCAATTGTCTGCGTGGCTAGGGTCGTAGGTGCTATTATAGTATGCGGTCTACCGGCGCGTTTCTACAATACAGCTTGCGGTCTACCGAGTAGACCCAGTACCCAGTACCCAGTACTTGCGGTCTACCCAGTACCTGTATTATAGTACACCATAGATCTTTTTCCAGAGGTTGATAAAATGTTATCTATTGCAAGTGGTGTCGTTGGTGATAGTACAATTAATTGTTATAAAACTCGTGAAATGGGGCTTGACTCCATGTCAAAAATAACAGGACTAACTAGTCCTGCTTCTTTTTTTTGAAAAATGCCTTTGGCAGAGCCAATTAGCCAGACTTGTTTGTGATTGATTGCAGATTCATAGTCATAAATTTCTTATAAACATAAGTACATTCTACAATATTATTTTTATAGATACATTGGTACATTGTGTAGCTTTTTTTTATTTTGTTTTTTTTTTTAAATTATTTTACTGTTTTTTTTTAATATATATTTTAATTTGTGCGAAACACTTTTTTACTTCTTTTTTTTTCTATTCTTTTTTTATTTTTGTTTCTATTTTTTTTTCTTTTTTTTTAGTCCTGTTCTAGACTAAATAATCCCTCTTTTATCTATAAATAGTACCATAAAAGTTCACGATGCAAAAGTACCTGTTGACCCTGTACCATTGTTCCAACGAATGAGTATTACTTCGGCATTTCTAGATGAAATTGAATCTTACCCTTTATCATTGATTGACGACATTGAAATGCGTAAAACACAAAAGTCTGCCATTTGCGATTATTTTCAGAAGGTACATATTGATATTAACAACATAAATGCGACATACATCATTGATAGAAAATATCTATTATATCGCATTGTGTGGGATAGCGAAGAACCATTGAACGTTATCTTAGATAAATACGTTCAGTATGTACGGCGTCATTTTGGTCCCAGAGTTACTGTCGTATTTGATGGCTATACTGATTTTAGAGAAATATTAAAGCTGCAGAGCAATGTCGTAAAACTTCAGCAACATCTTCATCTTCTAATATTTTGTTTGATCAATCCATGACAGTGTCTACCAGTCAACAGAAGTTTCTTGCAAATATTCACAACAAATCTTGGTTCATTTCAATGCTGAAAGAAAAGTTTACTGCTGAAAATACACTGCGCGTCATAGAAAACGGGCACCCCAAAAAATGGGTCATTTTTGATGTCACGTATCTCCCAAACCTGTTGTCCGATTTAAGTGATTTTTTGAATATGTTATAGCCTTATTCTTTGCCAATATTTCTGTAATAGTATTTTTGCTAAACAGGTAAATTTTCATTGTATACCAGGTGTACGAATCAAACTGTGTTTTTTTCTCAAAGTTCGCAACACCCTGTGGAATATTCTAGCATTTATAAAATACTGAAATTAAAACCCAACTATAGCCTCAGGGTTTCTTAACACTCTGTTTTTTGATTCATTCGCTTATGTTGGATAATACAGAAGTTATGTACTTTAACAACTAGTCATGTTCTTCATCAGTATAGGTTGTTTGTAAATAAGTGCTACAAACTTTAAGGGGCAATTCTGCATGAAAAATAATGACCGTTTGCTTTATAAACTTATGTCCGCAAATGCTTCGTTTACGAGATACGGGATGTTGAATTTTTTTTACAAACTGGCGATTTATTTTATTGCCCTAAAACCGGTTGAGATATGCAAATGAAATTTGGTAGGTTTTAAGAGATAGTTATTGCGAATTTTTTGACTTGCCATTAAGAATTTTGTATTCACTATTGGCGTGCATACGGGTAATATGACCGATCATATTACCAGTATGCACGCCAATGGTGAATATAGAATTCTTAATTTTATGTCAAAAAATGTGCAATAACTACGTCTTAAAACCCACCAAATTTCATTTGCATATCTCAACCGGTTTTAAAGCAATAAATAAATCGTTAGTTTGTAAGAAAAATTTCAACATCCCGTATCTCGGAAACGAAGTATTTGGGGACATACGATTATAAAGCAAACTGACATTATTTTTTAATGCAGAACTACCCCTTAAAGTTTGTAGCACTTATTTACAAACAACCTATACTGATGAAGAACATGACTAGTTGTTAAAGTACATAACTTTTGTATTATCCAACAAAAGCGAATGAATCAAAAAACAGAGTGTTAAGAAACCCTGAGGCTATAGTTGGGTTTTAATTTCAGTATTTTATAAATGCTAGAATATTCCACAGGGTGTTGCGAACTTTGAGAAAAAAACACAGTTTGATTCGTACACCCGGTATACAATGAAAATTTACCTCTTTAGCAAAAATACTATTACAGAAATATTGGCAAAGAATAAGGCTATAACATATTTAAAAAATCACTTAAATCTGACAACAGGTTTAGGAGATACGTGACCTCAAAAATTAGCCATTTTTTAGGGTACCCGTTTTCTATGACGCGTAGTGTATATTGGTAAAACAAGCTAATAATGATGCTGACGTAAAGATAAATTGAAACAGCCATAGAGTAACTCAATTTAACAGATACAACTATTGTTGTAGGTGAAGATGTAGACTTGCTCGTATTACTCACTGCTCGAACTCCAATCGAAAAAACTATTTTTTTTAAAACATGGAAAAGCTCAACACCAATCGAAAATATATTCATCGAAAAGTTTATATACTTTTGCAAATAGTCAAAATCATATACTATTTTTACACGCAATAACTGGCCGTGATACGACATCTGCATTTTTTAGGAGGAGTAAAACGACTGTTTTTAAAATGTTTGAAAAACAAGATTTACTTGAATGTGCTGAAGTTTAAAAAAAACTGATTCAACTCCACAAGAAGTTATTTCCAAGGGAATTAGCTTTCTTCTCTCTATGTATGGAGCGCCTAAAAAACTACGTGCTTGTTCCATTCGACAAATTATCGAAATAAAAAACAAGTGCAGTTATCTTGTCTTCCTCCAACCTCAGCGGCTGCTCACCAACATCTTTTTCGGGTATATTACTAAGTTCAAGTAAGACTTGTCTATCAGCTAGATTCAAAAGACTGGGGATAGAAATTAGTCGACAGTTCATTAGAACCAATTCAAACTTTACTCCCACCTGCGCCGGAAAAACTCCTGAACACAATTTTTTGTAACTGTAAAAAGGGATGTAGCGCTAAATGTGGTTGCAAAAAAGTTGGACTGTTTTGTTCGGTAGCATGTACTAATTGTCAAAACCGGCCGTGCTCCAATGTTGAATAAGCAACAATTGAGAATTCATTTGATTCAGGAGCTATGCTATGTGTCATTAATGGGGCAATTTACTTGCACCCAGGATGAACAAGAGGAAGAAGAAGAAGAAGACGAAGAACTAGATGGTGAAGAAGAAGAACAATTAGAAGAGAAAGCAGAAGTATTAGAAAATTATGAACCAGTTTGATAAATTTACCTATTTTTTTAAAATGTATACCGCTTTTTATAATTTTCATCATTTTTAACCCTTGCCAATATCAACTATTCAATAGAGCTTAAACAGAATCATAACAGATCCGTAGAATAGGCCTACTGAAAAAACCACGTAAAAAACCCGTTAAGTACACTACCTCCAAGGTGGTGTGGACACGTGTGCATATTATGACGATTACAACTTTTTGAATCGTTATTATTTCAAAAACTGTGGCACTTAGAAAAAAAAGGATTAAAACATTTTTTATAGATAATTATCTAATCTACATAATCTACATTTTTTGTTAGAACTAATTTTATGATAAAACTTACCGTTTCGCTGAAAATCGCTAAAAACCTCATTTGGTGACATTTGATCCCGCGTAAATTTGTTTGCTCGGGTCGGATTTATGAGGACTTTTTAGATTTCCTTTATGATGGTATTTTGAACAATCCTGGCAATTTTCGGCTGGCTGTTAATTTTTGTATCATCGGATGTGTAACTTGACCGGAGTATTATGCCTGGTTGCATCAAAAAATCTTAAGCTCCAGCTTACAGATCCATAATTTTCTATTTTTATCTAAGCACGTCATAACTGAGACGAAGTTTAAGATTCAACCCCCGTGCCAATCCATTGTGGCCAACTGAAAATTGATTTAAGACTCAATGGTGCAACGCGTATGCTTAGTAAGCTGAGCTTAAGGTACGTTTTAAGCTTAAGATGTGTTGGTGCAACCAAGCATTTTTCTTTAGTATTTATTTGAAGATAAATCTAATCATCAAGTCTATATTGTAGGACGATTTTACGGCACTTCTGAAAGAACTTAGCAATGTTTTAAAGCCTAAGGGATACTTATTAAGTGCAGCAGTAGCGGGAGCACATGAGAAAATTAATGAAGCTTACGACATTCCAGCGATTACAAAGTAAGCAAAAATGCTTCTTTTTATATTAAGACATGTATATCACTTGTTTAGGTTACCAATAATTTTAACAGACTTATAGGTATAGTCGGTTCGCTAAACTCAGACACAACTGGCTAGTGATTTTAGTAAGTAATTTTGCCAAATATGATAACATTGGCAAAAAAATAATTAATAAATAGTTAATAATTACTAAATAGTTAGTAATTTTGAAAATTTTAGCAAAATTGACCAAAAACGAAACAATTACCTACTAAAATCACTAGCCAGTTGTGTCTGAGCTTAGCGAACCGACTATAGTATAAAAGAGTATCACAACATAAATAATATGTATATCAAAAATGAATAACCATTTTTAATTTCGTTGCAACACGAAACTACAGCCGCATCATTATTCCAGTTCAATCAGAAAGTGCAGCAAGCACCTCCACCGGTTTCGAAACTTATTAGTCTCTCATCAGGAGGCACATATGCTGCTATCTCTGACCCAACTAGGAGAAACCTCGGCGTGAAGTCACGTATTGCAACGAACGAAATGGCAGGGATGCCCTAGCGTCAACTGCTAGCAAAAGACTAAGTTTTCAATCTAATAGCACATAAAACAACATCAAAAAATGTTACTCTACATCCTATCAGATTGAAAACAATGGGAACCTTCTCTGGTAACACCTCCGAGGCTTCTACAATTTGCAAGCCCTAACGGATTCTGAGACTAAGGAAGTTGAGGGAATTTTACAATTTATAATTCAGGTCCCATCTGCCCAGCGTGGTAAAGTTCCAACGAGAATGGTTCCCTTAGTACTCCAATCAGAGTAAACATGTAAATCAAAAGTGAATAACCATTTTCAATTTCGTTGCAACACGAAACTACAGCCGCATCATTATTCCAGTTCAATCAGAGAGTGCAGCAAGTACCTCCACCGGTTTCGAAACTTATTACGACGGGACGTGAATTATAAATTGTAAAATTCCCTCATCTTCCTTAGTCTCAGCATCCGTTATGGCTTGCAAATTGTAAAGGCCTCGGAGGTGTTACCAGAGAAGGTTCCCATTGTTTTCAATCTGGTAGGATGTAGAGTAACATTTTTTGGATGTTTTATGTGCTATTAAATTGAAAACTTAGTCTTTTGCTAGCAGTTGCCGCTAGGGCATCCCTGCCATTTCGTTCGTTGAAATACGTGACTGCACGCTAGGGTTTGTCCTAGTTGGGTAAGAGAGAGCAGCATATGTGCCTCCTGATGAGAGACTAATAAGTTTCGAAACCGGTGGAGGTGCTTGCTGCACTATCTGATTGAACTGGAATAATGATGCGGCTGTAGTTTCGTGTTGCAACGAAATTGAAAATGGTTATTCATTTTTGATTTACATGTTTACTCTGATTAGAGTAGGAAGGAAACCATTCTCGTTGGACCTTTACCACGCTGAGCAGATGGGACGTGAATTATAAATTGTAAAATTCCCTCATCTTCCTTAATCTCAGCATCCGTTATGGCTTGCAAATTGTAGGTGTTACCAGAGAAGGTTCCCATTGTTTTCAATCTGGTAGGACGTAGGATGTAGAGGAACATATTTTGATGTTGTTTTATGTGCTATTAGATAGAAAATTTAGTATTTTTTTATAAATAATATAATATAATTCTGAAAATGGAACAGAAAAATTGTTTAGGTTTAAGTCGAACCTAACCTAAAATATTGCCATTTGCCATTGTTTTTTAAAACAACCACAATAGTATATTATTCAACGAGCATTTAATGAAGGTCATTATGATGCGAGGATGACGAATACGACACGAGCCGAGGAGCGAAGCATGGAATAGACCATCATAATGATAATTAAATGCAAGTTGTACAGATAGGTGCACGATTTTTTATGATCGTTGTTATATTGCTCACAACAAAAAAATATAATCAAATTTATTTATTTTGTAACACAAACAAATTGAATAGTTATATGATTAAATTAATTATTTTGTTGATAAATTTATATTTTGAATATTACAATTAATATTATTAAAATGAATTTGAGGTTAAATTTTCAATATCCCTATCGTAACAAGAGTATGCATTTGAATTGACATTGCTCTTTGCACATAAGCCACCTTAGACAGAACGTCATCTCGCGATGCTATAGGGCTTTTCATTCACAGTCATTTGTTTCGAGCTTCTGTCATATGTCGTATAATCCGTATATATTTATATTATACACAGATTATACAACATATGACAGGAGCTCGAAACAAATGACAATCGATGAAAAGCCCTATTAGTTAAAAATCTGTATCGTAATTTAAAATCTGTAATGAGTGGAGTCAAGTAAGAATAGTGTTTATGAGTACAAGTTAGTGGAGTTGCTCAAGCTGCATTGGCCTTCCGTAGTGGTCCTTTGAAATGTACACGAACAATCGAGAAAGTTCGGTTTGTAGACCAATGTTGGACACCAATCCCGAAGTTACGCCAATTAGTTCTGTACACGTTGCCCCAACTCATTGGCATAACTAGTTGGTCAAACGTGTACTGGGGCCAACTTCTATCAGTATAGATTTTCGTGTACATATCAAAGGGCCACCACGAAAGAAAAATTCAGACTGAGCAACTCTACAACGTGTACCTTTCTTTCATCTTTAAGGAGGGTATCTGGAATCTTCAAAAGACATCTCAGTCTTGAACGCCGCATGACTGACCTTAGTGCATGATTCATTTCTAGTAGTCCCGGCTATAGTTCCCGAGGTACTTTAAGACGCCTTCTCTTTGCGGAGGCTACGCCGAAAGCCTACTTACTAAACCAGACCCCCCCTCTGTCACCCAGTGCTACAAAAGCGGAATAACCGCTGTAATGCCAACATCACTACCTAAACACTACTTTCATTTATCCACAGACTGTCAGCAAGGAGGCCTTTATCTTTTCCTCTTTTTTTGGTCCTAGAATTTGGGTTCTTTTGTAATTTTTTTTGAGTAACTCCGTAGCAGGCCTCCCAGAACGGCATCACTCTTTTCCCACAGATAATGTGGACAGCCGTAGCTCAGCGGCATGATACTGGCCTCATAAACTAGAGCGCACGAGGTCGATACTCTGTACCAACAATCTATTTTCATTTCTCGAAATGATACGAGCCGTTCACCATGCTTGAGAGGGTACATTAAGCCGGCTGTGAAACAGGGTTAAATATGCAATTGGCGCCGGAACAATCTAAAAGGTTCTCCTCGGCAAAAATGCCATTAGATATTATTATTACATCAGATAATCAGGTAAGTATCTATATAACATACTTAACTGATTATCTGATTTCTTTAAAATACGACTTTAAACAAAATAAAATAGTTTAAAACTAATATATTAAAAATAGTCTTGAAACCCTTTGGATACTTTTATAAATTATATAGGGGAGTTGTTTATCAGTAATGCAATAAAATTCATAAACAATGTGATTCAACATCAAATCTCATTTCAAAGTCTGAAGCTCTTTCTAATACAATCGTGAATTCTGTAGTGTTAAAACTATAAAATGTATATAACGACTAACAAGAACAAACTGAAGACCTTTAATCCTCCATTACAAAATCATTGACGCTACAGAATCGCCTGTTTAAGCCACTTTGTGGACATACTCAGTAGCGCTGCAGAGTGGCTCGTCTGTTTCTGTTTTAAGATCGATATTTTTAAAATTATTATATTTTTAAATGACATATTATTTAGCAATTTAGCTAAAAAATGGTACTATTTGACTAGCTGTTTGTTTTTATATCTTTATAGAAGTATTATTCTTTAATAATTCATGTGTTTAAATTTTCACTTCACTTTTCCAAAAATATTACGTAAATACACGGTATCGGCACGGTGATAATGTGATTCAGTAACATCAAGCAAGCAAGCAAACAATTTGATTGGACATCTTGGTTATTAAAGCACCCTAATATGTCTGTGTAGAATTTGGCGTTCGATCCGACCATCACTTGTGACATCGTTGCCGTATTATCACGTTACAATTTTTGTGATATTATACACGAGCGTGACACCCTGAAAAAAGCGCATAGTTTTCGAGATACTGACCAGAGAGGGATGAATGGCTAATTTTATTCATACTTTATATTTTCGAGGGTGCTGAAAACGAAAATGAAGTTTATTTTGAATTTTATGTGGGGGAACATTGTCAAAATCGCAATTTTAATCTAAAAATAAAAAAAAAATCACGTTATTTTGCTTTTACCTCGCTACAACTCTGTTCCATTTTAATATTTTTTTCTGAAATTTTTACACTATATAGCTGTAACATTTTTGAAGACAAAGGTATCTGCCTTAAGTTTTTATTCTTATCATGATAAAGGTTATGAATTTTTCAAAGAAAAAGGTGCGGATTTGTGCATTGCAAAGTTTAATCGCGAAAGTTGTGTGACGAAGTTTAAAATTTAGCTTCTCAATAACGTTTACTTTAAAGTAGAGTGTACAAAGAAGTTTTCACTTAGATCAAAATGTTTTATAGAAAAAAAAATAGTGCAACTTTCAATGTCGACATTAGAAATCCGACAGACAACCTAGGTCTAATTTTTCACCTTTAGTACTATCCTTGGATTATAAGCTTTAATTTGACACCTCATTTGTCATTATACCTAGTATAATGACGGAGAAGTAAACGTTATTATTCTATTATTCTTGTAGGTACATCTAACATTAATTGAAATTATGAAAGAAATATATAGAAAACAGCATGGCAACACTGTGACGCACAAACATAAAAATTCAGCCACATTCAGCTGTGCGTTACATAGGGTGCTTTAATATCCAAGATGTCCATTTGATTTAACCCGACCTGTGGGAGATGTCCACCCTATCGAAAAAGTACATTCGGATGTAACAATTCATTGGGGCGTGTTTTAACCCGAGTAAAAACAGGGATCACCCCACCTCGCTCCAATGCCCCAGGCCATCCTTTTCCCCCCCATAACACGCTGGGGGCACAACTATCGTAGCCAAATGCTCTTCACAATGGAATCCTGGGTAATAAGATTCCAATGTGGTGCCCTAATTGAATTCTAAACTTCTTCTTCTTCTTAAGCTGCCTATCCGTTCCGGATGCTGGCGATAAGCATGGCTATCCTAACTTTGCTTGCTGCTATTCTGAATAGTCCGGTTGTCGATGTATTAAACCATTTTCTCAGGTTTTGAAGCCAAGATATTCTTCTTCTCCCAAGTCCTCTCTTTCCAAATACCTTGCCTTGAAGAATGAGTTGCAACAAGACATATCTCTGTTCATTCCTCATAACATGGCCAAGATATTCTAGTTTGCGCTTTTTTATTGTGTTAATAATCTCGCATTCCTTGCCTATTATACGTAGAACCTCAACATTAGTCACACGATCCACCCACGAAATTCCCAAATTGCGCCTGTAACACCACATCTCGAAAGCCTCGAGTTTTCTCAAAGAAGCCTCGGAAAGTGTCCAGGCCTCTACTCCGTATAATAACGTAGAAAATACATAGCATCTGATGATAGAGATTTTGGTAGCAAGAGGTAAATCGTGGCTTCTGAAAAGAGACTTCATCATTATGAACGCTGATCTCGCTTTTCCTATGCGTTGTTTTATTTCACTTGAGTGGTCCCACTGGCTGTTTATGTTGGTACCAAGGTATGTGTAGCTGTCGACCCTGTCAATTAGTTGTTGGTTAACCAAAAGCTGTGTATTTAATATTTCGCGCTTACTGACTACCATGTCTGTACTTTGTTTTTTTCGTATTGAGATCAAGTCCGTATTCTCTACTTATATCTGATATGCGCGACATTATTCTTTGCAAACCATCTAGACTGTCTGCAAAAACTACAACGTCGTCGGCATATCTAATGTTGTTCAGACGCACTCCATTGACTAATACGCCTTCCTGTAGTTCTCCCAGCGCTTGCTCGAAGATACAATCAGAGTATATATTAAACAGCACCGGGGACAGGATGCATCCTTGCCTCACTCCTCTATCTATGGAGACTGCCTCTGTCAATTGGTCATCCACTTTAATATTGGCAGTTTGGTTGTAATACAAATTATATATGATTCTCAAGTCTCTATCATCTACTCCCGCTTCATTCAAAATGTTTACGAGTTTATCATGTTTTACTCTATCAAACGCCTTTTTGTAGTCGATAGAACAAATATACACGCCACAGTCAACATCCCTGCATCTTTGCATAAGCACTTGGACAGCGAATAGAGCCTCTCGGGTGCCTAAGGCATCGCGGAATCCAAACTGCGTCCATGATACCTGTTCTTCGCATTTTTTATATATTCTGCCGTATATCACTTTTAGAAACGTTTTGAGCAAGTGGCTCATTAGGCTAATTCAAAACTAGGCCAGCGTAAAGCGCTCTATGCCTTTATCTTCTAATTACTTATCCGCGGAACTAAAAATTGCTTGCTTGGGCTCCAAGTCATTGTACCAAGCCCCACTGAGCTCAGTCCAATGGCTTGGTGCTCAAGTATTTTTTTTTGTTTTTATGTTTTTTATATTTTTTTGGTGGCTTGTGCCTTTTTTTTGTTTTTTATATTTTTTTTGGTGGCTTGTGCCTTATTCTTCTATTTTTTTATGGGATGACTTTACCTGATCGTGGTGTTGGACCTACGCTTGGGTTACGTGTTTCTTCGGCACTTGGTGTTTCGAGCTACGAACTATCTACTATTTTTTATTTTTACTTCTTTATCACTTTACTTTCACTATATTCTTTGTGTCTCTCTTTATGTACTTTATTTATTTCACTTTATTTCCTTTGCTTTATTCCACTATTTGCTGTTTAGGACGTTTGTGCTTCCATCGGTGGAAAGCGTCATACCCTAGCATCTCTCGCAGTATGGGGCTTGCGTAAAGCTCCAGCTCCGCGAATTTGACCCTTGCCTTGTCTGTCATCATTTCGGTGACTCTCACCTGTTGTAGCTCTCTGAACAGGAATCTTTCTACGACGTACCTCGGGACTTTGGCTGCTTCTCTTAGGCTGCTGTTGTGAACCGCTTGAATCTTCTTTTTGTGTGTTTTGCATACTTGCCCCCATGCTAGAGATGCGTATGTTAGTACCAGTAATATTATGCTCTTTATTAATCTTAACCTCGTTTTTAGTCTTAATTTACTTTTTCTGCCTGTGAGTCCTCTTAATGTTGCTCTCATGTTGGCCTTCTGGACTGTGGCTTCTAGGTGTTTTTGGAAGGTTAATCCTTTGTCCGTGATGACTCCCAGGTATTTGGCTTCATCTTTCCACTCGATGGGGTTGTTCTGCACCGTCAGTTGTTCTTCTCGCTATTGTCTTCCTTTCTTGTACAGTACCGCTTGCGTCTTTTCGGAGTTGATGGCTATCTTCCACTTTATACTGCATTCCTCGATGTCTTCTAACGCTGTTTGCAGGTTGGCCACTGCTATATCTACGTACCTGGTGTTCTAGGTACGTCTGCGGTGTATATTGTGTACAGCAGAGGTGACAGGACTGCTCCTTGTGGTACTTCAGCCTCCATGTTTCCGAGCTCGGACAGGACTTGTTCTATCCGAACCCTGAAACTCCGGCCACCTAAGTACGAAAAGATCAGCCTCGTCATCGCCCCGCTGTACCCATAGCCTCGCATTTTATATATGAGCCCCTTATGCCACACTCTGTCGAACGCTTTGCTTACGTCCAGGAATGCTGCTCCAGTGTACTGCTTGTCGTTGAATCCAGCTGCTATGTACTCAGTTAGTCTGAGTACTTGTAGCTCGCTGGAGTGCTCTGCTCTGAATCCGAATTGAGCTTCTAGGATTATCTCTAGTCTGTTTGTTTCCATTTGCAGTCTGCTGAGAATAATTCTTTCCACTATCTTGCTGATCGCTGGGAGTAAGCTGATTGGCCTGTAGTTCTGCAGGAATGTGTGGTTCTTGCCAGGTTTTGGAATCATAATGACATGGGCCTCTTTCCATCTGTTTGGGAATATTTTATATCTTAGTATCGCGTTCACTATGTTTGTAAAATACACTATAGCTCTTATAGGCAAGTACTTTAGGGCTCTATTTGTTATTTCGTCTAAACCAGGTGCTATTCTCGGGGAACTGTTTTTTATATGTTCATTTTTTTTCCGGTGATATTGGGGGATATTGTCTTCTGGATCCTCTGGCCTTTCTTCCTGCTCTTCGACTTCTTCCATGAAGTCTACGTCCTCGTCTGGATGGTAGTTTAACCTGAATTCTCTTTCGAGTGTGGACCTCATCACCTCTGCTTTTTCTTCTATGGTATATACCATGCCGTTTTCTCCATGTAATGGGGGATGAGTTTTCTATCGCTTCTTATCATTTTCTGGAGCTTCCAAATATTTTTCATCCATCTCTTGTACGTAGTTGTCCCATTTTTCGCTGCGGTGTTGTCGAAGAGCCGTTTTGACCTCTCTGTTTAATGTGTTTCCCCAGGTTTTGTCTATTCGGTTTCTTGTTCTTCTGGCAATTTGCTTCGCTCTGTTTTTTTCCCAAGTCTTGTACTTCTTGTGGTATGTCTTTGAACCTTCCCGTGTGGATCTCGACTTCTTCTTCTGTTGTGATGTTTCTAATTGCTTCTTGGATGATGTTTTCTAGCTCTAGGACTTTTTCTTCTATTTGTTGTGGGTTATTTATAACTGGCACTATATTTATTCCTTCACTCACTAATCTTTTATAATTTGTCCACTTTATTTTCTTTTTTACTCTTTTGGGCGGGTTTGTTTCTTCCCATGTTCCTAGTTCTAGTAGGATGGGGTTGTGATCTGTTGTTCCTTCGTTTAGGGTGATTAGTTCTGCTTGTAGTCCTAGGTTTTTAGCAACAACGATATCTATGTGGGTGGGAAGTCCATTTCCTGGAAAATGTGTTGGTTCTTCTGGGCCCATTGCCACTGTTTCTTCGTTATTCTCTAAGTAGTTCTTTAGTAGTCGTTCGTTTCTGTTCGTAGCTCTATCGTTCCAGTTTGGGGATCTTGGATTTAGGTCTCCTATTATTATCGATGTTTCGGCGATGTTTAGGAACGCATCTAGGTCATTGTCCATTAATGGGTCTTACGGTTTTACGTAGGCTGATGTTATTCTGACTGCGCCTTGCCTCATTTTCACTTCTATTGTAGTTGCTTCCATGTTTACCAGTGGTGGAGTCGTGAATCTTGTGTGTTTACTTCCCTTCTTAACTGGGATGGCAGTTCCTCCTGATAGTCTTGTGAGGTCGTTCCTATATACATCGTACCCAGGAAACTTTAGGTTGAAGTTGTTGGTAAGCTTCGTTTCCTGTATTGCTACGATGTCCATCTCGTATCTCTTGACGAGTTCGTCCATGATGTTTTGGTTAATTGATATGCCGCCCGGATTCCAGAAGCCTATCCTCAAGTATCCCCTGTCTGTGTCTGTGCATTAGTTCTGCGTCTGCCTGGTGCCTAGGATGACTTCTTGGACTACCTTAGTCACTATGTTGGTTACCATTCTAACTAGGTAATCTTCGTCTTGGGGGATCGTTGTGGTGTTTTGCGTTTGTTGTTTGTTTGGTGCTTGCGTGGCTTGGGCGTAGGATACCCCGGTTGCCTGCTGTCGTCTGATCGTCTGTTGCTGTGGCCTCTGTGGTGGTGGTCTTCCCCAGGTTGGGCACCTAGGGCATCCTCTGTAGTTTGCTGGGTGGCTTCCATTGCAGTTTGCACATGTTGCCTTTATTTCTCTTGCTCGTTTGCACAGCTTCGTGGGGTGATCTTCGCCACATTTCACGCACCTCGGGTCCTTCCATTCAGTAACATCAGTAGAACTATTAGTACTCTATGAATTATGTAATCTGGCCAGAAACAACCAATCTCCAGCTCAGATGTAACCTGCATTGGGAGCATCATTGAGAAAGCCAGAAGCGCATTTAGTCACTATGCATGAGAATTCTTACATACACAGACAGCAAACATGTGTTTAAGGGCGTAGGCGCAAAATTTAGTTTCCAGTCTCCAGTACATTTGAAATGCATTCATATTTTTCGAATCCTGAGAAAACTAATAAATATTTTTGAAAAATTTAAACGCAGAATGAAATATTTTATTATTACCGAGGGTCGAAAGTCCCTTAGAATAAACAAACATGAAAGACTGCATTATTACCGAGAGCCTTAGAATAAATAAAAACTTTCTTTTGAATAAGATATTTGAAATTAAAAATCACGCTAATTTTTTCTCTTTTCTCCACCCCTGTAACTTATTAAAATAAACATTACTCATAGAAGTTTTCAGGGACTTTCGACCCTCGGTAATAAAACAATCTTTCATTCTGCCTTTAAATTTTTCAAAAATACTTAGTTTTCTCAGGATTCGAAAAAAAAATGAATGGCATTTAAAAAGCATTGGTGCAGAAATTTGCGCCTACTCCGTTAATTTATTTGTATTTTTCATCCTCATCTACATAGTATTTCAACATTTTCAATGGTGAGTTAATTAAATGAAATTTTAGGTTACTAGATATGCTCAATGTTATGGTTTTTGATTACCATGGTGCTTTTGACGATTATGTAGGACATGTCTCACCACTTTATCCCTCTAAAGTTGATTACGATTATTATGATAATAGCACATACAATGCAGTAAGTATCAAAAATTTATGGTAAAATTTAAAGTAATAAGGCGAGGACAAGGCGAAAAAGGCGGATTCGTTGGAAAAATATTCACATGAGATTTTTTTGCATAATCACATTCGTGAGATACCCCAGAATAAGGTTCAAGAAGTTGCCCATGCGAAAAGTGGTCCAATTTTTTTTAACAACTTTTTTTAATCAAATTGCAAAAATCAATATTTTCGGAATGGACATATTTTTTTAGATTTTTCGGATCATTTTGGACAAAAAAGGTCTCTTGTAATTTTTCTCTAAAATTGATCGTGTTCGAGTTATAAGCAATTTAAAATTTGGAAAACGCGAAAATGGCCATTTTTAAGACCTAATAACTCGGTTCAAAATTATTATTATTTAGAAAGTCAGAAAGTGACTAAATCAAATTTAAACCCACCCTACATGATCCTGAAGAAATTTGTGTCATTAATTTATTACTAAGCTGTTATTTTTAATTATTAATAATGAGCGATAAGATCGTATTGACGCGGCTGTAAATGTGAGTGCGAGTGAGATGCGCCATTGAACTGCCTGAATGGCATCTCTTTCGCACTCATCATGGACGGTCGCCTAATATGTGCATGGCGCTCATTATTATAACTTAAAAATAACAAATTAGTAATCAAATAATTACAAAAATTTCTTTAGGATCTTGTAAGGGGGGATTTAAACTTAGATTTAGTCGCTTTCTGACTTTCATAGTAATAACTTTTAATCAAGTTATTAAGCCTTGAAAATCGCCATTTTTCGTTTTTTTTTTTTCAATTTTAAAATGCTTTTACCTCGAAAACGATCAACTTTAGAGAAAAATTATAAGAGACCTTTTTTATACAGAATGGTCCAAAAAACTTAAAAAAAAAGTGTCCGGGCCGAAAATATTGATTATTGATAATTTGATTAAAAAAAAATTGTTAAAAAAAATTTCGACCAATTTTCGCGTGGGCGAGTTCTTGAATCTTATTCTGGAATGTCTCATGAATGTAATTATGCAAAAAAATCTCATGGGAATATTTTCTCCAAAAAACCCTCCGTTTTCGCCTTGTCTATGTGTAAAAAGTTTTAGTATACCTTCAATAATTGAAAAACATATATATGAAAACGATAAAAAACTTTTTGTTTTGTACTTAAATTTTTTTCCTGTTTCGCAAATTTTGAGCATTCACAATTTTGTAAATAGCAGTGGCGGATCTGGGATCTGGACATTTGCTTTGGGAGGCGAAATTTGGCTTAGGGGGAGGAGCTTCCAATGAAACACCAATCAAAAGACATAATAAAAAGATAAAGTTAAACTACATAAAAGACATAAATAATAACTTATTTGCATTATTTCCTCCATTTTCTTAACTAGCGTGTTTATTGGGTTAAATTTGTCTGTCTGTGGTTTGAGTTTCATGTCAGCTAATATATTTTTATGTTTCAACAATTTTTTTTAATTTTTGACTTTGTTAGGGGGGAAATTTTCCCATTTTCCCTCCCCGTAGATTCGCCATTGGGCCATAGAAATTTAAAATATGTCTGGAATACTCGAGTATGAAAGTTTCAATTTTTCTGCATTATTTGGGTCCATAGCGTACACAATAATTGAGAACACAATTCTTAATATAGGGGAGTGCATATAGATTTTCATTTCGGAAAAAATCAAACAAGATAGAACTTTTTGTAATTTTATTAAGAAATAAACAACATATCAAAAAGTTCTACTCGAGAAGTGGGTGCTTCATTTTTTATTAAACAAATGAACTGCGAAATTAGATGTTTTTTTTAAATAACTCCGAAAATATAAATTGTAGAAAAAAACTGACTTGACCGTTGAAAAATTCAGAAAATTTTACAAAAAAACCTTGTACAAAGATTTTTTCTAAAATTAAATCTGTAGCTTCTATAATTTTTTATCTATAACTCTAAAGTCACCCTTGTCACAAACATTGGCGCACTGTAAACTAGCGTACGGCGAAGTGCACGGTTGAGTTATTTTAATGTAACTCTTTAATTAATGGATTAAATGAAATTTTATAAATTGATCATGAAAGAAGAATAACTTAGCTATCTTATGGTTGTAATAAAAAGCAATAAAATGTATGGGCATCCTTACGGTGTGGGCGGAAAGTGAGACTTACATGAATTTGGTTTAAAAATGATTCAAAAATGTGTAACTAATACAATTTTTCTTATAAAACTCTCAATTTTGCACAGTTTACCTATCAGACATCTTACTAAACGATGTTTCGCTCAAAAAAATCTCAAAAATTTAATTCAAATGATACGACGACGTCTCAAATAATGTAATTTTTGAAAACTTCGTAGTTTTATAGAATTACCACCACTTTAAGACGGTATTACTCAAGTTTGAACATATTTATTACAGTTTTATAAGTGCTTTTTTAAAGCCTAGGATGTAATCTTTAAAATGAACTGAATTATTTTACTTTAGAAATAAAATAAACTATTTCTTTTTGAGAAAATTAAGGAAGATAACAAAAATGTAATACAAAAACCGAAAATTACCAGTTAAAAAAATGTTTATACAAAGTGATCAAAACTTTTTTCTATAAAACTTACCTAAAATACATTTAATAATAAGCTTTAACAATAATAAATGTTCAACAAAAAAATTTTTCAGCTCTTATACATACAGTATGTCTGCGTAACTTGAAACCTATTAATAACTCTGTTATTATCAGTTTTACGAAAAAAAAGGTATTCTTTATAAAATACTCTGCATCGTATATAATCTAAGATACAACCATCAAATGTCAAATTTTATTAATTTTGTACGAGGTATGTCAAAAAATATGAATTTCACTCAAGAGTAAAGTACCTATATATTTCACAATATCGAAAATTGTTATTAAGAAAAGTTGTTTGGAATTAAAATGTTTCAGTGTTCAATTACATCCTTCTAATTAAAATATTGTGAATAATAAAGGCACTTAGCTCTTAAATAAAATTCATATTTTTTATATACCTCGTATAAAAATGCAAAAGTTTTATATCTGTTAGTTGTATCTTAGATTTTAGACTAGGTAGAGCATTTTATGAAGAATAACTTTTTTTCGTAAAATTGATAATAAACTAGTTATCATAATTGTAATAAAATGATGATGAGTATCCGTAATTTAGGAAAAAATTGAAAAAATTTTTTCGATTTGAATGATGTAATTGTATATTAAAACATAGTTTTTAATTTCAAACAACTTTTCTTAATAGCATTTTTTTATATTCTGGAATATGAAGGTAATTTACTCTGTAACGAAATTTATATTTTTGACATAACTCGTATAAAATTGATAAAATTTCATATATGACGGTTGAGTTTTAAATTTTTGACTATCCAGAGCATTTTACGAAGAATAACTTTTTTTCGTAAAATTGATAATAAAAAAGTTTTGCATGTGGTTCCTAGCTACGCAGACATACTGTATAAGAGCTTCTGTATAAGAATTTTTAAATTGTAATGCCATATTCGGATTCAGCATAATCAAAAACAAAGTAAAAACATGTTTGATCAAAGTAAAATGATGAATTCAACGATATTTTTAAAATTATTTATAAAAATCAATTGTTATTGTTTAAACAATTAATAAACAATAAGCGGCCAAATCTGCGAGTAGAACTTTTTACTTTAACGTGTATATAAACTAACAAAAAAAGTTTCAGAAAAATATAAGCTTGTTTGAATTTTTCCGAAACAATGCATGTTTTCGTTCTAATTGCACTCCCCTAATAATCAAAAACTTGAGTTAGTACAATATAAAATATACTTTATGATAGGATGCAGGAATTCAATATTGGCTGAATGGTGGTGCAGACCCTGCAAAAATAAACATGGGTGTTGTCTTGTATGGAAGATCCTTTACTTTGGCTGATAAAAATAATACCGCCCTTTATGCTCCTGTCCTAGGTGGCGGTGAAGAGGGACCTTATACACAACAATCAGGATATTTGGGATATAATGAAGTGAGTAAAAAACTTTTCGAGTTATTTTTCATATTTTTTGTTATACTGTATTCACGAGTCGAGTAAATCGAGCCTAAAAAATAGCACGTGAACACTAAATGCCACTTATTTATTCTCTTTACCGCCCATTTGATCGCCCGAACGCCCATTTATATTCTCTTTACCGCCCGTTTGATCCATATTTGATGAAGAGTACGAGCTTACTCGTATTGCTCTAAATTGTGGTGAATTAGACGAAAGAGTTGCAAAAATACCTTTTATGTAAATTGAATCGTTTTGCGGAATTGGTAACAGAAATACAATGCAAAAGATCCAATTATTAGGAAACCTTCAAATGTAGAGTACAGGGGAAAAACAAGGAATGCCACATTTTATACATATTGAGATAAACACCAATAAAGGTGTAATTCTTATGATACCTAAAAACTACTTAGGAGATTCTTAGCAGAATGTTAGCAATTGTTATTCTATAATCTTAATATAAAATCAAACTATATTAACTTATTAATTTAATGATGCACCAAAAAACTGCTAACAGTCCTTATTTTTGTTCAGTGGCGTGCGGATAATCCTGGTCCTTCGAATGGATAAAAATTCTTAGAAAATTTATATAGACTGATCTTTATGTTTATTGTCTTAAATCGATAGCCTAGTCGATAGTACTCAGTTTTTGCTACCACATGGCGAGAAAAGCCAAAATTAATGAAAAAGTGACGTTCCTTGTTTTCCCCTGTACTCTTCAAATGAGATAACTAAACATATTTCTAGGAAGCTTCAACCTACAAGAATTAAAGACGTCATTACTTTCAACAAAAAAGGTCTTCGTATGTTAATATTTACAGGCCATTGTCGATAGACAAAGCACCTGACAGCATTAAATAGATGTCGCAGAATGCAGATCTTGTTAGATAGAGGATAAAACGTCTGTAAATATACTTTCAAACTACTATGCCTTTAGTCCAGTATACCTAGATTTGTATGCATTTGTCTTTGAATTCATGTTCCTTTGCGTCTCTAATTATTCTTCTAATGGGGTTCTTGATAGATCTCCATTATCTTCAATGTAATGTACAATACCTTATACTTCTGGTTAGATAGCTGAATATTCTGTTTTTGCTTATTTATTATATTTTTCTATTTCGATTTTCTATTTTTGTCTGAACTAGATTTTTCAATCTAGTATTAATCTAGTTCAAGTGGTTTGATATTATAGCCTTGGAAAATGTTTAAAGTTACTGCAAATAGTGCATGTACTCGAGATAAATTATCATTGATAATTTATTATATTGTTGATCGAGATAACCAACGACAGGAGATAATCATGTTCGTCTCCGCCTCACTTTAATAATGTTTGCCGTAGTTCTAAATGAAATGCCAGAAAGAAATAATTTCAGACGACTGTCTATAAACCCCAATAAAATGTACCACCAATACAATATTGGTCTATAATATACACTCACCGGCACAAAAAACGGGCACCCTAAAAAATGGGCCATTTTTAATGACTTGTATTTCCTAAACCTGATATCCGATTTAAGTAATTTTTTTAATGTTATAGCCTTATTCGTTATCAATATCGCTGTAATAATATTGTTGCTAGACAGGTACATTGTCATTGTATACAGGGTGTACGAATCAAACTGTGTTTTTTCTCAAACTTTGGAACACCCTGTGGAATGTTCTAGCTTTTATAAAATACTGAAATTAAAACCCAACTATAGCCTCAGGTTTTCTTAACATTCTGTTTTTTGATTAATTCGCTTATGTTGGATAATAAAAAAGTTAGGCACTTTAACAACTACCCCTGTTTTTCGTCAATACAGGGTGTTTTTAAATAAGTACGGCAAACTTTAAGGGGTAATTCTGCATGATAAAATAATGACAGTTTGCTTTATAAACGTATGCCCGCAAATGCTTCGTTTCCGAGATAGGGGGTGTTGAAATTTTTCTTACAAATTGACGATTTATTTATTACTCTAAAACGGTTTGTGATGAAATTTGATGGATTTTAAGAGGAAGTTATTGCGCATTTTTTGGCATACAATTAAGAATTGTATATTCACCATTGGCGTGCATACGGGATAGATCTAAAATGTTTATACTCGTATGCACGCCAATGGTGAATATAAAATTCTTAATTGTATGCCAAAAAATGCGCAATAACTACCTCTTAAAATCTACCAAATTTCATTTGCATGTCTATAGTATCCTCCTCTACTTATAGCAGTTGTTATGTAATGTTATATATAGTTATGTCAGTTCATATTTTATTAGTTGTCAAAATATATTTATCGAAATGTCCTACTTATTCAATCTGAAGATATAATAAATTGGCGACGAGGTAAATCATTAAATAGCCAGATTTTTAAATTACATATCAAACATGGATCCAGATCAATTTAACTAATTTATGATGGTAAACCAGGAAATTTTAGATCAACTGCATAAAAGTTTGGCAAGTACTTCAAATTCAAATAATACTAATCATTTTATCTCTCTCCTGTCGTTTCCCCATTACTGAGGATCGTGATTTCTTCCAATATTCCTAACAATGTTTCTCCATTGGTCTCTATCTTCAGCTGCTCTAAGAGCTTCGCAGAATGAGTTTCCAGCTGAATGCTTTATTTGGTCAGACCATCTAGTTGGTGATCTTCCCCTTGATCTTCTCCCCGGAACGTTTCCAGAAACAATTAATCTCTCCAAACTGTCGTCACCTCTGCGAACCACGTGACCAAAGAATTGCAGAATTCGTTGCAGACATATTGTGGACAGCCTTTTTTAAATATTGAGTTGGTTTAGAATGGAAACGTTTGTCCTATGAGCTGTCCAAGGTATGCGCAGCATTCTTCTCCAGCACCACATCTCAAAGGCATCAATTTTTTAGCTCGCATGCGCGAAGAGTCCAAGTTTCTGCTCCGTATAGAAATATTGAGAATACAAGGGCATTCACCAGTCTCATCTTGATATTTTGAGAGAGAGATCTGTCTTTCCAAAGTTTAGTTAGGCGACTCATCGCATTTTTTGCCATACCAATATGTCTCCGAATTTCTGCTTCACAGTTACCATCGTTAGTTATACTAGACCCGAGATAGATAAAGGTGTTTACTATCTGGTATTCCTGTAATATGTTAGTCAGTTGAATAGTGTCAAATCTGTCGACCACCATTATTTTTGTCTTAGCTTTATTGATTTTCAGACCAACTTTATTGCTTTCGTAGTCAACTTTTCGCAGAAGATCAAACATTTCTTGCTCATTTGCTGCTATAAGTGTAGTGTCATCAGCAAATCTTAAATTGGAGATTTTTTTACCAGCTACTGTTACTCCACCGGCCCATCCTTCTAAAACCATCCTCATGACATGTTCACCATAAATGTTAAATAAGTCAGGTGACAACACGCATCCTTATCTAACACCTCTCTCGGTCTTGAATTGGTTTGAGAACTTCTGATCTAGTCGTACTGTCGCTATATTAGACTGGTACAGATTTTTAATAAGTGTAACCAGGTGCATTGGTGCGCTCATTTCTATTAAAATTGACCACAGATTTATCCAGCTTACACAATCAAATGCCTTTTGGTAGTCAACGAAGCATATAATCATAGGTACTTGAAATTCTCTAGACTTTTCAATGAGTTGTCTCAGGTTCAGGATTTGTTCCCTTGTACCTTTACCCTTTACAAACCCCGCTTGTTCCTGAGGTATTTGGTAATGTAGATAGGTTTTTAATCTGTTTTTGATGATATGCAACAAGATTTTACTAGCATGTGTTATTAGTGACAGTGTGCGGTAGTTTTCACATCTGGTAGTAGTTCATTTTTTGTGTAGTGGGATATAAATTGAGGTACACCAATCAGATGGCCATTTACCTGAATTCCAAACAGCGACACAGATAGAATGGATGATATGTAATCCTTTGTCACCTAGTAACTGTAGTATTTCACATGGTATTGAATCAATGCCTGGGGATTTATTTCTCTTTAGTGATTTAATTGCATCTTTGACTTCAGCGAGTAAGACAGTAGGTTCTCTAGGGTAGTCAGAAGGCCACTGATTTTCTGCTGATACTTCGTTATTTTTATATAGCTCGCCACAGTAGTTTCGCCATGTTTCCAATATTTTATCAGTATCGTTCTTTAAATTACCTTCCTTATCTATTACAGACCACGTTTGAGGTTTAAATTCTCTGGTAAGGAGTTTTCATCTTCTGGAATAAGTCCCTCGGTTCTTTTCGACAGCCATGTTCCTCTATCTCTCTGCATATTTGAGAGATGTAATCAGCTTTATCTTTGCGGCACTGTTTTCTGATTTCTCTCGATAACGCTCTGTATTCATCGTTTGTTCCGTATCTAGTTTTATTTTCTTTTCTGCGTTGAATCACAGTCCACGTATTATCGGATATCCATGGCTTACGGCCAGTGGAAACCGCAGCCTCACAGTCTTTTGCAGCCTCGATTACCTTATCTTTGAGATAGATCCAAGTGCTCTCAGGCTCACTATCTACTTGGTCTAAAGAAAGAGCATCTTCTAGGTTTTGTTGGAAGTCATTGATTTTTGATGGACTTAGAGACATGGCTTTTCTCTGGGGTGTTCTTTTGGGGACTTTGAAACGAAGTCGAACGTTCAATACCAGGAGTTGATGATCGCTTCTACAGTCTGCGCCAGGATATGTTTTACAGTTGATGGGCGACGACTTCCATCTTGATCTTATTAGTATGTAGTCTATTTGATTCCTTGTTCATCCGTCTGGGCTGCGCCATGTGTATAATCTCTGTGGATGATGTTGATATAACGTGTTTGTAATTGTAAGATGTTGTTCTACACAGAACTACACTAGACGGTCGCCATTCTCATTTCTCTGTCCCAGTCCATTTTTGCCCAGCACTCCTTCAATATTTTCATTAGATGACCCCACTTTGGCGTTAAAATCTCCTAAAATTATGACGAGTTCACGATTCGGAATAGCGCGAACAGTTTCTTCTAGACGACCATAGAACCTGTTGATGTCTTCTTCTTGTGCAGCTGTTGTAGGAGCGTATACCTGGACAAGGTGTAGGGTATTGGTGGATATTCTCATTTTAAGGGATATTATCCTGTCATGAATAGTATTATATCCAATTACGCAGTCGTTAAGTTTAGAGGGTACAATTATTGCGACTCCATTTGTACTTTTGTTATCTGGGCCTGAAAAATAGACGACGTTGCCAGCAGTTGTTTTAAAATGCCCTTTTCCTCTACAGTGAGTTTCTGAGAGTCCCAGTACCGAAAGATTGTGGTCTGCCATTTCTTTTTCAATGATGTGTAACTTTCCAGGGTTTTGGATCAGTCCCTGGACGTTCCATGTACCAATTCGCTGACATTTTCTTAAATTAAATGAAAATTTGGATTCAGTGGCACAATTTCTGCCAGGTGCCTGGTCCCTCACACCTTGGCAGCCGGTAGCAAATTTCACACCATCCGACCCGGAACCGAGATGGCGCCGAGCGTGAGTCGGGTCGCTACACATTCCATCTTCACTTACCAAAATTGTCATCGTTATGGGAAGAAATTCTCTTGGGAAAATAGTGCAGTGGTTTCCCTTTGCCTTCTGCACCGCTGTATATGTGCCGTTTCTGTGGCTATCATTCTCGCCGCATGGTCAGTTTTGTAACAGCCAGCTGCCACTGTCCAACCTATCACCATGTCTGGCTACCCTCACTTAGTTTAGCCTGCAGACCAATGCAGTTGCCCGGGATGTGGTACGTGGAGCCATAAGTGAGAGTTGAGTGCCTTATGAGGACCAGTTATCAAAAACAATCTCCCGTCTATGACGTTTGATGTGGTCGTTCCAATAAAAGGTGCTACCTCTATAACACACTCGTACACCCGATCATTTTATACATCTATCCAAAAATTTTAATGAACAAAAAGAAAACTTCAAAATTTACATAGAACGTTTCGAAAACTACCTTAAAATCAAACATGTTTTCGATGACAAGAAATTTGCTTTAGACTTATTATTGAACTCTATTGGCTCTGCAACTTTTCAATGCTTTCATCCTTAGTTGCACCTCACAAAATTAGAGATTTTGATTACAACACCATTGTAAAGAAACTTGATAATCTCCTGAATCCAAAGAAAAATATTCTTGTGTTGCAGCATAAGTTTCTTTCCTTATATCAACAAGAAAATCAGTCAATTTCCGAATATACTACTTCTCTAAAGCAAGCTACTCTTGAATGTGAATTTATCTCTACGTGCGAATGTCAGGCAAATATTTCTGAACATTTTTTACGAGCTCAGTTTATTCGAGGCATCAAAGATAATTTAATTAGATAACGTCTTCTGGAATCCAACGAAAAATCATTTGAAAAATTGGAAGAAAAGGCCATAATCTTAGAATCTTCAATTATCGACAGTAAAGAATTTTCGCCAATTAACAATTCTTTAACTATCAACCAAACCAATCAATCTAAACAGAGATCAAATTCAACGTTTCATATTAGGAAGCGTTCTCAATCTAGGTCAAGAATCAATTTTCAAGAATTGTGTATAGAAAATCGATGCCTACGATGTGGTAAACAACATCTTGTTAAAAACTGTAAAATCGATCCTGAACTACTTCAGTGCAAAGGTTGTGAAAATATGGTCACGTCATTTCAGTCTGTATTTCAACGCTTTTAGCAAACAAAAATAAAACTAACTCGACCCATCATCTAATTAATGAATATCAACCATCAACCAACAAAACATAACCAGAGGATACTTTTGGCATTAATAAAATTGTGGATATTTATGAAAATCAATCTTACACGGATGCTCAAAAGTTTTATGTGACAGTTCTTATTAAAAACAAACCGGCAACATTTGAAGTTGATTCTGGAGCAGGATTTACACTCATCTCAGAATCAAAATTTAAAGAACTAGATCTTAATTTACCACTTCAAAAATCCGATATTGCCTTTAGATCATATACAAAAAACGTATTTTATCCCCTGGGGAAAGCAAAAACATCAATACAATATCAAAATAAAATTTCAACAGAAGAATTTTACGTGGTTCCTGATAAATTAGACTCCTTATTAGGGCGTGTATGGATAAGACATTTAAACATTAACCTTTAAGACATCGATAGCTCAACAGGAATCAGACGAATCCAAAATATACCGGCTAATGAAGAAGAATTTGTTCAAAAATGTTCAGACATATTTGAAGAATCAATTGGACTTGTATCAAATTTTAAAGTAAATTTGCAACTGCGTAAAAATGCCAAGCCAGTCTATTTTAAAGAACGAGATGTACCGTATGCACTTAGGGAGCAAGTTGAGAAAGAACTTGACAACTTAGAAGCTCAAGGAATTATGTCGAAAGTCAACCATAGTGATTGGGGTTCACCACTGGTTGTTATTCCAAAAGCTGACGGAGGTGTGAGACTTTGTGTAGATTACAAAATTGGTGTTAATGAGAGAATTGTGTCCGCAAATTATCCAATCATAAAAATCGAAGATATATTGAATAGCTTAAAAGATTCACGATATTTTTGTCGATTGGATCTGTTCAAAGCATATCTTCATCTAGCCGTAGACGAAGAGAGCAGTATTATCCAAACTATATCAACACATCGAGGAACATATCAAATGCATCGACTGTCTTTTGGAATTAAAACGGCCCCTTCAGAGTTCAATCGAATTATTGATCAAATTTTATCCGGTCTATCAAAAACTCACTCATACTTTGATGACATAATTGTTCATGGATCCAGTAAACAAGAATGCCGACAAAATGTTCAATCTACACCTTAATCGCAAAAAGTGTGCTTTTTTCGAAATCACTACAGAATATCTTGGTCATCTTATCAAGCACAACGAAATTTTGAAGTCTCCAAAAAAGATTCAAGCTATTCTCGACATGCCACGACCCACAGATGTGGATGGAGTTCGAAGGTTTCTTGGTATGGTAATGTATTATACCCGATTTATTCCTAATGCTTCAACTAAAACGTACCCTCTACGGAAACTTTTACAGAAAAGAGCAACATTTATTTGGAATAATTCATGTGAAACAGCTTTCAACAAATTAAAAGAGGAAATTGCGAGTGATCAAGTTTTAATTCCATATGATCCAAGTTTGCCCGTAGTATTAGCTTGTGATGCAAGTCCAACCGGTGTTGCAGGGGTCCTATCTCATGTTACTGATGGAATCGAAAGGCCTATCGCATTTTATTCAAGATCTCTTACCAAATGTGAACAAAATTATAGTCAGTTAGACAGAGAAGCACTTGGAATTATGTTTTCAGTAAATCACTTCTTCATGTATCTTTTTGGGCGTAAGTTTAAACTCATCACTGATAACAGCCCTCTAACGAGAATTTTTCATCAAAATTCAAAATTACCTTCAATGACTTCTGCTAGACTACTTCGATATGCATCATTTTTATCAGGATTTGATTACGAAGTCGAATACAGAAAATCTTCTGATCACGTTAACGTCGACTGTTTTTCTAGAGCTTATATCAATCAACCTTCATCTTCTTTAGAAGAAAATCTCAACGAAGAAATTAAATCTATCTGTCATGAGTCAATAAAAGAAATTTCAACATACGATCTAACCTATCAAAATATCAAAGATGCCACAGACGAAGATCCTATTTTATCAAGAATTAAATCTGATTTAAAATCACAAAATCAAAATGAACATGATTTCACTTTAGAATACGAGATCGTTTTTAAAGGTCAGAGAATTGTTATTCCAACTCAACTCCAACGACTGGTCCTATCAAAACTCCACAGAACTCACATAGGCATTACAAAGATGAAACAACTTGCAAGAAATTATTGCTATTGGAAAAACATAGACAAAGACATTGAAATTATGGTCAGGTCATGTCAACCTTGCGCTGAAATTCGAAAGTCACCTTCAAAAGCTCCACTACACCACTGGGATACTCCAACAGAAAATTGGGACCGCATCCATATTGATTATGCTGGTCCATTCCAAGGTTTTTATTTTTTTGTTGTGGTTGATGCTAAATCACGATGGGCTGAAATCAAAGTTCTTAGGGATGCGTTAACATCAGAAAAAAACATCGATCTTCTCTTAGAGATATGTTCTACTCACGGATATCCTCAAGTTATGGTGTCAGACAACGCAACAATTTTTGTAGGTGATCAATTTAAATTTTTTTCAAAAATTCATGGTATTTTTCAAAAGTTTATTGCTCCTGGTCATCCTGCTACAATGGGCTTAGCTGAACGAAACCTTCAAACCCTAAAAATGAGACTAAAAGCTATGTCTACTGATCGTTTACCCATGAGTAAGAAAGTACAAGAAATTCTTTTAAAATATAGAGCGACAAGACTTTCCTGGGGAAAATCACCAGCTGAAATGTACCTGAACAGATGTTTAAGAATCAAACTCGACGCACTACATCCACCAAAACTTAGCAGATCAGAAAATCAACCCAATGGTGCAAGACAATTAAATGTGGGGGAGAGAGTTCAAGTACGGTATTACCAAGGTAACCAGGAACTTTGGAAATTTGGCACAATTGTTAAAAAGTATGGATTGTTACATTACCAAGTCCAACTTGATGATGGCTATTGTTTAAGACGTCACATTGACCAAATTCGTAAAACCATGGTACCTAAAAAGAATGTAACCTTTGTAAACGAACCAGAAGTAATTCATTATCAGCCACAGTATCAAGAACCCCCCTGCATCTTCTGCCATCTATCCAACCTCCAGTCCATTTACATCCAAATCCAATCAACGAAAATATAGATCCAATGATAGAACCTGATCATCCTGATAATGAACTGGTACCCATTAATGAACCTGCTGCGGTACCCATTAATGAACCTGCTGTTGAAGAACGTAATGATCTTCCACAGTTAAGAAGATCTGAACGGATTCGACTTTTCAAGTCAAGATTTTAGATTTAGGTTTTTAATTCTTTTCTACTTTTTTAAGTTCAAAATAGCGTGGGAGATTATAGTATCTTTCTCTATTTATAGCAGTTGTTATGTAATGTTATATATAGTTATGTCAGTTCATATTTTATTAGTTGTCAAAATATATTTATCGAAATGTCCTACTTATTCAATCTGATATAATAATATCACAAACCGTTTTAGAGCAATAAATGAATCGTCAGTTTGTAAGAAGAATTTCAACACCCCCTATCTCGGAAACGAAGCATTTGCGGGCATACGTTTATAAAGCAAACTGTCATTATTTTATCATGCAGAATTACCTCTTAAATTTTGCCGTACTTATTTAAAAACACCCTGTATTGACTAAAAACAGGGGTAGTTGTTAAAGTGTATAACTTTTTTATTATCCAACATAAGCGAATGAATCAAAAACAAAATGTTAAGAAAACCTGAGGCTATAGTTGGGTTTTAATTTCAGTATTTTATAAAAGCTAGAACATTCCACAGGGTGTTCCACAGTTTGAGAAAAAACACAGTTTGATTCGTACACCCTGTATACAATGACAATGTACCTGTCTAGCAACAATATTATTACAGCGATATTGTTAAAGAATAAGGCTATAATATATTAAACCAAGCTGAAAATGCGAGCATTATCATAACGAATACTTTGTTTATTTACGTATTTTAATTCATAATATGGAAAATTGCTATTATGAAAAGTAGTTTAGAATTAATAATTATGTTGTAATGTGCAATTATGTCATTCTAATTTAAATGTTATGAACTATAAAGGTAGTTTACTCTAGATCGAAATTCATATTTTTTATATACCTCGTATAAAACTAATAAAATTTTATATATGATGGTTCCATCATAAATCTTAGAACATGAAGAGCTTTTTATGAAGAATACCTTTTCTTTGTCAAATTAAAAATAAAAGAGTTATAAATGAAAATGTTGTTGGTATCCATAATTTGAGAAAAATCTTCAAATATTTTTTTCCATTAGAAAGATGTAATTGCACATATCAGACCATAATTTTTTATACCAAACAATATTATTTCATATAGGTACTGTCGGTTCGCTAAACTCAGACACAACTGGCTAGTGATTTTAGTCAATAATTTTGCTAATTGGGCAAAAAGAAAATGATTACTAATTAGTTAATAATTACTAAATGATTAGATTATATATACTAAATAATTAATTACTAATTAATTAAAAAACAAAAAAATTACCTACTAAAATCACTAGCCAGTTGTGTCGAGTTTAGCGAACCGACTATATTTTAATTTCATAGCAAATGGAACAGTCCATTTATCATAAAGGGGAGGCCGTATACTCGTATAAACCTTTTTAAAGCTGTTAATAAATTATTGATTTTAAAATATACTCAAATTGTATTTTTGAACATCTTATTTATTTTATATAGGTAATAATTAAATTCACTATCAAATGTCATTGATGTTTTATTAATACTTAGTTTGACATTCACGAAGTGTCAAACTCAAATGTAAATAACCTATGCTTTGCTTAACAAATCGAGATTAAAAAACTAGCCTACTTAATAGCAACGATTTCAGCTGGACGTGTAGTGTGTCGGCAGAAAATAAAACGATTGTGACGTCACATTTTAGACTTTGAGGTCGATTATACGAAGACGGTTAGAAATATCGAAATGCCGTTTTCAGATTTGGATTCAGAAGAAAAAACTACATAAGAATTCATCGATAAATCTGATCTGAGTATTGCAGGAGCGGCAACGCAATAACACACAGACTTTTGTGAATTTATAAACGAAATGTTTTCGTGCCTCGAAATGTGCCCGTTTTTTGTGCCGGTGAGTGTAGATTATTAGGCAAATATTCTCTCTCTCCTATGCCCTCCTATTCTCCTACAGCCTAAGTCGGGCCCTGGCCTCCCCCAGCATCCGAGTTCACGTATATCTGTCTCTGTCTGCTCTCATCCATTTGTCCACCCTCAATATCTCTTTAGCATTTAATATTTACGCTATTATTTATACAACTCTAATATTTATGCTATATTTTCCTTCCAGTATGATGTTGGGTTGCTTTAATTTCATTCATATTCTTCATACCAAGGTCCTGAGCAATCCTTACTCAGACGTTTACTCACCTACCTAACATCGGAAAAAAGAAAGAAATAAATTGAAATTTACTTAAAACACAATTACTCAACACTTTATTGCTTCGTAATATTTACATTTTTTTGAGTTCCAATAAAATTGGAATACAAAATAAATTCTGTGCTTCCGCTGATTAAACAATTTATATCATGGTTTGACCACGATTCAATTTTGTTTTGGTTTAGCGATAGTTAGCGATATTGGTGAAAGCAAGTAGGTCCAAGGTGTAAACAATTAGATACAGAAAGTTAATTATTATTAAACATTATCTTATTTTTATCCTACATTACAGCAGTAGCTTGAATGTTTTTATCCTTTAGTTCTCTCTTGATTTTTTTTATTCATTTTTGTCTTCTTGTTTAGGTTTATGATACGAAAAATTTTTCATAAATATTATTTAGAATGTTGTCTTACTTATTTTATCTTGCTTTTTTATCTGAAAATGATAAATTGGCCGCTTGTTGATCTTTTGTTCGTTGTTTCGGTTTATTTTTGAAATATCAAATTTTGATTATCATGTATTTTGAAATACAATATTATTGTTAAATACATATTATGTTTATATGGGATTAAGCCATAATTAATTACTGTAATTAGAATTACATCTTATAATTCTTATTTGACGTTTTTGATTTCCGCTAAGGAAATTGTTTTTAATAGTTATTTAAGCTCGGATTTATAGGCAACAAAAACTGAAGAAAAAGGCGCCTATATAGGCAAAAATTTTTATTAAAAAAGACAGGAATATCAACATTTAGGCAAAATATAGGCAATAAAGGAATATAACTTATTATTTATTGTACAAAGTGAATTAACGTAATATTAACTTAAGGCAGGTATATTTACACATCATAATCATAACATTAGTATAAATAAACTAGTAACTAAATAACTGTTAATTAATAATTAAACATTGTAACCACTTAAAATTTTATCATTAATAGAAACAACTAAATGTTTTTCAATATTTTCGGTCTTAAAACTATGTCTTCGATCACTTAAAATTAATTTGTACATTGAAAACGAACGTTCGACATCGACAGATGTAATTGGAGCATATTTCAGAGCGGATAATAAATCTGGCATAATTTGTAATTCCTCGGAAAATGTCCCATTCAAAACTTTAGCAACATTAGATAAAACGAAACACCTTCATTCTTGTCGAAAACATATTTCATTTTTTTAAAAATTAATTGACCGTTACTTCCAGGTGCCGATTTAATTTTCGTCTTTAAATTATCTATTAATTTTACTGACTCACATAAATTTATCTCTTGTTTTTCTAATAAGGTAATTGTGGTAACTATTAATTTATAATTGTCATTGATATAAGCGAGTTCCTGTTTCAATTTGGGATTTTTTAATATTTTTTTTGCTTCTCGAATGGCTTCGGAAATATCATCATCAAATTCTGACATAGGTAAATAATTCTATTTCATTGCAGTGTTCAAAGTAAAAAAAAATGCTTCTAGCCAGGTTCCCCACCTTGTAATTACTGGTTTAGATGACAAAGGGACACCGGGAAGTCTTTCTTTATATATTTACACCCTCAACGGAGCCTTTACAAAAACTTTTTTCATAAAATTTATAAAATTATTTACCAACGGAAACAGATTTCTTATTTCTTCAGCAATTCTATTTACCCCGTGGGCTACACAAGTACAATGAATTAAATTAGGATAAAAAATCTTTAAATTAACAGCAGCTTTTAACATATATGCCGCAGCATCTGAAAGCATTAAAACTATTTTATTCACTGGTATAGGGTTGGGTAAAAAGAGGTTTGTTAAACTATCTTGTATAAATCGACTTATTGTTAAACTGTTTGTTTTTTCCAATTCTTTAACGGCAACTAAATAAGGTTTTTTCGCAAAGTTTGCGTTCAAAATTCCAATCATTAAATTAGCTATATACCTGCCGCATACATCTGTCGTTTCATCCACGATAATATACAAAAAATTGCCCTCTAACTCCCGCTTAATTTTTGAAATACATTCCACATAACATTTTTCCACAGTATGTTTTCTCAATGTACTCTCGTCCGGTAAGGATTTATTAAGATATTTTTCGAAAAAGCATTTAAAACTAGGGTTATTAACTTTATATAGAGGAATGTTGGATGCAATCATCATCTGGCATAAATCAAATTTAAATGCGTCTTCCTCCTTTTTTTTTGAACTGCTTAAACTATCCCGCAGAGATATTTGGGCTAACTTAAAGGAATTTAATTTTTCCAAATTACGTTTATGAAGTGGGGTTCCACAATGCTGGTCAATAAAGTACTTTTTTCTACTTGAAATCTGAGAATTAAAAAAAAATAATTATAATTCTAAAACCTCTTTAGAATTTAGTTATGTTGTGGGACGAGAAAAAAGGGAAAAAATAAAACTTACCGATTTGCCGCATGGTTTACAAAATGCTCTATCTCCTTCTAGAGAAAGTTCCGAATAAGGTGCGATCCATAGCCTTAATTTAGATGTCATCTTTTCACACAAATGTCTAAAACGTTTTAAAACGTGTTCTTTGCTTTTCGATATACGCAACAAAACTAAACTAGGATATAGCAATTTATGACTAAACTCTGATACAGTAACCGACTGTACAACTGATAATAAACTAATAAAGCTTTGGATTTCCAAATAGTTAACCCTCAAGTCTCGATCAGGTACATTTTCCTAGAAATCTGTTATATAAACAAACCATTGATATTTTATTATTGACCCAAAATTTTATTATAGAATGGTTTAGTAATAGAATAATATCATGGGTAGTACCATGAAATTTTAAAAAAGGCACAAATAGGCGGAAGTTCCGAAAAAAGGCAAAAAGTGCAAAAAACAATTATAATAGGCAAAATAGGCAAAAAAGGCATTTTGCCTATAATCCGAGCTTTAGTTATTTATGTATCAAGGGCGTAAAGTAGGCGTTTATGGACCGCGACGTGTAAGTAAGAGCCCGAGCCGATAGGCGAGGGCTATTAACACGTAAGGTCCATAAACGCTGTTTACGCCCGAAATACATACAAATTTTTATGCACGACTGTTTTAATGATCATTTATTAATAAAGATACAAAATTCCTTGCATGATCGTCTTAGTGATTATTTTTTAATGCTTCTTTTTCTTTCCACCTTTTGCGAGCAATTTATTATAAATACCGTTTCAAAAGTTGCATGAATTTTATAGCTCAATTTATTAAAACTGATCCTGTATAACAATTTACCGAATCATTTGTATTGATTAGTTAATAAAAAAATGTCATATTGAAAGAAATATGTGTAAGAAATAATAATATGATATTTAGAACAGTAATCTCTATAGCTATGTTCGCGTTACCCTAGCAACAAAATAAATAAGTCAGGAATAGTAAGTCGCCATTATTTATCGTATTGAAAGTTTCATAACACATTTTTTAAGAAGTTCTTTTATAATGGAAACTAGTGACGATGAAACATTTTCTGGAACACCACCGGAAATTTTTAAAGCAGCAGAAGATACAAAATTAAGTTTACTACCCGCTAAATCTAAGAAAATATACGATAAGGTCTACGATGAATTTGTTAGTTGGTGCAAAGTAGCAAATCCTAACATTTCATTGTTCAAATTGTGTTATAAATATAAAATTATAGATGTAGAAAACTTATGTTTGATTGCTAAAGTTATAATTCCTTTATTAAAATAAAATACAATAAATAAAAACTTTGTGTTTCACTAACCACACCCGCCATCTAACATTACCGTCCGGCGGGCAATAAAGAAGCCCACGGGCGCTAAAGTGGCACTTTACGCCCGCCAAATAAATACGTAATATGGACTTTACCGCCAGGTCGTGCATAAAAAAGATTATTTCAAGTCAATGAGCCAATATTAGTAACATATCATTAATTAAAGATTATGTAATTTAAAATAATAAGCTGTTATTAATTACAGCTCATTAATATTTTAAAATAATCTTTTTTGAAAATGATTTCCTTGGTTGGAATCGAAACGTCTGATATCAATTATTATTATAAAATGTAATTTTCATTACCATGCATTGTGGCTTAATCCCATGTAAACATAATATATAACTTAGACATACCATAAAAAATAATTTTAGAACAATATATCGTTTTCAGATCTGCAAATACTATACAGACTCAACTTATGTATGGGATGAAGAACAGAGAGTTCCTCACAGATATTGGGATGACCAATGGGTAGGATTTGAAGATGAGAAGTCTTTAACCGAAAAAGTAAACTATGCTCTTGAAAATAACTTAGGAGGTATGATGGTGTGGTCACTTGATTATGACGATTTTAGAGGAGCATGTGGAGAAGCATATCCATTATTAAAAACTGTAAATAAAATAAATGGTTAGTGTAGTTTTTATTATTTAAAATCTAGTAACATTTGTTTTGTATATTGTTTAAAATCTAGTAATTTATTATTACATATACATAATTCCCTTAATTAACATTAAAAAGTGAAAATGTTTAAGTTGTTTATTTATAGTCCTGTTCCCCATATTGTTGAATATAAAAAAGGAGGATATTAGCTCATTTTACTCTATCTGCAGCAGTGCCGGTTTAACCTAACTTCGGGCCCTGGGCGCTGGATGTTTAGAGGCCCCATTCATTGCTATTCGTTGTCAATTTTTTTAACAAGAAAACACATGCAATAACTATAAAGGTTTATTGTAAAATCTAAAATAATTTTTTTTAAACAAGCAAGAAAAATAGCAAACGTAAAAAATAATCCCGGGCCGGCGTAGCTCAGACGGTAGTATGCTTGATTCGTGTGCTGGTACGACAGGATTCAAATCCCAGCGTCGGCCAGAACAACTAGACATTTTTAAAATGTCTATAGGCCCCAGGTAGACTCAGCCTGAATAAAATGAGTACCTTGGGTAAAACCAGGGGTAATAATAGGCGGTTGAAGCGTAGCACTGGCCCTGTTACCCTCCTTGTATACCGTAGGCCCCAGAAAGTTCCACAAAACAACACGTGTCAAACAAAAAAACATATTCTAAAAAATACATAAAGACAAAAATTAGATCACTTTTTTCTTGACTTGGCATTCGCAAACTGCCATATAATATTATCACAATTCAGTTTCTCCAGTTCTTCATTCTCTATATACAATAGTGATAATGCGTCGAGGTTTTCTTGACCCAAAATTGACCTTAAATTTATGTTTTTATTGTTTTTAAAGCCGAAAAAGACCGCTCGCCTGACGCATTATAAATTAGTATCGTCAAATAAATTTGCAGTAAAGTTAAAATATTGGGAAAAGTTGCCTTTACATCCTGGATGACATCAAATTTTTCATAGAATGTATGTTTATTAAATTTTGGAATAACGTTACAAAATTGGTAATTTCATTATGCAAGTTCTCTTTGGTTTCATCAACATCTTTTTTACGTTTCTCGCATAAAGTATTAATTGACGTCTTGACTTCTTCTTTATCTAGCGTAAAAAACATCTAAAAGCTGATGTTACATACTTGTAGCATTCAATTCTCTTTAAAATATCTTTAGTGATATTGTCGCATATAACATTAAAATACTTCAATTCTGAATCTCTATTGTTATATTCCCGTTATCTCTCTATGTCGCTTTAAAATGATTTGACTTTCACCTGCTTCTTCGAAAAATGTTTTTATTTTCTTTATTCTTTGAAGGTCAGTTGTATAGTAGATGTTTGACATATCCTCGCCTTCGCAAAGTTCTTGTTCAATTTCGCTAAACTTATTTCTTACGTCTCCAACAAAGCTCAAAGGAGATGCCATTAATTCTACTCCAATTAACACTTTCTACGTTTAAGTCCACAGTTTCTAACGTTTTGCTTGTTGCATTCACTCGTTCCAAAATTCTTGCCCAAATCAGTGTCAATAGAGCTGTCTTAAAGGTATCCATTTTATTGTACAGTGCATTGGCTTCATTTCTAACTGCTGATTTTTCATCTCTATTATTGCTTAACTGGAAAAAATATGTTTGATGGATCCGTAGTTTTTAAATAATGCATTTAGAGCGTCAAATCGTGAGGACCATCTAGTTACAATTAATCTTTTTACACATTTGCCGCTTTCTTTAAGTAAATTCCACCTTTGAGGAGAAGCCGAAAAAACGTGTAGATACTTTGAACCGTTCTGAAATAACTAGTTGCTTCCAAGCTGGATTCACATGCAAAATTCACTACAAGTCGAGACATCTTTCTGAGAACTTTCTGTAGTTTTTGGAAAAGGGCCACGCCACAAACATTGACACGGGGCCCCTGTGGGGCTAGGCTACGCCACTGTGTATAGGCGTGAAGAGATGTAACAATAGAACATAGGCGTTTGCAGTGTATTGGCGTATCTGCGTATGAGATTATTTTCGGAAAATATGTAGATTATTTAGCGATTTTATTTTTTTATAATTGAAAGGAATGGGCCCCTCCGGGGCCCGGGACCCTGGGCGCCCGCCTCATGCGCCCTGTGGATAAACCGGCACTGATCTGCAGCGGTTCTGAAGAGTTTCATTGATGTTTTCCATTCCACTGCTGTAAATTTTACAACCAGAACGTGTGTCGTCTTCCCGGTCCTTTCTTTCCTTCCACTTTCCCTTATATAACCAATCGTATTAACTCATATTTTTCATTTCTTAGTATGTGACCTAATTAGCTAATTTTTCTTTTCTTCATCATGTTGAGTAGGTATTTCATTTTCTTTTTTAATTTTTATTTTTCGTGTTTGTTACGTGTTGTGTCCATGATATTTTCCACATTATTCGATAACACCACATCTCAAAGCTGGAAAATCTATTTTCAGTTTTGTTCGTAATCGTCCAGGCTTCAACTCCATATAGGCGACCCAGGCAACCATATAACGTTTACAAAACGTTAAAAAGACGTCATAATTATCACCAAACCACGTCAGTTTATCACGATTTTTCGACGTCGAAAGTCACCTGAATCTGTCCCACCATAATTGACGTCATTTTTATCACGTTTTAACCTACGTGATATTAAAAACGTAGTTTTTATGTGTTTTTTTTAGATTATTTTTTATTTTATGGTTTTAAAAATACACAATAATTATTCGTATGGGAATTGTTGGTATTGCAATTTTTCATTTAACTGTTTTAAAATTAGCCCATAGGCTAAAAGTAAAACCAAATGAAAGACTTTAAAATGTATAGAATTACAATACCCGCAATGCAACATATCGATGCATCAGAAGCCAATCAAAGTCAATAAGTGTTTAAAATGAGATACTAAGATGTTTCTGACAATAGTTGCAGAAATATAAGTACCTAGGTAGTTATTAAAAACAAATACACTGTCTTAATTTATAATAATACAGAACTAATTCATAATTACAAACAAGGAAATAATAATATAATTATACAATAATAGTAAGTGTTATCTCATAAGACATTTTTAGGGAGAATGTGACTTACACCGTTTGACTTCTGAGGCATCCATATATAGAATTTTCACTTTTTATATATACTTACTGTGTCAAAACTGAAACAACATAAAAACTAATAAATAATTTATTAACAAATTAATTTAATTAAACTCGATAACACATAATTAGTTCATTCAGAAAATAAACACCGAAACAAATTAAAACATAACCTCAAACAATTGATGGATTCGACCGTTACTTGATGGAAGTTCATTTTATCTAACAATAAAACACTGAAAGTGTTTGTTTCTATACTAAACTTAAGCAAATATATTAAGAACAATAAGAGCCGAAAGAGAAAACAACTACAGAGTGGTGTCTACAAACTAGCCTCTGGTGACTATCCGAAAACTTACATCGGTAAAACTGGCAAAACCTTTGACAAACCGATAGCAGAATACAAAAGGGCTTTCAACAATAGAAAAACAGACACTTCTTCATACGCACTTCAGCTTCTAGCTAGATCATAATCATTCTTTTAATGAAGAGTTTCAAATTCTGCATAGGTATTCAAAATAAAGGCCTTAAGCTATCTTTATTAGAATATATGGAAATTAATAAGTTTAAAAAAAGACAAATATAATTCTGAATGACCAACTCGAGAAAAACAGCTCCCCACTCCTCAACCTCTTCAGTTAAAGACTTTAAAAAGGCAAACACATAGTAAACTAAATCGCTTGAGAAAGTCACTCTGCCGAAACAGCTGTAGTCACATAGTTATGATACATTTTGTGGAAGTATAGAAAACAAACGTTTTCAGTGTTTTATTGTTAAATAACCTCAAACAGTTTTCAAGAAGAACTATTGCATTCAACTAAAAAAAAAAACGAATAAAAATTTCTTAACTAACACGTTTCTTCAACTAAATATCTAAATGAAAAGTCTTATTTTACCACACAAAGAATGTAAACAATAAATGAAAAACTTCTTATGGAAATTGTTTGGAGTCATAATAAGCATTACCTAAGTCTTTAAGCTCATTTCAATTTTGTGACGTCAGACTTAGGCTATCTGAAATAAAAACGTGTTTTTAAACGTATGTTAACGTCATTAGACTTACGTATTTAAAATCATCTACAGAGGACGTTTCTACGACATAATGTTCAAACACGTGTATATATTCAACCCAAAACTGACGTTTCCTCGACGTTATTGACGTCACTTGGTTGCCTGGGGAGGGGCCAGCAACCATTAAAATTACGTTACACCGACCACGAAAATCAACTTTAAGGTGAATGACCAATTTTGGTGGTTGTGTGTGTGAGGAAAAATGGCTTGGAAGGGGGTCCGTTAGCCACACATTTTTATTTTATTTTTACCTCAATTTATTAGTTTAATTTTGGTGGTTCTTTATGTTTTCGAGGTCGCTGAATCTGAATATGAAGTTTATTTTTATCTAAAATTTGTGGAACATGTTCAAAAATCAAATTTTATGTAAAAATGCGAAAAATAAATTTTGATGATTTTTCAATTTTACCTCGCTGTATCTTTGGTCGCTGTAAATATTTCCTCTTGAACATTTTACTGTCATTCTTGAAGTATTTAGATTACAAGGAGCTTCGCACAAAATGTTTATACAAATTAAAAGAATTGTTAATTTTTAAACATTTTCTCGTTAGATTTTGTTAGCTTCATGTTTACTTAAAAAAGTTAAGTGATAAATTTTTTAGTTTATAATTTTAACCAACTTAGCAATAAAACATACCTAGTTCATGATGAAGTTTTATGGAAAATTTTAAGTCAAAATATGCAGTAGGAAAAAAAGTTTTTTGACTTTATATAGGAGGGGCACACCACAGAAAACGCTTATTTCTCGAAATACTGTGTGGTGTGATGACCACGGTGTGGTGAATGGCTAATTTTGATAATACTTTATGTTTTTGATGGTGCTGAAAACGAAAATTAGGTTTATTTTGAATGTTACGTGGAGGAACATTGGCAAAGTGGCAATTTTACCCTAAAAATAAAAAAAAAATCAAATCACCTTTTTTCCTGTATTAACTCTGTTTCATTTTAATATTTGTTTTTCCGAAATTTTTATAGTATATATTTCTTGCCGATCTGAAAACAATCATACCTGTTTCAATCTTTATGTCTCATTTTTCTAAAAGTTATGAATTGCTTAAAGTGAAAGGTGCAGATTCCTGAATTTCAAAGTTTAATAGCACAGTTTAATAGCAAGCTGATTGACAAAATTTGAAACTTAGCTTTTTAATCAAGTTTATTGTAAAATATAGGGTACAAAGAAAAAATGTTTTATAGAAAAAAAAAAATAATGCAACTTTTAGTTTTAAGAAAAACGTGATTTCCTTTTTTTTATTTTTGGGGTAAAATTGCGATTTTGACAATGTTCCTCCATCTAAAATTCAAAATAACGTTATTTTGGTTTTCAGCACTATGAAAAACATGAGGTAAGACCAAAATTAGCCATTCACCACACCGTAGTCAGTATCTCGAGAAATAAGCGTTTTTTTGGAAGAGTGCCACTCGTCTATAAAGTCACATAACTTTTTTCTTATTGTATATTTTGACTTTAAATTTTTCAAAAAACATCTCCATGAAATATATTTTAGTGCTGTGTTGGTTAAAATTATAAAGTAATAAGTTTGTCACTCAACTCTTTTAAGTAAACATGAAACTAACGAAATCTGACGACAAAATGTTTAAACACTAACAACCCCTCTTTTAATATGTTTAAATATTTTGGACAAAAATCTCGTTCTCATCTAAATACGTGAAAAATTATACAATAAACTTTTCGAAAAGAAATATTTACAGTCACCAAAGATACAGTGAGGTAAATATGAAAAATCATCAAAATTGATTTTTCACATTGTTGCATAAAATTTGATTTTTGAATATGTTCCACCAATTCTAGATAAAAATAAACTTCATATTCGGATTCACCGACCTCGAAAATATAAAGAATGATCAAAATTTGCCATTCACCTATCATGGTCGCTTTTTCGATTTTATGCCTCAAATTAGGGGTGTGCCGCTCGCCTAATATAAAAGGACAGAGAATACGTAATATCTCAATACTTTAGTTCTAATTCCTATTCCCAATTTCCATTGGATAATAGTATTTTCATCTTATTGAAAACGCTTCTGGCCATCTCAGTACGTCATTTTATTTCAAGGCTGCCATCCCAATATTCATTTAGCTCACATCCCAAGTAATTGTATCTGGGTACTTTCTCAGGTATAGGTTTCTGAACAAAACAGGTATCCGTGCTATATCTAACGCATAGCCAAGCTGAAATGGAATTGGGCAGGTCACGTAGCGAGACTAAAACACTCAAGATGAACCAGAAAACTAATTGACTGGCGCCCAAGAGAAGACAAATGCAGCAGAGGACGACCGCCAACACGCTGGATGAATAACATTAAACGAATGTCCAAGAAATGGCAACAAGAAAACACAGAAATGGCACAGAACAGTGAAGATTAGCGAAAAATGGGAGAGACCTATGTCCAGCAGTGGACGGAAGGGGTTGCATGATTATGTCTTTCTCTAAAGCTTTTCCTGTAACGTAGATTGTTTCGTCTTTACTTTTGTTCTTACTAACAATCATGATTTTATTCTTTTGTGTTCAGAGCCATTCCATATCTCTCGCAGTACTGCGTTGTGTAATTATCCAAAATTTGTAGTCCTTCTCTGTTGTCGGCTAGGAGTATTTTATCATCTGTATATACATCTGAAAAACTAAGATTAATACCAGAACAACATACGGAGACAGGAGCGGACAGGAAAGGACATGGAACATTCAGTACTATGAAAGAGCAAACAACGAGGATAACAAATAACAAGGAAGAAAAGAAAAATGAAAACAAATGTCAAAGGAGAATAGGTACATGGAATATAACCAAGATAACAGGAAAGGAACGTGAATTAACAGAGGAAATGGAAAGATTTGAGCTGCAGTTGATAGGAATAAGCGAGACGAAATAAGTAAAAAATGGAATTGTCGATATCGGAGGGCAGCATATACTATACTATTCCGGAGTTCAGATAGGACAAAGGACAAAAGAAGGCGTGGGAATAGTCGTAACGAAAGAAATGAATAGAAAAATAACCAAATTCAAACCAGTATCATCAAGAACCATATACATAAAAATAGAGTTAGAAGAAGAAGAATCTCACATAATACAGGTAAGTTCTTACGATGTCAGTTGGACAATTATAAAAACAAAATTTGACACCAACTGTCGGCTTCTTTTGTAAAACATAGGCGGCGCAATAGAAATTAAATCATACATTTCTATTTTTCAATTATTAAGGTCCAATATTTGTTAAACAAGAATACTTATTTTTATATTGACCATTAGCTCCGATGATGACAATTTTGTCGAAAGCGCTTAACTAAGGAAATAAAATACTACTTTTACACACCTTAATACATAATATATTATATCATACGAGTGATGTCATCCCTATGGGCGTGATGACGTAATCGATGATTTTTAAAATGAGAGTAGGGGTCGTATGATAGCTCATTTTAAAGGTTACTGAATTTTGTATTCAGCAATGTAAATACTAATATAATTGTTTATATAGGGTGTCCAAACATTTTTTTTAAATTAAATTGATTGACTTTACTTGACAAAAAAATTGACTAAAAGAAGAATGTATGTAATTTATTTAATTCAAAGTACATTTTACTGTTGTCACATAAGAAAAAAATGTTTATTTAATAAATAAACATTGTTTTTCGCTTAAATTCAATGTTTAAACCAGCTCCAGCCAACCACCTACTTCTTGGAAGTTTGAACATTTAATGTAAGTGAAAAGCAATGCTTATTTGTCAAATAAACATTTTTTTTTCTATTTTCTGACAGCAGTAAAATGTATTTTGAATTAAATAAATTACATACATCCTTCTTTTTTTGTCAATTTATTTAATTTAAAAAATATTTTTTGGATACTTTGTACAAATAATTATGTTAATATTTATATTACTAAATACAGAATTGAATAACCTTTCAAATTAGACATCACGCGACCCTAGTCCCATTTAAAAAAAATCATCGACTACGCCATCACACCCATATGGATGACACCACTCGTATAATATATATGCTAAAATATCGTAGTTTAAAAATAAAAATCGACCTGTTTCGGGACGTTTCCTTAAAGTCGCAGGTTTATGAAATAACGAATTTATTCCAAACATTTGCACCATACTGTATTTATATTAAATAAGAATTGTTTTAAATAAGAATTTACATAACTAAATCGTCCGTTGGATTGTCACTAGTATTCTCGTTGGTATCACATTCAAACGGTCGCCAAAAATCCATATCAACTTATACTGTCGTAAAACACAATACCTACCTTTTGCACAGAAATATTAAAAATATACGTGAGCTTACTTTACGACGATACTGGTTATATCGCTGATATGACCAGATCGCATTTTTGGCAGATGACGATAAAGTCTTAGCGTAAGCACTTCCGAAGAATTTGACTAATTACACTTCAGTAATAAGATAAGTTAGACAGCAATAAGTCGCAGCTGCGTCCATCTGGATAATACCGGTAGTCAATTACAAAAATGTTTATATTTATTTCTATGCTCGTCGTAGAATCACTGACTGGACCCCAAAAATTCGTCTGTTCCAATTGACATCGTATTAACTTTTATTAAAATTTAAAATTAATGATTAAAAGTACATACACAATACAAATGACATTAAATTTAATGTGCTTATTAATTTGAAAACTAAAAAATAAGAGTACAATTTTAATATAAAAATAAAATAATTATAAGTCTATCACGACGGACGACGACACTGTTTATTTGTGTTTATATTGCTTGCCGCCTTTGAAAAATGAGAAGGCATTTTTGAGAGTTAAGGAATATGCTTTAAGCTAAGTACATCCGAAAAATTTGACCAATTACATTTCAGTATTGCCCAATAAGATGCGTTAGAAAGTAATAAGCCACACCAGTGTCCATGTGGACAATATACGGGGAATGATCAATTACAAAAATTTTTATCTTACACATTACATATTACAAATCTCTATGCTCAAGTAGAATTATTGACCGGACCCCAAAAATTCGTCTGTTCCAATCGACATCGTATTAACTATATATGCACCGGTAGAAGGAACAGAGCATGAAAAAAACAGAACTATTCTATGATGAGATACAGAAACTTATTGATGAGATACAAGAGGAAAGCAACAACATCATTTTACTAGGAGACTGGAATGCAAGAATAGGGTAGGATGAAAATATGGGATTAGGCTGCTTGGGAAGGTATGGAGAAGAGACGATAAATAGGAATGGTAGAAGAATGATAAGTTTCTGCCAAATAAATGACTTGTTAATAGGTAATTCTTTCTGGTATCAACCGAGAAACGAAAAATATACAGACGTAGCAGAAGAAAGAAATGCGAGAAGCATAATTGACTACATAGTATATCCTCGAGACGCAGACCTAACGATACAAAATATAAAAACAGAGAACGAAGCCGAACTCGGTACCCAACACAGACTAGTGACAGCAGAGATAAACATGAAACTAATGGAAATAATAGAGAGTCTTCAATATACAAGAATAGCAATACATACGATGAAAAATATGAAAGTGAGGAAGTTATACCAAAGAGAGACAGATAAAATACTGGAACAGCATGAAAACAATGAGGAAATATGGAATATGGAAGAGAGATGGAAAAAATTGAGAGACATGTTATGGAACACTGCAAAACAAGTATGTGGAATAAGAAAGAATGGGAAGAATAATAAAAGAACTGTATGGTGGAATTAGGAAATAAAGCAAGCAGTAAAAAAGAAGACAGAAATGTGGAAGCGATACATAAACACAAATGAAGAGCAAGACAGAGACGAATACAGAAGACAGAGAAATATAGTGAAAGAACTAGTAAAAGATGCAAAGAAGAAGAGCTGGAAGGAATTCGGTGAAGAATTGAACGAATGTTTTAAGAATAACAATAAACAGTTTTGGAATAAAATGAAAAGCATGAAAGGAACAAAAAGGAAACAAATAAGAAGAATTAGAAATGAGCGAAATGAATTGAAAACAAACATACAGAACATACTAACCATATGGAATAAGCACTATAAAGAAAAATTCGAGACAAGCAACCAACAAAATGAGGAGAGAGGACAGCAGGAAAGAGAAGAGGATAGGGACAATCGAGTAGAAGAAATAGAAAATTTGAAAATGGAGGTAAATGTAAAGAAAACGAAGACCATGATAGTAGCCCAAAAGAAAAGGGAAGAAATAAACCAAACGATATTTAGGTACAAAAACGAAATAATAGAAACAGTCTCGACGTTTGAATACCTGGGAATAATAATATCTGAGAATGGAAAGCTAGATCAAGAAATCTCATATAGGGCGAAAAAAGCAAATAAGATCTACAATGCACTAAATAAAACAATATTTGGAAAGGAAGAAATAGATAAAGAAATAAAACTGAAGGTATACAATGCAATATCTGTACATACCAACTTTAATATATGCAAGTGAGACATGGGTAAACAATGCAAAAATATACCGTACAATAAACGCAGCGGAGATGAAGCAGCTGAGAAAAATAGCAGGAAAAACGAAATTAGAATTAGAAATATAGCACAGAATTACAAATGAAGATATTAGACAAAGACTGAAACAGGAATCGATAATAACCAAGATCCAACAAAGAAAATTAAAATGGTATGGACACATTAACAGAATGGACCAAGGAAGGCTACCAAAGCAGGTGATGGAATCAAAAAGATATGGTAAAAGAAGGAAAGGGAGGCCAAAGAAGAGATGGATCGATCAGATTATAGAAATTGGACAGGAAAAAGGAAAAACACATCAACAAATGAAAGAGTTAGCAAAGGACCGCAAGAAATAGAAGATATGGATAGAGGATGAATAAAACCTCCGAAGCCCCTGAGGGGCATAATGGAGTCTCGAGAAAGAAGAAGAAGTGTTCACAGCCATTCCATACCTCTCGCAGTACTGCGTTGTGTAATTATCCAAAATTTGTAGCCCTTCTCTGCTGTCGGCAAGTAGTGTTTTATCATCTGTATATCTGAGATACATCTGTTCTGAATACATATTATAAAGTAGAAGGGATAGTACACATCCTTGTAGTTTGTAGTACTCCTCTTATTATTGGAATCTATTATTATTATTATTATTATTATTATTATAAATCAAATAAGGGCAGAGGAGCGAGCTCCTATTATGCCCAAAAACAAAGAGGAATATCATTTTACAACTAATACAAATTAAGAATAAAGTTAAAAATTAACAAACATCAAATAAAAATATTGAAACAATAAAACAATGTCGCCCTAAAACAATTCAATCCTGTAAAGCTCCCATAATGTTCAAAACAAAGAAAAATAAAACTAATAAAAATTTTAAAGATTACAATTTCAAACAAAATTTTGAAACAATAAATAATGCCGTCCTAAAATTATTCAGTCTTGCAAAGAAAATAAAGAATTATCAAGTCTATTTTTAAAAATGTTAACACTAGTTGCCGATATGGTGTCTTCATCTAAGTTATTCCAGATGTTAAATATTCTGTTTGGTAAAAAGTTCATTCTGGATCTTGTTGTCGTCTGTTCCCTCTTTAATTTATAACGATGACCTCTTAATCGTTCGTCTAGATTTAGCGTAAATATTGTGTTAAGGTTTCCAAAATTATATTTTAAAATACGGCAGGATATAATTAGGTCACCTCGAAGACGTCGATGTTCAAATGTTGTTAGATGAGCCAAGGATAGTCTGTCTTCATAATTAGGTCTTACACGGCCAAATGCCAGTCTTGTGGCTTTACGTTGAACATTTTCAAGTAAGACTTTATCACGGTTAAGATCTGGACTCCACACTGGTCCGGCAAACTCAAGAATAGGTCTGACGTATATAGAGTAAAGTTTACTCATTGAGGTTAGAGATACTCGTGTAAAACATTTGTGGATTAGAAACAGTTTGGAATTTGCACGTTTACACACGGACACTATATGGTCAGACCAATTTAAGTTACTGTTAACTATCACTCCAAGATCTTTGTGGGAGGTTACTAACTCTATGGGATGCCCATTAATAAAGTACGGTAGTAATGGGTTATTTTTGCCAATATGTAGTATGACGCATTTTTCAATACTCAGTGGAAGTAACCACTCTGAGGACCATTTGAATATTGCGTCAAGGCCGGTTTGAAGAACATGTTGGTCAATAATTGGATTCACATATAATTTAGTATCATCTGCGTAAATGGAAACCTTACTGGATACAACAAGAGGAAGATCACTAGTGTATATACAAAATAGTAGTGGTCCAAGTACTGATCCTTGTGGAACTCCACTCTTGACTGGTTTGTCCAGTGAATAAGCTTCCCCAACACGAATCTCTTTAGATTTTTGTTGGTCTGCTCGAATTATAGCTTTCTGATAGTGGTATTTTGTAATTATTCTCACATCCTGATTATCTATTTCTGTGTTCAGTGATATGTTTGAAACTATTTCCTATATACGAGTGTTTGTATACTAAATAATGCCTCTCTAGTGCCAAATCCTATTCTAAATCCCAGTTGGTTCTCTGTTATGCTATTGTTGTTATGAATACGCAAGAAAACTCACTCGCAAGAAAACCTTTAAAATAAGGTTCGTCGAACTGATCGTCCTATATTCCTTACATTTCATGGCGTTCGATTTTTTTGGGTATTGGGATATTAGCCACTCTTTCGGAATTTCTCCGGAATGCAGCCCTGTATATAAAAATCTCTATAGTCCCTATAAGCACTAAACTTTTTGCGTCTTAGAAGTTCGAACGAAAAGACTTACTATGAATGTTTGTTTGTACAGTGTAATTTACACTGAATAACGCTTTCTCTGAAATAACTGTATCTTAGAAGCGTTGATTGAAATAAACACATCGAATCATTTATTTGCATTGAAAACTGGCGCTAGTTGAAGAATTAAAAGTACTTGTAGGCATTTGTGTGGTCTATCCTATTGTATGGTTGTGAGACATGGACGTTAAAAACCACAATGCTAAACAAATTAGAAGCATTCGAATTGTGGTGCTATCGACGAATCCTAAAGATATCGACACTTCCAACGAAGATGTTCTTCAAATGATGAATTCAGAACATCTGCTACCTTTTTTTTAAACTATATATAAATAAAGAAAAAGGTATCTGAGTAGAATTTGGAAGCAAACTAGACATCCAGATGACAAGTTAAGGCTCAATAGAGCAGCACGACAATTGAAGGAACTACTAAAACAACTAAAAAATAACAGCGTTCAAGAATACCTAGAAAATTTAACGCCGTCAGATGCCAGCGATTATGCGCTATGGAAAGCTACAAAAACATTAAAACAGCAACATCGTCATATCCCACCAATTAGAAAATCCAACGGAACATGGGCCAGAACAAACAATGAAAAATCAGAAACTTTCGGCGAATACCTAGAAGAAGTTTTCAAACCTATACCAGCTGCTGCAACAAATGACGATCAAGAAATTTACAATTTCCTACAGAACCAAACCCCGACAGGAGAAAACACACTACACGTTTCACCCAAAGAAGTTCAAAACATAATCAACAATAATCTAATAAAAAAGAAAGCACCTGGCTATGACTTAATCACAGGTGAGGTAATTAAAAATCTACCTACCAAAGCAATTAAAATGCTAACTCAATTGTGTAATGCGGTACTAAAGCTAAAACACTTCCCAATCCAATGGAAAATTGCGGAAATTATCCTTATACAAAAATTAGGAAAACCTCCAAATGAGCCCACTTCATATCGACCAATTAGTTTAATACCAGTAATGTCTAAGATCATGGAAAAAATAAGAGAAAAAAGACTTCTACAAATACTAACAGACAGAAATATGATACCCGACCACCAATTTGGCTTTAGGAAAGAGCATGGTACCGTCGAACAAGTTCACAGAGTGGTCAACGTTATAAATAAAACATTTGAAGAAAAAAGTTACTGTTCAGCAGCATTCCTCGATGTTAGCCAGGCTTTTGATAAAGTTTGGCATCAAGGACTGTTGTATAAACTGAAAAAGGACTTACCAGAGGAACTATATACACTCCTTAAGTCGTATTTATCAGAAAGATACTTTCGAGTGAAGTTTGAGTCAGCCTTTACAAAACTATATCCCATCAGATCAGGGGTACCGCAAGGAAGCGTTCTGGGACCACAACTGTATCTGATTCACACAGCAGACTTACCCACAAATCGTGATACAACGACCACCACCTTTGCAGACGATACTGCAATCCTAGCAGTACACAAAAATCCCGTCGAAGCTGCTGCAAAACTCCAGAGAGTATTAAATCAAATAAATACATGGGCACAAAATTGGAGAATTAAATTGAATGAACAAAAATCAAACCATATTGTTTTTACAAAATGTCACGGTGAATCACCTACAGTAACAATAAATAATAAGGTAATTCCCTCAGTTACCTCTGTAGAATATCTGGGCATGCACTTGGACAGGGGATTAACCTGGAGAACCCATATATGGAACAAACGGAAACAACTGGGCATACAATTTAGTAAGCATTATTGGCTTCTAGCGCGCAAGTCTGAGCTCACGACAAGAAATAAACTGCTAGTCTACAACACAATATTCAAATCAGTCTGAGCATATGGTCTGCAGCTCTGGGGAACAGAATCCAAGTCGAATGTATCCATAATTGAGAGATTCCAGTCCAAGGTGTTACGTTCAATAATCGATGCTCCGTGGTTTTTTACTAACAGGGATATTTACAATGATCTGGAAACGAAAACCGTCAGTGAAGTGATAGTGTAGTTAAGTGCAAAATACATCGTACGTCTTGAAAGCCACGCGAATGTGCTTGCAATTAATTTGTTAGACAACAGTCAGGAAACAAAACGGTTAAAGAGACAGACACCATTAGATTTACCGCACAGACATTAATATTGTTACAGTAGCTAAGTTAATATATGTAATACAGTAATTTAATATTATCTCTATAGAGATGTGTGGCGCTGGTCACAATCTCTTCATGTCATTATTTCTCAGATAAAATGTGCCTATTGTTATATGTTATAACAGATTGCCTAATAAACAAAAAAAAAAAGAACATCTGCTCATAAGCATCATAAAGAAGAGAAAAACAGAATACTTCAACCAAATAATTCGAGGACCTAAATACCATCTGCTTCGCCTTATAATACAAGGAAAAGTGGAGGGAAAGAGATGGATTGGTCGAAAGAAACTTTCATGGCTGCGTAATATTAGACAATGGTGTTGCTGCGTGGTTGCACAGTAGAAGAATTATTTCGCGCAACAGCCGATAGAGAGAGGTTTCAGGAAATTGTAAACATGATGACGACCAACGTCTGAATACAGACACGGCACCCAAAGAAGAAGAAGTAGGCATTTACCAGATTTCTCTAAGAACAAACAATCGCTTGCTAGATAAGAATCGTGAGAGTGGGGTGTGGTCTGAGATCCAGGGTTGTGTGAATTAGATCGCGAAGACGAATTTTTTATTTCATTCCCGAATTTTAGGTAGGCGATACTGGCGTTTACCCGGTATGGGCGATATTTGAGTGCTTGAAAACATCTTTATATTTGGATATCAATAATTGTATCTTGATCTATCGACGATGCGCGATGGTCGTCAGCAACCAGAAGTAAAGGTTAACCCAGGAACCGGGAACAGTCGAGCTCGTTTCTGTCACACGTATTTAAAATATACTACTATTTTATAGCACTTTTATTTGCTTGTTAAGCACAGGGCTGCTTTATCCCTTAGGCAATATAGGCAGTTGCCAAGGGCGGCAAATTAAGAGAGGGCGGCAAATTAAGAGAGGGCGGCAAAAATATTGTACAAAAATATTTGTATATAAAAATTAAAATTGAATAACATTTAAGTAGGTACAGTACATCCATCAATGGAATATAAGCGGGCATTCATTTCTAGAAAACAAATTGCATTTTCTTAACACTATTCATTCAAAAAGCACAAAAATTTAAGGATTATTGGGCCGTCGGCAGCACCGCAAAGGCGGAAGGCGCACTGTTCTATACATATATTTTTTAAACTGAATCCTGTTGGGGTATTCGTGGTTGAAAATTTGCCATTTTCATTGAAAAATATCGCCTTTTCGGACGGTTTTTTGAGAATACCTTAAAAGTTATGTATCTAACGAAAAAAACTATATAAAACATTTTTGTAGCTTATGAAAAATCAAAGAGATTCGTTCTTTCATAAGTCTTCTAGCGATAACATAAAAAGAGATATGGTAGGTGAAAAGAATTTTTTTTGTGCATGCTCAAATGGGTGTGTTCAACTTAATAACAGAGAAATGGTCGATTTTAAGGGTATAATGCTATCAACATCTTTTGTAAGTACTGACTGAAAAGACCTTTAAAACGACCGCACTGTTAAATTTCGATTACATTCAAACTAAGCGGGAAATGGTGCAACAAAAAAGGATGACTAGTTTATTTTAAGATAAAATTCGAAGTATATATATTTTAACCCCTCATCCACCAGATTTAAATGCATCGTTTTGCTTCTACAATACCTTTTACTATAGTGTTATTTCTATGTTCAACAAGTTGGACGGGTTTAAAATGAATGGTTTTTGGAAAAAAATAAGATCAAATTATTATAGAGCATTTCTAAATTTTTTTAATCTTCCTTTTTCTCCATGTAACTCGAAAATGATAATGAGATACAGTAATGAAAGAAAAATAAAATTGTTGTCTAAAAGAAAACCTAAAGTATTTTTTACGTATCTCTTATCAGTTTCGAATTACATGGAGAAAATGATATTTTTAAGAAAATTTAAAAATGCGCTCTATTATTTGACCTATTTAAAAAAAAACATTCATTTTAAACCCTTCCTACTTTTTGAATATAGAAATAAGACTATAGTAGAAGGTGTTCTAGAAGAAAAACGATGTATTTGAATTCTGGTGGATGAGGGGTTAAATATACTTCTCATTTTTCCTTAAAATATATTAGTCATAAGTTTTTTTGCACCATATCTCGCTTAGTTTGAATGTCACCGACATTTAACAGTCCTCGTTTTAAAGGTCTTTTCAAGCACTACAAAAGGTATTCGTAGCATTATACGCCTAAAATCGACAATTTCTCTATAAGTTGAATACACCGATTTGAGCATGCACCAAAAAAATATTTTTTCACCTACCATATCTTTTTTTATTAAAACTAGAAGATTTATGAAAAAATTAATCTCTCTGACTTTTCATAAACTACAAAAATGTTTTATATAGTTTTTTTCTATGGATGCTATACAATGTGCAACTTCTCTCACTACTTACATACATTCAAAATGAACAATTCCTCAGGCAGTGAGAAAAGTCGGCCATTGCAGTGAGAAATATTTTTTCTCACGGGTTCACCGCCGGTTTACATACATATGATCGCCATTTTCATGGTAACATGCACAATACAAACACAATTATTTTTGTCAAACAAAATGTGTTTAAACTTGTCAAAACATCAAAAATTACCCTTTAAGACTGTTCAACTGTGAATTATAATTTAAAATAAATAAAGTATATAAATATTAAGAATATTAAATACCTATTTGTATATATGTATTTTATTTCAATTCAGGCATATAATATACCTAAAAGCACCAAAATTATTTAATTTTACAGTTTGAACTCTTGACAAAAACACATCCATAGAAAAAGTACAGTGTACAACACGAGAGAAAATTACATATGTCTCTCTCGCTTGATTTGCGGCAATCGCCTCGTGTCTCGGCTCGTGCCAACAAACTTCTGGCTCGTGAGAAATATGTCTTTTTTCTCTCTTGTTGTACAATATACTATTTTCGTTAGATGTACAATTTTTATGGTATTCTCAAAAAAACAGTCTCCGAAAAGTGTCATTTTTCAATGAAAATGGCAAATTTTGAACCACGAATAACTCAAAAAGTATTGAGTTTTCAAAAAAAATTATAAAACAGTTAGGTATTGCTTAGAATTAGGTTCTGTGGCCACTTCCGGTGTTGGTTTGATAAAAAAAATTTCCACTCCCGAGAACGGGTGGGAACCACCCCTAAGTTAAAAGCGTCATAGAATATAGCGTAGACTTTGTTTCTTAAGCTATTCCTTACTTACAGTGAAAATATCAAGTAAACTGATGCAGTAGGATGGAATTTGAAGCCAAATACCCTCACTGACTGCACTAATAGATACCTACATCATTCATACATGAATGCATTCACTTAAAGGTTCATTTGGATACCACAATAAAATCACCAATCACCAATACTTGACATATCTAAATATTTAAAGAAGAGTGGATTGAAAGATATTTTCCCTAATTTTTATGTTGCTTTGTGCATTTATTTGTGCCTCCCAGTTGCCAACCAACGTGTCCGCCGAAAGGTAATTTTCGAAAATGTCAAGAATTTAAAATAGTCATGAAAATAATTTCCGATCAAGTATGACGCAAGAACGTCTTAACAATTTGTCGATTTTGTCCATAGAAAGTGACGTAACAAAGGCGATAAATTATGACGACATTTTAGATGATTTTTCCACAGAAAAATCAAGAAAAAAATCTGATGCGATAGAGCTGGAATGACAATTCTTATGTATTCTTATTTAAATAAAAAAATCTGCTTGCAATTTTTTTTTCGCAAAAATGGTACATGCTTGATGGGCGGCTACTAGAGAATTGCCTAGGGCGTCAATTGACCTAAACGCGGCCCTAGTTAAGCAGTGGCAACGCTTGACTTTTTGGAAAGTGTTACCAAAACCAGATGTAAAAAAATCTTATTTAAAAAAATTATTTTTGAACCTACCAAATATAAGTTTTTTTTAATCCTGTGGGATAAAATTAAACAAATCACTATTCCCAAACTATATGTATGTAATTATGTATATGTAATAGGTATAACAATAAATAATAAACAAAATAAACAGATTATTCTACTATAAAATTAACATAAAAAAATTAACAAGTAGGAAAAAGAACATATTTTGAAAACTATTGTTTATATTTTAAGTCTTCCATTTTCAATAATCCCATTTTTTTCTACAAAATTATATGTAAAAAAATGGGTCTAGGACGTTTCATCGCCGCCGTTTCGATGCCGCCAGTTCGATGCCGATGCCGGCCGATTCATCGCCAGTCAATTAATCGCTATCTGATATATTTCCGAATTTTCGTCAGTTACAATTATTAGTTATTTTTAGTATTAATTAGGAATTCTAGGAAATGCGAGATATGACGGCGATGAAATGGACTGGCGATGAACCGACGGCATCGAAACGGCCGGCGATGAACCGGCGGCATCGAAACGTCCCATTCCGTAAAAAAATATACAAGGGGAGTGACTTTTCAAGTAGTTGATGGATTACGCAATACGCAGCAACACTCTTCCATGTTTAAATGCACGCACACTGTAATCTGTAATAGGTAATAAACGAACGTTACCAAACCAAAATATGGTTACAATGCTGATATACACAGCGTGCCAAAGCGCCGTCTCTAGAGCCGTTGCTCCTTCAAAATTTTCAGAAACGAGCTAGTCCCGAGCGACAGCGAATATTCTGCTGCGTTACCATACCCAATTGTGGTAACAGCATATAATAACGTGCAACGGATTCACATAATCTCGCCAATATTTTCGTGCGTCTAGTTGGCTATTTACCGAATTAGGTACTATTAATAAATATTTCTGTTAGTAAAAAATATAAATGGAATTATTTCATAGTAGTCATAAAACATTTATTTGCAAGATTTTTACTGTTACCAATGGTAACAGTGGTTACATGTTACATGGACGCTTCGCCAGTGTTGTTAAGTAAGTTAAAAACATATATTTCTAACAATTATTAAAAGAATATAAATGAGAAAAAATAATATAAATAAAGAAACAGAACAAACACTAAAATATAATATAACCACAGTATGTAATGCCGCTGCGGATCTAGATCTTTGCCTTGGGAGGGGAAATTTGCCTTGGGGGGGAGGAAACTTCCAATGAAACTCCAATCAAAAGACATAAAAAGATAAACCCAAACTACATAATAAATAATCACTTATATGCATTAAGTTCCCTTAATTTTCCTAACTAGCGTGTTTATTGGGTTAAATTTGTCTATATGTGATTTAAGTTTCACGCCAGCTAATATCTTTTATGTTTCAACAATTTTTGAAGTGAAAACTTCTTTAGGGACGTTGTGCACTTTAGGGACCGTCATCACTTTGGCGAAATAAATTTTGTACGTACATATATATATATATATATATATATTATATATATATATATATATATATATATATATATATATATATATATATATATATATATATATATATATATATATATATATATATATATATAATTTTGAAGTAAAAACTGCTTTAGGGACGTTGTGCGATTTTTGGATAGGGGAAAAAGCATTGAATTCGCGATCGTCTACGCTACCCACGTACGCTACCGTCATTGCGACCGTCGTCGCTTATATTACAGTTGAATCCGTGAGTCTTTACCCGTGCGTCATCATTTAAAGCATACGAAATAAGTCGGAAATCTATTTCACGCAACAACAACTGACAGAAAGTGGCTACTGTTCCGATTACGGGTTTTATGATAAACTTTGACGTTATCAAATATATATCTAGAATGTCAAATGTAAGTTTTGCTTCAAAATTTTTGTGCAGAATTACAGCTACATTTGAAGTAGCTTAATAAATTCTTTTATTATTATTGATTAATAAATAAACAATTTATAAAAAAATTCAATAACATATTTTATTTTTGTTATTTTATTCACTTTGACGGAAATCTAAACACAATCATTTCTTTACTGTGTGAATGACGTTAGCTTTGTATGTTTTAAATATTAATTGCCAAAATATAATTATGTACCTTAAAATTTCAAAGCCCAATATAAAATTAGTTGTGAAAATAACTGTTTGTGTAATATAAAGAAACTTCAAAACGCAAAAACTCGACAAAAACCGCAAAAAATTTAACTGACTGACAGCCATAAAAGTAAACAAAGCAGAAACGTCAAACAAATTGTGCTTAAAATATGAAAACATACCGAATCGTCTTTTTTTGTACCTATCTCTTTTCAATGCACTGAGTCTAGATGGTTCATAAAAATAACATATGTTTTTACTTAATAACAAACGACAGCTGGTTTGTCATGAGTTTCATGCGTGGAAGAGAATGATGCTAGATAAAAAGTATGTGTTTTATCTCGCCAGGTATTAATGACGCACGGGTAAAGACTCGCGGACTCAACTGTATATTATGTGCATGCATATATAAATTGTGTAGAGGTATTTAAATTTAAAATAAATGTAAAAGCTATTTTAGGATGGGGAAAAAGAATTGATTTCGCGACCATCATCGCGACCGTCATCGCTTCGGCGAAATAAATTTTGTACATATTATATAGGTATATTATGTGTAGGTTTATATAAATTGTATAGAAGTATTTAAATTTAAAATAAATGTAAAACCTATTTTAGGATGGGGAAAAAGGATTTATTTCGTGACCGTCATCGCGACCGTCATCGCTTCGACGAAATAAATTTTGTACGTATATTATTATAATCTACGTATAATAATGGTAATATTATTGAAGTGAAAACTTCTTTAGGGACGTTGTGCACTTTTTAGATGAGGAAAAAGTATTGAATTAGTGACCGTCATCGCGACCGTCATTACTTCGACGAAATAATGTTTTGAAGTGAAAACTTTCTTAGGGACGTTTTGCCCTTTTTAAATGGGGAAAAAGTGTTGAATTAGCGACCGTCATCGCTTCGGCGAAATACATTTTTGAAGTGAAAACTTCTGTAGAAACGTTGTGCACTTTTTAGATGGGGAAAAGTATTGAATTAGCGATCGTCTACGCTACCGTCATTGCGACCGTCGTCGCTTATGTTATATATTATGTGCATGCATATATAAATTGTGTAGAGGTATTTAAATTTAAAATAAATGTAAAAGATATTTTAGGATGGGGAAAAAGAATTGATTTCGCGACCATCATCGCGACCGTCATCGCTTCGGCGAAATAAATTTTGTACATATTATATAGGTATATTATGTGTAGGTTTATATAAATTGTATAGAAGTATTTAAATTTAAAATAAATGTAAAACCTACTTTAGGATGGGGAAAAAGGATTTATTTCGTGACCGTCATCGCGACCGTCATCGCTTCAACGAAATAAATTTTGTACGTATATTATTATAATCTACGTATAATAATGGTAATATTATTGAAGTGAAAACTTCTTTAGGGACGTTGTGCACTTTTTAGATGAGGAAAAAGTATTGAATTAGTGACCGTCATCGCGACCGTCATTACTTCGACGAAATAATATTTTGAAGTGAAAACTTTCTTAGGGACGTTTTGCCCTTTTTAAATGGGGAAAAAGTGTTGAATTAGCGACCGTCATCGCTTCGGCGAAATAAATTTTTGAAGTGAAAACTTCTGTAGAAACGTTGTGCACTTTTTAGATGGGGAAATAGTAATGAATTAGCGACCGTCATCCCGACCTTCATTGCTTCGACGAAATAAATTTTTGAAGTGAACACTTCTTTAGGGACGTTGTGCACTTTTTAGATGGGGAAGAAGTATCGAATTAGTGACCGTCATCGCGAGCGTCAATACTTCGACGAAATAATGTTTTGAAGTGAAAACTTTCTTAGGGACGTTTTGCCGTTTTTAAATGGGGAAAAAGTGTTGAATTAGCGACCGTCATCGCTTCGGCGAAATACATTTTTGAAGTGAAAGCTTCTGTAGAAACGTTGTGCACTTTTTAGATGGGGAAAAAGTATTAAATTAGCGACCGTCATTGCTTCGACGAAATAATGTTTTGAAGTGAAATTTTCTTAGGGACCTTTTGCCCTTTTTAAATCGGAAAAAGTATTGAATGAGCGACCGTTATTGCTTCGACGAAAATAAATTTTTGAAGTAAAAAGTTCTTTAGGTACGTTGTGCCCTTTTTAGATGGGGAAAAAGTATTGAATTAGCGACCGTCATTTCTTCGACGAACTAATTTTTGAAGTGAAAACTGCTTTAGGGACGTTTTGCACTTTTTCGATGGGGAAAAAGTATTAAATTAGCGACCGTCATTGCTTTAACGAAATAAATTTTTGAAGTGAAAACTTCTTTAGAGACGTCGTGCTCTTTTTAGATGGAGAAAAAGTATTGAATTAGCGACCGTCATTGCTTCGACGAAATAAATTTGTGAAGTGAAAAATTTTTTAAGGACGTTTTGCAATTTTTAGATAGGGAAAAAGTATTGTGTTTGCGACCGTCATCACTTTGCCGAACTAAATTTCGTACGTATATAATATGTATACATAAATAGCATAGAACGTACGCAATGCATATATAATATAGGTATAGCACTTCTTTTTGGATGGGGAAAAGCATTGAGGTCGTAATGTAGATACTATAAGAAGTTTTCACTTCTGTCGGCACTCCCATGAGTGCTTTAAATTTTTTTTATACTTGAAAATTTTGACATACATTTTCAGTCGCTTCGTTAGATTATATATAACAAAAGTCAATTCTTCTGATATTTAGTTATGCTGTCTGGTACCCTTGGACCATTACTACACTCTTCCTCGAGGCACTTACGAGTGGAAAGCTATGCTGCCAAATTTTTCATCAAGTTATCACGGAAAAAGATAAAATGTTAGATTTACTTCTTTAGGCGCCATTGGGAAAAATGGTGAGAGTGAATTTTTATAAAAACGACAGTCTGAAGTACACGCAACGCACACCGACAAGATAAAAATGAAAGTCTGAAGTTCGTTGCTAAATATTTCAAGTTACGAATCAGTGCAAATAAACAATGTGAAAAAAATAGTCGTGTTTTTCATAGGTATTGATATTTACTGACTTGTTTAATTTCATACCGTATTTTGTTAATACCTCATTTCATACTATCAAGCTTTCTCTTAGCGAGGTTTATCGCTTACCGCTGTAATATCCACACCATCTGCAAATGCACATTCTGTCATCCCTATTTGTTCTAATTTCTTATATCCTTTGTATATTGGTTTAGGTCTTTGTTTTGTTTCTCTTATTATTTCATCCATAGATATTATAAACAGAAGCGGACTCAATCCCCCTCCCTGATCCCTGTCTAACTCCTACATTTGTAGCAAATTCTTCTGATATCATATTGTATCTTATTACACAGTTATTTGTTTCTTTATATAAACTTTGTATTACCCTTATTAGTTTCTGATTTACATTTTTTTTAAACATTTCCAAATTGTTACTCTATTTACTTTATCCAATGCCTTTTTCACTTCCACAAAAGCTAAATATGGGTTTCTCCACCATCCATTTCCTGCTAATAACTTCTTTCAAAGTGAATATATGATCCTGTGTACTAGTGCAGTCACTGAACGTTTTCACCTCCGATTTCGTTGAATCTCCATCGATTTTCATGAAAATTGGTGAGTAGTTAGAGGATACGTCAAGGAACAAAGGTGACATGATGCCAACTTGCGCTTTTACCCCGGAGGTGGATGCCACCCCTTTTCTGGGGTGCAAATTATTTTATTAAAAATAATACCATAAATCGATAGAGAGACAAATTCTAAGAAAAATTTGTTATATTAAGTTATTAACATAGATCAATACTTTTTGAATTATTAAAGATCAAAGATTTTATTTTTTCGTAAAAAAATGCATGTTTTAAAGCTGTTTTTCACGTATAACTCAAAAACTATTAGCTTTTACAAAAAAGTTATTCTTACCAAAATTGAAGACAATAAAAAATTGAATACACCATTCATCAAAGTACTAAACTAATGTTAATTAAAAGTAAGTTATGGGTAATTGAATGTATATTTTTTTCGATGGGTACTCAAATCTAAGTATTCAAGCTTAAATAACGGGAAAACGGAGCTCCAGAAGAAGTTAATAGCGTCAAAATTAAGCAAGTTATGATGAAACTAAGAGAACCCTTTCGAATTTTTTAGGAAAAAGTGAAAAATAAAACATACGCCATTTCAACAAAAATTAAAATTTATAGTAATCCTTAAAAAAATTTCTTTGTATTAGCATAAGTAATGATTTTAACAATTTTTACCGGTTTAGAATGCTTATTTTTGAAAAAAAGATATAATTTAAAAAAATCAGAATTTTTAAAATTATCGTCATTTTCATTTTCTTTTGACAATAACTATAAAAATACTCAATATAAGTAAAAAATGGTAAATAACCAAATTTTAGTTTTTTCTATATCAAATATTATACCTTTTTACCATTACTGTAGGGTGAAAAATAACCGAGATAGAAACGTTTAAAGCTTAAATTTTGCTGAGAGAACCATGTAACCGTGGCCATTTAATCTTTGATTTTTAAAAAAGTAAGTAGTTTAAAATATTAAATTTACCGCGTTTTAATAGCCTTTGAAATTACCTTTCAAACCGTTTTTAGGTAAACCTGATACCTTAAAAATTGATGGAGTTATTAAAAAAAACATAACATTTTTTGGAAAAATTTTAAAAAAATAAAGTTTGAAAAATTTTTGGAGCATAAATTTTAATGCTATTAACTTGGTATCTCATTTGATAGATATTTCTAAGTACTTTCACAAATGTTAAATAAGTTTATGTTATAAAATGCATCATTTTCCCGTAATTTAAGCTTGAATACTTAGAGTTGGGTACTCGCCGAGAAAAATATGCATTCAATTACCTATAACTCACTTTTAGTCAATATTAAAAGGTCTTTTTACTAAAAGTTTATTTAATTTTTTATTAGCTTCAATTTTGCTAATAATAACTTTTTTGTAAAAACTTATAGTTTTTGAGTTATTTATGAAAAATCGGTTAAAAACATGCATTTTTCTTACGAAAAATTAAAATTTTTGATCTTTAATAACTCAAAAAGTTTTGATTTACTTTAATAACTTTATATTACAAATTTTGCTTAGAATTTGTCCCTTATCTAATTATGGGGTTATTTTTAATAAAATAATTTTCACCCCGAGAAGGGGTGGCATCCACCCCCAGGGTAAAAGCGCAAGTTGACACCATGTCACCTTTGTTTCTTGAGATATCCTCTAACCACTCACCAATTTTCATGCAAATCGATGGAGGTTGAACGAAATCGGAGGTAATAGCTCATATCCACCTTCAGTGACTCCACTATACTTCTATCTTCTCTAATAGCCCAGTAAATGAACGGGAAATTCGGCGATACCGTGTAATTTTCAGGGGCAACTCCGAATTGCATGAAAATTTGTATTTAGGTTCTACTTACCCTCCACTTCAAAGTTGAAATTGTGCCGTTGGTTGCTTTTACTTGGGGGGTGACAGTCACCCCTTCTCGGGGGGTGAAAAAACATACGTTCAAGATAAGACCGGAAATGGATAAATTGACTGACTTTTAAGCAACTTTTGTTCTATAGAGTTTTTTACGTAAGTCAATACTTTTCGAGTTATTTGCCATTGAAAATGTTGATTTTTCGACAAAATAACTACGTTTTCAGACGGTTTTTCGCAAATAACTCGAAAAGTAATATTTTATCGAAAAAAATATTCTTAGCAAAAGTTTAGTTTATAAAAAACCCAAAAAAATGGTGTATCAGTAAAGTCTATCAATCAAATAAAAACAAAGTTGTAGCTCATGAAAAATACGTTCTTATTCGTCTAATTCCAAATCGAATATTTCAAGGTAAAATCACCGAAAAATTAAGCACTTTTCGGGAAAAACCCATTTAAACTTTTTTAAAGTGTTTATAAAAAGCTTTGTTTTAATCGTTAACAAAAGTTTTAGCATTAAAAATAAGTGAGTTACGCTCAAAATAAAGTTGGCTCTCTTTTTTTTTTTGTAAAAGATCATGAAAATCTTGCCGTGTTTAGCTCCCCAAATGAAATTAATCGCTACCGCTTTACAAACAATTTACTTACCTATCTATTTTTTATACGATCTGTCAGTCTCACCAGTTTGAAGTGTTTATTTTTGAAAGGGTTATAATTGAGAAAGCTTGAATGGGTCACTAATCACGAGTGTATGCAAATTTTGAACAGCCATATCTTAACCAATTTTTATCTTACGGAGAAGCAAAATGAAACTAGCATATTTATAATAGCAAAACCTACATTTTCTTACCCTTTAAGATTTTTCTTATAACTAATACTTTTTAAGTTATTTTGAAAAAATGAAATTTTTCAAAAATTTTTAGAATTTTTTTTTGCTATAAAACCAAATGTTTTCAAAAATAAGCACTTCAAACCAATCAAACTTACAGATCATATAAACAATACACATACAGTTAAAATAGATGGTAAAGCCAAACGATTAATTTCATTTAGGGTGCTAAATAGAGGGAGGTTTTCATGATTTTTTTACCAAAAAAAGGAGCCAACTTTTTTTTTCAGTGTAACTCGTTTATTTTTTATGTTTTAAACTTCTGTAAAAAACAAATAATAAGCTTTTTTTCGATACTTTAAAAATGTTAATAAGGCTTTCCCGAAAACGCTTCTTTCTTCGGTGATTTCGCGTTGAATTATTGGATTTGGAATTAGACGAATAAGAACGTATTTTTCATGAGCTACAACTTTGCTTCTACTCAATTTGTAAACTTTACTGGTACACCATTTTTTTCGTTTTTTATAGGCTACACTTTTGCTAAAAATATTTTCTTCGATAAAATATTTACTTTTTGAGTTATTTGGGAAAAACGGTCTGAAAACGTAGTTTTTTTGTCGAAAAATCAACATTTTAAATTGCGAATAACTCGGAAAGTATTGACTTACGTAAAAAAACTTTATAGAACAAAAGGTGCTTAAAATAAGTCAATTTATCCATTTCCGGCCTTATTTTAAACAAGCTTTTTTCACCCCCCGAGAAGGGGTAAATGTCACCCCCCAAGTAAAAGCAACCAACGGCACAAATTCAACTTTGAAGTGGAGGGTAAGTAGAACCTAAATCCAAATTTTCATGCAATTCGGAGTTGGCCCTGGAAATTACACTCCAAAACGGTCATTTATTGAGCTATAAATCCACTTTGAGATTCTGTTAATGTTTTTTCTGTGATCAATCTCAACTTTTTGTCTACTATTTTCTCATATATTTTTGTTATTGTGCTCAATAATGTTAGTCCCCTATAATTGTTACAATATTTGTTATCTCCTTTCTTGTATGTTGGTATTATTAGGCCCATTCTCCACTCTTCAGCCGTTATTTCTTTCCTCCATGCTTGTCTATATATATCCAATAATACTAGTTTTACACTATTTCCCATATATTTAATCATTTCCGATGTTACATTATCTCTTCCTGGTGCTTTGATGTTCTTTAGACTCATTATTGCTTCTTCTAACTCTTCTCTAGTTATCTCTTCATTTAGTAACTCTTCTTCTATATTTATTCTATTCTTTCTCTTTCATTTCCACACCTTTTTATCGAAAAGGTTTCAAAAGGTTAAGGTCAATGTGAATGGAAATATAATATTTTCTTCAGAAGAAAGTGTCCTCTCCGGAGTTCCACAGGGAAGTATCATTGGCCCTCTTTTATTTTTGATTTTTGTCAACGATTTAAATCAACTGATAAACGATAGCTCAGCATGTTTGGCTCGGAATCCATTAGATAATTTTTCTGATGCAATAAGCGTTCGAGTAGAAAACGTGGAACAGCAATCAGGCTGTTATGTCACTCAATTTGCTGACGATACCACAGTTGCACTAAATTCCAATAATTTTTTTCATGTAGTACAAAAAGCTAACTGTCTTGTAAAAGGTATGACTCATTACTGTTTAAATAATGCCCTAATCTTAAATGGATCAAAGACCAATATGGTAACCTTTTCACCTTCTACTATGCAGATGAGTCCATTAGTAACACTTGACAATGGGTCAGTGGTAAATAGCCACTCCACTAGGTTGTTAGGTGTTTACCTGGATTTTAATTTGTCTTGGAGCTCTCACGTTGATTATGTAGTGGGAAGATTGTCTGTGCACTGTTATGTTCTATGGCAACTTAGGAATTTTGTCTCCCTAGATATCTTAAAACTTTACTATTTTGCTCATGTACAGTCAATTTTGCAATATTGCTTGGTTTGTTGGGGAAATTGTTCGCGAATTAATGAGGTGCTTGTTCTTCAAAAAAAAATTATTCGTACCATGACGTTTAGAAGGCGCTTGGATTCCTGTAGACCAGTTTTTAAACAATTAAATGTTTTAAATGTAATTTCGCTGTACATTTTCAGTTGTGTTGTTTATGTAAAGTCACATATATGCAATTTTATTATAGTCCAGAAAGCCACTGCGCATCCGCTAGGAAAAATATTCTAATTCGGATTCTTTGCACAATCTTACTCAAAAAGGACTCCTTTTAACAAATTTGCATGTTGCCAGGACCAAAAAGTGGTCAAAAATTTTTTAAACGTTTTTTTTTTGTTTTTTCCTAAAATTATTTTTTTTGCACGGAAAAAAGTTTTTTTTAGGTTTTTTTGGATCATTCCAAAGAGAAAAGGTCTTTAGTGACTTTTCTCTAAAAATGATAGTTTTTGACATATAAGCGATTAAAAATTGAAAAATTGCGAAATCGGCCATTTTTAACCCTCAAAAGCTATGTGAAAAGCTGAAAATTTGAATGTTGCCAAGGTAGGTAGATATTCTTTAAACATCGATTGATGAAATCCCGAAGAGTTTTTTGCAATACAATATTTAAAACTCATTTGTTTTTTAATTGCTAATCAAGCGTGCACGACACTATTTTCCACCGACAGTATGGTGCAAATGAAAGGAATAAATTCGTTATTTCGTAAACCGGCGACTTTAAGGAAAAATCCCGAAACAGGTCGATTTTTAATTTTAAAATATGATATTGTGGCATATATGGTATACTAGTGACGTCATCCATCTGGACGTGATGACGTAATCGATGATTTTTTTAAATGATAATAGGGGTCGTGTGTTAGCTCATTTGAAAGGTTCTTTAATTCTCTATTCAGTAATATAAACATTTACATAATTATTTATACAGGGTGTCCAAAAAATTTTTATTAAATTAAATTATTTGACAAAAAAAGAAGTAGAAGGACACCCTGTATAAAAAATTATGTAAATGTTTACATTACTTGATGGAGAATTGAAGAACCTTTCAAGCGAGCTACCACACGACCCCTATTCTCATTTAAAAAAATCATCGATTACGTCATCACGCCCAGACGGATGACGTCACTAGTATACCATATATGCCACAATATCATAACTTAAAAATAAAAATCGACCTGTTTCGGGATTTTTCCTTAAAGTCGCCGATTTTCGAAATAACGAATTTATTCCTTTCATTTGCACCATACTGTCGGTGGAAAAAAGTGTCGCGCACGCTTGATTAGCAATTAAAAAACAAAGGAGTTTTGAATATTGTATTGCAAAAAACTCTTCGGGATTTCATCAATCGATGTTTAAAGAATATCTACCTACCTTGGCAACATTCAAATTTTCTGTTTTTCACATAGTCTTTGAGGGTTAAAAATGGCCGATTTCGCAATTTTTCAATTTTTAATCGCTTATATGTCAAAAACTATCATTTTTAGAAAAAAGTCACTAAAGACCTTTTCTGTTTGGAATGATCCAAAAAATCTAAAAAAACTTTTTTCCATGCAATAAAAATAATTTTAGGAAAATAACAAAAAAAAACGTTTAAAAAATTTTTGACCACCTTTTGGTCCTGGCAACATGGAAATTTGTTAAAAGGAGTCCTTTTTGAGTAAGATTGTGCAAAAAATCCGAATTAGAATATTTTTCCTAGCGGATGCGCAGTGGCTTTCTGGACTATTAGCAGAAGTGATGTTTCGAGTGGCTACAATTTTCGTTACGGAAATGATTTGGTGACCCCTGCTCGCCACTTGACCGTTGTGGGCAAGGGTCCTTACCCAACATGCATTCGTTTGTATAATAAATTGCCTAATTATGTTAAAGAGTAAAATATTTATGTATTTAAGAGAACGGTTAAGGACTTACTTCTGGTAAACACTTTTTATTCGTTAGAGGAATACTTGCAGGCATCTTTTTAACAATTTGTATGCTTTTGTGTATATTTTATATGTTTTTATGTTAAATGTTTTTCTGTACTTATAGTTTTTTACTGATATATTGTATTTGACGCATTTCAATACTTGTAAAAGTCAGATGAAATAAAGATTATTGATTGATTGATTTCATCATCACATCATTTTTCACTTTTATAAATATTTTACAAAATGTATTTTATAAATTTTTACAGTCATTATCGCTGAAAGTGAGAAAGACCTGCAGACGCTTCTAAACCGATAGAAACCGAAAGAAAGACCTGCAAATCCGATATCGGATGGTAAAATTGTATTACCTCTATTCTGCTTTATGGTGTCGAAGCTTGGACTGTTAATGTTGATTTAATGACAAAGCTAGAAGCTTTTGAGATGTGGCTTTTCAGGAGAATTTTGAAAATACCGTGGATCGATCATATTACGAACGATATGGCGTTGCACATAATGGGAAGAGACAGAGAACTTTTGACCACCATTAAAAAAAGAAAAACAGCATATTTGGGGCACATACTTAGAAATGATAAATGAGTTATTACAGCTGATTATGAAGAGTAAAATCGATGGAAAAAGGGGTCCTGGAAGATGTAGAGGTATTTTCTGTAAATAAATAAAATAAAATAAACTGTTTTTAATATTATTTCATTTTGGCAAATTTTCTGCTATTTGTCTTTTTGTCCTTTCTATTTTTGGCAGTACTTTTTTTCCATGAGCTCTAAACGTCACATGATTGATTTAAAAGTCGTTTTTATAAAATACATGATTTCTATTTTTACATAATCTTTTATTATATTTGGGTATTTCTAGATGACACTATTATTCTGGAGAATAAAAATCTAATCTAGCTAATTTATCTCATCTGATAGTTCAATGCATTTAATATAAATAGCTAACAAAAGGATTATTGTTTAAAGTAAGTTATCATAATGAAACTGTTTATAACGCTTTGTTTCGTAGCAACATTGTGCACTGCTCCTACCTTGGGTAAGTTCCATTACCAGAAAATGCTTAATCTGTTAGTCCACTTTTCCCAAATATTATATTGTTTTTCATAAACAAACATCATTACTAGAAATTTTATCATCATCGTAATTGATGGTTGATACTCTATGTAGGTATTGTTCTGAAGCTATTTTCTTGTGGCATCTTTATGCAATGTACTAAATTAGTTGGGGATAATAATACATCTTTTTGAGAAGAGGATGTAATCAATTTGCTTGGCTTTATTGGTTCCTGGTATTTTTCACGTTTCTTTATGAATATCTTTTCTCATGAAGTTAGTACTGACAACTACATAATTATTTACTGCTGCGAATTGTGCAAACCTAAGTCCATTTTGACTGGTTGCAGTGTGCAAACTACGTTTCCCAAATATCTTTACAAAGTTTCTTCTTTCCCCAGCTTAGCATTAAAATTGCTTAATGTTATAACAGCTGTACTACTTCCCGTAGTTTTTCATAAAATCTTTCAACCTCTTCTTCATCGGCCTCTTCCGTCGGTGCATATACATTAACCATTGTCACGTTATGCAGTTTGCCTTAGTTTTATGGTGCAAATTATGTCTGATATTGGTGTAAATGCGATAATGGCTTCTCGAAATTTTTTGGTTACTATAAACTATCATTTCTTTTTACGAATTTCTCCTTGGCTCTTTCATCAGATTTCCTGCAGTGCCAGTCTTCAATGGCAGGATAGTTTTCAACTCCGTATTTTTCAAATTCTTCTGCCATACTTATCATCTTAGCTCCTGCCTTTAAGAGGGTTCGCACATTCCAGCTTCCAAATTTTAAATCCATAATTATATCCTTTCTCTTTGCTGAGTTCGTCGTTGTGAGATCCGTCCGATTGTTTCATTAGCCATTATATTCGCAACAATTGAGTTTTGCAGGGAAGGGTTGTTAGCCCTTCGCCCAACCTCCTATTCATTGGAAGACCAAGGTATTCTTTGTCAGCCCTGACTTCTCCTTCCACTGGGGATTGGCTACCCAATCTCCAGAAAGGGGTTGCTCAAGTTGGTGTGTACCAACTTAGAAATGCAGATAGCAATTGAGTAGGAGAGGCTAAGTGATACCAACAGGATACTGCATCATGTACTGCACTTTACTACCCCTTTGCACACCCCTTATTAGAATTCATACTTCCCCATTCTTCTTCTTCTTAAAGTGCCATGCATTTCGGCGTAGGCATCCACCGTACATTGTCTTGTCAGTTCAGATGTTAGATAATCAGGATTAAATAATTCTGTTTCTAGCAGCATTGCGAAGCATTTCATAGCTCTAGATTCTCGTCCATTGACGAATATTACGCAGCCATGGCATCTATATACAAGTCCCAGACCCCTCTTACCCTCTATCTTTCCTTCCAGTATCAGTTTCTGAAAAGTGTATCGTTCTTCGCGTAATATGTGCCCTAAGAATGCAGTCTTCTTACTTTTAACATAATTAAAAAGTTCACTATCCTCTAAGCCTGCTCTTCTTAGTACGCTCTTTTTAATACTTAGTACTTCCTGATTTCTGATTCTGTCTGTCCATGATATTTTAAGCATTCAATGGAACTGGCCTTTAGGGTCCATGCTTCCATTCCGTACAAAAGCACAGGTCAAACGTAACAATTTATCATCTTTTATCGGAGGTTGAAATCCACCTTGCGATAAGTCAGAAATTTACCGAAGCCTCAAAAAAAATTTCTGGATTGTTCTACTCTGCTCTTTCTATTCTACTGTACTCTTCTCAGAGTCCCAAACCTCGTTCAGCAAACAACCCAAATATTTAAATTGCCTTACTTGTTTCCAGAGACATATATCTTTGGATTGGGGTAATTATTTCTACTTTATAATCATTGTTTTTGTCTTCTTGATATTTATTTTCAAACCCCGAGCTTCATTTGCGAGAGTTAGATCACTTAAGTAAAAGGCATTGAAGATCTTAGACGTTATCTGCCACTATCGCTGTGTCATCAGCATAGCTAATGTTATTAATAAATATGCCGTTAACTTTCTTACCTTTATTAGAGTCTATACGTATAAATTGAACAACATTGGAGACAGTATACAACCTTGCCTTACTCCTTTTTTGATAGAAGAATCTTCTGCTTCGTTGAAATATTGAAGACGTACTGTTGCTGTTTGATTCCGATACAGATTGACGATAATTCTTATGTCCTTGTTATCCAATCCCAACTCTGGTAGATATTTTATCATCAGTTCGTGTTTTACATTATCGAATGCTTTCTCATAATCAATGAAGCAGATAGAACTTCCCCATTAGTTCACCTTATTCTCCAGAATAAAATAATTAGAATCTGTTATTCTAACAAACTAAAATACCTACACACGTAAAAGCACAAGTTTTTATCGTAGGTTCAGGAAAAAATATTGTTTGCTATTTCGCCAGCTGGACAGTTTATAGGATTGGAGATGGATCTTTCGACGTACGTAACATAGACCCATCGTTATGTACCCATATCAATTTTGCTTTCATTGGTCTTTACGCAGATGCCTCCATTCACATTTTAGATTCGTGGGAATCAAATGATCCTGGAGGTTACCGTAAGTACAAACTATTTAAAAAATTGCAGGGAGTAGGAATCAAATTTATTAAACAAACAAAATACTACAAAATAAAAATATAGTATAAATAAAAAGGAATAAAATTTATACAAACATGAGCAATATCATATAAATTGAATTATTTTTCCAAGAATAAGGTCTTGGGTCCACAATTAAGAAAATCATGGTTTCCCCTCATGGGATTTCGTTTATTCAGTTATTCATGTTGACTCAGACAACTTTTTTAATACGGAAAATTTCCGGAAAATACTATCTGTTAATTGTAAATATTTTTATCAAACAATACTGTAAAAATCAGATGTGAGGGTATAAATTTTAGGCGTGCCCCCCCCCCACCCAAATACAGCAAAGTTATGGAGTCACAAACTTTTAAATCCCTCACAGCTGATTTTTTCAGGATTGTTTGAGAAAAATAATTACAATTTACTGGTAATATTGTTCATGAGTTTCATGAGGGAGGTAATCTTGTTTTTTTTTTAAGTGTTCGTTCAAGGTTTTTACACTGATACACCTCAATTATTATTCTAACGTTTGTTATATTTTTGTGTTTATTACTTTTTTTTATTAATTTTGAAGTTCTATATTTCTTGCCCAGAATTTCGCTGATTGTCTAGGATTAAATTTACCATTTTCAAAAACTTCAAATACAAGTTTTTTCACAAGTTTTCACAAAATTGACAATTGCATAATTCCAACTTAAAAGTACTCTTAACAACATACTTAATCAAGTAAAGACAGCTATAAAAATATATAGGTATCATTCTTGAGATGAACTCTCAAAGAATAAGAAGAGTAGTGTTTGTATCTGTACCTATAGAGTTACTGTATTATGAAAGCATATCACGATAATAAATGTCGTTTCCTTGGCAGCAATTGATGTTTAGGCGGTAGTCTCCAATACACACTGTACGTAGCCTATTTGAATTCAATGTACAATTCACCCCGTAATTTGAATTTGTCTTAGAATTATTTTTTAACTATTTTCGGTTGTAAGATAGTTTTTTGTCCTTCAAAATTAATTAAAAGTAACGAAAAGTAACAATTTTCCTACGGCATGACGTTGTTCGCAGCCTACAACGTCTATTGGAGATCACAGCCTAAGATTGTCGGTATAAGACACATAGAAGTTTCTTAAGACGTTATTCTAAATTTTACCTATTTGTTCATTATTAAAAGGCGCTATGTTCCCTATTATACACTCAAATTACTCCTTTTATACTTTATGTTTTAAGTTGTACTTTCAGCTTTGTCGTATATCATTTATTTGCGAATAGTAATGATGTCATATTAAGGAAAAAATGGACAAGGCAGGAGAAAATAAACAATGGGAATTATACAGATAATAAACACAAAACGTTCAAATAGCTCACTTATTCTGCATAACTGAGTACTGGTATTAAAAAATAATAACTTGACTATTCTTACTTTCCATTTTTGAAATTTATTTTGAACAATAGACTCATAATGCTACAATGCAATTTCATCCTATACTTAGATCATTTTATTACGATAATAACATATTTAATTAAGGGGGTCGGCGCAAAATCTTGGTCCAATGCGTTTTAATAGCATATTTTTTTCGAATCTTGAGAAAACTAATAAATATTTTTGAAAGTTTTAAACGCAGAATGAAAAATTACCAAGGGCCGAAGGTCTCTTTGAATAAACAAAAAGTTTCGTTTGAATGAAGTATTTGAAATTAAAAATCACACTAAATTTTCTTTTTTTTTTCAACCCTATAACTTATTAAAATAAACATAATAGATGTTTTCAGGAACTTCAGCCCTCGGTAATAATGTAATTTTTCATTCGACGTTTAAATTTTTCAAAAATACTTATTCGTTTTCTCAGGATTAAAAAAAAGAATGTGTGTGTACTTTGTACGCACGTAAGAAGTTATACTTCTATTATATGAATTCAACGAAATTAATATACTTTAAATAGTTTATTTATATTTTATTTAAATATTAAACTAATTTTAATACTTACTACTTTTCAAAAATTTTTACTAAAACGGTACCAAAAATTAAAAAAATAAAAGAATAAAACACACACAAACACATTGAAAAATGCTACAAATGATTTCTGAACAATAATTGTCGGAAAAAAATTTAACTAAATACGTATTTTCTGAAAAATAATTATATAATAAATATAATTACAATCATAAAATGTATAAAAAAAAATAAAAAAATAAAATTTTCTGTTGGGGTTCGAACCCGCTTATGTTTGCTTAGTTAGTATTGGAATTAATTCATCTTACACTTTTACCCATGGAGACACATGCATTATGTGGGAAGATCGACGAACTAAACGGTTTAAACTTTTGACAGTTCTGAATTTAACCAAATTATTTTGATTTTTGTAGAATATTGAAATATTAAAATACAGCAAAACATAGAGTAATAAAACAATATATTAGGTGAATATTGACAGAAATTTTGATGGTAATCAAATTATGTAAATCAAAGCATTACATACTATTTTGGTATGTTCATTATAAATTTTCCAAATAGGTAGGTACCTATGTAATCTTTTATTAGGATACTGAAACATTTACAATTATTACGTACCTGTCGCTTTTAAAAACTATTTAAAAAGTCACTACAATTATAAACTTGCTTTTTCTCTACCATCACAACAATAAAAACTAATATACACTTCTTCTTCTTAGGGTGCCTGTCCGTTCCGAACGTTGGCGATCATTCTGGCCATGATGACTTTGTTAGTTGCTATACGGAATAGTTGTGTTGAGGTCTTTCTATACCATGTTCTCAGGTTAGCAAGCCAGGATATTCTTCTTCGTCCTGGGGCCCTTTTCTCTCCAATTTTAGCTTGTAAAATGCACTGGAGTAGCTCGTATCTGCCTTGATTTCTCATTATATGCCCTAAGTACTTTTATACTTAATATACACAAGTACTTAATATACACAACATTTACTTATCCATAATATTGTAGCATTGTAGCATAAGATGGACGCTATTTTGTAACATTAACATGTTAAATGCCAAAGCCTCGACAGTGGAATCCATTTTTGTATAACAGCCCCAGCGTGGATAACAAAGGCAGAAAAAAGATAATATGTAACTTGACAAATTAAACAAACATGAAAATATACTTGGTGCTACGTAACTTTACGAGTACCTCGGTAGCTCTAAGTCTTCAGAGATCTAGGGGTGTGGATTCTTAATAGATTTTAAATAAATATAATAAAAACTAAAATGCTCGGGGGGCGCCATAATTAAAAGAAAATAAAACACGAAACATACTTAAAACTAAAAAAAAAAATAATTAAAGTAACAAGTTAATAAAAATATATAGTCATCATAAAATACAAACACATTTACATAAACATAAATATATCATGACCTTACCTTAGTGTTCTCAGTTGAATATCATTTAGGAACAAGAGAAAGGGATCAAATAATAATATTATCAAGCAAAAAACATTATTGCAAAATGAAATAAATTTTATTAAAATTTAAAAATAAAAAAAATGAAATGATGGATCTCTTGTAGACAATAAAATAGATTCTGTTTACAAAAACATTAAAAAGGTTTACAAACAATACCTTGTCATATCTATAGTCCTGTCCTTATCTTCACGTTGTGGATGTCCAAAACACGCACTTTTCACTGAATTTAGATAAAGAATAGTACAACAATGTTTATTATTTATGAAAAGTTTCAGCAAAATTAAATAAACTTCCAAATAATTGTTCCAAAATAAATAAAATTCGAAATAAGTCTGCTCATATTGACTTTTTAAAATATTTAAATAACTTCTATTTAACTTCTTGAAGTATTTATTATTAATACTGACACCTAAAGCATGACTTTATGCATGACTGCTTCCAAAAATAAACTTAGGTACTATAGTACATATACACTAAAATAAACTGGCTCTTTGCCTAACAGCGGCATTTAGCTTGTGACTAGGAAGTCACGAAAGTAGAACAGCTTCTTACACTACATTTTCAGGAACTTTAAAAACTTGATTAAAAACTATGTCGGAACTTAATCTTCGAACTCAACTTTCTCAGAAAACTAAACTCTTCAGAAAACCGCGCCGTGGCGGCTCCTGCCGAGGCTCAACAAACCTCTCTCTTTGAAAGCTCAAACTTGAATTTGAATCTCACAACATGAATGTTTTTCCCCAAACCAAAACGCTTCCTTCCAAAAACCCACTCCATTTCTCATTCTACCCTACTCATCCAATCAACCAATAAGAAAAAAGTCTAATCCTTCCCTCTTTCATCATTGACTAATAAAAAAATAACTAAGATTCCTACACTTTTTTATTTACCAATAGGAAAATCGAAACACATTTTAAGCCCAACCTACATAATAGGGAAACATTAACACATGTGCTCTCTAATAATGATATGAGCACGTTTTGTGTATCTAAACTCCAAAAATCGGACGCCAAAGGCCATTACAATATACAATGTAACTCTTTTTTACATCAAAACTGAACACAGGAAATCGAATATATGACCGTAAAATATAATAACGTCTTCCTTTAACAAGACAGATAAACTTCAAATTCTCACGTTTAAATAAATTCCTTACATTCGCTTCTATATTCCTATGTCTACAGGGTAAGACAAAAATATGTTACGATAAATTTAAAATTTTTGGTTTCTGCATAAGGCAAAATAATTGCGTTCTTTTGAACCGTTTCAATATCCAACAATTATTGACAGATGATTTTAACACCCAATAAGATCCCGTATAACGTTTGAGCGACTAATAAGATAGCGTCGGTGTGCGCATGCGCAAGGGAATGTAAAAGTTCACCCTCGTGCCTAAAGAAGTATAACTTCAGAAATGAATGCATTTAAATAGCATTTGACCAAGATGTAGATGAAAAATTATGTGAATTAAAAGTGATTAAATGAATTAATTAAGCTGCATATTATGTAGACGTCTATTAATAAAAAAAAAATCGATAATGTTGATGACTAATGTTTTCAAATTGTTTTCTAAAATTAGTCACGCATATATTGACTGAAAATGTGAAAAAGAAGTAATATCACGAAGAACATAATTTCTAGACCAGGTCATTTAGCACAAAATAAACCGATTTTTAAATACAGCACCTAGAAACTTGTAACTTTTTGCATTATATTTAGGATGATGTTAAGGAAAAAAGTCTACTATAAAAAAATCGGTGGAAATGCATAGTTGCATTTTAAAGTGCATACAGTGCATCCAAAAGTGCATAATCATGTCAGAATAGGTGTGTATTGTCACTCGAAGGGCTTTTGGGGTCGCTGAAGACTAATAAGCTATCAGAACCGACCAGCGGAGCCCCTGGTGCCCAGTTTCACTGCTAAGACACGTCAGCTTTAGTTTCGAGGGTCTTCGGCACCACATGTTGCAAACAGATTACTCGTTGGGTTTTTGGGGTTGCTGAACAAGAATACGCCATTAGAACCGACCCCGGTGCACCTGGTGCCCAAAACCTTCCAAACTTCAGAAGATAATATGTCTTAGCAGTGACCTTAGGCACCAGGTGGTGTGGGGTTAATTCTAATGGCGTATTCGTATTCAGTGACTTCAAAAACCGCCTAGTAATCTACTTGCATGCATTCAGTACCGAAAACCTTAGAAACTCCAGAAGATGACGGCCTTAGCAGTAACCGTGGGCACCAGATACACCGGGAGTCGGTTTTGATGGCGTATTCGTGTAACCCGCAACTCGTAACCAGCAACCCCAAAAAACCCCCCTGTAATCTGTTTGAATCAATTTAGTGCCGAAATACTCGAAACTCTAGAAGATGACGTGATCCTAGACACCAGGTGCTCCGGGTGTCTTTCAGATAGCATATTCGTTTCCAGCAGCCTCAAAAACCTCTCGAGACGTCTGTTTTCATTAATTTAATGCTAAAAACCCTCGTAACCACAGAAGCTGACGTGCCCTAGCAGTGACTGGGCACCAGATGCTCCAGTGATAGGTTCTGATTGCGTAGTCGTGTTTAGTGATCCCAAAAATCCCCCGAGTAACAAAATCTGGCCCCTAATATGTTTATTTTGATATGTTTATGCACTTTTGGATGCATTTTATGCACTTTAAAATTCAATTATGCATTTTCACCTATTTTTCTATAGTAGACATTTTTCCTGATATCATCCTGAATACAATGCAAAAAGTTGCAAGTCTGTAGGTGCTGTATTTAAAAATCTTTATTCCTGTGTTTTTACTGCTAAATGCCCTGGATAGCGAATGATCTATAACGAAGCGAAGGGTCAAAAATCATGGTCCAGGTCTATTCATAAAAATATGAGGGCAGCCGAGCAATGAATTTAAAGCCGATTGATGATAATGATGATGGTTTATTAATATTTATTAATGAGCGTTAACTTTTTTAGAGGGCTTCAAAAATCTGGTGGCTCTAAAAGAAACAAATCCAAATCTTAAAGTAATTATAAGTATGGGTGGTTGGAACGAAGCATCTCAGAATTACTCAATAGTAGCTGCAGATGCAATGAAGAGAAAAATATTGGCCAACAACGTTGAGACCTTTATAAAAAAGTGGAACTTTGATGGATTTGATTTAGATTGGGAATATCCTGGATTGAGAGGAGGAAACACAACAATTGACAAAGTAAGATCTTTTTCATTAGTTTGGATAGGAAATTTTAAATGAATTTCTCATGGTATAATGTATTTTAAATAATGATTTTCATTCTTGTGGTTTTTTCTTAGTGTTCTTTGTGATATTTCTAATCTTTGACAATATTGTTGGAAATCACTAGAAAATAAACATTGTTGTCTTTTTTAATTTTGATTATTTCGCCTATCCACCTACATTTTGAACCAACTTCTCTTGCTATCTCTCCCATATTTAGTTTTTGTGAGATTAACACGGTCAGTGCTTATGTTTTGTTCCCGTTATTTAAAAATTCATTCATCTATTATCCTGAAGAATATTTTTAACCCATAGTCATTTAAAACATTCATTGTAGAAATGATTATGTCTTCTAACCCCTCCTCCTCTATTTTTTCTCCTTCGTAAGGATGTAGTGGCGTCATGTAATTTGTTTGACTATTTGTGTCCAATTATTTCTCTTCTGCGCGTGTTATTTTGCTTCGGAGAATGAGTAACCAGTCATGTTATTTATTTGGTCCGACCATCATGCTGGAGATCTTCTTTCCTTTTACCCGCTACGTTTGCTTCAACTATCATTCGTTCCATGCTGTCTCTTCTTCTAGTTGTATGTCCATAATATTTCAGAATATTTTGGTTGATAGTTGTGGTGAGTCTAGTTTTACGTTAGGTTCTTGTAGTATTCAATTATTTGTGCGATGTGCGGTCCATGGTATGCGCAACATTCTATGATAGACCCACATTTCAAAAGCCATTATGCGCTTTGAATCGACTTTTTTGATGGTCCATGTTTCTGAAGCGTAGATGGTGATAGGAAATATTAATGTTTGAACAAGTCGTAATTTTGCGTTTTTTGTAATTTTTTCTTTTTTTTGTGAGTTTGACTGTTGCTGATCTGGCCATTGTGATGCGTCGACGGATCTCGTCTTCGTATCCTACTCAGTTAGTGACGACCGAGTCTAAGTAATTAAATTGTCTGACCATTTCGTAAGCTGATAAATGTTTCTTATCTCTGTTTGGTTGTTTCTGATTTTGTCGATGGTAATTACTTTAATTTTCTGTACATTTATTTTCAATCCATATTCCGTACTCACCGTGTCCAGCCTATTCATAATTTGTTCGAGTTCTGGTGAAGACGCCAATATAACTGTGTCATCAGCATAACGTAGATTTTTCATTTTTCTTCCTCCTATAGTTGCCCCACCTTGTCACTCCTCAAAAACTTGACGCATAATGTGTTCACTATATATATATATATATATATATATATATATATATATATATATATATACAGTAGAGCGTCGATAATCCGAACTAATTGGTACAGGGGTAGTTCGGATTATCGAACATATTATGTTAAAAATACATACAAAGCTCATAAACATAGTACATATTATGTACATGTGTATATAGGTTTTAGTTACAAGGAATAAAACACCTGCATAATAAACAAATATATTGTATGTATTTCTTCAAAAAATTTTCTAACAAAAATCCGCGGTCATATTTTGCCCATATTGTCATATTAAATCCAAAAAGTCGGTACGCGATCATATTTTTTAAATTTATAAATTTTTTGCGTTCGGATTACCAGGGTTCGGATTATCGACGCTCTACTGTATATATATATATATATATATATATATATATATAAAATAAAATAAAATATATATATATATATATAAAATCAAACAGATGAAATAGAGAATGTGGAAAAATCCCCTTACGAACAATTCACACATCCACCATTTCGGGTTGGATTTTTTTATTTTATTAAAATTATTTTACATACATTCGTAAGGGGATTTTTCCACATTCTCTATTTCATCTGTTTGATTTCGTACGAGTGGTCGTCAAACCATTAACCTTGGATCTTTTGATCACTGAGTGTGTTTCAAGGATCTACATCTCATGTTTTTAAATATATATATATATATATATATATATATTGAATAGACTGGGGGATATTATGCATCCTTGCCGAACTCCAGTTTTCAATTTGAAGTTTTCCGAAACCACATTATTAACTCTTACGTTAGCAATATTATTTTACATACAGTTCTTGTAAAAAATAGAATAGATGTTCTGGTGTACCCATTTCTCTAAATATAGGCCACATTTTATTCCATTTAACGTTATCGAAGGTCTTGGAGTAGTCACTAAGGCACAAACATATATTTTTATATTAAACTCTCGAAATTTTTCTATAATTTGATGAATATTAAGAATGTCTTCTCTTCTTGGGAATGTTCTTGGGAATTTGTGGTAAGATGATTAATTTTAATTTTTTATTGATGATGGTTAGCAGTACTTTTCTCGCACGGGAAATGCTACTGTATCGTAATTGCTGCAATCAGTCGGTGAACCTTTTTTATACATGAATAAACGTGAGTTTACTTCAGTCATGTGGACACTTTCCGGTATTCGATTTCATTTTACAGCAAATTCTAAGCATTACGTCAGTCCCCATCTCTCCCATTGCTTTAAGTGTCTAAGCTGTTATTCCATGTTTCCCTTCAGCTTTTATAAATTTTAGCTTTCTAATTCCACCTCAATTTCCGATTTCAATATTTGTGGTTCTTTTTAATAACTCATTTATTTTCTCTTTATTATTCTCTGGGTCGTTGTTAGAACAGTAGTTGATAGTATTTCGCAATATTGTTTCCACACTGCTGCGATACCTTCTGGGTGTGTTATGGTATGTATTTCCAGTATTATCTTTGATGATCTGTGTCTGCGGTTTGAATTCTCTCGCTAGATATTTGACTGGTAAGGAAAGTTCTCTAGACTCTAGACCAAATCACTTACGTGGAAAAATGATGGTGGTATATATGTATTCTGCTCTTTATTACTGTCAGTATCTCGTCATAGAAAAATATCCTCGTTAATAAATTCCAACACTTTTCTGTATATTGAATTCGGTCTGCGGCTTTCTATTTATTTACATTTCTCAATTTTTCATTTGTTTTTGTTTATTTTCGAGGTTTGTATCATCAAATAAATCCGTAATAATGAGCTTTATTGAAGTTGTCTCCTTATCTTTTATATTTTAATAATTTTTAATAAAAGTAGAACACGACAATGAGCCACAAACTTTTGACTAAAATATAATTCTTTAATAACTTTCTATCATCTTGTATTTTGTAAACATTAGGTCAGATCAATCCAGTTAAAAACATATTACATTTGATCGTATCTACAGTAGGAAAAATGAAAGAATACCCATGAACGAACATATAAAACACGCTGTATTTTCCTGTCACCGTGTCACAAAAAAAATTTCTCAGCGCAAGTACATGTAATAATTATTATTACATGTACTTGCGCGGGGCAATTTTCTTTGTGACACGGTGACAGGAAAATACAGCGTGTTTTATATGTTCGTTCATGGGTATTCTTTTATTTTTCCGACTGTATGTGATATGATAACACAAATGTTATTAACTTTTTAATAAATGAAACAATAAACTATAATGACTGGATCGATATCAATCGCTGATGACAAGGGAAATAAAAAATATATATGTTATAATTTCCCAATAGGTTGTTCACGCTGTTAGCTCTAATAGTAGGGGAGGAAAGTACCTATGCTAAATTTGCAGTTACTCGAGCGTTATGGAAACCTATTGGGTTGTGAAGAGTAGGTCCTAAAACCAAAAAAAGTTAAGTTTTCCATAAAGTGGGGGACTTTCCATTTTTTAATTTAATTTTGTATTTCCAACAATCATTTTTTCCTATTATAGCGCCATCTATCCATAATTCGAAAAAATGTTTCGAATAAAAGTTACTTATTATTACGTAAGGAATCCTAATCTGCAATAAAAAATGGTGGCTCCTATTTAAGATTTTAAAGTAACCTGTGTTTGGTGTCATTCGATAGAGTTTTCAAAAATAATGAATACGTGTATTTTTCAGTTTTTCGATCTGATGTTAATTTCGCGAAATATCGCGAGGTTCGTATCTAAAATTTTAAATTTACCCCCACCCCTCTCGTTGGGGGTCTTGTTTGGTAACATTCGATAAATTTTTGAAAAATATTTTTTTTATGTAATTATGTTTATTTACAATCTACATCGTTAAAAGAGTATTTAGTAAATGTGTTCCATGTTTTTGGGCATGAAGAAGAGACTTCCAATGATGTCTCATCTTATTCTATTTATGTTTAAGTTTTAAAATATGTAGGTCCTGAGGCCAGGTTCGATCTAGTCTCCTTGTAGCAGGGCCATTATGGAATAATTCCCTTACTAACTCATTGTCATAGTGAATGGTACGCTCGTTTTGTGATTCAGATGCTCGATGGATTTCTTCTCTGATGAAAGGTATATTTAAGTCTTCGTGAAGTGTTTGATTAGTTACATACCATGGTGCATCCACTATTGATCTTAGAACTTTCGACTGAAATCTTTGGATGATATTGAGTGATGTTGACTTTGCACAGCCCCAGAGGTGTAGTCCGTAGTACCAAATATGTTTGAGTATTGTTTTGTACAGAAGAATTTTGTTGTGGATGTTGAGTTTTGATTTGCGTCCAAGGAGTCAATGCATTTGCCGAAATTTCAAGTCTAGTTGTCTTCTTTTGGTCTGTATATGTTTTTTCCAAGTAAGACGTTGGTCAAGATGGAGGCCAAGGTATTTAGCGTCTGTTACTGTTGGTATTCGTACATTTTCCATTCTTACAGGTGGGCATGTGTTGTGACGGTTTGTAAACATTATTTGAGATAATTTTGTTTTATTTACTTTTGTTCGCCATTTTGTGACTACTCACTGAGTATGTCCAGATGGTGTTGCAGGTCTTGTGAGGCTTGTATGTGATCTTCATTTACAGCGAGTATTGCTACGTCATCAGCAAAGGAAGCGATCGTAGTATTATGAGACTCTGGTATATCGACTGTGTAGAGTGAGAAAAGCAGCGGCCCGAGAACACTATCTTGCGGAATTCCGGAGTTAATAGGACAGAGGCTGGATTGTTGATCTTTGAATTTTACACAGAAATATCTATTTGATAAGTAGGATTTGATTAGGAGGAAATAGTTACTAGATAGTGCTAATTTTACTTTGTAAAGCAGACCTCTGTGCCAAATTTTGTCAAACGCTTGTGAGATATCTAGGAATACAGTGTTGCAGTATTTCTTTTCTTCGAGAGTTTTTGATATTTCATTTACTATTCGATGGACTTGTTGTGTAGTAGAGTGGTTTTCCCGAAAACCAAACTGATATTCTGGTAGTAATGTTAGGAATTCATGATCTGCGTATATTCTTTGTAGCAGCAATCTTTCAAAAACTTTGCTAACGATTTAGAGTAGGCTGATAAGTCGATAAGATGTTACTTCATTGGGCGCTTTGCCTGGCTTAACGATCATTATGATTTCTGCAAATTTCCATATTATTGAAAAGTATCATAAACTTAGCATGCGATTAAATATTACTGTTAGCATAATAAAGGCCTTACGAGGAAGTTGTTTTAGTACTTGTGCCGAGATTAAGTCATAACCTGGAGCCTTTCGTGAGTTGAGTTTGGTTATTTCTTTCTTGACTTCTATAGGAGTAAAACTTTTGATTGGAAGGGACATTTAACATGCTGCGCTAATTAGTTCTTCCACTTCTTCATCAGGGTCTGGTGGCTCGGTTTGAAATACACTCGTAAGATGTTCAGCAAAGACGTCCGCTTTTTCTTTGTTGGAACGAGCCCATTCACCATTTGGTTTATGGAGGGGAGGAATAGTTGTGTATGGTTTTTTGAGTTTCTTAGTCGTCTTCCATAGCGTCTGATCATTTGCTGTAAGGTTTGTAATGTAATGTTCGAAGGTTTCGTTGTTTGCAGCTTTGATGGCTACTCCAAGTTGTCTACGTAGTCTATTGTATATATGTTGATTTATGTTGTTTCTAGATCTTTGCCAGTTTCTTCTCGCAAGACGTTTTTCAGCAATGAGTTGCCGAATGTGTAGGGGAACATTTGGTACGTCACTGTCACTTCACTATTTATTTTATAATTATATTTTTTGCAGATTCAACTGCTGATGTTAGATAAACTTTGAAATGTGTGTTCAAATATTGGCAGTTATTTTGACACTTGAAAAATATTGAACACGTATTTTTTAGTTTTTCTATCTGACGTTCATTTCGCGAAATATTCGCTTTTTTGTGAAACTTTGTGACTCACCCATTTCCTTACACTGAAATATACACTGTTTTGCATGTAGGTACTTACTTTATCTTAATCTGACGATTTCGAGTTTTTCTAACGATAGATTTTTTTCGGACCCGCCTTAACGAACTCCCCTGTGTTAAGAGCAGAGGTACATATGGCAGAGGTACATTTACAGGGTACAAGGTTTCTCCCCATGTGATAATCTGACGCGCTCGAGTAACTGCAAAAATCCTCGCTTGGGCCCCTCTACTCTACAGAATTGAACTGATTTTATAATATCCATATCCCAATAATCCCATATTAATAAACATACAATTAAAGCTGGAAGCAGGAAAAATTAAACTAGGACAATTCGACTGTCTTATTTATTTGTCGTGCTTTCCTAGCAAACAAGATGCTTTAGCTATTTTTCTCATTTTTTGTTCGTAACGCCTTATTAGACAAATCTATAAACTTTCCATCTTTACCATCATGCATCGTCTTAAAATTTTGTTAACCACATTATTGTTTCCTCTCATCATGAAATTTTTGTACATTTAAGATATAATATATTGTTCTACTCATACTGTTATTTTCAGATTTTCTTGCTTGTTATAAAAGAATTAGTTTATTAAACGTCTAGATTTTGCTTCTGAAAGTTTGTTGTTTTATTGCTCTGTTGAACGTTTAATAAATGAACTGGATCTACTCTTATTCTCCAATATTTATTTGAAGACAAATCTAACCATTAAATCTATATTGTAGGGCGACTTCACGGCACTTTTACAAGAACTTAGTAATGTTTTAAAGCCCCAGGGATACTTATTAAGTGCAGCAGTAGCGGGAGCAATTGAAAAAATTGATGAAGCTTATGACATTCCAGCGATTTCAAAGTAAGCAAAAGCAAAAATGCTTCTTTTATGTTAAAACGCAAATCACTTGCTTAGGTTACTGGTAATTTCAACTGACTTTATAGTGGTAAAAAAGGTATTACAAAATAACTAATCCTGAACGTAGAAAAATAAAATTGTTTAGGTTCAAGTGGGATCTAACTTTAAGGGGATAGGCGCAAACTTTCGGCTCCAATGCTATTTAATGGGATTCATTTTTTTCGAATCCTGGGAAAACTAATAAGTATTTTTGAAAAATTTAAACGCAGAATGAAAGATTACGTTATTACAGGGTTATGTTTATTGTAATAATTTCTTCTTCTTCTACGGCACTACAGCCCAAATTGAGCCTTGGCCACCCTTCCTTGTCTGTGGCTGCTCTTCTCCATACACGGACTCCTAAAAGGGCTTGTGCGTCGCAGTTTACTGTGTCTTCCCAGCGCATTCTTGGCTTTCCAACCGGTCTCTTTCCCTGTATTCTAGCATTCAGTGCTCTCTTTGGTAGCCTATCCTCTCCCATTCTTATCACAGGTCCGGCCGATTGCAATCTTTGTATTCTAATGAAGTCTGACAGGGGTGTTTCCTTATAAAGTTGATAAAGCTCGTTGTTGTATCGACTTCTGGAGCTTCCGTTTTCCCTCACAGGTCCTAGTGTTCTCCTCAGTACTTTCCTTTCGAATGTGTCGAGTTTGTTTTTGGATGTTTCTTTCAGGACCCATGGTTCACTGCCATAGCATGCTATTGGTCGAATTAAGGTTTTTATAGATTATAATCTTTGTATTTCGGTGGACATTTTTAGACCGAAATATATGGGAGAGGGCAAAATAAGCTCTGTTTGCCTGCGTTATTCTCTTCCGTATTTCTCCATCTTCTGATCCGTCGGCATATAAGTAGTTCTACTCCCAGGTATGTAAACTTTCCAACCGTTTCAATGTCATCTTCATGTATAATGTTTGGTGGGACTATATTTCTTCTCGTCTGTATCATTATTTTTATTTTTTCTATGTTAATTTCCAGACCTAGTCTTTTTGTTTGCGTTTTTAACTCTGCGTATGTTTTCTGTACTCCTGTTGATGTTCTACTGATAATATTAATATCATCGGCATAAGCGGCCAGTTGAACCGTTCGGTTGGTTAGTAGGTTTCCTCGTCTAGTTTGCATTTGCCTAACCGCATACTCCAGTGTGCCAGGTTAAACAAAGTTGGGGCCAGCTCATCTCCCTGCTTTAGTCCCTGCGAAATTTTGAAGAAGTCTGTCTGGTGGTTTTGTATTCGTACACATGCCTGAGTTTCATCCATTGTGGCTTTAATGAGTCTAATTAGCTTGTGTGGTATTGTTCCTTTTGACTGAGTCGTATGCCTGTTTGAAGTCTACAAACACGTTGTGAACATCAATGTCGTGTTCCCATGATTTGCTCAATATCTGTTTGACTGTAAATATTTGATCCAGTGGCGATCTTCCCCGTCGGAAGCCCGTCTGATACTCTACAATAATATTTCCTGCTGGTGTTTGGAGCCGCTGCTGATTTATAATATACGTGAGGACTTTATATGCTGTACATAGTAGATAAATTCCACGGTAGTTTTGCACTGGAGTTTATCTCCTTTTTTATAGATCCGGCATACTATACTTTTCTTCCAGTCGTCGTGTATTTTCTCTTCTTGTCATATGTCTTTGATTAGCGCGTGGATGTGACTTGCTAGGTGGTCATCACCTACCTTATAAAATTCTGCTGGTATTTCGTCAACCCCCGGGGCTTTATTGATTTTCTGGGCCTTAATAGCTTCGAGAACTTCCTCTATGGTTGGAGCTTCTACTCCATTCTCTACTTCATTCTCTTCTATGTAGTTCGTACCCATTTCATCTTCCATGTCTACTTGTGTCTCAAGTAGGGTAGGAAAATAATGCTTCCAGGTTTCTGTGATTTTCTGTTGGTCACTGATTATTTGCCCACTTTCATCTTTACATAGACTTGCTTGAGGTTTATACCCACTTTTTATCTTTTTTTATGTATTCGTAAGCCCCTCTAATTTAGTTGTTTTTGAAATTTTCTTCCATTTTGTGTGTTAGTCCATTTTCATAGGCTCTCTGTTTATTTCTACATATCTTGTCTGCTTTCTATCTTACGACTTCAAATGATGTTCGTCTTTCTCGTGTTCTTCTTGTTATATATACATTTTGTGTGCTTCATTTCTTTCCTCTACTGCTTGTTTGCACTCGTAATCAAACCATGCTCCTATTCTCTCCTTTTTCTTGTTTCCTAGGGTGTATACTACTGCTGTCAGTACTGCTGTTTTGATATTATTCCATTTGCTCTCTATGGAGTGCAGTTCTGGCGTCCTTGACTCCTTTGCGACTTCTTCTTCGAACTTCTCTTTACATTCCTGAATCTTCAGCTTTTCCAGGTCCAATTTGTTTGTTCTTTAACTTGAACTCTGCGTAGATACCTCATTTCTGCTGCCTGTATCTTACTTTTCTGTTGTCTATTTAGTACCCAGGATTCACATCCGTATGTAAGTACTGGTCTGTATATAGCCTTAAATACCTTGATTTTCGTATTTCTCGATACTTCTTTCTTGTTAATAATTGTTTTTCTTATTGCGTGGTACAGTCTATTCACTTTATCAATTCTTTTGTTGATCTCAGCTCCCTGTCTACCTGTTTCTTCAATGGTTACTCCCAAGTACTCGAATGATTGTACCTGTCTAATCTCTGTATCATCTACCTGGACATGCACATCCTCTCTTTCTTTAGCTATTACCATTACCTTCGATTTCTCTTTGTGCATAGTCATACCATACTTTTTTAAAACTGTGTTCCATGTTTTTACGCTTCTTTGTAGCTCGTCTTCAGTCGCTGCTAAAATTACTACATCGTCGGCAAATGTACAATCTGCTATCTCTGTGCTTTTCAGATTTCTATACCCTATGTGTAATGGTCTGACTTTTGTTTTTGTTTCTTTTATTATTTCGTCCATAAAAGTAATAAATAGTAACGGGCTCAAGCTTCCCCCTTGTCTTACACCTTCAGTTGTTCTGAACTGGTCAGATATCATATTTTTACTTATCACACGGTTTCTAGTGTCTCTGTATATTGATTTAGTTACCTGTGTAAGCTTCTCTGGTATGTTTCTGTTCTTCAGACTTTTCCATACTTTTGATCTAGGTACTTTGTCGAATGCTTTTTCCATATCAAGGAAGCTGAGGTACGTTTTTTTCTTCCTAGATAATCTTTTATTTATTATATCGTTTAACGTAAAAATGTGATCTTGTGTACATCTACCAGGTCTAAAACCACTTTGCGATTCTTCTAAAGTTGGTTCTATTATTTTTCTCAGTCTACTCTCTACTATTAGCTCATAAACTTTCATCACTGTACTTAACAGAGTTATTCCTCTATAGTTATTGCAATTCTTGTTGTCACCCTTTTTATGTATAGGTACAATCAGACCAATCTCCCAGTCTGTAGGTATTTGTTCGTCTCTCCAAATCATTTGAAATAGTTCTAATAACTTTTGTAGTCCCATATCACCCATGTTTTTGATCATTTCCGCCGTAATTTGATCATGACCTGGTGCCTTTCCATTTTTTAGCTTCCTAATCGCGTCAGTTAGTTCATCCATTGTAATGTTTGGTATAAATTCAACTTCTTGTTCGCCAGTTCTTTCTTCATCTTCTTCACTTGTGCTGTGTGGTTCGTGTTGTAGTAGTTTCTGGAAATATTCTTTCCATCTTTTCATAATGCTCACTTCATCAGTCAGTAGATCTCCGTTCTGATCTTTTAGTGATGTTACTTCTTTATGTTTATTACCTCTTATTCCTTTTATGACCTTATAAAATAATTTCTCAAAAATTATGTCTCTAATCTTAATTATTTTGAAATTCTACGGTATATGTATTAAAAAAAATAAGTTCCCCATTTTTTTATTACAGATTTGGATTCCTTGTATAAAAATAAGCAATTTTTATTCGAGACATTTCTTTCGAATTATTGATAGATGGCGCTATACTTAATAGGAAATAAACGGTTTATCCTTATACACTAGGAAAATTATGGAAACGGTCTGATATCTTGAAAAATACACTTCTAAATAAAAAATATAAAACACGTATGCAATATTTTTTTTAAAGTCTATCGAATGGCACTAAACATGACCTTCCATCATAACCCCTGCGGGTGAGGTGGGGAGAACTTAGAAATCTTAAATAGGAACCCCCTATTTTTAATTGCAGATTCTGATTCTACAAAATATTCTTAAACATTTGTATCCAGTATCATAAAAATTAGTTTGAAGTCTTCTGATCGGTATACATTATATAAGTATACAGATCTATTCGACCGTCCAATTACTTTTGACACACCCTGTATATATATATATATATATATATATATATATATATATATATATATATATATACAAGCTGTACGCTCCCGAGGAAGCTGAAGCTGTTTTCACTTGAAGATCCTTTTTGTGGGGGATCATCCCATTCTGACTTTGGTTTTACAATTGCTGGTGTGACTTCGCTGTTTCCACTACCTTTCTCCATTCTTCTCTCTCTCTGATTTTGCTTCCTATATTTCTAATTTCCATACTTCTTAAGTCTTCTTCCACTTGTTGTCTCCATCTGAGTTTAGGCCTGCCTCTGGTTCTTGTACCTGGTGGTATCCATTCGGTTATAACTCTTAACGGATTGTTCTTCTCTCTTCTCATTATGTGTCCATACCATCTAATTCTCTGTGCTTTTGTTGCTCTTACTATGTTCTCTTGACCCATCCATTCTTGTATTTCGTGGTTCATCCATTGCCTTGCATCCTCTTCGTTTTCCCTCTTTGGTCCCAGAATTTTTCTCATAATTTTTCTCTCAAAAACTTTCAGCTGCTCTTCTTCTCTTGCTGTTAATGTGAATGTCTCCAAAGCATATAGCACTATTGGTCTTATGGTCGTTTTGTAGATTTTCATTTTTGTATTTCGGCTTATCTTCTTATCTTTGAAAATTTTTTTATTTCTGTAGAATGCTTTGTTTCCTGCTTGAATTCTTCTTTTCATATCTACACTTTCATTTCTTCTGTTGACTAATACTCCCAAATATTTGAATGTTTCAACCTCTTCGAAGCTGTGTGCGTCTATTGTCATTTCTGTCAGTTGCGTCTTCTTTTTTTTACTTACATTCATGTATTTTGTTTTATTTTCATTTATTTCCAGTCCTCTTAGTTTGGATTCGTTTTCTATTTCTTGAAAGGTTTTCTTTAATGCCTTTTTATCTGTTGCTACTATGGTTATATCGTCCGCATATCCAATTATTTGTACTTTATTTTTATTTATAGTTCCTGCGTTTGACAACTTTTTTATTATCTTATCTAATGATAGAATAAATAGTACAGTTGAGAGCGCATCTCCTTGTCTTACTCCATTTTTAATTTTTATTATTTCTGTTCTCTCTCTTCCGGTGTCTATTGTTGCTTGGGAATCTCGCATTGTCATTTCTATCATTCTTATAATTTTATTTGGTATTTTGCTCTCTTGTAAGTCTTGGATCATTTTTCTTCTACTTAGTTTGTCAAAAGCCTGTTTAAAGTCTAGAAAAAGTATATGTGCTTCTCCGTCGTACTCGTATGTTTTCTCTATCGCTTGTTTTAGTGTATGGATAGCATCTATCGTGGATCTTCCTTTTCTGAAACCGTACTGGTAGTCTCCTATGCTTTGTTCTGTGTATATTGTTAGTCTGTCTCTAATTATACCAGTCAGTACTTTATATGTTACATTCAGTAAATTAATTGCTCGGTAGTTTTTACATATCCTGTGGTCTCCTTGTTTTGGGATTGTCACAATAATTCCTTTCTTCCATTCTTCGGGCATTGTTTCCTTATTCCATATATTCTGTATTAGTTCATAAATCTTTCTGTATAGTGCTTCACCCCCGTATTTTATAAGTTCTGCACATATTCCGTCGTCTCCCGCTGTTTTCCCGTTTTTCAGTTTGCATATTGTATCTTTTACTTCTGTATAGGTCAATTCTTCTTCTTCACCTTGTTCCGGGTTCATTATTGTTTCTCTTTCTTCTTCTACATCCGTTTCTTGATACATTTCTTCGAAATACTTCTGCCATGTTTCTGCTTCTATGGTTACATTAGCTGTCCGTTTTCTACTACCTAGCTTTAAGTATTGGTACAGTGGTTTTGAATTGTGTCTCTTATTTTCTGTTTCGATCTCGTTCATAATTTCGTCTACTTTTTTATTTTTCTTTGATTTAAACAATTTCTTTGTCTTTTTCCTTTGATCTTGGTATTTTTCTCGTTCCTCTTCTTTACCTGTGCTTAGCCATTTCAATCTTGTTTTATTCTTTTCGTCCACTGCTAGTTTGCACTCTTCGTCCGTCCAATTACTTTTGACACACCCTGTATAACATTTTTTAAATTTTTTCTGTGATCATAGCGCCATCTATCCCAATTCGAAAAAAAATTCAGATAAAACTTGTGTACTTTTTCACGTAGCATTCTAATCTGTAATTAAAAAGTGGAGGTTTCTATTAAACATTTCAAAGTTCTCCCACCCCACACCTAGGAAGGAGGGTAGAGGGTCATGTTTGGTGTCATTCAATAGATTTTTCAAAAATATTGAACCACATATTTTTCATTTTTTCCATAATTTTCCTAGGGTCTAAGGATAAATCGTGTTTTTTTCGATTATAGCGATCTATCAATAATTGGAAAAAATTCAGTTACTTATTTTTGTAAAAGGAATCTAAATAAAATCCTACCAAAAAGTAGGGGTTCCTATTTAAGATTTTAATGTTGTCTCTCACCACACCCCCAGGAGGTGAAGTGGGGAGTTGTGTTTGGTGTCATAGTGTCATAGTTGACCTAGGGACACAACATCTGCCCAGGTCTACAAGTCTACAGCTGTACCATTCGACATCTAGAAGTTACCAGCGAACCAGATACCAAAAGCCATAAGTATAATCCAGAATTGTTAGTTTTTGGCAAGAATTTGAATATATTTGTTAATGCATTTAATAAGTCACATTTTTATTATATCTTTATTAACAAATAAACATGATTAGTTAAAAATACTGTTTTGTTTGCTTTCATTCTAAATTTTCAGAGTTCATATCTAAGATTAGGACAAGACGAACATACACCCTGAGAGACTGAGCTAAGCTAGGGTGAACGATAGCTATCTTAGTTGGTTGAGATATTATTTTCGAATGGTATTTCAATTAGCTGGGGTAGTCTATCGTCTTTTTTTACGTTTCACTGGCCACCTAGCTCAACGTGTCCAACTACTTTTGACACACACTCTATAACATTTTTTAATTTATTCGTATTTTTTACCTTCACCTAATATTTCCATATGTTTAATGTTAAGTTAAATTTAAATTTTAGGCTACTAGACTTGATCAATGTTATGGTTTTCGATTTCCACGGCGCTTTTGACAACTATGTAGGACATATCTCACCGCTTTTTCCCGCTAAAGTTGACTACGATTACTATAATAATAAAACATACAATGTGGTAAGTAAAAAAAATTAGTGTGACTTAATAATTATAACCTTGTAAAAAGTCAAAGCCATTGTATAAATTCAAGGAAAAAAATATGAACACGCTATCACTATGAAACAACTAGTCCAGGAACTGAAGCTTTTCACCTCGCAATTTTTACAGAATGGATCGATTTGCTTGAAAATTTGAGAATAAGTAGGGAATAGTCCAAGGATCAAAATCTGTATGATGCCGAAAGGCGCTTTTACCATGGGGGTGGCTGCCACCCCATCTCGGGGGTGGAAATTTTTTATTATATTTTGACCACAAAAGTTGATAAAAACATTCATTCTAAGCAAAAAATATTCCATACATTTTTTTGATAAAATTAATAGTTTTCGATTTAATTATTATGCTTCCAATTGGATTTCTCCTTTTTTTTTTCAAAAAAAAAATTGATTTTTTAACCGGAACTTTTTTATTTTTTATCTTAGAAAGTTCGGTAAAAAAGAATTTAGTAGGTTTTTACAAGATCTATAAGACTATTAATATTAAATCTTTTTAAAATCCTCAGTCGCAAAAAGAGGTGACTTTGAAAGGGTTGGTAAAGGTGGTTTTTGCATGATATTACAAGTTTTAATTATTAATAACTCACTCAATTTTTGCAGTAGAAAAAATTTTTGCAAATAAGGTTCTTGGGAATTAAACAATCTACAATTTCATATTTACACATTTTTTCGTATCTCTGATGCTAATCTTTCTATTCTGAAGAAAAGGACATTTTTTTCCAAACTACAAAAATTCGTTATTCGCTCTATTATTTTAAAAATTAATCATTATAAGCCGGTCAAACTTCTAGAACCTATTAATAATACATAAATAAAGAAGACCAAATATGGTCAATGACTAATTTCAATTAGGGTGGTAATTAGGGGGTTGATTCCAATCACTTTTTCGCTGAAAAAAATAGGGACTGTCATTCTTTTCATTATAAGTCACTTAATTTTTAAGCTAGAGAGATTTTTTATTTCTGTAGATAATATTTTTAAATACTTTAAATTAGTTTAAGCAAGTTATCCTCGACAAATGCATAGTTCTCCCGTCTTTTGACTTTGAAACTACAATATTTAGTATTTGACGAAGAAGAGCTAACATATAATAAAGTATAGCTTTACTACTATTGGCCTTAAAGAAAATTTTAAAAAAGTGTTTTGTTTATTTTTTCAAGGGTACATTTTTGTTTAATAAAGTTGTTTTGATAAAACGAAAACTTTTGGAGTTATTAGCAGAAAACTTATTGAAAACATTGATTTTTTCGATATAAAACTGACACTTTCGATAGCGAATAAATCGAAAACTATTAATTTTATCAAAAAAATGTATAAAACGTTTTTTGCTTAGATTGAATGTTTTTACCAGCTTTTACGGTCAAAGTATAATAAAAAATTTCCACCCCCGATATGGGGTGGCAACCACCCCCATAGTAAAAGCGCCTTTCAGCATCATATAGATTTTGATCCCTGGACTATCCACTACTTATTTTCAAATTTTTAAGCAAATAGATTTATTCTGTAAAAATTGCGAGGATTTGTCCTATTTTAAACTTCATTACCTACTTGGACTAAATTTCATTGTTTTATAATATTTTTTTCTGTTTAGCACATTTTGACAATTCACAGTTATATTACCGGACCAAGGAAATTCTAACATATGCGTGGAGTATCCAAATATGAAAGCTTCAATTTTTCTTCATTATTTATGTTCGTGGTGTACACAATATTGAGACAAAAGCTAACTTTCGACAAACTTTAACATCAAAAAGCAATAATGCTTAACTACAGATCAGTTTCTTCTTCTTATTCTTCGTCTTTATAAGCAATTTACTTGTTCGTTGGCAGATTGATATGTCGATGGAAGGTTGTCACTTCTTCTACCGATTGGTGATTTATCTCTTGCTATTTTGACCACACGTGTCTCCCCAATTCTGCTTATGTGGTTATTGCATTCTTTTTTTTATTTAGTGTCATACACTAAACACTTTTATACACTATATGTTACATTGTCTTCTAATGTCTTCACTCCTCTTTCGATCTCTCAGCGTATTTCCTGTAATTCTTCTCAGTACTCTCATCTCTGTCATTTCCAGTAGTCTTTGTGTTGTGGCTGTATCGGGTCTTGTTTCTGATACATATGTCATTATTGGTCTTACACTGGCTTTATAAATTCTTGAACTCGTCTCAGTGTTAATATGTCGGCTTCGCCATATAGTGTTATTAAGACATTCTGCCAGTCTATTTGCTTTTTGTACTTAATTTCTCACTTCTTTGTCCAGGTCTCCGTAACTTAACAATGTTTATTTTACATCTGATTGGTTCTTTATTGATTACTATTGTTTTAGTTTTCTGAGATGAAATTGTCATATTGAATTCTTTTGCTCTTATGTTAAATCTGTGGACTAATCTTTGCCGACTATATTCATCTTGGGCTATCAGTATTGCGTCGTCTACGTACCAGAGTATTTTTACTTCCTTGTTTCAAATTCTGTATCCTCTTCCTTTGTTGACGCTTTTGATGACTTCATCCATGATTAAATTGAAAAGCATAGCATAGGACCTAATGAGTCTCCCTGTCTTATTCCGCTGCCTATGTTTATAGATTCTGTAGGTTGCTCATCTATTCTGACTTCCATTTTGTTGTTTTGGTAGATGTTTTCAATATGTAGTTTTTATGATACCTAAGGGGACTTCTCTATTATACAGAAGATGGATTACATCATTGAGTTTTACTCTGTCAAATGCTTTCTTCAAGTCAATGAGACATAGAAATACTGGTCTATTAGACTCTAGTGATTTCTCAGTAATTTGCTTTATGACGAATATTGCATCTGTACATGATGTACCAGTACGAAACCCTGTTGTTCATCTGTTAAACTTATCCTCTGATTCATTAGTGCTTGTGGAATTTAAGTTGTAAGTTTTAGGGTAGTATTGACCAAGTTGATACCTATGTAGTTCTGCTGAAATATTAGCGTTGTGGAGGCAGATATTGTAAAGTAGTTTAATTATAACTCCGCCTGGGTTGTCTGATGGGTGGATTGAGTATCTCATCGGATGACACTGTCTCTCCCAAGCCCGGATAAAGGAGGAGGATTCCTATGGCGAGGTTAGCCATCTACCTGGGGGAAAAATTATACTGGCTCACAGAACTGAAGATACAGCCTTGGATACCGGACGGAACTATGAGATGACGACACACGCTATGACAACGGAAAAACGAATTGGTAAACGAAAACCTAAACACCCCATCACACGAATCACGTGCCGGAACATAACGTCGTGGAACGGAAGAGACCAGAAGATCATAATAGAAATGAAAAAACATAATATTGACACCTGCGGAATCTCCGAAACAAAGAAAAAGGGCCAAGGAACATCAAAATACGGTGAATTTACACTCATATACAGCGGAAAAGCTAAACAAGAAAGAGCGCATTCAGGAGTTGGAATTTTGCTGCACGATAATACGATAAATACACGCAAAACATCGAAGATATCGAATAAATCAACGATAGGTTATTAAAAATCTCTATAAAATTGCGTAACATCATAACACATCTGAAAAGCACGTATGCCCCAAACATATCTAAGCCCACATTAGAAACTAAAAATTTCTATCAGCAACTACAAAACGTCGCAGATAACATAAATGTTAAACACAAAATTATGGTACTCGGGGATCTTAATGCACGGATAGGAAACGATGTCATACCAGGTATCCAACAAAAGTACAACGAAGAAATAATTAATGAAAACGGCGGAGCACTAATAGACTCTTGCGCTAGAAATGAAATGAGAATCAACAACACATACTTTCCTCATAAAGACCAACATAAATACACTTTTAACAATAATAGAGGCCAGTGATCTATGATAGATTTTATAATCACAAATCGAGTGATAACACCGTCACAAGTACTTGGTGTCAGAGCCCTTACATCTGCTAACCTGGGGACCGATCACAACCTTGTTTTATGCAAGATGTTACTAGAACGCCCGCAACGAAACAGAAAATCCCCAATGTTCATCGAAAAATACAATATAGAGTCGCTAGCAACAGAGAGTACAAAACTCCTTTATGGGAACAGGATTACCAGCAAACTAAAAGAGATAGACTTACAACCAGAATGAGGAGTAGAAAATACTTGGCAAACAATTAAGAAATACATCAACAAAGCAGCAGAAGAAGCGATTGAAAAGCGGAAAATTAACACTAAAGCGACACACCATACCAAACTGTGGTTTTGTCAAGAGGTAAAAGAACTCTCTGAATTAAAACGCAAATGCTACCTGAGATATAAAAGCATACAACCTGAAGAAGCTCTCGCAGAATAAGTCCAAGTAAGAAACGAAGTAAACGCAAGAGTAAAATCAATCAAAAGAGAACATTGGGCTAAATTCAGTAGCGACATGAACTACGACCTATATGGTGCCCAAAAGAAAGTATGGAAAATGCTTCGGAACAGGAAAAAACCAGTTAACGAGTTCGTGCAGACCAAATAGACGGAGAGCTAGAGGCGAGAAATCATCGTCATAAGTAATATGGAGTTTGGCATGTGAAATGTGTCTATTGTATATTGATCACTATGACCCCTTTCAGGCTGACACCTCAGTGGATACAGGAAGTAGCAATAAGGGATGAAAGGGGAAAGTTGGTGCAGTCATTAAATGTTTTCACCTTCTATTTTGTTAAACCTCCATCGATTTGCATGAAAATTGGTGAGTAGTTAGAGCATAACTCAAGAAACAAAACTGATATGGTGCCAACGTGCGCTTTTACCCTGGGGGTGGATGCCACCCCTTCTCGGGGGTGAAAACTATTTTATTAAAAATAACCCCATTAATCGATAGAGGGACAAATTTTAAGCAACATTTGTTACTTCTAATTATTAAAATATATCAATACTTTTTGAGTTATTAAAGATCAAAGATTTGAGTTTTTCGTGACATAAATGCATGATGTAAAGCGGTTTTTCGTGAATAATTCAAAAACTGTAAGTTTTATCAAAATAGTTATGATTATCAAAATTGAAGATAATAAAAAATAAACGAGATTTATTATTCGAAAAACCTTTGAGAATTAATAAAAAGTGAGTTATAGGTGATGGAATGTATATTTTTTTCGGCTAGTACCCAAATCTAAGTATTCAAGCTCAAATAACGGGAAAACGGTGCATTTTATAAAATATATTTACTGAACACTTGTCAAAGTACTCAAGAATACCTATCAAGTGAGCTCCAGATGAAGTTTATAACATCAAAGCTAAGCAAGTAATGATGGAATAAGAGAACCCTTTCGAGTTTTTAGGAAAAAGTGAAAATTAAAACATACGCTATTTATATATTTATTTTGAAATTTGTTAACAGAATAATTTTTAAAGGAATTTCGGGAATGAAGTTATTATTATAATTTATTATCAAGTTCGTTTTATTACAATTTAAATATAACAAGTTAAAAATGCGAGCATTATTATAACGAAACCTTTGTTTTTTATGTATTTAAATTCCTAATATGGAAAATTGCTATTATGAAAAGTTGTTTAGAATTAAAAATTATGTTTAATGTGCAATTATATCCTACCATTCCTAAGTATTCGATTGACTGTCGGAAGAGAAGCACGTGAATGTGACTCTGTTCTGTAGTGAAACGAAATCAGTATAAAAGCGGTAAGCCGTTCTTTTATTTGAATATAATTTATTAGTATCTGTAATTAGTATACAATAGAAAAACAATAACAACAAAAGTTGAGAGCAGGTCTTGTCTCCGCAGAGTGGGACTGGACAGGCCTGCTATCGCTATGTATGTTTTTATCGTTTTTATCGCATGTGTTATAAATAAAAATAAAATAGGCCAGTCCTTCAAACAATAATTATTAAATTAGTCAAATTGTTTATTTATATGAATTATTGTAAATATGGCTTACAACCAGCAGCCTGTGCTTGACACACAGGAACCAATGGCAGAAGCCAACCAAAATATGATTATGAAAGTGAACCAGGCGCTTTTTGAAGAAAATTATAAAAGGTCGCAAAACGAACAGACTCTATTTAATGCTTGGAAAGCTGCCGAGAGCCACAAAACCAAATTGTGTGATACAGTAAGCATACTTGAAAGAGAACTAGCACAGTTAAAATCTCAATATACAGAGTTGGCAACAAAAGTTAATTTAACTGAAAAAGAAAATGAAATAGAATATTTAACAGATGAAGAAGAGCTCGCTAAGGAGACAGAGTGGATTAGGGTTCAATCAAGAGCCAGTAAGAAACGTAAGATGGATACTTCACCACACATCTCACCACAAAAACATAGCTCCAAAGAAACTGCAGTTAGGAAAGCCAAAATGCCTCCACCTGTGGTAGTGGAAGGCTTCAAAAAATATGAAGTCCTATATAACTTCCTTAAATCGAAGATAACAAACTTTACTACTAAACTGGTGAATAGTGAAGTGATAAAAGTTAATGTACAAGACGGTGAAGAGTACAGAAAATTAATAAAAGCTTTAAGAGAGGAAAATATCCAATATCACTCATACGAAAACAAACAAGAAAGACCGATAAAAGTTATAGTAAAGAGATTACATCACACTTGCTCGTCCCAAAAAATTGTTGAAGATCTGCAAAAAAGAGGCTATAAAGCCATAGACGCAGTTAAAAAGCTAAAGTGGCAAACCAAACAGCCATTAGACATGTTTATGTTAACCTTCAAACCAGACGAAGATATCAACAACATATATGGGATAACGGACATCCTAGGAACAAAAGTTGAAATTCAGCCTTTTAAAAATTCCAAACTAATACCGCAATGCAAACTATGTCAAGCATATGGTCACACATGGAAGTTCTGTGCTAGAGGGCCAAGGTGTGTTAAATGCACAAAAAAACATCTTACTAAAGATTGCGACAAACCTGAAAATGTTAAACCAAAATGTGTCCATTGTGGTGAAAACCATCCTGCCAACTACCGAGGATGTATCGTCGCAAAGGAAATGCAGAAAATAAAAAACAGAGGTCTGAAAAAGACGAATTTGCCACACCCTCCAGACAGAAGGTCAACTGAAACCAAGTCAAATGCTGGTGAAAGAAAACAAGCACAGAAAGTTACTAGTAATAAGACATATAGTGCGGTAACAAAAGGTCACAATGAAAATTATCAGAATGATAAATACCAAAAAACAACAGGGATTGAAAAAGAAACAGAACAAACCCTACAAATGATATTACAGGAGTTGAAAAAATTAAATAAAAGGGTCACTTCCCTGGAATATAGAGCTCAAGGTGCTATTCCAAAGGTAAGAAATGGCTAATGATCTTAGAATTGTCACATGGAATGCCAACGGGTTGCTTAATCATCAACAAGAACTACAAGCAATCCTTGACATCGAAAAAATTGATTTGTTTCTTGTCTCTGAAACGCATTTCACAAATCAATCCTACATCAAATTTAAAGGATATAAGGTATATCATACAATACACCCTGACAATGCGGCCAAAGGAGGCAGTGCAATCATCATAAAGGATCATATATGTCATCATGAAGAGTTGGAATATAAAACTGAACATATTCAAGCCACTACAGTACACATAAAAACTAAAACTTTTAAAATAAATATAAGTTCAATATACTGCCTACCTAAACATTCCATTAAAAAAGAGCAGTATAATGAATTCTTGAAAAGCTTAGGGGAAAGGTTCATTATTGGAGGTGACTTCAATGCAAAGAACACCCACTGGGGCTCTAGAATCACTACTACTAAGGGAAAGGAGCTTTTGTTAGCCACTAAAGAACATAGGTGTGAAGCACTATCAACTGGTAGACCAACCTACTGGCCTACGGATAGAAACAAGACCCCTGATTTAATAGACTTCTTTATTATTAAGAATATTTCAACTAATTTCATAGACATTGATGACTGTTGGGACTTAAATTCTGATCATTCCCCTTTAGTACTAACCATGAGTGACAGGATTATTAAAAAACAAAGTAACCCCACATTAACAAATAAATGGACGGATTGGGATAGTTTTAAGCTAAGCCTTGAAGAGAGAATAAATCTAAGTGTACCAATACAAAACGCAGAGCAATTAGATAAAGAAGCAGAATTGTTGGTGAACAATATCCAGCAAGCAGCATGGGAAAACACTCCTACGCTGAAACCTAGGCTAAAAGGAAATAATTATCCAAAGGAAATAAGGAACATGATAATTGAAAAAATAAAACTGAGAAGAATCTGGCAACAAGCAAGGTCTCCTCAAGATAAGACTAAACTAAATCGTGCAAGTCAACAACTCAAAAGAACTATCTTACAATTAAAGAATGACTCGATTAATTCTTACTTACAGGAGCTAACAGATGACGGTAGTACAGATTATTCCTTATGAAAAGCTACTAAAAGACTGAAAAGACCTATTATGCACTCTCCTCCTATTAAACTAGAACATGGCAACTGGGCCAGAAGTAGTGCACAAAAAGCAGAACTATTTGCCATACATCTTGAAAATACATTCAAACCAAATGAACCTCAAGGGGATGAAGAAAGATGGGAGGAACCTGTTCAATTAGAGGAAGAAATTCGGCTAACTACACCAAAAGAAGTACTTGAAGAAATAAGGGAAAATATTAATCCGAAGAAAGCTCCGGGCTATGATCTAATTACGGGTGAGCTGTTGAAAAATCTTCCCCGAAGAGCTATCGTAAAATTAACAAACCTCTTTAACGGTGCATTCAGATTAAAATATGTACCAATGATATGGAAGATGGCGGAAGTCATTATGATTCCTAAACCAGGAAAACCAGCACATGAGGTTTCGTCATACAGACCGATATCTCTGCTTCCTGTAATATCGAAGCTGTTTGAGAAACTGCTACTTAAGCGAATAAAACCAATTATTGAAGCAAGGAATTTGATACCGACACATCAATTCGGATTTAGAAATAAGCATTCAACAATTGACCAGGTGCACAGAATCACAAATATTATCGAAAGATCCCTAGAAGAAAAGAAAGTCTGTTCAACTGTATTCCTTGATGCTGCACAGGCTTTCGATAAAGTCTGGCATGAAGGTTTAACATACAAACTAAAATGTTTTTTACCTATACAGTACTCAAAACTTTTACAGTCATACATAAAAGAACGACATTTTAGAATTAAGCAAGAAGACTGTTTTTCAGACTTAAAAGAAATTAGAGCAGGTGTTCCACAAGGCAGTGTGTTGGGTCCGGTCCTATACCTACTATACACGTGTGATATACCTGTACTGGAAAACAACACAGTTGCCACCTTTGCTGATGATACAGCTATTCAAGCAGTAGGGACGACAAGTGAAGAGGCGACCAACAAGGTCCAAATAGCAGTTAACCAAATCTATAAGTGGACACAAAAATGGAGAATCAGGCTAAATGAAGCTAAATCTGTCCATGTTAATTTCACCAACAAAAAAATACAATATATACCAGTTATAATCAACAATATCCAAGTACCATATGCAGATACTGCTAAGTATTTGGGTATAACATTAGATGCAAAACTACGCTGGAAGGTGCACGTTAAGAAAAAAAGGGAAGAACTAAATATAAGATATAAAAAAATGTATTGGCTAATTGGAAGAAACTCCACACTGTCGATGCATAATAAGTTACTAATTTACAAACAAATATTGAGACCTGTATGGACTTATGGATGCCCACTATGGGGGTGTACTAGACCAAGTAATATAACAGTAATACAAAGATTCCAGAACAAAATACTAAGAAATATTGTAGATGCTCCTTGGTATGTTACAAACAGTGATCTCCATAAGGACCTAGGAATGGAAACTGTGGATCTAATCATCAAGAAGATGGCAGGAAGTCACGAGCAACGACTTCACATGCACGAGAATATTGAGGCAATCCAGCTCCTCGATACTACTGGGCAAGTTAGATGACTGAAGAGGACAAAACCTTATGAACTAGTTTAAGTGATAGGTGATAGTGAAAAGCAGAGCATAGTGCTTGTGCGCGTTAGTGTGTATGCTAGAATAGTGCACTATCTTGTTAGGTTAAATAAGAGACGCTATGGGGCAAGCTCTTAATTTTAAGGAACAGTAATAATTTAGGTTAGATTAAAATTGCTCATTGGTCAAATATGACCAGATTGTAATTGTAATAATCATCATCGTAGTGATGATTATGGGAAAAAAAAATAAAAATATCCTACTATTTAAATATTGTAAGCTATAAAGGCACTTTACTGAGCGAATTTCTTGAGCGAAATTCACATTTTTTACACATCGACTAAAATCGATACAATTTTATATAATCTTATGTTTATGATTGCATCTTGGATTTTAGACCGTGCAGATCTTTTTATGAAGAATAATTTTTGTTCGTAAAATTAATAATAAAAGAGTTATAAATGCAAATGATGATTGGTAGGTATCTCTAAATTGAGAAAAAAATTAAATATTTTCTCTTTATTAGAAGAATGTAGATAATAGTTACATTATTATAATAATTATTAATTATTTAATTATAATAATAACAACTATTGCATATATTAGAACACAGTTTTTAATTCCAAACAATTTTTCGTAGTAACAATAATTTACAACAGTGTGAAAAAAAGTACTTTAATCTTGAGCGAAATTCATATTTTTTAAAATACCTCCTATAATATAGATAAAATTTGCTATCTGATGATTGAATCGTAGGTTTTAGACGATGCAGAACTTTTTATGAATTATAACTTTATTTCGTAAAATTAAAAATAAAAAAGTGTCCCGTAATATATGTGTCCAACTTAAGCAGACACACTGTATATTATACAATATAATATACATAATACATAAATCATTGGGTAGACAGCACCATAAGTTTGTAACCTGCCATTTAACATTACTTACATTAAAATTAATAAGTAATAATTGATGGATTCGACCGTTACTTGATGGAAGTTCATTTTATCTAATAATAAAACACTGAAAACGTTTGTTTTCTATACTTCCACAGAATTTATTATAACTAAGTGACTACAGCTGTTTCGGCAGAGTGCCTTTCTCAAGTGATATAGTTTACAATATGTTTGCCTTTTTAAGTCTTCAACTGAAGAGATTGAGGAGTGGGGAGCTGTTTGTCTCGAGTTGGTCATTCAGAATTATATCTGTATTTTTCAGTTTATTAATTTCCATAGATTCTAAAAAAGATAGCTTAAGGCCTTTATTTTGAATTTGCAGAATTTGAAACTCTTCATTGAAAGAATGATTATGATCTAGAAGGTGAAGTGCGTATGTAGAAGTGTCTGTTTTTCTATTGTTGAATGCCCTTTTGTGTTCTGCTATCCGTTTGTCAAAAGTTCTGCCAGTTTGACCGATGTACGTTTTCGGACAGTCACCACACGTTAGTTTGTACACACCACTCTGTAGTTGCTTTCTCTTTCGGCTTTTATTGTTCTTAATATATTTGCTTAAGTTGTTGTTAGTTCTGAAAGCTGGTGTTATTCCTTTCTTTTTTATGTATCTGGCTATTTTTGTTGTTATCTTGCCAGTATATGTGAGAGAGCAGAAGGTACTGGGTTCTTTCTGTGGTGGAGGATACAATAATTTCAGGGCTTTCTTATTGAGTTTTTGGTTTAAAATTTTGTTAACTGTTTGTTCGTTATAGCCGTTGTTGACTGCTATTTGTTTAATGATGTTTAGTTCTATCTCGAAGTTATTTTTTGTCATGGAAATTTCTGTCAGTCTATGTATCATGCTATGGTAGGCTGCTAATTTGTGTTGTGTAGGATGGGATGATGAATTGTGTATAGTTGTGTCAGTATGGGTAGGTTTATGATATACGGAGAACTCATGTTTGTTGTGTAGTCTGGAAATCGTTACACCTATCAGTTCTTATATTGGTGGAGATACGTGGATGATATACTAGTATACTTTACAGGAATTAACAGACAACTTGACCAATTTCTATCATATATTAATTCACTTCATAATAATATTAAGTTTACAATAGAAACAGAACAGAATAACTCCATAAACTTTCTAGATGTAACGATTTCCAGACTACACAACAAACATGAGTTCTCCGTATATCATAAACCTACCCATACTGACACAACTATACACAATTCATTATCCCATCCTACACAACACAAATTAGCAGCCTACCATAGCATGATACATAGACTGACAGAAATTCCCATGACAAAAAATAACTTCGAGATAGAACTAAACATCATTAAACAAATAGCAGTAAACAACGGCTATAACGAACAAACAGTTAACAAAATTTTAAACAAAAAACTCCGTAAGAAAGCCCTGAAATTAGTGTATCCACCACCACAGAAAGAACCCAGTACCTTCTGCTCTCTCACATATCTGGCAAGATAACAACAAAAATAGCCAGATACATAAAAAAGAAAGGAATAACACCAGCTTTCAGAACTAACAACAACTTAAGCAAATATATTAAGAACAATAAAAGCCGAAAGAGAAAGCAACTACAGAGTGGTGTGTACAAACTAACGTGTGGTGACTGTTCGAAAACGTACATCGGTCAAACTGGCAGAACTTTTGACAAACGGATAGCAGAACACAAAAGGGCATTCAACAATAGAAAAACAGACACTTCTACATACGCACTTCACCTTCTAGATCATAATCATTCTTTCAATGAAGAGTTTCAAATTCTGCAAATTCAAAATAAAGGCCTTAAGCTATCTTTTTTAGAATCTATGAAAATTAATAAACTGAAAAATACAGATATAATTCTGAATGACCAACTCGAGACAAACAGCTCCCCACTCCTCAACCTCTTCAGTTGAAGACTTAAAAAGGCAAACACATTGTAAACTATATCACTTGAGAAAGGCACTCTGCCGAAAAAGCTATAGTCACTTAGTTATAATAAATTCTGTGGAAATATAGAAAACAAACGTTTTCAGTGTTTTATTATTAATAAGTAATATTTATTTATTTGATATTTCAATTCTTTTACAGTTTATATGAAGTAATATATTTTTGAAATAATATGTATGTTACTAATATATTATTTTTATATTATTTCGATATTTAATTGAATTTTTTCTATCGATATAAACTTAGTGGCGGTTCTAGCCAGGGGCAGGGGGGCAGCTGCCCCCACCCTACAGTTTTTACAGTACTTTTGTACTATAATTTTCGTTAAAAAGGCACGTTATCTTGTTTATTCACCGGTTGTGTTCCCTTGCCCCCCACTTTTTTTGGTCTAGAACCGCCCCTGTATAAACTGAATATGTACAGAAACTGAGGGTGTCCAATAATGGGCACATTTGACATAATATTCAAACAGATTTTTGCTATATTTTATATAAATGTCTTAAAACAATTTTAAAAACTTATATAAATAATATAATAATTAAGCTTCAAATTTTTGGAGCCTAAACTTTGAAAAATGTTTGTAGCATAATATTTAATGGTATCAACTTTTCCGGGAGCTCATTTGATACATGTTTCTAAGTACTTTGACAAGTGTTCAGTAAATATATTTTATAAAATGCACCGTTTTCCCGTTATTTGAGCTTGAATACATAGATGTGGATACTAGCCGAAAAAAAATATATATTCCATCACCTATAACTCACTTTTTATTAATTCTCAAAGGTTTTTCGAATAAGAAATCTCTTTTATTTTTTATTATCTTCAATTTTGGTAATTATAACTATTTTGATAAACCTTACAGTTTTTGAATTATTTACGAAAAACCGCTTTACATCATGCATTTATTTCACGAAAAATTCAAATCTTTGATCTTTAATAACTCAAAAAGTATTGATTTATTTTAATAATTAGGGGTAATAAATTTTGCTTAAAATTTGTCCCTCTATCGATTAGTGGGGTTATTTTTAATAAAATAGTTTTCACCTCTGAGAAGGGCTGGCATCCACCTCCAGGGTAAAATCGCACGTTAGCACCATATCAGTTTTATTTCTTGAGGTATGCTCTAACTACTTACCAATTTTCAAGTAAATCGATGGAGGTTTAACAAAATAGGAGGTGAAAACCTTTAATGACTCCGTTAACTTTCCCCTTTCATCCCTTATTGCTATTCCCTGTATCCACTGAGGTGTCAGCCTGAAAGGGGTCATAATTATCAACATACAATAGACACATTTCACATGCCAAACTCCATATTATTTATGACGTTGATTTCTCGCCTCTAGCTCTTAGAGTAAAAGGAGTACCTATAGAGACATGACAACAGCATTTCAAAGAGCTATATGATGCTGAAGAAGCGGTGAATATAAACGAATACGAAACACATATAAGTGCTACAATCAATGACGAAGAGGTACAAGCAAAGATCAAGAAGCTAGAAAACAGAAAATCCCCTGGAACGGATGGTATACCCAATGAACTTTTAAAATATGGAGGCCCTGAACTTGCAAGTAAACTGTCGCAACTCTTTAAAAAAATCTTAAACGAAACAGAAACACCAGAGGAATGGCATAAGAGCATCACAATCCCCATATTTAAAAAAGGACAAAAAACTTGCCCACAAAACTACAGAGGAATAACCGAATAACCCTCTTAAATACAATGATGAAACTTTTCACGAAACTTTTAAGGACAAGTTGGAAAGGCAAATCACTAATGCTCAAGAACAACAAGGTCTCACAAAGGGGCGGTCTATAACAGACGCAGTATTTATAATAAAACAAATAAAAAAATAGCTTTAAAGTTCGGCATGCCAGCGTATATTTGCCTCATTGATCTGACGTATGCGTTTGACAGAGTTCGCCTGGGACACATTCTAAATATATTAATAGAAAATAAAACACCGACCAGCATAACAAAGATAGTCCATAACCTAAATAACAGCCACCCAACCAAAGTTAGAGCAGAAGACCAGTTCACTGAAAATATTCCAAACCGGGAGAAATTAGACAAGGCGACAGTTTAAACCCCTTCTTGTTTAACCTACTCATGTGCAAAATTATAAACAAAGTAACATCTCTTAATCTCGGATATAAAATGGGCAACAAAAGAATTGGTATGGTGTGTTACGCAGATAATGCTGCAATTATTGCCGAATCCGAAGATGATCTTCAGACACAGCTCTTTCAGTTCTTTCAAATAAGCCGCCAACTAAATATGAACATTTCTACAAAAAAAAACTAAATGTATGCCAATATCAAAATAAGTTAGTAAGTTAGTGGTTGAGAACCACCCCATAGAACAGGTGATGCAATTCAGATATCTGAGCATAGATATATCAAGCACCCACGACCCAGTAGTCTAAGAGCTAGTGAACCCTCCGACTAACGGTCGTCCTGTAAGGCTAGAAATTTTTCTAGTGATAATTCATAGCACACCATGGCTAAAAACCATGACCTGGCAGGCATCAGCGGTGCACGTGTATCTACCAGGTGAATCGAAAAGTACAAATTTAGGGGGTAAAATAAACTTTCTCCTGTAAGGTTTAAATTTAAGTATGTGTTTGAGTAAGTCATTTAGAAGAAATGTGTACAATGACAGGCGATTCTGAAGAGCATAAGACCTTGCCAGGCAAGGGGAAAGATTAGGGGTTTTTCCTAAAATTATTCTTTTTGCATCGAACAAATTTTTTTTTATGTTTTTTGAATCATTCCAAACAGAAAAGGTCTTTAGTGATTTTTCTCTTAAGTTAATAGTTTTTGTTATATAAGCGATTGAAAATTTTGAAAATTGCGAAATCGGCCATTTTTAACCCTAAATCGGACATTTATATAAAAATTTCAAAGTTGCCAAGGTAGGTAGATATTCTTTAAACATTTATTGATGAAATTTCAAAGAGTTTTTTGCAATACAATATCGGAAACGCCTTTGTTTTTTAATTGCTAATCAAGCGGCGCGACACTGTAGTATAAGTGAGGACGTTTGAGTTTGCATAAATTCATTATCTCAAGAATGGGCAAATTTCAAGAGAGATCCTCAGACAGGTCGATTTTTATTTTTGAATTAGGACTTTTTGGCATATATATAATACTAGTGACGTCATCCATCTGAGCGTGATGACGTAATCGATGATTTTTTTAAATAAGAGTAGGGGTTGTATGATAGCTCATTTGAAAGGTTGGTTAATTCTCTATTCACTAATATAAACATTAACATAATTATTTATACAGGGTGTACAAAAAATTGTTTTTTATTTAATTAACTTTGATTAAATTTGACAAATAGAAGAAACATTTTTTTTGTACACCCTGTATAAATAATTATGTTAATGTTTATATTATTGAATAGAGAATTAAATAAGCTTTCAAATGAGCTATCACACAACCCCTACTCTTATTTAAAAAAATCATCGATTACGTCATCACGCCCAGATGGAGGACGTCACTAGTATTATATATATGCCAAAAAGTCCTAATTCAAAAATAAAAATCGACCTGTCTGAGGATTTCTCTTGAAATTTGCCCATTCTTGAGATAATGAATTTATGCAAACTCAAACGTCCTCACTTATACTACAGTGTCGCGCCCGCTTGATTAGCAATTAAAAAAACAAAGTGGTTTTCGATATTTTATTGCAAAAAACTCTTCTGGATTTCATCAATCAATGTTTAAAGAATATCTACGTACCTTGGTAACATTTAAATTTTTATATAAATGTCCGATTTAGGGTTAAAAATGGCCGATTTCGCAATTTTCAAAATTTTCAATCGCTTATATAATAAAAACTATTAACTTAAGAGAAAAATCACCAAAGATCTTTTCTGTTTGGAATGATTCAAAAAACCAAAAAAAAATTTGTTCGATGCAAAAAGAATAATTTTAGGAAAAACCCCTAATCGTTCCCCTCGCCTGGCAAGGTCTTATGCTCTTCAGAATCGCCTGTCATTGTACACATTTCTTCTAAATGACTTACTGAAACACATACTTAAATTTAAACCTTACAGGAGAAAGTTTATTTTACCCCCTAAATTTGCACTTTTCGATTCACCTGGTAGATACACGTGCACCGCTGATACCTGCCAGGTCATATTTTTTAAGCCTTGGTGTGCTATGAATTATCACTAGACAAATTTCTAGCCTTACAGGACGACCGTTAGTCGGAAGGTTCACTATCTCTTAGACTACAGTAAATGACCTGAGGAGTCAGATCAACAAAGCATCTGCATTGTCAGAATGTCTGCAGGAGATAGTGTGGTCAAATCCGTATATGCGTACAGATAGTAAAATTAGAATCTACAAGACTTGCATAAGATCGATCATGACATATGGCATAGAAGTGCGCGAAGACACCAACAAAACGAAGCAGATGCTAAGAGTTGACGAAATGAAAACCCTAAGAACAATAGTGGGGAACACAAGAAGAGATAGAGTGAGAAATACAGACATTAGAGAGCAATGCAAAATTCAAGATATTGTAAGATGGGGAAGGCAGCGCAAGAGGATGTGGTACAACCATATAAGACGAATGGATGAGAATAGACTCCCAAAAAATACCCTAGAAAACAACCCACCCGGTTCAAGACGCCCGGAAGACCACCTAAAAGATGGAGGGATAGTTAGCAATCTACCTCCCAGGAAATTAACCAGAGGCAGCTTCAGAATTAAACAGATCGAAAGATCTCCAAGAAGTAAAAGAAGAAGAAGAAGAAGTTTAATTATTTCAAATCTCCAATTTTTAGTGCTTCTGATACTATTCCATCTTCGGCATCTTCGCCTAGGTTCGATTAATTTTCATGTTCTTCAAGGCCTCTTTGATTTCTGATTTTATTATATCGGGCATTAAATCTGATCCTTGGTTTAATACCGAAGTTTTTACTGTAATTTAAGGTTGCGTATTGTTATCTTCTTTCTTTATCTGTATAACTCTGGGTAGAACTCTTCGACTATTGTTAGTATTTTATCTCTGTTCAGAGCTTCCTCTCCATTTCTGTTTCCTAGTTTGTTAATTCCTATTTTCCCTTTTGTACGTTTCTCTTCAAAGCTATCTTATTTTCATGTTCTTATTTTGCTCTAATGTTTGTTTTATTTTTTCTACATTGTAGTTTCTTATGTCTTTTCTTATTGCCTTGAGAAATATTCTTATTTATTTGATTTAGCGCTTCTTTGCTTGTACTGTCTCATCTGTATTAGTTCTATAAGGGTTCTCGTAGGTTGACTTAGTTTTTCATCTTTTTTTTGTTGGATAATATTTAGTTTAAGCCTGTGGCTTTGTGTTGACTATTTGTTACTTCTCTATGTTTGTAGTTTTTTTTGTAGTAGTGACTTTCAATGAATTATTAATATATTTTTCGAACTTCTGAATATTAGTTGGTTTATTTAATACTTTTATCATTTTAAAGAATTTCTTAATAACGAAAAAAAATATATAAGTTAGATCTTAATTTTAACAGGATACAGGAATTCAATATTGGTTGAATGGTGGTGCAGATCCTGCAAAATTAAACTTGGGTGTTGTCGCTTATGGAAGAACTTTTACTTTGGCTGATAAAAATAATACCGCTCTATATGCTCCTGTCAAAGGTGGAGGTAGAGTTGGACCTTATTCACAACAATCTGGATATTTGGGATATAATGAGGCAAGTAACAGTTTGTAATTTTTAAAATTATTTTTATTGTGATACTAATAATCTATAATCTATTCACAGTCAAGAAAAAGTGCGCCTAAATAATTACACGTGAACATCACTCAGCCTTCGGCTTTCTGGTCGTGACCTGAACCGTTGTGTTGAATTCGTAACAGAAGTAGAATGCAAAAGATCCAAATATTGAAAAACCTTAAAATGAGATAATCAAATATATTTTTTGGGAACTTGTAACGATCCAAAAATGTATATTATTTTGTAATATTTAATACTATGCTTTCAATCTATATTTTCGAATGGTAGTTGTTTGGTAATGTTTTCGTTGACCATCATCCGGTGCATGCTGCTAGATAACAAATGAGGCTCTGAGGTCCGAGTGATTGCCGGCATAAGCAATCCCCCACTTACTGATCAACGGCTTGGGGATGATGAGTTGGTGAGTGGTAGGGCATTCTTTTGTCCTGGGGTTGAGAAATCGGCTCCGACGGCGGATGAATCAATAAAAAATAATGGTCAACGGCATAAGAATGCAGAAGGCAGAGGGAAACCACTGCATTAACGACTCATAGAGTACCCCCAGGAAAATCACCATAGAATTGACACTTCAATTGCAAACCGTTACTAACCATGGAAAGTGGAGGCCAAGATTCGGCAGGAGCGAAAGCTAAGAGATGTTTTCAAATCAGCTCTTCCCATCTGCTTAAAGAGAAAGGTATTTGATCAGTATGTGCTGACGGTTCTAAACTATGGTGCAGAAACGCTAACGCTCACTAAGACGTCCGCAAACAAAATTTGAACAACACAGAGGGCAATGGAATGGTTCATGTTGGGATTTACCCTGAGAGACCGAATAACCAACACAGAATTGAGGCGTAGATCGGGAGTAACCGACGTAATCAAAAGAATATCGACCATAAGCGAAAAGCCACACGGGCGATAATTTACGGTTCCGTAATAGCAGTAAACCCATTGGTTGACTAACTCATCCACCAATTTTAGATGAAATAGGAGTTAGTCAACCAATGCCTCAATGCAGGTTTACTGCTCTTACGGCGCCGTAAATTATCGCCCGTGAGGCCTTAGCCTAAAATGGACCTGGGCAGGGCAAGTCGCGCGAACGAAGGACGAAAGATGGACGAAACGTATTCTCGAGTGGAGACCCAGACAGGACGCCGTTCAAAGCAGAGGACGACCACCAACAAGATGGACAGATGACCTGAAGCGGATGTGCCAAAATTGGATGCAAGCTGTTCAGGACAGGAATTTGTGGAGTTAACTACGGGAGGCCTACGTTCATCAGTGGACAAGTATAGGCTGAATGATGATGATGATCTTTAACTTCCTGTCTTTTTGCATATCTGATATCTGACTTAATTTTGTTGTTGATAAATCTATTTTCCTGTATTTGAGTTACTTTAGTCTAGTTTTCCAATTCTGGTTAGTTATTAGAATGTTGAAATGTTTTTCTTTCCGTTTTTTATAACTGATCGTACTGCAGCCAATCAACTTATTGTGCCATCTTCCATTCGTGTACCATTCTGTTTCAAGTTTTATGGTTAACGACTACTTACGTAGCCAGGACCGACGGATTTACGTGCCCTCCGGGTCGTAAAATTGGGTGGCTGCAGGGATCGAACCTGAGCTCTCCAGTTTACTACGCCAGTATCTAGCCATCGAGCGCATATTAAGCGCTACGTAGAGTATAAGATCTTACATATTATTTAGAATGTTGTCTATTCGTTTTTGTATTATCTTTTTTATATAATATAAATAATAAGCTAGTCTTCTACAGCTGACGCCGCTTTTCGCATCCCAATTTCCAGCGTTTTCTGTCGAAGCAATATTCAGTTTTTAAATCTCTGGCGGTCATTGCATCTTCGACATCTTCTCTCCAGGATCGCCTTGGTCTACTTCGTTTTCTTCTAGTGGGAGTCCATTTTTCTATTTTTTTGGCCATCTATATTCAGGCATTCTCTGAAGGTGTCCATACCAGTTGAGTCTTTTGGCTTCGATTGTGTCTACTATATCTATATCGATTTCCATCTCTCTCCTAATATCATCGTTTCTCACCCTATCAAGTCTAATGAGCCGGCAACGTCGGCGTCGTCTCCAATAGTTCATTTCCATAGCCTTAATTTTTGATTATTTCTTTGGTTTATTTCCCAGAGTTCGGCACCGTACAATCCAATACTTTCTGTTACTGTTTTATATATTTTTCTTTTATTTTCTTTTGTTATGTTATTCCATAATAGTCCGTGTAGCTGTCTGGTGGCTGATCTTGCTTGGCCAATCTTGGAACGTATTTCGTCGTTACTCCCTGATTTTAAAGTTTTTTTTACTACTAAGTATTTGAAAGTTTCGGTTGGGTTTATAGTTCCCATTTCAATTTGTAGGCTTTCTGGTGTTCTTCCTACAACTAGGTACTCGGTTTTTTGTATATTAATTGTAAGGCCCCACTTAGTGGCGTGGACTCCTCTTCCAGTTTTCTGAGCATATAGTCTATATCACTCTCGTCTTCAGCTAGAATAGGTTGGTCGTCATCGAAGTGTAATGTGTACAATATATCGTCATCGATTGGGATGCCCATATTGCAGAACTTTCTTCTCCACAGTGTGAGTGCCTCATTTAAACATATTTTAAAGAGTATAGGTGCTATGCACCTATGCTATTATTTTTTTATTTCTGTTAATTAATTTTCCCATAAAAAAAATAAAATCCTTTTACGTAAAAGGTAAATTTAAAAATCCCTAGAAAGGGGTTACATCATAACAAACATAACGTTTTCGGAATCGGTATTCCATCATCAGTGTTATCACAGGTTACAGGTTTAAAGCCACCAAGATATACGGGTAAAAACCCTTAAGTTGTTTTAAAGTTGTAAAGAGTTTACATTCATGCTGGTTGTAATGTTCAGAGGTTAGCTAGACTCCATAGCGGAGTTTAGGTTACAACTCAGATGACAGTTCAAGCGTTTCTTATAATTTTTTGAAACAAGGACAGAAATAATTTTATTCCATAAGTGCCTTTCACACTGTATATATACAACTACTGTGGTCTATGTATTAACATTCGTCTCCCTGTCAATTAATTTTATACGGTTTATTTTTAAGATATCCTATTATCACATATTTTGAAATACAGTATATTGTTTTTAGATTTGCAAATACTATACCGACTCAACTTACGTATGGGATGACGAACAGAGAGTTCCTCACAGATACTGGAGTGACCAATGGGTGGGTTTTGAAGATGAGAAGTCTTTAACAGAAAAAGTAAACTATGCTATTGAAAATAACTTAGGAGGCATGATGTTGTGGTCACTCGATTATGACGATTTTAGAGGAGCGTGCGGAGATAAATATCCACTATTAAGAACTATAAATAAAATAAATAATTAGTGTAGTATTTAAAGTTTAAAATATGGTAATTGATTTTCATTGTAATAATAAAAAATAAAAAATGATTAAGTTATTTATCGTCTATTTAGGATAGAATAAATTAATGATAACAATTATCAATTAGACAATTTTGAAGAAATATTAAAAAATCAAATAGAACAGAGAAGTATGGACTTAAAATATACAACATATTCTTTGAACATAAGGATATCCATAAATTTACTTGGTACCAACATACACGTGGACTTAAGTCAATCATTGACTATCTAATCTCGAGAAAAAATGCAAAATTTAGCATCCAGGATGTTAGAGCTTTCAGAGGGGCTGATTGCGGATCAGACCACTGCTTAGTAATCGGTAAAATTTATGTTCCATTTATACCAAAACAAAATAACTCCGAAGAAAAAGAACACAAAAGGAATTCATATGATCCAGAAATAGAAAAATATAATATTAACAGCTTACAACATGAAAGTACACAATATCTGTACCTTAACAGACTTGAACAGAAACTAAGTCAAGAACAAAGAACAACCCAAGAAGAATATAATCACATAAAAACATGCATAAAACAAGCAGCACAAGAAACACTAGGAAACTTGGAAAACGTAAAGAAACCAGAATGGTGGGATACAGATATCGAGACGAAAATAGAGAAGAAAAAACAACTTCACCTTCAACGTCTACAAAATCAGGAAAAAGTTGAGATTCAACAACAATACAGGGACCTAAATAGAGAAGTAAAAAGAGAAGTGATTAAAAGAAAAAACGCAACCTGGATCAAAAAATGTGAATACATAGATCAACAATTAGGAGGAACTAGGAGTTCAGAAGCATGGAAGATGATAAAGAATGTCAGAACATCACATAAAGGTGGGCACACAATTAAGAGTATATCTGATGCCGAGGGGAACAACATTTTAAGGAATTATTGGTAGAAAAACGACCACAATACATAACAAGAATACAAGAAAAAGAGAATGATATACAGAGTGAACACGAAATAGAACTAGATAAAACCAAAGTGGAAGAAGCTATTAAAACTATGAAATACCGGAAAGCACCCGGAGCTGGAGGAATTAATCCTGAATTAATAAAATATGGACCACCCAAACTATGGGATATGCTTAAAAATCTTTTCGAAAGATGCCTGAATGGAGAACAAGTACCAGGTGAATGGCTAACATCACATATTACTCCCATACATAAGAAGGGACCTAAAAATAATCCCAAAAACTATAGGGGAATCGCAGTCATCAGCACCATTGGAAGATTATACTCCAGGATATTAAGAAATGAAATAGAACAAGAAATTCAAGGAAAGCAAGCTGAGGAACAAGCTGGTTTTCGTGCGGGACGTTCAACGGTAGACAATCTCTTCACTTTAAAAATAGCACTAGAAAAAAGAATACAAAGAAATCAGGAATCCCACATCGCTCATATCGACCTAGAAAAAGCCTATGATAGTGTCCCCATAATAGAACTATGGAATTCAATGAAAGACATCGGTATCGATGGAAAACTCATACAAGTAACTAGAATGTTGTATGAGACCACTAACACCAGAATCAAAAACAGCAAAAATTTCACTGAGGCATTTAATACTTCAAAAGGCCTCCGACAAGGATGTTGTCTATCTCCCACTCTCTTTAAAATATACCTTGACCAATCCTTACAGAGGTGGACAAAAGCAGTAAAACCGATGGGACTGAAAGTGGGAGACGACTCCCTATTTACATTATACTTTGCGGACGACCAAGTTGTTATATCCCAAGATCAAGATGACTTAAGCTATATGATACGGAAGCTAAATGAGCATTTCCAACAGGCAGGATTAGTAATAAATATGGATAAGTCGGAATACTTCATAGTGGGAAACGAAGACATTGAAAACCTACCATTGGAACAAGGACATATTGTTGGTGTGAAACAATGCAAATATTTGGGAGCTATATTTAACAAACGAGGAAATAGTGAAGATGAAATACAACACAGGATCAATAAAGGTAGAAGCATCACTAGATCCCTCAATTCAATTTTATGGGACAAAGATATCAGGAAGGAAACAAAGAGAAGAATATATGAAAGTATAATGAAGAGCGCTACAATCTACGGTGCAGAAGTTTGGGACATAAGTGCAAAAAATAAAAAGAAGCTACTTAGTACAGAAATGGACTTTTTGAGGAGAAGTTGTCAGGTTTCGAGATTAGAACATGTAAGAAATGAAACAGAGAGCGTATGAAGGTAGAAAAAAACTATAATAGACGATATTGAAAAGAGACAGCTGACATGGTTCGGTCACGTTAAAAGAATGAATGAGACTCTCTGGCCGAGAAAAATATTAGAGTGGGTCCCACCGAAGAGAAGAAGAAGAGGACGACCACGGAGAAGCTGGAGGGACAATATTCAGGAGGCAATGGAGTCGAGGCAATTAGATGAAGATATGTGTTACGATAGAAAAAATTGGAAGTTGGGTATGGAGAGGCGGCGACAGCCGTAGAAATCCATATCAGCGCATATATCGAGAAGAATAAAACAGTAGGTAATAGTAGTCCAATACAATTGTTCAGAGCTGCAGCCACCAAAGTTAAGATTGCAGTGATGGTAGCCAACCTCCGATAGGAGACGGTACTGCAAGAAGAAAAAGAAGGTGATAGTACTACGAGAGCCGAATCTAGATCGAAGTTCACCTATCTGTTTACCGGATGAAACATATTTTTTTTATTAAATTTCATACATAGGCAAAATACAATTTGCTTGGGTTGCCTATTAGTACGTTCTTTAAAGGTAAAATATTGCAAAACTTCTAAATTTTAAAGAACCGCTTGGATTGATATGAAATTTGGCATACACATATCTAACAAGTCAAAAAAAGGGATAGATATTGTGCCGATGTGTGCTTTTACCTTAGGGGTGAGTTTCACCCCCTTTTGGGGGTGAAAAATATGTGTTCGAAATAAGTCCGGAAATGGATAAAATGACTAATTCTAGGCTACTTTTGTTCTATAAAGTTTTTTTACCAAAATAATACTTTTCGAGTTATTTGCGAGTGAATATGTTAATTTTTCTACAAAATAACCACGTTTTTAGACGGTTTTTCGCAAATAACTCAAAAAGTAAGTATTTGGTGGAGAAAAAAATTCTTATCAAAAATGTAGCACGTAAGAAAGTGAAAAGCATGATATATTAGGTCACTATACCTAGCAGAAACAGAGTTATAGCTAATGAAAAATAGGTTCATATTCGTCAAATTCCAAATCGAATATTTGAACGTGCCATAACCAAAAAGCGAAGCACTTTTTTGGGAAAAACTCATTTTAACTTTTTTAAAATAATTAAAAAAATGATTATTTTTGATTTAAAAAAAAAATTAGCATCAAAAGTAAACAAGTTACGCTCAAAATAAAGTTGGTCCCTTTTTATTGGTAAGAAATCGGGAGAATCACCCCCTAATTAGCATTTCAAATGAACTTAATTGTTACCACTTCACAAGTTTTTTACTCGCGTACGTATTGATCATAATTATTATCTGTAAGTTTCATCGGTTCAAAGTCCTTATTTCTGAAAGAGCTGTAGTTAAAATCGCTTGAATGAGTCACTTATCACGAGTGTATGCAAACTTAGAAACACCGAATCTTAACCAATTTTTGTCTTACAGAAAAACAAAAAATACAAATATTCAGAAAAGTAAAGTTGATTTTTTTTATTGTTTAAGATTTTTGGTATCTCTAACAACTTTTAAGTTATTTTGAAAAAAAGCATTTTTTCAAATTTAAATTTTTAAAAAATTTTATTTTAAAACCAAATTTTTTCAAAAATGAGCACTTTGAATAGATGAAATTTATAAATCATATAAACACAACATAAGTAAAGTAACTTGTGAAGCGGTAACGATTAATTTCATTTAAGTTGCTAATTGGGGGGTGATCTTCCTGATTTTTTTTTGTCTAAAACAAAAGGGACCAACTTTATTTTGAGCGTAACTTGTTACATTTGATGCTAGAATTCTTTTTTATAAAAACAGAAATAAAGCTTTTTTAAACACTTTAAAAAAAGTTGTAATATGTTTTCCCCAACAATGCTTCATTATTTGTATATTTCACATTGAAATATTCTATTTGGAATTTTTCGAATATGAACCTATTTTTCATTAGCTATAGCTCTGCTTTTGCTAGGTATAGAGAGCTAATATATACACCGTGTTTTTCACTTTTTGATAGGCTATAGTTTTGCTAAGAATATTTTTTTCGACAAAATGCTTACGTTTTGAGTTATTTGCTAAAAACCGTCTAAAAACGTGGTTATTTTGTTGAAAAATGAACATATTCACTTGCAAATAACTCGAAAAGTATTGATTTGGTGAAAAAACTCTATAGAACAAAAGTTGCTTAAAATTAGTCAGTTTATCCATTTCGGGACTTATCTTGGACATTTATTGTTTCACCCCCGAGATGGGGTGAAAGTCACCCCCAGAGCAAAAGCACACATCGGCACCATATCACTTTTTTTCTTTGACATATAAGCTATGCGTATGCCAAATTTCATGTCAATCCAAGCGGTTCTTTAAAATTTACAGCAAAAACCGTGGAAGAATGTACTATATAAAAATATGGTCATAGCTATCATTAAGGGGAGGCGTAGGGTTTGAAATCAACATTTCAAGCATATATCTTTGTTAATTTTTTTTTTGAAAGTATGGTAGAATTATTTTATTTTCAATTTAAATAAGTATATTCAGTACAATTCAAAGAATATGAAAAAACAATTCAAGGAAAATATTGAAAAATTAGCCAACGGTGCCAAATTTTTTAAGAGACCTCAAAAACAATTAATAGATTTTGCGGTGGACATCAGAACTCATCATTGGATCATGTGAAACAAAAAATCAAAAAGATTTTTTTAGCTTATGAGTTGATAATCTCGAGGTAACGCTGTCGAGTTTTTTTTTGGAATGATTTTTTAGTACCACAATACCACTCGAAATTAAAAAAAAATGAAATTTGACCACCACCTTTTGAGAAAAACGCGATTAAAGTTTTATCAAAATTTATTTTCAATTTATTTTTTGTTTGTCAAATTGTAAAGTGATGCACACCGAAATATGTTTTTGAATCGCGGAGTAATTTACAAAAGATTGGATAATGGGAACAGTTGTTGAATGTTTCTCACTACGCTCAAGCGCGCTGGCGCGAACCTGTTGCAATGCGAGTCGAAGGTAGGGATATTCAACACTATATTATCGCGTTTGTTATTAAAATTTATTTATTTAATATTATTTAAGATTCTTGATAATTTTTATTTTGATATATATTTTGATTGGTAAACAAATCGGTGCAGTCACCTACATTTGTTTACCTGATCCCTACTCTCTTTTAAAAAATCATCCATTACGTCATCACGCCTAGATGGATGACGTCACTAGTATGATATATATTCCAAAAAATTGTAATTTAAAAATAAAAATCGATTTTTTCGGGATTTGTCGCCGGTTTACGAAATAATGAATTTATGCGTTACTTTATTACTGGTTAAATTTTTCTTCAATTATTTTCTTTATTTTTCGCTATTTACTCAACCTACTTGCCTATTTAGTTCCGCTTTTTTTGTGTTTACCGATACGTTGAAATAAACAAAAGATTGAAAATTTCAAAAAATCAAAGCTACCAAATTATTAAAGTATGTGTTTGTTTGAGCACAATTTTTGAGAGATAAGTACGCGCTATATTTCGATACTTTATACTTTATATTAAATTTTACAATTGAATTTTTACATTATTATCTGAGGAATCGATTTAACATTAGCATACAATAATGACATTCTTCTTCAATTCCTTATCATTCCTTATCATACAATAATCTTGAAATGTTGCGTAATTGTAATAAATTAAACATACTTTTACCTAATAGATAATAGATGTAGAGGTAATCTTTTATCTAAATTTTATTTTGTACAAATTTCTTCCAGTCCTATATCGTCCTTTACTGATGTGTTTAATCCTTTTTCTTATGGTGATAGTGCGTTGGCGAATTACCTTAAGATCAGACGTCTGTCTTTTGCGGCATGCAAAAGCTCGCCAATGTTACTTATGCCTGTCCAGTTCTTTATATTTCGTAGCCACGACATTTGTTTAGGGTGTAGGGTTGTGTTATAGAGGTAGTACCTTTAATCGGAACGACCACATCGAGCGTCATAGACGGGAGATGGTTCTTGATAACTGGTCCTCATAAGACACCCAACTCTCACTTATGGCAGTATGTATAAAAACATTAACAGGCAAATAAAAGCAAAGATAAGAATAGCAAAAAATGAATGGCTTAAGCAACAATGTATCGATCTAGAACATTTACAACGACAGCACGACGACCGGAATTTACATAAAAAGCTTAAGGAGACTGCTGGAATACACAGAAAACGAAGACCAACTATTATAGTTAATCAGGATAACCAGATAGTGCTAGGTGAAAAAGAGAAAATTCATATATGGGAAAACTATATCCAGGAGCTCTTTCATGACGAAAGACCCATGAGTGAAGTTTATACAGATGACCAGCTGACTGGTCCTTCAATCACTAAAGAGGAAATAGAAAAGGTAATATTATATTCAAAAAACAATAAGGCACCTGGACCTGATGAAATCCCTTCAGAAATACTCAAACTACTAGATGAAAGGGGAATTTCAGCACTACATAAAATATTTAATTTTATTTATGAAACTGGTTGCTATCCTCAACAGTGGTTGCTCTCTATATTTATTCCCCTACCCAAAAAAGTCAATGCAAAAAGATGTGAGGATCACAGACTCATTAGCCTGAGGAGTCACACTTTAAAAATATTCTTAAAAATACTACATCAAAGATTATACAAAAAATGTGAATGGGACATCAGTGATTCTCAGTTTGGGTTTAGGCAAGGTTTGGGAATAAGAGAAGCAATAGTAGCAACACAGGTGTTGGTCCAAAATTGTTAAGATCAAAGGAAGGACGTATTCCTGTGCTTTAAAGACTACGAGAAGGCGTTTGATCGTGTCCAACATCACAAGTTAATGCAGATCCTCATGAAGCTTGATATAGACCAAAAAGACATAAGATGCATTGAAAACTTGTGCTGGTATCAGGCAGCACAATTAAAAATAGACAATTCTATATCCAAATCCATACATATAAGAAGGGGTGTTCGGCAAGGATGTGTGCTTTCCCCTCTTTTATTTAACATTTATTCAAAAGCCATATTTCAAGAGTCTTTGGAAGATGCAGAGATAAGAATCAAAGTGAATGGAGTATTGATCAACAACATACGATATGCTGATGATGCTGTCTTAATTTGCGACAACATAGCAGATCTTCAACAACTTGTCACTGTAATCGGAGAATACAGTAAGCGAATGGGATTAGAGATTAACACATTCATTGCCGATTACACCTATACGCTGTGAGCTCGTACGTAGAAGGGATATTTATAAATTCGCGAGCGCCAGTAGTGACAAGTCTGTAAACGTTTACTGGAAATTTGACATAAATGTCAAAGTGATTAATTTAAAATTAAAATTAAAAACATTAATTATAAAAAATATTAGTTGGTCAAAGCTGTGGTATATATTTTTACCTTAAATATACTTACGTTTTAAATACTCAATTTACGTTTTTTTAATGTTCCGTAATATGTAATTATAAATTAATCTTAGCGCCATCTACACGATAATTGTGAAAGTATCCGAAGTGTGTGTGTGTTCACAAAGAGGGGATGGCATTAGATAAACTTTTTGCCACAGATATTTGAAAGTTGAAGATTGAAGATGTCATATTAAATTTTTATTTTAGAATCTTTAAGAAATTGTATGATCATATCATTAATAGTTTTGGTATTGAAGCTTAGTAGATGTAAAATATTCAGCGGTAAACTTACATTCCGCTCCTGAAGTCTAGCAATTAGTGCTTTCGTATGGTTTTTATTAAGTTCACAATTAAAGATTATATGATTTAAATCTGCAGTAGAGTAGTTATCACATGAACAGAGAGAGTTGATACGCATTCCTATTTTAGCTAAATGTGCAGGAAGATTGCCATGGTTTAATCTTAAGCGACTTAGGGATGTGGAATAAAATCGAGTAACGTGATAATCAAATATATGTGGAATATTTTGCGGAAGTTGTGGGTGTATGTAATTGTATGGATTCCTCGAAGTTTGTACAAACTTAAGCCAAATAGTTTCCCATTTCTTTCTAAATTTTTTATGCAATTCTGGAATGTAATCGCTGGAGATTGTTAAATCTACTATTTGATTTAAAGTTGCTGAATTCTTTGCCATTTCATCCACTATCTCATTTTCTTTGATTCCGGCATGTCCTTTTACCCAGATAAAGTATCCGAAGTAAGAAATTAATATTTCATCAATAGAACGTCAAAATGATTAGCAAAATCTTAAAAAAATCTTTTACAATTTAATTACTTTTTAGCGTTGTAAATATTAAGCGATATCAATTTAATAATAAATTTAAAAATTACCGGTAAAAGTTGAATTATAATCCACTAGGAGCGACACCAGCGAAGCTCAGAGCGTATTGGGACCAGAGATATGTAAAGAAAATAGATCAGGCTAGTCATATGCCACTCAATGCATCGGGGTGTAACGCCGATATCAAGTACGGTGGTCTAGCTATCTTTGTCTGTCGTGCGAGTGTGAGCGTATCTACCAAGAGGTGGGAATAACGGAACGACAGTGACACACAGGCGGCGGCCATCATATGCTAGAGAGAGCGCCAGTCATCATATGCTAACTAAGCGCCGGTAGAGAGAGATAGATAGACCACCGACCGGAACTGTTCCGCGTTACGCTATTTTTCGAACTGGCCTAATCTATTCTGTTATATCTATGATTGGGACCGTGCAAGTTCGGCAAAGCGACCTCTATTTCTACGCTCTGTACTTTTATTCGCACTTTTAATTATATTGGCCAATTATATTAGTCCTGGTTGCTGGATAATTGTCAAGGCCATAGTCCAAAAAAATAATAAGAAGCAAAAATAAGATGCAGGTTATGTTATGCAAACGTAAACAATTGTATGTAGTAAATAAAATTAGTTATTACAATGCAGTACTGCAAGCAAAATACAATTAATTAAATTTACCTTTATATAGTAATTGCATATCATATCAATATTGTGGAGCAATATATAATTTTTCTGCTTCAATGACAGAAGGTATGAAATATACGTCAATTTGACAATTTCAATTGACAATATGAATTATTTAAGATAGTTGCAATATTTCTCCGCGACTCGCGCACGGTCGTTTCTCGTTTCCCTTCCAAGTACTTGCACACCGCGATATTCGTGTATTCCGTGGTGTCAATAGAGGCGCCGGCTACACCTATAGGTAGGTGATTATGTGATTAATATACGGGCAATTCAATCTCACTCTTGTGCGACTGGCACTTTAAGTAAACATTTTAATAGCTATACGCTGTGAGCTCGTACGTAGAGGGGATATTTACAAATTCGCGAGCGCCAGTAGTGGCAAGTCTGTAAACGTTTACCGGAAATTTGACATAAATGTCAAAGTAATTAATTTAAAATTAAAATTAAAAACATTAATTATAAAAAATATTAGTTGGTCAAAGCTGTGGTATATATTTTTACCTTAAATATACTTACGTTTTAAATGCTGAATTTAAGTTTTTTTAATGTTCCGTAATATGTAATTATAAATTAATCCTGCGCCATCTACACGATAATTGTGAAAGTATCCGAAGTAAGAAATTCATATTTTATCAATAGAACGTCAAAATGATTAGCAAAATCTTTAAAAAATCGATTACAATTTAATTACTTTTTTGCGTTGTAAATATTAAGCGATAACAATTAAATAATAAATTTAAAAATTACCGGTAAAAGTTGAATTAATAACCGCTAGGAGCGACACCAGCGAAGCTCAGAGCGTATAAGGTATGTTGACTGAAACCTATATTATTGATGTGTAATGTTGGTTGCTTGCAGCAAGTCATGGAATTTCGACTTTGAATGATTGAATGCAGGTGACGTAATTTTGACAGTGTTTATAGATATTTGGTTATATTTCATTAGATAAACGTCAGGTAAACGATTATTCTGTTATTTTTGACAAGTTTGTTGTGTTTTATTGTTAAATAGTGGTCATTTTAATGAAAAGTCAACCGGGACCTTCTGGCATTAACAGGAAATTAACAAATAGGGAGATGACTCGTCCACTAACGGTAGAAGAGATTTTTAGGTAGAGACGGTAGTATTTTAGAGTCGGAAGACGATGAAAGTGATGATAACTTTTCTGTACACAGTGATGAAGGACATACAACAGACAGTGCGAGTGATACTAATGACGAGCATGGAATTGATGACATACAGAACGCAATTTCAGCAACAAATACGTCCAATGATCAAAACACGACGTGGAGTGATGAAGGAGCTCTAAAGAAAATTAACTTTGCGGGAACTCAATCATTTGTTCCAAATATGATTTGAAAACATCCTGTTGACTTTTTTAATTTATTTTTTGGTCAAGAAATAATGAATTTAATTGTAGAGCAAACTAACGAGTATGCCGTCAATCTTTTTTTTTGGAGAACAGACACGTGAACAGTCCCGTATTACATACTGGAAACATCTGACAGTTGATGAATTCAGGACATTTATTGGCTTGCTGCTGCTTACAGGGACAGTTCAATATTCTAGATTAACCGACTACTGGAAGACACATCGATTCTACAGAAGTTGTTTTGGCGAGTATATGTCCAAAAATAGATTTTTACTGATATTGAGATGTTTGCACTTCTCACCTGTTGGAGAAAATAACGAAGGTCGTTTAGCAAGAGTACGCCCCATCATGAACCACTTCAATAATAAAATGCAGGCTATTTACAACCCTGGAAAGGAACTTTCTCTTGATGAGTCCATGGTGTTATGGCGACGACGTTTAATCTTCCGGCAGTATATTAAGAATAAGAAACATAAATATGGGGTGAAACTTTACATGCTGGCGGAACCCAACGGATTAGTCCAAAAATTTACAATTTATAGTGGGTCAAAGGATGCATTGGGCGGAACTGGTCATACCTCAAAAGTAGTTAAATATTTGTTACAAGAAAGGCTACACCGGGGACATTCGGTTTATATGGATCGTTATTATAATAGCTATGAGTTAGCTTCAGACCTTTTATAAAAAGAGACTTACTGCACTGAGACATTAAATATAAAAAGAAATAGTAATCCACGAGTCATTCAGCAAGTAAAACTAAAACCAGGAGAGAATAAGTCCTTATTTCGTAATGGCGTGCACATTGGTAAATGGAGATTCAAACGCGATGTGATGTATATAACGAGTGAATACGGAAACGAAATGGCTGAATCTCGAAATAAAAGAGATCAGGTAACATTGAAACCACTCGCAATTATTAATTGTAATAAATACATGTCAGGCATTGACCAGCATGATCAAATGCAGTCATACTATCCATGTATCCGAAAAACATTGCGCTGGTATAAAAAAATATTTGTTCATATATTACAAATGAGTGTAATAAATTCGGCTATTCTGTCCAACAAGTACTCAGGGCAAACAAAGAAGAACATGTACGATTTTAGATTAGCCCTTTTAGAATCACTCTTACCACCAAAAGTTGGCCCCAAGGCTACTGCAACCCTACACGAATTACAAAAAATTGATAAAGTTACCGAGGAAGAATATAAAGCATCTGATCAAACATTGAAGAAGATGAAAAGATTACTAAGAAAAGAGTGTAAAATTTGTAGAACTCAAAAGAAGAGAACAGCAACTATGTACGTGTGTAATGCCTGTGATGGTTCACCAGGATTTTGCGTTGAATAATTTTTTATTTTTCATAAAGAGTAATACATGTTCGTATAAATTCAAAATCACCTATAGGTGTAATTGGCACTGGCAATGAAATTTTCATTAGAGGAACCGTCTACACCTATAGGTGTTTTTTCTTATATAACGAAAACTTATATTTTTTTAATAAAGTATAATAATAAACAGTGTTTTTATAGTAGTTAAACAACATTTTTTCGATTTTATTCTAACCGGCACCGCTATTGCGACTTTACTATAGTAGTAGGCAGTGAATGTGTTAATACCAAAAAGACCAAATTCATGATCATCTCCAGAAACTCGGATGCATTTGAAAACTCCACCATAACACTGAATACTAAGTGCATTGAGAGAGTGAGCAAATTCAAATACCTAGGAACGTGGCTTTTTGAAGACTGGGCATCGGACAGGGAAGTAAAATGTCGCATTGAGCAAGCTCGACAAACTTTCGTAAAATTCAGGAAGGTACTGACCTGCTCAGAGTTCGACCTTACACTGAGACTAAGGTTTACTAAATGCTACGTGTGGTCGGTGCTGCTATATGGCATAGAGGGTTGGACACTCAAAACGAGGGATATAAACAGATTAGAAGCCTTCGAAATGTGGCTTTATCGCCGTATCCTAAATATACCATGGACGGCGAAAGTTACAAATGTGGATGTCCTTAAAAAAATCAACCAAGAACGTCAGGTTTTTGAAAACATCAAGAAAAGAAAAACGGCGTATTTGGGTCACATCATGCGAAACTAAAAATACCAGTTCCTTCAACTTATAATCCAGGGTAAAATTGAAGGCAAGAGAGGAATAGGACGCAAGAAAATGTCCTGGCTCCGAAACATAAGGCAATGGACAGGGATTAACGACATACAATCTCTGATACACATTACAAGAAACAGAGAGTTAATGGAAAATGTGATCGCCAACATCCATTAGTGGATTTGCATTTGAAGAAGAAGACATTTGTTTGCGACCTACTCATCTCTTGTCCTCAATCTTTCCTTGGATGGTTAGTTGAGGGATTGCGTATTTCTCCACTCTCATATTATGTCCCAGGTATCTAATTTTTCGTACCTTGATCAAGTTGAGCAATTCTTTTCTTTAGACTTCCTCATTTCTCACCCTATCTCTCCATGGTATGCGGAACATTCTTCGCAAGGTCCACATTTCGAAGGCCTACAACTTACTAATGGAAGATATATTCAACCTCCATGTCTCCATGCCGTATAATAATATGGACTATACATACATAGCACTTAACCATTCTGTAACGGAGATTAAAGGATATATTGCGAATACAAAGCAGCGGTTTAAATGTAATTCTCTTCAGTAGACATAACTCCATTGCCGAATTGGCTAGAAGGATTGTGTTATATGCGTATCGAAAAGTAAATATTTTTATTCTGCCTATGGTGACACTGATATTCTATTCATCAGTGGCCTTTGGTATAATCCATAATCCATTCCCTATTAAATATGATGTAACTCAGTATGGAGCCTTGCTTTATCCCGTTAGTGAGGCAGAAACTTTCATTCATTTTTCCATTTATTTTAAATTGATTGAAATTGTTGCTATAATAAATTATTGATCAGTGAAATCATATGGTCACCACCCCCTTTGGTTGTGAATCAGTTACAAATACTTGCATCTCACCATATCGAAGAACCTGTTACAATCAACAAAATACTTATGTTGTGATGTTGAACTTTCTTGATTTTGGTATGATCTGTCGTTGCTTAAAATTTGTTTATTATTACCACTCCAGAAATGAAATTAAATTTTTTCTTGGGTTTTCTTGGCCTTATTTCGATATTTAATGCTTGATAGTTCTCCCTTTCATTCACATGTCTTAGTCCTGTAGCTTTCAGTTGCTTCCTTTACCGTATTTTGCACCATCAACTGATATCTCTTGTTTCTATTTTTTGTACCATCTGTAGTGTGTCTAGCAACGTTACGTTATAGATATTAGTATGTCCAATGCTATCAGACGATTTTTGTGATCTCGATCTAGATAGCAACTTTCATAGCTATGTAGAGTCCGTTCATAGAGGTTTTGTCCGGACCAGTATAGTAAGGAGTTATGCGTTGCCATGACGTAAATCAAGGAGACAAGAGAAGCATAAGTCGACCACCTACAAGATGGATCGACGATTTAAGAAGGCTAAATAAAAACTGGGTGAGAGCGGCGCAAAATAGACTGGGCTGGAAATAGGAGAAAGGACTATGTTCAGCAGTGGACTTTTTCGGCTGGATGATGATGATGTAAATTAAGGTAGAGTTCAAACATGATGTAATATCATTTAGAACCATGTAATATAATTAAAATTTTATACCATTTAAAGGGAATTCTGTGAACGAGGGAATTTTGCTTATAGGTTTGTTCTAGCATCAGTTTCAAACGGTTTGAAACCATCAGCGAATAGTGGACCAGCGCTAGTAAAGGGGATAGCACTGGTGACTGTATATTATGTTTTCTCACTGACCAACTGTTTGCTGACGGTTTTTGACTAGTTTTACTGTTTGCTAGAACACACCTAATATATTATCTTAACGAGTGGTTCCCTTTAACTCTCACAAAGCGTGTACATTTTATTATGGATTATCTTCCAGCAAACGCAGACTTCAGCCATTCTGTTTGTGATTCTTCTTTGTGATTATTGCTATTGATTCGTTGTCCATTAGTTTCAGTAGTTCTAATTGTATATTATCGGAGCACTCTGATTTACCATCCTTTAGCTGTGTTATTGCAGAATGAACTTCGTGCTGCAATATTCTTGGCTCATTTACCTCCTCTCCAGCTCAAAGGTGATATCTCTTTTGTCTTCAAACATCTTCTCTAGGTATTCATTTTACTCTGTTTGTCAAACATGATGTTTCCGTCAAAATCAGTTAGATTCCTTTCTGTTTCCACCTTAGTCCACCTGGGAGTTCTTTAACTTTCTTGTCTTCTTCTTCTCTGATTTTTCTTCTTATGATAATATTTATCGCTTTGTGTCTATCCGGATCATATTTGGCTTTTATTATTTCGTTTTTCAGCTTCAGGCTTCCGTCCCTCTCTTGTTTATGATTCCGAGTCCGTATGGTCCGATGTACTGTGTCTTATCTCCAGCTCCAAGCTTGCATTAAAATCTGCTATACTTGCCTATATGTCTTCTGAATTAGTTATAATAATTTGTTCTTATCTTTATTAATTTTCCTAATGATCTTGATCTGATACTAAGCGTAATTTTTAGTCAGAATACATTTTAAATTGGCAAACTTATGTCTTCACTTTGGTAACAAAAAAACCTGAACCACATAATTTACCATGACAGTAATTAATGTACTCCTTTATCCACCAATATTGTTTGCCTTGATGATTTATTTACCTCATGTTTCCAATCTAGTAGGGCAGGAAAATATGCTAAATTTGCAGTTACTCGAGCGTTATGGGGACATATTGGGTTGTGAAGATTAGGTCCTGAAACGAAAAAAAGTTAAGTAAAGTTTTCCACTTAGGTGGGGACTTTCCATTTTTTAATTTAATTTTCCATTTCCAACAATCGTTTTTTTCTATTATAGCCATATTTCGAAAAAATATCTTGAAAAAAGTTACTTACTTTTTACATAAGGAATCCAAATCTGCAATAAAAATGGGCTTCTATTTAATATTTTAAAGTAACCATCCACCCCACCTCCGTGGGGAGTCGTGTTTGGTGCCATTCGATAGATTTTTCACAAATATTGAATACGTGTATTTTTTAGTTTTTCGATCTCACGTTTATTTCTCGAATTATTCGCTTTTTTCTTGTGAAATTTTGTGACTCCCCATTTCCGTATGCCCTCTCAAACCGTCAGATTTTTGAAATATACACTGTTTTGCATGTACTTAACTCCTTATCTTAATCTGACTATCTCGAGTCTTTCTAATAGTGGAGTCAATGAAGGTTTTCACCTCCGATTTCGTTGAACCTCCATCGATTTTCATGAAAATTGGTAAGTATGTAGAGGATACCTCAAGAAACAAAGGTGACATGGTGCCAACTTGCGCTTTTACCCTGAAGGGGGATGCCACCCCTTCTCGGGGGTGGAAATTATTTTATTAAAAATAATACCACTAATCGATAGAGGGACAAATTATAAGTAAAATTTGTTATATTAAGTTATTTCAATAAATCAATAGTTTTTGAGTTATTAAAGATCAAAAGTTTTGATTTTTCCTGAAAAAAAATCCATGTTTTAAAGCAGTTTTTCATAAATAACTCAAAAACCATAAGTTTCTTCAAAAAAATTGTTATTGCCAAAATCGAAGATAATATAAAAATAAATAAGCAGCTCCTTATTCGAAAAATCCTTTATTATATATACAAAGTGAGTTATATGCAATTGAATGTATATTTTTTTTCCGCGAGTACTCAAATCTTAGTATTCAAGCTTAAATAAAAGGAAAACGATGCACTTTGTTAAATATAGATATTAAACATTTTAATAAAGTACTTAAAGGTAACTATCAAAAAGCTATATAAGAAGTCGATAGCATCAAAATTAAGCAAGTTATGATGGAAATAAGAGGACCCTTTCAGATTTTTTAGGGAAGAATGAAAAATGAAACATACGTCATTTCCACAAAAATTAAAATTTATAGTAACCCATTTAAAACTTTATTTATTTTAACATGAGTAATAACTTCAACAATTTTGACCGGTTTAGAAAGCACATTTTTGAAAAAAATACGATTAAAAAAAATTAGAATTTTTCAAATTTTCGTGAATTTCATTTTCTTTTGATAATAACTCCAAAAATACTCGATATACTTAAAAAATGGTAAAGCACAAAATTTTAGTTTTAACTTTATTTAAGATTTTTCTTTTTTTAATATTTTTTTACGACAAAATATAACCGAGATAGAAACATTTAAAACCTAAATTTTACTGCGAGAACCATGTAACCGGGACCCTTTCACCTTGTATTAAAAAAAAATAAAGGATATAGAAAATTATGTTTAATACAGTGTTATAGAACTTTTACTTAGTTTTGTAATGGTTTTTGGATAAGTCTCATATTTCAAAATTTAACGGAGTTATTTTAAAAAGACCAATAACATTTTCTTTGAAAAAATTTTATAGCGGAGATTTTGTATGTATACAGGTTGTGGGAAGTCCAATTAGTCGTTTGTTGTAGGAGATACGAAAAAAGTTTATTTAGGTGAGATTGGGGCATAAATAATATCAGAATTTAAATACATTTCCAAATATACATGGCCACCCATATTGGCAGGGTGAAACAAAATTATTTTTTGTTTAATGGAACACCCTGTATATTTTTACATTTTTGGATTCTCCTCTATGTTTTATTTCTTAAAATATCAGGTTTTGTGATGTTATACGAAGTAGTTTAAAAGATAATTACGTTTTTATTTTCAAATTTCATAGCAATATTCACCCCCTGTATAATTGTAGTGATTTGACATCAGAAAATCAATTTATGTTCAAGTGATTTCTAATATAATCTGTTATTGTTAAAAATTATTAATCTAGCAAAACGTTTAATTTTAGCTAATACAGGGTTGGTCGAATCTGAATGAGTGTTTTCTCAAAGTTTGAGAGTATGAGTTTTCTCAAACGGAGCAGTCTGTAATGCCTGTAATAAGCATTGTAATGAAATGCTATTGTATGGCACTTTATTATTTCCCACTCTGCCAGTGAGAACTGAATTTATTTTTGAAATTCCTAACTTTATGTCTTTAATTATTTTAAATATTGTAAACGATTAAAAAACAATCAAATTAAATTGAAATGAATAACCAGTGTATATCTTCCACATTTACTTCATATTTAACGTAGCCTGTACCATAACATTGCACAGATTATTATCCCTGTATAGCAACGATATACCATGAATGTGAATTCATACTTGAGAAATGTCCTATATCCAGTCTCACAAAAAAAAGGGATTCCTCAAACATAATATATAAGCAGACAAAATCAGCCAAAGTGATTTGCGATATCTAATTAAAGGCCCTACCAAGTTGGTTTTGTTGAATATAGCATGGAAGCACGACGATACTTTAGTGATAAGCGTATTTTTCGTAGTAGCTATAGTATGTTGTTTTATATTATGTATTACCTATATTAAATTAGTTTTAGTATGTTTCGTTTATCTAAAAAAATGTAAAACAAACAAAAATTCTGTTTTTCTTGTGGTTGTTTTTTCGTATAGATATTGTTTTATATTGTAGTAAATTGAATTTAGTTTTAGTATGTTCCGTTTGTTTGTAGAATTATATTTAACTAGATTTGCTTTAATTACTAAAATAAATAAATTTTCAATTATATTTTATGTATTTGTGGAAAAGGAAACCTAGCATTAGCGGCCACATTTCTATAACGGCCAATTGTTTTCTATTTTTAGTGGCCGTTATTGTCAGGTTTTACTGTACCAATAATATTTTATTAAATTATGAAATATTATTTAAATAAAAAAATTATAAACTTGATAAAAGAAAGTTTGCTTTGAATTTACTCCTCTATCTAATTATGGGGTTATTTTTAATAAAATAGTGTTCACCCATGAGAAGGGGTAACATCCACCCCCAGGATAAAAGCGCAAGTTGGTACCACATCATTTTTGTTTCTTGAGGTATCCTCTAACTACTTACCAATTTTAATGAAAATTGATGGAGGTTCAACGAAATCAGGGGTGAAAACCTTCAGTGACTGTCTATTTGGAAATATAAAAAATTAATTTTTTTCGTGATTGTCGATTTGCTAATTTTCTGATTTTTGGTTGCTATAAGGTTTAAAAAATTAATAAAAATTATAAATCATGCACATAAATGTAAAAAAATATTTATTTTACTTAATTAAACGAGATTGCTTGAGTAAGAATGCTGAAATCTGCATTTTTATCATAAAAAAAAAGGTGGATTTCACCCCTAAAATGCAAAAAGCGCAACTTGGTGCCATATCACTTTTGTTTGTCACATGAAAATCGATGAAGGTTCAAAGAAATCGTGGGTGAAAACATTCAGTGACTACACTTTCAGAAATATAGAAGAATAAGGTTTTCGTGATTTTCGACTTGTTAATTTTCGGATTTTTGGTTGCTATAAGGTTTAAAAAATTAAAAAATGTAATTCATGCACATAAATATAAAAAAATATTTATTTTTCTTAATTAAACGAGATTACTTTCGCCATAATGCGGAAATCTGCATTCTTTACAATTTAAAAAGTATTACACCCCTAAAATGCAAAAGCGCAAGTTGATGCTATATATCTTTTATTGCTTGAGGTATCCTCTAACTACTTACCGATTTTTATGAAAATCGATGAAGGTTCAACAAAATAGGAAGTGAAAACTTACAGTGACTGCACTTTCAGAAATCTAAAAATAATTTTTAAAAAAGGGGTGTATTTCACCCCTAAAATGCAAAAAGCGCAAGTTGGCACTATGTCACCTTTGTTCCTTGAGGTATCCTTTAACTACTCACCAATTTTTATGAAAATCGATGGAGGTTCAACGAAATCTGAGGTAATAACTCATATCCACCTTCATTGACTCCACTATAAGGATAGATTTCTTTTCGGACATCTCATAACGAACTCCCCTGTATTAAGATCCAATATATGGTAGGAGTACATTTACAGGGTACAAGGTTTCTCCCCATGTCATAATCTGACGCGCTCGAGTAGCTGCAAAAATCCCCGCTTGGGCTCCCCTACCATTATAAATAATCACTCCATAGGTTTTATTTCTATTAGTCGGTCAGTTATGGAACTGCTATTTTGTAGTTTAAATATTTAATGTCCGACTGGTCTATTATTTGACAAATAATGACATTATTTCGAAGTCTATTAGTCTATTTCGAAGACTATTTCTGGTAAATGTACTTATTTGAAAACTAATTAATTCAAAATTCATTCAAATTTTTTGCATATAAAGAATAATTTAGTCGGACATTAAACGTTGAAGACACCACGGGTATTATAATAATAACGCTTTCGGTCAACGTATATACCTCGGGCCGAAGGCCCTCGGTCTATACACCATTGACCTCAAGCGTTATTATCCTTATAATACCCTTGGTACCTTAATAACTATTATGGATTCAAAAACCATGGTGTCTATTTTAGTCAGTATTGGTGATATTATTTAGTAATTTTGGATACCAAAAACATTAACTGTAGATTTTTCGAGCATGGAAATGTATGTTCCCTTAAAGTGAATATTTTAACATCGACCTCGTGTCATAATAATTTTACAATTTAATAACATTACTTCTTCTTCTTCTTCTTCGTCTAGCCATTCACGTCCACATCTGAACATAAGCCTCTTCAAGTCTTCCTTTCCATTGTTTTTTGTTGTACGCTACTTGTAGCCAATTTTTCCCGGCAGTCCGTTTCAGATCATCTGTCCATATCATAGGAGGTCTGCCTCTGGGTCTTTTGTGTTGGTATGGTCTCCACATTAGAATTGTTCTGTGCCATTTATTTAGATCGCTCCTAGCTACATGTCCATCGTATTCCCATTTCAATTTTAATGATTTTTGTACCACATCGGTGACTTTGGTTTTCTGTCTTATCCATGTGTTTGTTTTCCTGTCCACTTAAGGACAGGAAATAACATTACTATGTTAATTTAAATGTTTTAATAAATAAAAAAGCTAGTTTCAACTATTGGCAGGATGTAAGTATGTATTTACATGTTTAGCTTAACAGTCAAAATTTTATCCTTTTGTATTAATTTTAATCGTGGAAATATTTATTTCTAGGTTTAACCGACGATGGTCCAACTGGTTCGAAAACGTTCTAAAGAGTTATAATCCATTTGGATGCATTTTCAATTCAAAAAATATTACCCTCAACAGTTTCGCCATGTTAATCGCCAACGTCAAGGGGACTTGATAGGGCACGTTAGGAAGAAGATTACCCTCATATATTAGAAGTTTTTTTACTTCATTGTAAGTTTGCTTGAACTATGGTATACAACCAACTAATGGAAATTCCCTTTTAATTTTTTTTTATTAAATTGCTTTCAAAATATAATAAACATTCTTTTTTCATACGTGTTGGTTTACTTTAGAATATTTTTTATCTTTAAAAACATTATTCAAATTTATCTGATAAATCAATAAATTGTCTTGCTGTATAAATGAATCGTAGATTTCTGTTATGTAGTCTTAATACCAGTAAGTGCTCAACATGAAGGTGCTAGTGTTACTCTCGGTACTATCTGCATTTCTTGTTTGCCAAACATCAGGTAAGCATATTCTTTATTGATAAAAATAAAAGTAGTTTCTTAACTTTGCTTTTCATGTACTTAAGCAATGTAAATAGTCGTTTTAAAAGATAGCTTAGTATTTCCCACTGAATCAGTTAATATTCGATCATCTAGCAACTTCAAATGATTTTATCCTTTTCTGCCTTCTATTAATATTCTACTCGTTAAGAACTCTGGACCCTTCGAATGTACATGGTGTATGATATAAATTTAGTATCCTTATTGGCGTTTCCGATGACTAACCTCAAAACACCAAAATTTCGGACTTTTTGACATTCTGACATCCTTCTTCTATGTAAACTGATAATAGGGTGACATAAGGTTCCTTTTATTGATTGGCTTGAGGTCAATCATTTTCATCAGTTTTAAAATCAATTTCTCGAATGATTTGGACATAATTATTAGTAATAGCGAAATGCAATGGCACGTTCTTCACGAGGTTTTTTAATCATGACTTCGACAACTTTCCCTCTAGCCGGATATAATCATTGTTCAAAATTGTTACTTTAACCAAACCCTTGTTTGTAGTGAGTTCAAAATCTCTTCTGTTATTAAGTTGACTCCTAGTAATTTTTCCGGATTCAGTTTGTCTTTAACATCCTTAGCAATAATAGTAGTAGTAGTAGTAGTAGTAGTAGCTAGACGGATTTTGCCAAGATACTTATTTGGGAAAGGGGCTAATCCATTGGCTCCCTCATTAAGAGCAAACAGTAGCGATCAACAGGTAGCAACAAACGCGTTCCAAGATTGCGTCTCTAATTTTGAATATTTTGTCGAGATATTTGGCACATATATTCGTAATATAATAAAGAATGGCGGTGCAGAGCCCAATTTTAGAAATATGTTAGTATGTGGAAATTACTCTATAACTAAATAAAATATTGAAAAAAGGAGCCTGTACCGCCATTAAGAAAGACAAAAAAATACACTTTCTTCAAATAAACTTTTTTATCCCGTGCCTAGATTTTGTATCACATTGGAACTACTAAAAATCGACTTTTTTATAACAAGAAATCGAACGTCACTGACTTGGCAACATTTCGCGCCTATGTGTATAAAAATTATTTTATCTACTCTATGTCATATTATATACAGTACGTAAACCGTTCGGCTGGACATAGGGATTATACATTGAGAGAATTGTGGCAACTGCGGTAACCTGTGTTAGTTGAAGCTTCTGTTCGAGTACGAGTTTTTGGTGCAATAGAGCTGTTAGAACGAATAGAATGAGTGAATTTTGAAGCAAGGCTGTCCATAAATAAATCGAAAACAAAGTTTATTATTAATGAGTTAATAACTTTACTTTAATTTTTAAAATATTTATTTTTAAAAACTAATTTCAAAACTAAACAATTTTCCCATTCCCTTGGGCCAACAATATTTAGCTACTACATTGTAATATTTTGACGTTTATTTGTGTCAGAGTTGTCAATTTTGAGGTTAATGCCCCTTAACGCTAACAACCATATTGTCATCGAGAGAGCTTAGTTGCCACAATTGTCTCAATATAATACAATGTACGTATTTATGAATCTAAATATGTACAATGTATGTTATACTACATTCGCTCTCGCGAGATTTTTTTTGAGACATTCGGAATAGGAAACGTACAACACAAAAATTCCTACCTCACACTATTAACTGTTAAAATCAACTTAATCTTCATTAAAAAAAGAAGAATTATTAGAAATAGTGGGAGTGTCTACTAATCTCATAAAATTTTGTGAAGTTTATTTCTACAAAATATTTTTATTTTGTACAATAAATAATTTTCTCATTTGCTATCAATACATTATAATGGTTTAAATAAATAAATATTGATTGGAGTAAGGTTTATGTTATTTTTATGTCTGTTTACTATTAATAATATTAGATATGAGCAGGTGCGTTGGTTTTGTAGTAATTTCCAGTCACTTCTGACAACTGAATTTTTCAAAAAAGAAATTACTAACGTCAGTGTCAAAAAAAGTCTCGCGAGAGCGAATGTAGTATACCTATGTCCAGCTGAACGATTTACGTACTGTATAAGTTTTTAGTTTGTGAAAACTGTCATTATAGATAGCAGTGCGTGAAGGGTTTCAAGTGTGCGTGAAGTAACAATGTATTTTAAATGGGATTTACTTTTTCGCACACTTTCAAGTTCTAAAAATTGTAAAATAGAAATGAATTCCAGTGACGAAGAGTTACAGTTTTTTTATTTGTTTATCGTAGATAAAATATTGTATGAAACTGTGCGTGAAGTACTTTTTGCGAACTTACGCGATGTATAGCACTCGCTCCGTTGTCGCTCGTGCTCTTAATATCGCGTGCGTTCGCAAAAAGCATACTTCACGATCTGTTTCATAAATAACTAGTTTTTGATAGTATAAACGTCACTGTCAGTGTCGAATTACCGACGCACTGTTGCCTCACTTTTGAAAGTTCGCAGAACTTTCGCAATCTTGGACCGCGTTTGTTGCTACCTGTTGATCGCTACTGTGTGCTCTTAAGTTAAAATTTGTTTTCAAGATATTCTCTATAATTTTTTATTTTTTTTCAAATTGTTATTGGTCTTGTGGAAGTTGGAAGATCAACTTTTAGAAACTTTTACGTCCATCAACTTCTTAAGACTTTGATTTATTCCCAGCTGGGTACATAGTTGGGCAAAAGCAGACATCACCAAAAAGTAACTTCTGAATAATTTCAAAAGATTTAATGTTTTAAACATACGATTTTTCTTTACCTATTTAATATTTTCTTTGTATGTGCCACTACATAATTATTTTCGTCATTTTTATAGGTGCGGAAAAACGGGTCGTTTGTTATTTCGCCAGTTGGACCATTTATAGAGCAGGAAAAGGTGCTTTCGATGTCAGTAATATAGATCCATCGCTGTGTACACACATTAATTTTGCTTTCCTTGGTCTTAATGAAGATGGTTCTATTCACATTTTGGATTCCTGGGAGTCAAGTGATGCTGGTGGTCATGGTAAGTAAATATTTGCACTGTGAATGTCACTTTTCCTCAACATAAGAAAGAATCCGATTAATAATCTTGATCGAAGTAATATAAGGTAATTTGATGTTGGAGTAATAGTAGATTATGAGTTTAAATATTTTTATTTTTATCGAGCACAGTTAATTTTACAAATTCATGTTTTTTTATTACTCATGTCTTGAAAATAACTGAGTTGATATAAAATATTTTCTATGTCAAGTATGTACGTTTGATACGTAAAGAGAGCGAAATGTGCGTGCGATATATTTCCATTAACTGAAAATGTGAGATATTTCTTAATTTACGTAGAGCGCGTCATGTGTTGTCCGACTGCTGACTAGAGATGAAGATTTTTCTAAAAGTGCGAGATAATTTTGATTGTGTTTGAGCGCCATAATATTATCCTAACAGTAGACTTCTTCTTCTTCTTTTTCTTTTTGTATAGACATGACTCTGTCTGTTTTTTTTTTCAATGTGCCTCTAGTAAGTTGTCGTTCCATCATTTTCGTGGTCTTGCCACTGGGGAATCATATTCCTATTGGGGAATCGTCTCTCGCTGTCCTCACTACTCTATTTGTTGTCAGTCGGCTTAAGTGGTCATTCCATTCAATTCTTTTGTTTCTTACCAAGTTATTAATGTTGTCCACCTTGCATCTCAGTCGCATATATCTACTTCTAGCTCTGTCCCATAGAGTCTTACCATCGATTTATCGAAGAGTTTTCATGTCTGCTGTTTCTAGCATTTTGTTTTCCTTTCTGTATCAAGTCGTGTTTCTGCCGCGTATGCCATTATTGGTCTGATAACTGATTTGTAAATTCTGCTTTTCACTTCATGTTCGATATTTTTATTTCTCCATATTGCTTCATTCAGGAAACCTGCGGCTCTGCTTACTTTATTACCATCCATACCTATTACCATATTATACAGTCTTATCATCGATTTTTGGAAGGGTTTTCATCTCCACTATTTCGAGCAATTTTTTTGTCCTCTCTGTATCGGCCTAACTTAGACGAGAGGGTCAATGTTACGGTAAAGAACTTGCAATTTATAGGGCTTTTAATCAAGGGGATCTTTTTTGTGGCTTTCTAATTTTTAAATTCAAAAGCAATAACATGTTTTTATGATCTACTACTTAAAAATATTTTTGAAGTTATACTTCTTTACCGGCGATAGAGGGTGAATTTTTATATGTTAAAACCTATCAGCCCGGCGCATGCGCATTATAACTTTGTTCTGATTGGATGTTCAAATGACATGTCAAAAATTATTCCAAATGGCGGCTGTGGCACAGCTGTACACAAGGTTCGCTTTCAAGATGCAGTAGAAATAGAAATAAACAAACCAAGACACGTTAAATGCCACTAGGAGCACAACCGGATCATAATTTACAATGTATATACATTGTACATTCCAAATCATGATTTCCAAAGTTTATACATTGTAAATTATGAATCGGAAGTGCTCCTAGTAGCATTTAAAGTGTCTTGGTTTGTTTATTTTCTACCGCATCTTGAAAGCGAACCTAGTGTAGTTTGATTATTTATGGTTGTTGCGTTTTGAAATTTGTGTGAAAAGAAACAAAGTTAGTTAATAGTTATACTGCCTTTTTAAATAGTTTTCATATACCTATATTTTTGGACTTTTGGACTATTTTGGACAAGGAAAACTCATTCTAATTTGGTAAGTAGTTTTTATTATAATCATATTGTAATTAAACATTTGGATTAGGTTGGAATACATACATTTATTTTCTCAAGAATGGGGATTTTAGAGAGAAATCCCAAATTAGGTCCGATTTTTATTTTTAAATTATGATATTTTGGCGTAGATTTATTTATCTAGTAGGTATGTAATGCTTTGATTTACATACTTAATTTGATTACCAACAAAAGTTCTACCAATTTTCATCTAATATATTGTTTTCTTACTGTTTTGTTATTTAATATTTTCTTCCACAAGATTTAAACTACATAATTTAATTACATATATATTTAAAACAACTGTCAAACAGTAAAACGTTCAGTTACCCTATTTTTCCACATGAGAAATAATGTGCGATTGGACGAGTGAGTCTAGGCTTCGATTACGAATCAAAGCGGCATGAAGTTCACGGGTTCGATACCCGATGCAAGTTTTTATTTTTTTTATTTTTTTTTCCATTTTATGATTGTAAGTATATTTGTTATATAATTTTTTTTTTCAGAGAATGCGTATTTAAAATTTTTGCCAACAATTATTATCGTTCAGAAATAATTTTTTCTTTGTGGCATTTTTCAATGTGTTTGTGTGCGTTTTATTTTTTAATTTTTTGGTATTGTCTTAAAAATCACATAATATGTAGTAGAAGTATAACTTCTTACGTGCGTACAAAAGTACACACACATTCTTTTTTTTTACAACCGTGTTAAAAATGCAATTCTTAGCACTCCATACGAGCGTTAAAAATGCTACTTTAAGGCACTAGTGCTTTAAAAAATTTTTAAGCACTGCAGCTCGTATTGACCGTATATGCAATTTTAATGTAATGTCAAAAAAATATAAAATTGGAATGTCAGTCAAGTTCAAGTAAAAATTTTTGTAGATATTGTCCTGTAATTACGTTTGTAGAAAAAATATTGTATGATATGCGTGTTAAAAAGTACATTTTTAAGGCACTCATGTGAATTGCAGAACTCGCTTTGGCTCATTCTGCAAACTTTCACATGCGTGCCTTAAACGTGTACTTTTAACACTTATTTCATAAATAACTATTTTATATAGAGGTGTGAAAGAGTCGAACTTTTTAAAAACGGAGGCGACACCCTTTCACATGAATTACTGAAATCTGGCAACAGAAACAGCTGCAGACTGGACATTAGGCATACTGTGTCCCCTTCACAAAAAGGAGACATAATGGTGTGTGATACTTACAGAGGCATAACTCTACTGAATAACGCATATAAGTTTCTACTGTCCAACGTATTGTACAAAAGAATGCTTCTCTATGTCAAACGAATAGTGGGAGGAATTCAGTGTCAAGTTCGACCTAATAAATCAACAATTGACCAAATCTTTACATTGAAGCAAATTTTTGAAAAACCCTAGAGTTCGTCGTCGACACCCACCACATATTCATTTAACCTGGCTGTGGTAGAATTCCAAATATCGCTTCATCTTATTCAACTAACTGAACTTAAACGCACAGGAGCAGCGAGCATGGACCGAATCTAGAACGGCCCTCAATTGCAATAATGGAGTAAGACAGGGTGATGAACTATTATGTCTTTTCTCTAACCTTGCACTAAAATGGTAATTCGATAGTCTCAGATTAACACAAATGGCACTATCTTTAACAAATTTGTGCAAGTTGTTGGATATGCATATAAAATCGACATCATAGCTATGTCCACAGAGTGTCTGGGCCTCGATTTTTGACCCTTCGCTTCGTTATCGAACGTATTCGCTTCGTATCTGTTTAGTATAGGAAGCGAATACGTTCGATAACGAAGCGAAGGGTCAAAAATCGAGGCCCTGACCGATGCATTTCGATCGTTTAGGGCTAGAGCATCTACATAATATACAGAGAATGGGACTAATGCCCGGTTGCACCAACAGATCTTAGGCTTAAGTCGAAAATATCATAAGAATTAATATAATATAATTATAATATATTATAATAAGAATACCATAATATAATAATAGATATAATTGATAATAAGGTAAGAATCTAAAATTATGGTGCAACGTAAGTGATACTCAAGGAGTCCCTATCTAAAAGTAGAGCTTAGCTAAGCTGGAGCTTAAGATCTGTTGGTGCAACCAGGCATAAATGTAAAGGAACACTCCTTATGCAACACTCCTTATGGAAAAGTGGCCCCGGTCAAATTTAACGAAACTTTGGTCAATTATAGTCCTCAGTGAGTAGATTAAAAAAGTCCATGGCACCTATGTCTGAAAAACTATTATTCTCGAGCTACAGCATTCTGAATTTCTTTAATTCAGGTATTCGGTTTACGTTAAGTCCACTAATTCACGGTCAAGTGAATGCAAATATCAGTTAACTGAAAGAAGACAGACTCATTTCCTTCATACATATTTGGGTGTTGCATATTAATTCGTGGTTAAAAATAGCTGCATCGTATTTTAGTCTTCAGAAAACCTCCGAAAAGTCCTCAGAAAACTGAAGAAGTGCGATAGAAAATGTTCTGCTAGAGTGACATAACAATTATCATGTTTTCATGAATGCTTCACACTTTTCCAACACCAGCACAGCTGCAGTTCCACCTTATCTTTAGAAAACTACTGAACAGTGCCGGATTAAGGGAAGGAATAGGGGAATTCCCCCCGTAATAATGTCCAGAATTAAAGAAAAAATTGTTGAAACATGATTATTACACGTTCAAATATGATAGTTTACATGCAACTTACTACAGACAGACAAATTCAACCCAATTAACTCCACAGTTAGGAAAATCAAGTGAACTTATTGCAAATGTTATTACCCCTATTCCACGAATATACGACTGTTTTAGATTATCTCGACAGCGAATATTTTACTGTACAAAATATGAAAAACAAAAGTAAATTAAAAATTACATTGTTGTTTATTGGAATAATTAGTAGACCCATTTATACTTTCGTATTAAAAATACTTCTTATGTTTCACACTAAAATATTCATTGTCACGATAATCCAAAACAGTCGTATATTCGTGGAATGGCCTATATTATGTATTTTATGTAATTAAAGTGTATCTATTGTATATATTTTTTGGTTGGTGTTTTATTGGAAGTCTCCCCCTCCCCCAAGGCAAATGTTCCGCCACTGCTACTGAAGTATCCCATAGGTCGTTAGTTCAGTCATATATTATATGATGCATCTAACCGAAATCAGCAAAATCTTAACGTACAGATAGTCGAAGATGACATAAACCCGATTTTTCCACACAAGATTGTAATTAATATTTAATGCATTAATTAATAGCAGGCGTACTATAACCATTTGGTAGAAGACTTATGTAATTTTGTACCCTATATGTTAGTGAAAGGTATTTATACCTGTAATTTTGTAACAGGTAACATTGTTGTTATCTTAGGTTGAACATAACTTTTGCAAACTTTTGTCATGTTAGAGTCACATAATATGAACTTGTTTAACTCAGAGATTGTTAAAAATCTGGTAGTTCATTTTAATAAATGTTTATTTATTTTGTATATCATTTATTTTTATTACTCCTTTATGTTCATTATTACAGGTTTAATATATTTAATATTTGACAGCAGTGTAAGATACCTGGGAGAATGATCGAAGATCATTTTCATGGCGCCCATGATTAGTTAGTTTTATTTATTTTGTTCGTTTTTAGTCATTAGTCATCTCCATTCATTTTCAGTACATTATTCTTATTTTATTATTTCATCTTTTAGTCATCATTACTATCTATATAGAGCTACTGTTCTTCGACAGGCATGCAAACGAGCCGTATCCATCCTTGAGTGTCAAGTTGCTCTCTTGCATCTATAGCTAGCCAACTCTATTCAGTTTGCCTCTGTCTCTTCCCACTTCTACTTCTATCCCTTCTAATTCCCCTTTCTTCAGTACTACTGCACTTTAGTAGTATTTTTTTTTTATTTTTCCTATTGCGGCTTCTCAACGTAGAAGTCACTTCATCCTTTTCTTTACACTCACCCACTACATCTTCTTTTCAGCCACAACTATTTAGTTACTTAGTCTTTTTTTTTCCTTACTTCTGTTGGAGTACCTATATCTTTCTTTTTACTTTCACTCCAACAGAAGTTTTCTTATTTTTGTTACCTGCCTGTAATTAATGTAGCAATAATGTTATTTTGAGGTTTTACACCTATTCAAGTGGCTAGTTTCAATTACTTGTACACTGGACGTAAGTAACCACATTTTCTTTTTTTCAACTGTCAAAATTTCACCCTTTTGCATTTATATCTAAGTGGTTCACTTATTTCCAGGTTTACACTGAGGATGGTCAGTTTGACCGAAAACGTTTTGTACAACCACTCCCTTGTGGATGAATTTTAAAAAAAATTTTTTAATAAATTTATAATATACCTATATACAACAGAAGTGTTTACTTCATTCTACGTTGTCTTAACAAAGGTATACAGCCAACTACAGGGTTTACCCTTTTAAAGTTTTAATTAATATTTCGCGTTTACCTACTAATACGTGGTTATTGTTCTCTGCTAATACCATGTGTGTACTTTTTTTTCCTTTTCGTATTGAGATCAAGTCCATTTTATTTACTTATATCTGATATGTTGGAGATTATTCTTTGCAAATCATCTAAGCTATTTGCAAAAACTACTTCTTCGTCGGCAAATCTAATCATTTTTAGAGGCACTCTATTCTGCATGCGTGAAAAAGTGATATGTCTTGTTCTGCTCTAGCAGCAAGCAGCACTTATTGTGGTTGTTCCTCAATTTTCTGAAGGCGCTTCAGTAGCAGTGGCGGAACATTTGCCTTAGAAGAGGGGATAAAACACTAACCCCTAAATACATAAAATAGATAACCCCAAACTACAAGCCATAGATAATAACATGTGCAATAAGTTCCCTTAATTTTCCTAACTGTCGATTTAATTGGGTTGAATTTGTCTGTTTGTAGTAAGTTTCATGTCAGTTAATACATTTTTTATGTTTCAACAATTTTTTTTATTTCTGGACCGTGTTACGGGGGTAATTACCCTCTTCCCCCTAGATCCGCCGCTGTTCAGTAGTTTTCTAAAGATAAGGCGGAACTACAGCTATGTTGGTATTAGATAAGTCTGAACCCAGTGACGGTTTAAGGCATCATGGGGCCCTAGGCGGCCATAAGAAGTAGGCCCCTTTATAGCGGCCTTTACATTAAAACAAATTTACAAATAGGTCTTGCGCCCACACTTAAACAAAATCATGATTACCGCCCTTGTGACACTTCGTCTATCAGTTACCTATTCATGTCGAATCGGAGAACTTTTATAATACGGAAAATTTTCGGGAGGGGGACGTTTCATAAATATAGAGGTTTTTAAACTTTGGAGCGTCCTACAGTTATTGGAGTACCTACTTATCCTTAAAAATTTGTAGGAGAATATTATTAATACCAGTTAATTGTAAATATTTTTATCAAACAATCATGCAAAAATCAGATGTGAGGGTATAAATTTTATGACTCTATGATGCGTTATGGAGTCATAAAATGTATACCCTTACAGTTGATTTTTTAAGGAATTTTTGATAAAAATATTTACTAGTTAATTTTACTATGGGTAATATTGTCCGACAAATTGTTAAGGGTAGGAATATTCCAGTTGTCGGACGCACCAAAGTGTAGAAACCTTTATATTTATGAAACACCCCCTTCCCGAAATTTTTCCGTATTAGAAAAGTTGTCATACTCAACATGAATAACTGAACAAACGAAGTCTCATGAGGGAGGTAAGCATGATTTTTTTAAGTGTGGGTGTGGGCCCAATGTCTAAAATATTTATGTTATTTTGGGACAAACTACTACAAAAATAAATTACGACAATGGATAAAGATCATTTATTATCAGGTAGGTACTAAATTAAAACTACTTACTCGTATGTTAAAATTAATCTTGGTCCAATACTGGTCCAAAGAAAACCAATAATTATTTTTGAAAAATATAAACGCAGAATGAAAGATTACATTATTACCAAAGGCCGAAAGTCCCTGAAAACTTCTATAATGTTTATTTTATTAAGTTACAGGGGTGAAAATAAAAGAGAAAATTTAGTTTTTAATTGCAAATAGGTATTTCATTCAAAAGAAAATTTGTATTTATTCTAAGGGACTTTCGGCCCTCGGTAATAACGTAATATTTGATTCTGGATTTAAATTTTTCAAAAATACTTTCTCAGGAATACTTTCTCAAAAATTTTTTCAGGATTCGAAAAAAAAAAGAATGCATTTAAAACACAAGAAAATTTTGACAGGCGACATTTTGCGCCTTTTCCCTTAAATGAAAACTTTTTGTCTGAAAACTGGTGAGGGAATACATAACAATGTCTCCGTTAATAATGGGCCGTTAATGATAGACGTAAAAAATGGTCTAGAAAATATTTTTATGGTCTAGACTAGAATACGAATATCGAAACAACATTTCAAAATTTTTAATCCCCGCAACGTTAAAAAAAATACAAGTTATAAACAAATTATAACAATTTTCAAACGCTATTTTGGGGGGAAGCTTAATTGAAATAATTGAAATTTAATTGAGTTTATACTCTATCGGTAACAACCCCATTTTTGCAATCGAAAAAATGGTAACATTTAATAAACAAATTAAATATCTCATATACTATTGAATATTTTTCAATCAATTTTTCTTGCTTTATACTGGTAATATAAAGCAACTTTTCCCGTAAAATAAAATATTTTATAGTGCTTATTTATTATGCAAATAATAATTTTTTGCAAATTTTTTTTTAAGCTAACAATTACACAATAACAGTAACAATCATTAAAACCATGAATTTCCGCAACAGTTAAATAAGTAAACGTATAAACATACACGATAAACATATACATTAGGGTGGAACGAAAAATTCTAATTCATTATTTTTTATGGGGCTAGTGTGAAAAAGTTGTGTTCTGATGTATAATAAAACTGTAAGAAATCTTTTTTGTATTGGACCCTATCTTCAGGTTCCATATTAAATTTAAATTTTTGGGAATAACAAAAAAAATAAATTTTAGAAATTTATTTTTTTATCAGTTCTTTGAATCTAAATAATAATTGTTTTATGATACAATATACATTTTAAGATTGGTAGTATGATTTTGTGTTAAAAAACGGCATAACATTTCTAGACTGCAACCTTGAACGAATAAAGCCATCCCTTGATTCTGGTCCACAAACAGCAGTTGATGCTTCAGTTACTAACTTAACAGTTCTTTCCACGGATTTTGTATGACAAGGGCAGTTTAAGACCTCTATGTTGTTGTAATTCCCAGAATCTGTCATATCCCTTACATCCTCATTGGAAATATGTTTTAGCAAACGAGGAGCCGTAACTTTGAATCCAGAAATAGAAATTAAGTCATTATAATCTGCAGCACTAAAATTTAATGTTGGTATTTTGAATCTCCGGATCTTTTTTCTTTCTGACTTTCTCTAGCTTTTGGCACTCTGCGTAGTCCTAGCTCCAGTATATGATTTCGTTCATCTTTCATCATACCGAGTAATACATTTTCGGGATGGGCAAAATAAGCATTCATTTGGATAACGGCATCGATAATTTTTCTTTGGTCAATTGGTAGAAATCGTGAATAATGGATCGTTCGCCATAAATGTTTTGAACCATATAAACAGTTAGGATACAGTTTTATATATAAAAAAGCTGGTTCATACACTTTTTGGATGAAACTTACTAACATAATTAATTGGGGGCTGGGACATTCAGTTTCAACATACAATCGAAGCAACCGATTATCAACTGTCAGCCACCTTGCGTGTGATATTTTCCCGGGTCTTTTAAGGCTCAAATCATTAGGACATTTTCCCGCAGCAACTGCTTGACTGATTTGGTACAAGTACTTTTGATCGGTACTAAGGTCTGTTGTTTCTAATAATATTGCTAGGTTGTTATCTATTGCGACCAAATCGACAACAGCCTTCTCTTCACAGCGTTCCAGAAGTTTCCCTTTTGATCCTGAAAAACCAAGTGGTCCACAGGTGTGTCCATCTAACTGTTGAATTAAATGACGTAGAGGTAGCTCATTGCAATGAAATAAGCGTACTAGCCATTGAAGTGAAGTGCCGCAGTATTCGTGACGTAGATGGTTGGACTGTAACTGTTGACAAAGGAGCAATGAATTTTTCTTCATGATCATCTACAATAGAAGAATTTGAATCAGACAAGCTGCTACTTATGGGAGGATTAGAGGAATCAACGGTACATGCTTTAAGAACAATTTCATCAGTATTATATTTTTGAGAACTTGCCTTTTCCTTCATGGTTCTTTCCATTTTCTTCTTTATTGCTGCAGATGCTGCAATATCCACTGGTCCAATTGCCATTTTTCGACAGGATTGTTGATAGAAAAATTCGCTCATTTTGTGGTACTTTCTTGATTTTATCACAAGTACACACACACAGTTCCAGTCATGTTGCACTTGCAAGCCGCGATATTCAATAACTTTTTACACTCCTTTCGAAACTGGCAAATATTTTCTATCCATGAATCAGATGCTTGCTGATTTTTTGTGTACCTATCGCTTAAGATTTTGATACTTTCTTTAACTATTTTTAATCATATCTTGAAGTCACTTATGCGATAATATTGGAATAGAAGCTTTTATTCATATTTGTTCTACTTTCGTTGCAACGGCATTCAAGGTCGGCGATAGATGGATCTCTTGTATTATTTGTCAACTTAATTCATTACGAATAAAGAGAAAGCACTTTAGAATGTTTAGCACTAAGGGCCGGTTGTTCGAACGCTAATCAACAATGATCATTATCAAATATTTAATTACTGTCACCAAAACTGTCAATGTCAACTTTGTTTGGGTTGCTGAAAACATAATTAATTACAATTATGAGATTTATTATTAATTATGTTAATAATTATTGTTATATTAATTGATTATAGACTCCACAGACTTTTTAACAACCCAAACAAAGTTGACATTGACAGTAATTAATTATTTGATAATGATCATTGTTGATTAGCGTTCGAACAACCGGCCCTTAGTTGGTAAAACACGATCGTTGAAATTTGATTAGAGCCATATTGATTTTTTCTACAAAAATATTTTTTTTTTTTTCATTTTTCAAATCCAATATGGAACCTCAGAATATTTTTTTATTTCAAAATGCTCTCGCACCAATTGTTTTCATCACCTGACACAATTTTTAAAAGATAGCCACAAGAATTTTTCTTTTCTTTTATTTTTTTACCTTTTTCGTTCCACCCTAATATACATACATACTTCGAAACGAATTAAATGTGTCATCACTCAAAAGTAAATGTAGATAAAAAAAAGGTCAACCTACAAATTCATAGTACATTGAACTTAACAGGATAAATTATAAGAACTTCTTAAAAAAAATGGCACGTGTTGGCCCTAATCTCAAGTATGTAGTTTTGAGATGCGAACACAAGAGTTCCAAAAGAACTATTTTAAATAGGAAAATCTTTCTTTATTACTGCTAATTACTGTAAAATAATAAAATAAATTAGAAAATTAAAATAAACTCACCACCACTATGAAATGAGAATTCGACACAAAAAACTGTATACTTTACTGATTAAAAACAAATAAATGTGTAATGCGTTTACAAGGAACACCAAAAGAATACTCTGGCTAAATTAAGGGAAGTTTCTACTTTTATAACATTGACACTTTATTGAAAAGTGTTCGAAAAAGTTAAGTGGGCCCTCAGTACAGATATTGATGTGGATATTGATTGCCTAACATTTTTTTTAATTACTTGGGACAAATTTTACAAGCTATGTAGACGTCTGTGTTATTCTTTCACTCATTCATAATAAGTGGTTGTGGTTAAATACCTACTTAAATCATCCTAGAGTAAACAACCAAGTTCTTATATATGTCATCAACTTTATATCAGCATGTATTTCAAAGATACATGCTGATGTATAACTTCCCGAAATATAGCTTACTCAGGCATCGGTGCGACTACTTCGTGGTTAAATTATTGATCTACAGAGGCGTATTCAAACACGTATTTGATTTGAAAATAATATTGAAAACATATCGCTGCTTTCGAACAAGACTGGCACAATTCAAAATTTCATGTTTTTCAGTAGAAGCAGTTAAAGTTTTTGTGTCGCAATTTATGATTTATTATGATTTATTTAGACTAGTATTATACAAGATAAAATCAAAATTTCTTTTGTTTATAATTAAAAGCTATGTTAGTCAAAATCTTACTACGGTTATCATAAATTTTTGGTTTTTTTTATTAAAAACAAATAGAAGTGTCGTTCTTTCAGGAAAATTATATACGTTATTAATTTAGGTTTGAAATCATTTTATCAAATATTGAAAACAAATTTTATTAATTTTTTTTTTACAAAACAAGGTATACAGTTTTTAATGTAATGCGTATATAACTGATCGAATATAATTCATACTAAAATACAAAAAAAAACATTGTAGGTATAAAAATGCATTGAAATTTAAACATTTTGGTAATAACTAAAACGAAATACTTTTTTTAAATACGAAAGGAAACTAAATGCCTTACTTTTTATATAAAAACTACAAATCTAATTTTTTTTGCACTATCTCCTCCTTTTGTGCCTTTATTAACAGCTGCAGGAATATTATTATAGAAATCGTAATAAAAGCGAGGCACAATATTTTTTTCAATTAGGCCTAATATAGCCGATTTCTTAGTCCCTGATATTCCAGGTTTGCGAGCATAAACTTTATGCAGATTTATATTTGCAGTATTAACCAATGCTCGCCTAAACAACAAATTTGCTCGTAAATACTCATTGTCTTCGTAGGACTTCTTGTAGAAAAAACAATTACATTCATTTTTACGCACTTCAAAAATTTTAATTTATGTGGTTTTTACAACCTCCCCATTTTCATTCTTATAGATATCTTTTAACTCCATTTGTTCTGAAAGATCCTTCAAATTTAAAAAATCGGAGTAAGTCATTTCCCTTACTCGGTACAACTTTCCAGATTTTTTTGCTTGTCTTATTAGTGTAACATATTGGTCTGGAGCATAAATTTCACCCGTTTTCTGATATTTAGAAATTTGCCATTCTATGACGGAATGTACATTATCAGCATTATTTTGTGTATGACCACTGATTAAGTATTTGTTCAAGATTGTATTAACATTAGAAAGTTTTGTAACAGCATACAAATATAAAGCAAATAAAAATTTATTCTTATTTTAGGCGGTACAATTGTCTGTATAGAAAATGATTTCGATCAATTTATTTAGTGCCAAGGCTTTATCATTTAAAAAACCATACTGAAGTAAACTCAACAAGGTCATTTAACTCAGGTCAATATCATTTAACTCAACAAGGTGATACCAGGCACAAGAACCGATTTCATTTGCTCCTCTATCAGCATCTCCCTCGTGCCAAAAATAGCAAATAACCTCAGAATCAATGGGGGATACAAACGTTAAATTATGTGTTTAACTTAGAAATGTAATAAAAAGAAGACGCTTTTCCAATCGGACAAGGAAGGGCTGCTTGTAGATCAAAAAAGGTGACAAGTTTCTTTGCTTGTAGGTCATTATTTTTTTCTTTTCTACTTAAATCTTTTTCTATCAAATGTCTGTCATATTTTGCTTGAATGAACTTCTTTCCATCCTCGGAGGCATTTTTAAATTCCGTACATAGATCGCATTGATCTTTTTTTGGAAAAAAGAATCCAATATTGCATTCTTTTGTGAATATATCGTAATACGTTCGATAGCACGCAACAGGCAAGTTTTGTTCCTGGCATAATAATTTATAGTCTCTGTGAAGATCAGCGATACTTTTTGATCCTTCTATGAATTCCCTTTTAGTGTCAGCACGGGAGTAGTGAGTTTCTATTCTAGGAATAGAATTGATATGCATCATAATGCCATCTTTGATGGCTTTATCAAGAGAAACATGATGTTTGTGCTTGCCCCTAAGTTCCTCTTCAATGATTCCGTCAGTTTGACGTAAGTCCTGTTTTTCTATAACTGTCCTTAAGCGTCGAACTGTTATTCCTAAGGTAGATACAAAAAACTTTCTGCACACGCTAATCCTTACTCCTCCGAGTTGAAAGTGGAAAGCGTGGTTTGGTCGCCGATGAGATTCAAGATTAGAGTATTTATATTTAGGACAAATAATGGTCATTGAGCTTGCCATAAAATCTCTTTGTCGTTGTAGATTGCCCATAGCCCAATATTCTTTAAATATAAGTTTTCGCTGTTCTTCTGTTATTTTTTCTATACATTTAAGACGACAAATATTGTTACAGGGAGGAAGAACTTGCTTTGCATTTCGAGAGACTTGCGTTTTAATTTTATTTCCATCTTCGTCATGGGTTACCTTAACCGAATCATACGGTTGCCCACTATTTCTCAACTGCTTGGACATGTTCCTTTTCCAATTTGACGAGTTATTTTTTCTTTTTCTACCTCTCTTTGTAACAAGAACATCTTCTTTGTTCTCTTTCTCTAGGAGTCTGCTACTACTATTGTTGGACTCTGATTCTGACGAGGACTGAGCTTCATAGTTTCGATCAGCAATAGAGTTTCCAGAACCATATGGCTCAGACTGGCGGCTTGACGACTTACTTGAGCTACTTGAGGACGAACAATCTGTATTAGCTTCAGTATGATTCGGTTTTATCTCACAAGCATTAAAATCTGAAAAAAAAGGGTACATAAATAAAAGTATTTTAAATATAAAATATATGATCGTCTTCATTGAGCTCTAACTTGGCTGCTGAACTCAATATTTCAGATAAAAATCCATCGAAATCTAATGGTCTTCACATAAAAAACTCAACCTAACACCTATGTACATGCTGGCTGTATGAATCAGGGTAAACTGGTATCTTTGAAAATACTATGGAACTTAATAGTAACCGGTGCATAACAAATACTACCGCATAGAACAACATCGGTAAGTGGCGCAGAAAAGTTTTTTATTGCCAAGTATTTTTATGTATTAATTGCTTTTAAAGTTTCTTGGCTAATAGCTCGCGGTTTCGTTATACAGCATGTATTGGTTACTCTCAAGTTCCATAGGCTGTCCTGTATTAAGAATATGAAAATAACTTCATCAGGATTAACTTCTTTCGGAAAAACCAGTGATGTGCTGGGGTGTGCTAATGTTCCTATTCCATTTTCAGGGACTGTAGACAAGTCATTGTGTATGGGTTCGTCTAAAACAAATTTAATAAAATAAGTTTTCATGACTGCCCTGTATTAAGAACATGAAATTACCTTCATCAGGATTAATTTCATTCGGAAAAACCAGTGTTGTGTTGGGATGTGCTAATGTTTCTGTTTCATTTTCAGGGACAGTAGACAAGTCATTTTGTATGGTTTCGTCTAAAATAAATTAAATATAATAATATCAGTGAATAATATCTTTGAAAAAATATTTACTTAAAAACTGAGCAGAATTACTAGACTGATAACTTTAAATAAGTCAAGTTGACCCAGGCAGGTGAAATAATTAAGGTACCTATCTAAATTTTGTTCCGATTTTTGTACCAAATCCAAAAACTTACCGTTATAATCCTGATTGTCACGGCAGGCTCCGCTAGCATTTGACCTATTCAAATATCGCTGAAGTTTCCACAAAGGTTCGTCCCTGTTGTGTACCTCCAAGTTTCTTCTTGTTAGTTGGCATGACTCTTTTTGGCATGATTGCGTTGATTACCTAAATAATTACAGTAAATATAAAATTATAAATTATAAAGTTATAAAATGAAGTATAACTGGATTCTACATTAAAGTATTAGGTCTGGATCCCGCGTATGAAAAAAAAGTTGATTAATAGCAAGCTGAAAATTTGTTAATAGCTTAAGGGTGTCTAGTCAGATAAACTTTGATATATGGGAACACTGGAACAGGGGCAGTTTTAATTGTGGAACAGGTTAAAAATTTGGAACGGTCACACCACGAAAACGGCACATTTATTTTGTCCGACAGAACAGACTTAAACTCTCCGAACAGAGATTAAACTCTCATGCAAAAATCAGACTGCTATTAATCACCTGTCATCATTCCTGTCATTTGACATATTCTACATGTTTCACTCATTAAAACGCCCATTTGGTGATAAATAGCAGTCTGATTTTTGCATGAGAGTTTAATCTCTGTTTGAAGAGTTTAAGTCTGTTCTGTCGGACAAAATAAATGTGCCGTTTTCGTGGTGTGACCGTTCCAAATTTTTAACCTGTTCCACAATTAAAACTGCCCCTGTTCCAGTGTTCATATATATCAAAGTTTATCCGACTAGACACCCTTAAGCTATTATCAAATTTTCAGCTTGCTATTAATCAACTTTTTTTTCATACGCGGGATCCAGACCTATATCGTTTAAGTCAAGATGGATAATTTATATTGTATAAAATGAAAAAGGGCTGTTAGATTGTTAATATAAAAAGTGATTAAATATTTAAGTTGTTTTCAGGCAAAACTGTTACATCTTAAAATGATTCGACATCGTCCGAAATAAGCCATGAGGATTTTTTGTTTTGTTTTAATACCAGACTGGCACATTTTAGACCAATTCTTTTAAAACAACTCCATTAATAGAGATTATTTTTCGAAAAAAAAAAGTAACAAAGCGAAATATTACGGTATTGTTTAAAATAAAATTGAACAAAAATACCTATATTTATGAACAAGAACGACACAAAATGAAATGGCGCAATCTTGTGCATAAAAACATCATTTTTCAATGGAACTTTTCATTTTGAGTCATTGTTACAGGAATATATATGTAAAAATTTAAAACTGCTATGAGTCTTTTTGAATTGTCACAATCTTGCATGCAAAGTTCGACACTTACCTTATAAAAGTCACGACCAAACTAAATTGATACTTTTTCGTCTTGTCAAAATATGCCGATTTGCAGGAGCGCCATCTAGCGAATACGACTGCTAATTAGATAGAGGAAACTGTAGATAAATTCTACGCCGTTTTTAAAACCTAGTGGCATAGAAAACTCTAAAATGAGAAATTTTGAGTTGTGCCGGTCTTGTTGGAAAGCAGAGATATATATTTTTTGGTAAATTTCCTAATAATTCCTTTTTTTTTGCTTGAAAAATGAAAAACTTTAAAAAAATTCAATAGTAATTAATTTATTTGAGCGGAATGCGGGCTCCATCAAGTGCCCGGGCCCTAGGCGGCCGCCTAGTCCGCCTAATGGTTAAACCGGCACTGTCTGAACCATTCATGAAAACATTCTTCTTCTTGTAGTGCCTATCCGTTTCGGATGTTGGCGACCATCATGGCAATCTGCACTTTGCACACTGCTGCTCTGAAAAGATTTGTAGTGGTTGTGTTGAACCACGTTCGTAGATTTTTCAGCCAGGAAATACTTCGCCTTCCTGGTCCTTGCTTTCCCTCTACTTCTCCCTGCAAGACCAGTTGCAGCAGTCCATATCTCTCACTGTTCCTCATGATGTGAGCGAGGTATTCGATTTTGGCTGTTTTTATTTTGATTAACAGCTCTTTTTCTTTTTTCATTCTCAGCAAAACACCCTCATTAGTAATGTGGTCGGTATAAGATATCTTCAGGATTCGACGATAAAGCCACATCTCAAAAGCCTCAATTTTCTTGCAGGTGGCATCTGTGAGAGTCCACGACTCAACTCCGTACAACAGTATAGGAAATATATAACATCGTAGTAATCTGACTTTTATGGGTATCGACAAATCATGGCATTTGAACAACTTTGCCATTTTTTGAAATGCAGATCTTGCTTTCTCTATCCTACATTTGATTTCTATAGAATGGTCCCAATTTTCATTGACGTTCGTACCAAGGTAGGTGTATGTTTTTACTCTTTCTATTTGTTGACCATTCACACTGATTCGTCCAAATTGCTGTTCATTCTTAGAGATCATCATACATTTGGTTTTCTTAGTGTTTAGTGAAAGTCCGTATCTCTGACTGACCTCTGCGATTCTGCTCATTAACTCCTGTAGGGCTTCAGAACTGTCAGCGAATACCACAGTGTCGTCTGCGTATCTTATGTTATGGATACATTCTCCGTTAATTCTAATTCCGGCTTCAACATCATCCACTGCTTCTTGAAAGATTTCCTCAGAGTAGATGTTAAACAGCAGTGTGGATAGTATACATCCCTGACGGACCCCACGTTTGATTTTGATATCGTCGGATTCTCCTGCCTCTGTTCGGATAGATGATGTTTGATTCCAGTACAGATTGCTGATAATCCTTAAATCACAGGTGTTTATTCCAATATTGGTTAATATCTCCATCAGCTTGTTGTGCTTTACTGTATCGAACGCTTTATGGTAATCAATGAAACATGCATAAATATCGCAATTCACGTCTCTACATCGTTGAAATAGCACTTGTATACTAAAAACATGATAATTCTTATTAGTCCAGGTCCAGGGCGCATCTGTTTTGAGATGGACGTTGAGAGGTGACTCAATTTTTTTCGCAGAAATTGCTTAAAAATAACTCAAATAATAATATTTAAGTTATCCTCCCACTCAAAATGGTCCGGAACATTGTTTAAATAATCAAAATGTCAAAATATGAAGGAAAAATTCGATTTTTTATTGGTTTTTTGATTATAACTTTAAAACTATTAATTTCTGAGAGAAGTCGTACTGACTTTAAAGTTGCGTAATTAAATTTCCTACAATATAGAATTGGTTAAAAATTAAAAAAATAGTCACCCTTGTTGCAAAATAGCAATAATTGCGAAAAGAACCATACAAAAACAAGAATTCGCACTTTACGTTTTTCAACCATTTATGCTACACTTAGGACCTTCATATTTTACATTTTACCCAGAAAAACTTTATGATATAGTAAAATAACACTGTAAATTCCATTAAGATCGGTTTAATAGATTTTGCAAAATAAATTTTTCAATCCAGCTTTCGCAAAAAAAATTCATTTTTTAAAATGTTGCAGAACTGAAAATAAAGCAGATAGCCAGTTTAATTTTTTTTTCTTATAGAAGTGTACTGTACCTTTCATTTGCAATTTGCAAAATTAAAATCGATTAATTACCACGGCGTCAGGAAATTTTTTAAATAAACATTAATTTTTGGTGCTATGCGCAGGACAAAGGTGTTCGATTCACACAAGTTGATTTCCACCAAAATTTCTTCCAATCTTTATCTAATATATTATTTTCTTACTCTATATTTTGTTGTATTTTAATATTTTAATTCCACAAAAATCAAACGAATTTTATTATTGTTTGAAAATATTGTTCAAACAATTGCATACCTATGTTTAAAAATAATAAGCTTTTATTCTCTAAGTTAAAATATATGAACAAAGAAAGTTTTTTGCTAAAAAAAGTGTTATTTCAAAGGATAGAGTATGTGTTTTTATTTTTCAATAAACAAATTTATTTATTTATATCGAAATTTAATAAAAATTAAAATGTATTAATCATTATCAAAGGTCATTGGAATGCCCAATCAGAGCAAACTATCCGCTGTCCTGCGCGTAGCACCAATAATTAAACAAGAATCTACAGGTCGAGCAAGTCTCGTAAATTTCACGATTGCGAGCCACGCTTCACGCAACCGTGTTTGCGTACTTGTGTTTCGAGTTGCGTGGTCGTGCGGAGTTATATTTACCAATTCGCGCAATCGTACTTGAGACGCTGTATCAGGTGAGGTGTTTGAAAATTTTTTGTTTTATTTTTTTTTCGCAGAAAATTTTTAGATGAAGTAATTGTATGATGAAGATAACACAGAAAATACAAGAGGGCAGCATACTTTGCAAAACAACTGTTACAATTTGAAATCAACAAGTTGTTGTCTTGCAGGTAAAAAAAGTGACTTTTTAAAAAAATTATATCTTGGAAACTAAAAATTATTTTTATTTATAATTGAAACATGTAAAAGTATAGTACTCTCAAAAAAATTTCAGCCAAAAATATTCATTTTTGTAGAGTTGACTGCAATTTTTCGACAACAGCCCTTTTTTGTGGTGAGCAGCATAACAAGTCCAGTCTCATCTGAAATCAAAGTTTCTTGTAGTTTATACCTCTGGCTAGTGAATGAACAAATGATTTTTTATTAGATGAGGTCATTTTTGTTTTATAAAAAAAAACTACTTTAAAAATGAGAAAAATTGGGGTCAAAAATGTGTTTAAACTTATGTAAAATCTTCAAATTTCATTTTTTTTAATTCCTTCGTTCATATTCTAGCCAGAGGTATAAACTACAAGAAACTTTTTGATTTCAGATGAGACTGGACTTAGTTATGCTGCCAACGCAAAAAAAACTTAAACTCTACAAAAATGAATATTTTTGGCTGAAACTTTTTTTGAGACTACCTTAAGTACTATACTTTTACATGTTCCAATTATAAATAAAAATAAATTTTAGTTTTCGAGATATATTTTTTTTAAAAAGTCACTTTTTTTACCCACAAGACCTATGTAACCCCTTAAAAAAATGTTTCAAAGAATATGTTTGATGGCCAAGATGCATACATATATTTAGAAGGAAAGTTCCTGATTTCTGTAGTATAATACATAATACCAAAGAGGAAGTAGCCCTAAGCGCCGGACTCCACTTGCGATTTGTAGTTGTGAAGATTGAACACATTCTTTCAAATATAAGTCAATCCATGATTATTTAGTCACAAATGGATTGACTTGTATTTGAAACAATGTGTTCAATCTTCCTGATTACAAATCGCAAGTGGAGTGCGGCGGTAATAACACCAAAATATTCCATATAGGTCCATAGAAGGTACACAGACATTGAAAAATTCCTGGAATATCCCCGAAAACATGTTCCCTGAACATCCCAGGAACATCCTGTGTCAGCATTTTAAACATTACCTGAATGTCTTATTGGAACATTCCATGAATGTCCACGAATGTTCTCTGGACATTCAAAATATATTTTGTAGACATTCCCTGGATATACCAGAAATACAGTGATGAGCGCTCTAATAACCGGCAAAATAGCACAAAAGATGTATTAAGTAGTGAGATAAAAAGACATGAAACTAGTCGAGCTGGGAAATTTAGCGATATTAACTTATACATTTAGATTGTATTGATTGTGTACCACCTTCAGACATATCAGACGAGTTTGGAAACTACCACTGTCACAGTGACAGTTTTAGTTGACATACTCCTCCGATATGTGTAAAGGTGGGATCAATATAACGTAAATTTAAAAGTTAATTTCGCTAAATTTCCCAGCTCGACTAGTTTCATTTCTTTTTATCTCACAACTAAATATGTTGCCCATATTTTGCCGGTTATTAGGGCACTCATCACTGTACATCCTTGCTGATGTGACAATACCTCCTATCTGTTTTTTCATGAGTTTTGTATGAGAGATGGAAAAACATGTTTTAAGGTCACCTCCTGTGTTCATATGTAAGTTTTGACTTGTTTTGTAGTTCATAGATAGTTTAATTTACTACAAAACAAATATCATATGAAAACAGGAGGTGACCCTAAGACAAGTTTTTAGTCTCTCTTACAAAACTCATGAAAAAAACAGATAGGATGTATTATTACATCACTGACGATATGTGGCCATACCAAATAATACATCCTTGATAAATATAAACATTTTTATTGAACAAAATCTTTTCATACATTTTTTAATGCAATTTACTGATATTCCTAAATGTTTCAAAAAAATGTGTCACATTTGCTTTGTAAACCTTTCTTTTGCCTTTCGTAGCCACATATTCCGTTTCCTTCCTGGTTTTTTGTAGACCACTTCTCTCAGCTGATTCTAAAAAAAAAATAAAATAAATGGTAATTTTTCTATCCTTTACAATTAACAATCAGAAGAAATATTATTTACAGATAATGATATGCATAATAATAATAGGTTTGTTTTAGCATCAGTTTCAAACAGTTTGAAATCATCAGCGAATAGTGGACCAGCGCGAGTAGAGGGGATCGCACTGGTGACTGTATTATGTTCTTTTACCGACCAACTGTTTGCTGACGGTTTTTGACTAGTTTGACTGTTTGCTAGAATAAACCTAATAATAATGAATATTTTGTATTTTGACAATGACATCTGATGTGGAAGTCAAAACATTAATAAAATTATTTTTTCAAGTTAACTTTCACATGCGCGTCTTAAAATTGTACTTTTAATACTTATATCATAAATAACTATTAAAACTAGCTTAAGAGGTAACAGTATCGATCAACAGGTAGCGTAAAGGTGTTCCAAGATTGCGGCTGTAATTTTGAATATTTTTTCGAGATATTTGGCACACATATTCTTAATATAATAAAGAATGGTGGTACAGAGCCCAATTTGAAAAATATATTAATATGTGGAAATTACTTTGTAATTAAATACAATATAAAAAAACGAGCTTGTACCGCCATTAAGAAGAACAAAAAAATACACTTTCTTCAAATACAACTTTTTTATCCGATTTTGTGTTATTTTGGAACTACTAAAATTTTTTATTTCATTAGTAGTTCCAAAATTACACAAAATCTAGGCATCGGATAAAAAAGTTTATTTGAAGAAAGTGTATTTTTTTGTTCTTCTTAATGGCGGTACAGGCTCTTTTTTAAATATTGTATAATTACAGAGTAATTTCCACATATTAATATATTTTTCAAATTGGGCTCTGTACCGCCATTCTTTATTATTTTACGAATACGTGTGCCAAATACCTCGAAAAAATATTCAAAATTACAGTGGCAATCTTGGAACACGTTTTGGCTACCTGTTGATCGCTACTGTATTAACTTAAAACATTGTAATTTGCTAAACCAGTATATTTTACTCTACTACTACTCTACTAGCTACCTCATTTTCCACTGTTTGTAAAGACTTGTTTACATGGGTAGAGTTTTGAGGAGAGTAGAGTAGCGGTAGTACTCTACCAAAAATGGCTTGATACCATTCACATGAGGAGAGTACAAGTATAGTACTGATGCTAGTATAGTGAAACCGATTTTTGTATTTTTAAACACTCTTGATTATAAGTGCACCTTAAATTCTTAATTTTTTGCTTAAGCTCGTTTACTCCAAAGCCTCCTTTGCCATTCTTTCGACGATTTCATCCTCCGCAGCTTGCTGCAAACTTTTATTTCTGTAGTATACACTACCTAAATTCCATAAACACTGGTATTCACCGTATTATAGCTCTACAAGTTTTAAAGTTTCATCTTCGGTGAACTTCATTTTCACTATTTACACAAAACACAATTCCAGCCAGAATGACAGCGCCCCCATGTACTCTCCTACCTACTCTATTCTGCCATAATTGAGCGTGTTCCATGGGTAGAGTGTGCAGCCGAGTAGACATTTTGGCAGTAGTGGTGGTCATAGAGTAGTTACTTTGCCATAGGTTGCTAGTCACTCTACTTTAACTCCAACTATACACTCTACCAGCTATTCTACTGTGCTGAGCATTTTTACAGGTAGAGTTACTCTACTCTATCAAGTACTTGCATCATTACTCTACCCGTGTAAACAAGTCTTAAATCTACTGAATGAAAATCTACTTAATCTTAATCTACTCTTAATGAAAAATGTCTAAAATCATTTACCCACCTAGTATTATTGTAGAATTTAAGACAGTCCAGTGCCTTATAAATAATTTCAATATGAATATTTTTTCCTTTAATTCTCCTTTGATAGCACTCCATTTTAGATTTTGGGGAACTTATTTCATTGTGTTTATAGCCCATATTTATTGAAGGAACCCAATCTGGAGATTGTTATTATCGATTAAGTCGGCTGGTTTTCCTATTTTCCTATAAGATTAAAATGTTAACATCTTCAAAAATCGTTACTGTTGTAATTGTAACTTACCAGATATAAAATGATTACAGCAGACAGGACAGGAAAATTTTCATTTCGCTAGTAAAACCTGTACATTGTATTGCATTTAACCATTGTTGTCTCTCAGATACCTTATTTAGTTCAGTTTAAAAGTGAACTTTATCTTGACTTTATCACAATTACTTTGCATTTCACACTTCAAAACACAACACCAATGAAGCATATTATCTTTCTAAATTAATACTTCCAGAGAAAATGTTAAATTAATCTTTGTACAACACAAAATTACAAAGAAATACAACTAAAATTATCTAAAACTCATGAAGAACAGATAGAATAAGATTTATCTTTTACACCCAGTAGCCATATTGAGAATAGTATATTATTATCAGTAGAAACGATTACATTTAAATTTGGTAAATATAACTCCGCACGACCACGCAACTCGAAACACAAGTACGCAAACACGGTTGCGTGAAGCGTGGCTCGCAATCGTGAAATTTACGAGACTTGCTCGACCTGTAGATTCTTGTAATAATTAATGTTTATTTAAAAAAATTCCTGACGCCGTGGTAGTTAATCGATTTTAATTTTGCAAATTGCAAATGAAAGGTACAGTACACTTCTATAATGAAATGAATACTTTTAAAGTTATAATCAAAAAACGAAGAAAAAAATCGAATTTTTCCTTAATTTTTTGACATTTTGATTATTTAAACAATGTTCCGTACCTTTTTGAGAGGGAGGATAACTCAAATATTATTATTTGAGTTATTTTCAAGCAATTTCTGCAAAAAAATTTGAGTCACCTCTCAACGTCCAGATATACTAATATTTTTACAGATGCGCCCTGGTCATGTCGCTGTAGCAACACATTTTCTATCGCACTTCTTCAGCTTTCTGAGTACTTTTCGAAGGTTTTCTGAATACTAAAATACTATGCATCTATTTTTAACCACTAATTCATATGCAGCACGCAAATATGCATGAAGAAAATGAGTCAATCTTCTTTCAGTAATATATATTTTCCTTCACTTGACCATAAATTAGTGCACTTAACGTAAACCGAGTACCTGAATTTAAGAAATTCAGAAGGCTGTAGCTCGGGAATAATAGTTTTTCAGACCTAGCTGCCATGGAATTTTTTAATCTACTCACTGAGGACTATCATTGACCAAAGTTTCGTTAAATTTGACCGGGGCCACTTTTCCATAAGAAGCGTTGTGGGGTCCTTCCTAAAAGACCAAACATATTTCTGTATTGTACTGGCCGTGTGAAAGTAACGACAACAGTCGCATTGGTTTCTACAGAAGACTACAATACGTTCATGGTGTGAAACAAGCATTGACCGTCAAATCTACGTTAAAGTCGCTCGTTTGCGCACAGGGCACAACAGAATAACTAATGGTTAACTTATATATCTCTATTTTTTTTTTATTTAAAATAATAATTTCGCTGCAAAACGAAATCAAGAGCCATCTTATATTTCAGTTCGTCCAGAGAGCGCCGTAAACACCCTTACTGGTTTCAAGCTCCTTAGCTAGTGTATATATGACTATATCTGGAAGAATGGAAACAAATCCGACTCCTAATATTGAATTTCGAAAAAATAAATAAAAATAAATACAAAATGTTTGTAAAATATTATTAATTGATTGTATATTTATTTTCAGAGGGTTTTAAACATCTCGTAGAGCTTAAAAAGACCAATCCTGACCTTAAGGTATGTGTAAGTATGGGCGGTTGGAACGAAGGTTCCAAGCAGTATTCAGCAGTAGCATCAGATCCAGCAAAAAGAGTAAAACTTGCAGATGAGGTTTTAGCTTTTATCGAAAATTGGGGCTTCGATGGTTTTGATTTGGATTGGGAATATCCAGGATTACGAGGAGGAAACGAAACTATTGATAAAGTAAGTACAACATAATTAACAGATCTTCGTAGTATAAGACCAAAAAATTTCAATTTAATATCTTAAAATACAAACTTCAAAAAGTTATTGAGGTCTTCAGATTGATTGTAGGCTTCAAATTGAGAGGTTGGTTGAAGATATCACATTAATAGGTTACTTGAAGTGGTATCAGTCAGTAGGAGTATGTTTCTTGCAGCCTTGCTACATTCCTTGACCAATTGGTGGTAGGCTGGCTTGGCTACATCTACATCCCTTGACCAGTTGGTATGTAGTGAACTCCACATGTAGTGTTTATGTGGAAGCCACGCCAAAAAGGAAAGATAAAGAAAAACTACAACAGAAAGTCTTGATGTTAACTTGGACACTACAAAAACAAACATCTTCCCATTTCCCACGAGCCAGGTTCAAAGCTATTTGTAATTATAAAAAAAAATTAATAATAACATGAACACTTCAATCAATACAATTTTATAACTCAAAGTTTATTGCTTAAACGGCGGTAGTGTCCGTCACTGGGGCCGCTGTCTCCCCAATATCCTTCATTGGCTCGGCGCCTCTTTGTTAGTCTCCCTTTATTGTTAGAGTATATGGAACAGTGGCGGCTCGTACCACTTTAAGAAGGTAGTGCCAGAACTCGAGCAGCCGCCACAATTTTTAGTGACGGATTCACGATATTGTCAAAAAAAGGTATACTGACAACAAAAACTAAAAAAAATATGCGCGGATACTTTTATCTTATGTATCTTAAGTTTATTGATCTGAGGTGCCAAGCAATTGTCCAACATTGATCAAAACAGTTCCGTAAATTAATTAATAATAAAAACCTCTTAACCTACCACCAGCATTTACTGCTGATAGTGCTTGAAAATTGTTATTACGATTTAGTCTCTATTTACCAATTTATAAAAATAATACTATTTCATTATTCACACACATGCACAAATTTTTGTAATGTCACTTTTAAAGTTTACGATATATAAAGTTCATTCTTCTATTTTTTGGTTGCAAAGTTTTCAATGACTTTATAATTAAAATTATCAATACAATTTACAAAATGCTTTTCTGCAGATAGCATACCTAAAGCTCTATGTTTTAACATCGAAAAACAGCGCAGCGTTCTGCTTCAGATGTTGATATAGGAATGGTAACTAATAGGTCTGGATCCCGCGTATGAGAAAAAAGTTGATTAATAGCAAGCTGAAAATTTGTTAATAACTTAAGCGTGTCTAGTCGGATACACTTTGATATATGGGAACACTGGAACAGGGGCAGTTTTAATTGTGGAACAGGTTAAAAAACTGGAACGGTCACACCACGAAAACAGCACATTTATTTTGTCCGACAGAACAGACTTAAACTCTCCGAACAGAGATTAAACTCTCTGCAAAAATCAGACTGCTATTTATCGCCTGTCATAATTCCTGTCATCTGACATATTCTACATGTTCCACTCATTAAAACTCCCATTTGGTGATAAATGGCAGTCTGCTTTTTGCATGAGAGTTTAATCTCTGTTCGAAGAGTTTAAGTCTGTTCTGTCAGACAAAATACATGTGCCGTTTTCGTGGTCTGACCGTTCCAAATTTTTAACCTGTTCCACAATTAAAACTGCCCCTGTTACAGTGTTCCCATATATCAAAGTTTATCCGACTAGACACCCTTTAACAAATTATTAACAAATTTTCAGCTTGCTATTAATCAACTTTTTTTCATACGCGGGATCCAGACCTATAACATACTTAAAAGTTTAATAGTTTCTTCAAATGTGCTTTTTAAACCTTCCCTCTACAATAAAACCGATAGCGAAACAGCCCCAGAGGTAGTACTTAATTCGTCTCACTAATACAGTACCTACTTCTAATTCAGTTTTAAACCGAGTTTTGTTTAAAAATTAAAATTGTCTCCATGTTTCATTAAGAAATAATTCGGAGAACTGATGCTTATAAGCAGAAAACTTCTCCGACATAGATAAATTAGAAGCAACTAAATGTCCGGAGAAGGTAGTAGACCTTTGAAAGATCTGGTACTTTGAATAATATGAACCTTTAAGTCGTTGTCTAATTCGGCGCTAAAATTGACCAGCTCCTTAAATATGCCTCTATTTTCTGAATTTTCTTTTTCGTCGTGACCTCTTAAAGCTAACTCGAAAGCTCCACAACACCTTATAACATTTGTAGTTTTTTTTTTCTAGCGTTAAAACACCAAAAAGTTTTTTTAAGATACTAATCTTCATTGTCAATTAATCAATTAAACTTAAGAAATAATCAAAATATTATCAAAATACACACGATCATGATGCACTAAAAGTTTAATTATAAATACAAAAACTTTTTAACAGAAAATATACATAATAAAAGCGACAAACCAGCACGTAAAGAAATTCAAAATAAATAGACCTGGCATCATACCCTCGTGCCTGGCACAGAGATTCTAATTTTAAGGTATACTAATAGTCCAATATAGCTCTTTCTCTGCCACTTACATAGAATGCTCGTAAAATCTTTCTCTCTCTAGTCGTGCCAGTACTGACTTCGGCACGAAGGAGATTCTCCTGTCCAATACTCTCCGCTGTCGGCAGGGATTGTATTACGCCCATAGTTGCCATATTTTATATAATTTATGAAGATCAAAAGAAATACACACAAAAAAATTAACAGGAATTAAAGCCGACGTCAAATAAACGTCAAACTGATAGTTATAAATTTAATCTGCTCTCAAAAAAATTAACTTTTTTAGGGCCAGTTGTTCAATCAGTAGTTAACTCATGGATTAAGTAAACCGTAATTAAATTTAATCTAAAGATTATTTTTTAAGAAGTTGTTCAATGCTAGTTAACTTTCGGATTTATTAAACGCGAGTACTGAATCGGCGACAACGTTGCCAGTTATTAATTAACGACTTGGAACAAACTTTATCATGAAAATTGTACATAAAAATGTGTTCTGTGTTATAAAGTTAATGATTTTTGACATGTAGTGTTTAGTACATGTCAACTACTACTGACAGAGATTTTAATTTACATTATTAAACATATTTAAAATGGAAGAAAGTATTAAAAGTACAACCGCTAACTTTGCGTAAAAAAATATGTTTAAATAGTAATGTTAATTTTTTAGCTTATCAAAATAATTCCTATTCCTTCACAAAAATTTCATTAAAAGTTGTTCCAATTTGTTTTTACCTGATTTTTACACATAATGAAAAAAAGCGAAACTTCTGGAAATATGTATTTATAAATAATTAATAATTATCATGCATAAATTTGTAAAAAGCATAAGTACCTATACACTGAGAGATCTAATTTATTTTTGTACTAATATAAATTTTTTAAGAAACACATTTTTTTGAAGTCAAAAAAATTATATTAAAAACAGCTAAAAAATATTCGTCTCCTGTCATATCTCTGTCATCAAAATAAAAGAGAAATAGCCATTATTATTAGAGACACGAAATTGTTACTGCATTATAACTGCAAATCTTATCTACCACTGAAAATTTATAGAAAGAACAATTCAAAATACATGCAATAACGATGGTTGTTCCAATTTGGAATTTTCTTGAAAATATTTAATTAAAAACCAGAAAGTAAGGTTACAAATCTTTAGTTAACACCGTTAATCCTTCGTTTTTGAGCGATTAAGATAATCTCTTGTTAACAGATGGTTAAGTGCTAAACTTGGATTGAACAACGCAATATTAAGTTTAATTGAAGATTATTGTTAATCTGAAGATAATCTCCAATTGAACAATCGGCCCTTAATAATAAAAGTGTGTTAGTATATAAAATAATTAGTGAATTTGACGAAGAAAATCGTGGCTTTAAACTGATGAACTAACGTGCTAAATATAAACTAATTTAACTATTTTATTTGTGTTTATAAGTGACGAACAAAAAAAAAACAAGAACAACAGTGTAAAGTGCTAAACAACACGACAGAAAGGGGCTCTTGGCCCACGAAAGACCCTTCCAGACACCGGATGACGACAAAGCTAAGTACCTTAGATGATTTTATAGACAATAATATTTTTGAAAGCTTGCCTGAATTGACAGATGACGAATTAGCTAATGATTTAGAAAATTCAAAATTAAATAAGACAAATAAAGTAAATTCAAATCATACCAATAAACTAAAAACAAAATTAGGTCCATCAGACAATTTAAAAATAATAAATAATTCACAAACAAATAAAAAGAAAATAGATATTGCAAACATTGAATTTCTAAATGAAGCTAATTCTACATATTCTGTAGGTAGCATAGTAACAGTAGTTACTGATTCCATGTCTAGTAATAGTAATATATCCACAAGTATTTCCCATAATAATTCTAGCGAGGGTGAAATAAGTGAAAGGGAAGATGAAATCAGTGAAAATAGTACAAATATAAGCAACGTACAAAAAGAGAAAAGAAAAAGACTCAATTCCTTAGGAAGCGGCTCAGACAAAGGAGAAATTAAACGTGCCAAAGAAATGGACACATACCACAAAGAACTAGTTCGATCATTGGACACATTAACTGAACAGATGAAAAAAATGGAGGCGGAAAATAAGCGCCTAATGAATCAAATCCATCAAATGCAAGAAGAAAACAAGTTCCAAATGGTCAAACTAGAAGAGAAAATAACCGGCAAAGATCAAGAAATACAGAAACTAACTCAAAAGCTACTTGAGATGATAGACAAACATGCGGAAAAGGAAAAGCTGATTTCAAAATCGAACGAAAAACCAACGCAAGCTGAAAAACAAACGCAGAAGAAAGCGACGGTAGAAGAACCAACAAATATTCATGAAAAGGGAAGACGTAAAACTTCTGCTAATAGTCCAAATAAAGAAAACTTGATTGAAATGGAAAACAACAATGCTGAATGGACAACCCAGCAGCACCAGAAGAAAAAACAAAACAAACAAACCAAAATAACAGAAAAAAACGTCACAGAAGAAGAACCGAAAAATATTAGCGCTGCTGAAAAGCAGACATTAATAATACAAAAGAGAAATGAAGAAGCATGCGTAGCCAGAGGAATGCTAAGAAAGAAATATGAACAAGAGAAAGATCAACACACTGAAATAGAAATGGAGACTGAAAACGAAAATGAAAAAGAAAAATCGAAAAACAGTATTCCCAAATTACCAGCGCAAAAACAAAATACCGTAACAACAACAGAAAAAGAACAGCCAACGAAGGCTGCACCCAGACCACCGGCGATTATCCTCAAATCGATAGGAAAAAGCCAAGAGATATTACAAAAAGCCGCAGAAAGGGGAATCGGATCCGCTAATAAATTCGCTAAATCTGGAAGGTCAATCGTGATCCAGACAAATAATAGAGAAGGGTACCTAGCAATGATCAAGATACTTGAAGAACAAAATACAAAGAACCCTGAAAGCCCTATTGAATACATCGCTTATCCAATAGATTCAGAACGCACCACAAGATTAGTAATCAGAGGATTACATGAAACAACAGAAACAAGCAATATACAAAAAGAACTTAACAAAAACGGAATCATGGCGATTAAAGTAACAAATATGATCTCCAAGAAGGAAGACAAGAAAAAATTGCCACTTTTCTTAGTTACAATAAACGAAGAAGATAAAGAAAAAATGAAAAGCTTGACAACTCTCTGTTACATGAAAATATATATCGAAGAAGAAATAAGAAAAAATACAGAAGTTATGCAGTGCTATAACTGCCAAGGATTCTACCATGGATCCAAAGCCTGTCACTGTGGAACTAAATGCGTTAAGTGTGGCGGATCACACATTAGCAGCGAATGCACAAAGGACAGGAACACCGAACCAAAGTGCGCAAACTGTGGCGAAGCCCACACAGCTAATTACAGAGGATGCTCCAAAGCACCAAAAAGAAAAACATACACCGCACAGGCACAAACAAGAAACAGAACAGAAGAACACACACCTACAGACAGAAGTACCAACAAAAGCTACGCACAAATAACAAAGACGACAGATGAATCTAAACAAAACAACGAAACGGCAAATCTCATGGCAATTGTAAATGAACAGATGAAAAACTTCATGTTCATGTTCGAGAGGATGACCAATGTAGTGAGTGCTATGGGCAATATTGGTGTAAACAGAACTAACTAATCAGTTGGGCGATCTGCGTATAGGGTCATGGAATCCAAATGGGCTAAAACAGAAAATTAACACCTTGGACGAGTTTTCCAACAGACTCGAACTAGACATCATAGCCTTACAAGCAACTAAGATAACGGAAAAAACAAAAACAAAATTTCCAGGTTATGATGTCTATAGAAATGACTACACAGCCACATCAGGAGGCACGGCGATCTTGGTGAAAAAAGGAATCAAACACCAAGTAATTCCTACACCAGACGGACTCATCACTATGGAAGCCACCATAGTGAGGATCAAGACAGGAAAAGATATGCTGAAAATTGTTTCAGCATATGTTAGACCAAATGATCCAATCTTCAAGGAAGACTTAAATGTCATATTAGACACAGTAGAGCCCTCTATCATTATAGGAGATCTGAACGCAAGATCTCCGAACTGGTTCGATAGAACCACAAACCGCAACGGGAGAATATTGTGTGGCTATCTCGAAGAACGACCAAACACGATGGTGGCGGGACCCATAGAACCCACATGCTTCCATGGTGGAAACAGACTTCCCACATTCCTAGACATAGCAATTCTACAAAATGTGGGTCAACAATACGAAATATATTCAATGAATGAGGGTGACTCAGATCACAACCCAATTGTACTGACCCTGGGAGCAGTAGAAACAAACAACTTGCAAACCTATAAGAAAAAACGAACAAATTGGCCAAACTACAAAAGAATAGTAAGTGAAACTATTGGTGCAATACCAACAATAAATACAAAAGAAGAACTAGAGGAATGCGTTAAACATCTAGAAAAAACGATACAAAACGCTATCGAGGCCAGCACCACAGAAGAAAAAACTCCAACAACAAAAGGAAGATTCAGGGAAATCAGCAATGAGCTGAAAGAACTGATAAACGAGAAAAACAGGAAAAGAAGAAGAGCCAACAGAACAAGAAACCCAGAGGACAAAAGAATTGCTAATGAACTGAATAGGGAAGTCAAAAAACAATTAGACGATCATCGAAATGAAAACTGGGACAACTATATCCAGCAACTAAACCCAAATAAATCCGCGTTCTGGAAGCTATCTAAAATACTAAGAAAAGATAAAAAACCAATCCCTCCTTTACACGGTGAAAATGGAATTGTGTACACAGAAGAAGACAAAGCGGAAGTAATGAAAAACACGCTAGAAAGAGAATGTAGGGAAAACTATCATCCCGATGAAGATCTAGACTTCACAGAAGAAGTCGAACGAAGATGTAGAATTCTAAAAAGAAGAAAGGGCATTATAGGTATTACACACACCTCCCCTGAAGAGGTCAGACAGCTGATCAAGCGTACTAATGCTAAAAAAGCTCCAGGACCGGACAAGATTACAAACAGAGCTCTGAAAAATCTGCCAGGAAAAGCAATAGTGTACATAACAAATTTAATAAACAACATCTTAAGACTAAGACATTTTCCTGACAGATGGAAAGAGGCTCACGTAATCATGATTGAAAAACCAGGAAAAAATGGTACATTTCCACAGAATTATCGACCGATAAGCTTATTATCAGCATTAAGCAAAATCGCAGAGCGGGTCGTATTAGTTAGGCTAAAAGAAGAATCTGAAGCAATCGGAACAATACCTGAAGCACAGTTCGGATTCAGATCCGAGCACTCGTGTGAACTTCAAGTGCTGAGGTTAACAGAATATATCACGAAAGGGTTCAACGAAAAGAAATTACAGCGGCCGCCTTTCTAGACGTCAGTAAAGCATTTGACAGGGTATGGCACGACGGCCTGCTGTATAAAATGAACCAATATGGTTATAGTGAGGCGATGACGTGTCTTCTCTCGTCATACCTAGCCAACAGGAGGTTCAGAGTTCGGATAGGGCCAACCCTGTCCGAAGTTGGGACCATGGAGGCTGGTGTGCCACAGGGGGCAGTGTTGTCGCCATATCTATATACCATATATACGGCAGACACCCCAACTCAACCCAGATCGTTGCTAAGTCTATACGCAGATGATACAGCGATAGCTTTTAGCAGTACCCACCCAGATTTTGCAACAAGACATCTACAAAGAGCTCTTGACGAACTACAAGAATGGTGTGTGCAGTGGAAAATAGCTGTCAATCCTGACAAAACACAGGCCGTTATGTACCAAAAAAGAAGAGGCAGACCAAATGAGGTACTATTCCTATTTGATACCCAAATTGAATGGTCAAATCAAGCCAAATACCTAGGCGTAATGTTGGACAAAAGGCTGACCTTTACAGAACACGTAAAACAAACGGTCAACAAAGCTAAAGCCCTTAGGAGTCAACTGTCATCGCTAATAGGTCGAAAAAGTAAACTGAGATTTAAGACAAAGATTAGGATGGCAAATTGTATAATTTTGCCAACACTAACATACGCCTCAGCCGCATGGGGGCACACGTGTAAAACCAATAAGAAAAAAATACAAACCATCCAAAACCACATGATCAGGGAAGCTCTGAATATACCTACATATGTCCCATTAAGATATGTATTTGGACATACGCAACAAAAGAAAGTCCTGAGAATGATAGACGAAAGAGCACATGAAATATTTAACAATATCAGAAACCATCCTAGCAGATTATTAAGAGAATTGACTAACTACGACGAAAACCAAAGAACGGTACATAGACGGCCTAGACAGCAGTTAGCTGGATATAGAGGAAACCCTTAAGAATGAAAAATTGAGATAACCACAGAATATCGAAACACAAATGTCGCCCTTCAGGCACTAAGTACCCTTCAGGTAGGTCAAATGGACCATAGCCGCGGAATGTGAGCATCAAGGTCACGTACCGACAGACGTGGGCTTGATGGCCACACCTTTCGGGCGCTCAGCCGTCGAGGAGAACAAAATTTATTTTGCCAATTCGCCGGCTGAGTGACCGAGCACACACGGTCTGGACAGCAAGACACCGACTTAGATTGGTGCCTTGATGTCCGGAACACATTTTTTTTTTTTTTAGGACTCAAGTCCAAAGTAAAGTAAAAAATTAACTTAGTCATTAATAGGGAGAAAAGCTCTTCTAGCTACCCCTAAAACCAGGTGGCTTAACCACATGAAGTAATACAAAGGGTGTCCCATTACCCAGGGCATCCAAAGTAACATTAAGATCAACGCCTCCCCATTCGGTATGTCCTTCGATGGGGAGGGGTGGAGGTATAGCTTGGGGGTCAGATAGGTACCACTCCATTACGGGGTGTGACCGGTTTGATCTTCGGACATGTGGGTTCCACTTTTCCATTGGAACACACATGTTCCCCGGGGCTGGGGTTGATACGAGCATGTGTGTGTGCAGGAATTAAAAAGTTTTGAAGATAAAAAATATGTTTCTACATAGTTAGCAAGGCAGTGCCATGGCTCTATGGCACTACCTCACGGGCCACCACTGATATGGGATAGTTTCGTCATTGTGTAATTTCCTTAGAAATGCTCTCTACATTTAGGGCCGGTTGTTCGAAAGCTAATCAACAATGATCATTATCAAATATTTAATTACTGTCACCAACTGTCAATGTCAACTTTGTTTGGGTTCCTGAAAACATAATATGAAATTACTTAATCAATTATGTTAAAAATTGTTATGTTAATTGATTAACTAATCTCATAATTTTAATTAATTATGTTTTCAGCAACCCAATAAAAGTTGACATTGACAGTTTTGGTGACAGTAATTAAATATTTGATAGTGATCATTGTTGATTAGCGTTCGAACAACCGGCCCTTACTTATTATATTTCTCTTATATCAAGACGGGAACAGGACCACAATGGCCTCTTATAACTGGCAATAGTCAATAGTATGTAGAATGTGTCTTAAGCATAAACGTTCAAAACGGCAAAACATGGTATACTAAAATATTTTCGGTCCTACTAAGTATGCGGTCTACTGTCGCGTTGATAAACGCATAAATAAGAAGAATTATTATTTTAGTTTTACAAATAATCCTATGTTATATCGCTGTTAACTATTTTATTTGAGAATAAGCCAGTTGTGTGGCTTATTCCCAATTAGAATAATATATTGATATGATAAAGTATTAATTTGTAAAATTGAAATAATAATTCTTCTGATTTATATGGTTCATTCACTTTGTAAAGATTTTCGTTATTGTGTGAAAACCCTTCTGAGAAAAGATTATGGTATGGTTATGGTTTAGCCACACCCATGAAATGCAAAACTTAGAAGAACTATTATATTAATTTTATACATTAATACTTCGTTAAGAATAAGCCACAAAATTGGCCCGTTTTGCACACTATAATAGATGTCGACAGGTAGACCGCATACTTATAGTAGCACAATATTTTCAATGTATATATCAGCTATCATCGCCGAATTACCTCCACAAGTTCAGTGTATCCTTCCCAAGCAACACACCCCATTGCATTCCAAAACTAGCGCTCTGTACCTCTGTTTGAGGTTACAACTGGCATACCGTTCGCCAACTCTTCTGTAGAGAAGTTTCGTCCATATACAGAAGAGTTGGCGAACGGACGAAGACGAAGTTTCGTCCATACGACGAAATCCAATACAGAGATAAGAAGACAACAAAAAGTAACAGATATGATCCAGAAGATGGCCATGTCAAAATGGAACTGGACAGGACAGATAGGAAGAATGGAAGACAACCGTTGGACAAAGCGAATTCTCACACGGCGACTAATGGCAAGCAAAAGACGTAGCGGCAGACCTCAAGCCTCAATCAAGATGGACTGATGACATCAAGCGGATGGCTGGCCACGAATGGATGCAAAAAACAGCAACCAGATATGAATGGACACACCTAAGGGAGGCTTACATCCGACGATGGATGGAATAGCTGTTGATGATGATGAATATTCCTATATTGGAGAATAGAGAATCCCATTGTTCATATATTGTGTTCATATAATGTGTTAAGACGAATTTCAATTAAAGAAAAGGCTTTCCGTAGATAATGTAGTAATCTAAATGAATCTTAGCCAGTGTATACCTAATATAAATTCTAAAGGTGTCTATTAATATAATTTTGTTTTGAACAAATGGTTTTTATCTAAGTATGAATATAAGATTGTGAAAATATTATAAGGCCAAACAGATTATCAATATATAAAATCTTAAATGTCAATACTTTTTATTATCTTAATTGAATTACAAAAATAAGCAAATCAATCACAATAAAGATCGATATCTTACTAATACTTATTTGCAGAGATAAAACAAAAATACAAACTTTCAAAAAATCTCGAGACGCAAAAATAATTATCTAATTGTAACGATATTTTCTAAGCCATTCTGTGTTAAAAAAAAATAACAAATATACTTTTTTAAAGGTGTTTATCAAAAATATTTTTCGTTAAAAAATAGTGATATACCAAAGTAGCCGTTTTCAAGAAATGCGTCCCTTTCATAGGCGGGATACCAAAAACAATATCCATATATTTACATATTTAGTCCAGAGTCCAGAGAAATAAAATGTATAAAAGGACACTGTTGGGGACTTTGTTCAGGCCAGATATCTAACGAGTTTTATGGATCTCAGTTACCAAAACCTCTATGAAGTGCATTAGATGGACTTAACAATTCAAGGCCAAAAAGCTTTCGTGTATCAGAAAAAAGAAATAGGTACATTTTTAACGAATTAGTTAAGAAACGTTAAGAATTACATTTTTAACGAGGTAACTACAGTCCGTCTAATATACTTACCGTTGCACGTCATTATCTTCGTCAGAGATCTAAGATGCCATTGTTGCGAATTACAAAAAAATTCTTGAATTCATTTTAAATCAAATATCACATAATTTTTGCGGAATTACACAACGAAACAAATTAATATTCAATGTAAATAAGTAAGAACTTTAGAAGTAGAAAACAAGAATTAAGTTATAATCTTACGTTAAAGTAAATAATAAAAACAGTAAATATAATAAAACAAATATACCTCGTCCAATTTACTTACCGTTGCACGTCATCCGCGCCATAGCCTGTGACACGATACCAACACGAAATATCTAGGCGGTAGGCGTGTTCCCCTTTAGAATCATTTTGATTCTAAAAAAGAACACACCCACCCCCTAAATATTTCGTGTTGGTATCGTGTCACAGGCTATGGCGCAGATGACGTGCAACGGTAAGTAAATTGGACGAGGTATACTTACAATAAAGGTTAAAAACAAATACTTACAATAAAGGTTAAAAACAAATATGAAGTGTCATCACCGCAACTGTCAAATAAATGTTACCAATTTACACGGATATTAGACTTTATTACGGTTGTCTTGTCCGACGGTGGTGGGGAGACTTATATTTTTGACCTTACGTCACAAGAGTTTACATTCCCATATTTTTAAATTATTTTCGATCATTGAATGTGTGTTATTGTGTATATATGTGTATTATTTGTGTTATTATGAAATAATAAGACAAATAGTACACATTTTATCTTATACCGGGTGGTGAATCGTAAAAAGGGCCATAGGAAACTCAATGTAAAATTCTGAATTGTTGAATTCCTGCTTCCCTAATTATTCTACATCAAAAGTCATGAGATAATACTTGTAGAGAATTAAAATCTGTATTCAAATCAAAAGTTAAAATTGTTCTACGATTTAAATGTATTCCAAAATTTTGAAAAATATGATACATTTGCCACAATAGGTATGCGTGTAAAAGTAAGGCCACACGTTACTATTTAACTGACAGTGCTCACACCATTGACTGAATAAAAAAATCTTTATTATTAATCCTTTCTCCGCAACTGAGGGTATCTTATCAACTGTATTGTTTTTAAACAATAGATGATAAAATAAAAATATTGACAGTTCAAAAATGTGAAGATTATTGCATTGTGTGTGGCCTAAGTTTGGGCTGAAAACTAAAATGTATTACATTTTTACAAAATTTTGGAATATGTTTAATTACGTAGACCAATTTTAACAGTTATTTCCAATACAGATTTCAATCCTCTTCAAATAGTTTCTAATGTCTTTCGATGTAAAATAATTATTAGGGAAGCTGGAATTCAACAGTTCAGAATTTTACATTGAGTTAATGCAAAACCTTGACGCATGTCAAAATTCCCAATGTGTTTTAATTGTATTCATTTTTTTCGAATCCTGAGAAAACTAATAAATATTTTTGAAAAATTTAAACTCAGAATGAAAGACTACATTATTACCGAGGGCTGAAAGTCCCTGAAAACTTCTATAATGTTTATTTTAATAAGTTACAGGGCTGAAAATAAAAGAGAAGTGTGATATTTAATTTCAAATATTTCAATCAATAGAATCTGCTTGTTTATTCTAAGGGGCTTTCCGCCCTCGGTAATAATGTAATCTTGCATCCTGCGTTTAAATTTTTCTAAAATACTTGGTTCCCTCAGGATTCGAAAAAAATCATATTACGATTCAAATGACAGTAAACTCTCGTGACGTAATCTCACCCTTAATGTTCATTGGTTAGTCGATTTAGGCTACCGTAGTAATGTCTAAGAACCGTGACCAATTTATGCCAAAATATCACCTTCATTCGATTACAGTTACAGTTGTGTTCCAAACAAAAATGTGCTTCATAAAAACGCTTTATAATCCATTTATACAAATTAAATGAAACATTATATTGTGTATTTCTTTACGTTAACATTAATAGAAATCTTCAAATATTATTTCTACGCTTATATAATAAAATATGTCTAGTGGCTGTAATTCCAGTGTACTCGGCAAAATGATTCTAAAAAGAACACACCTACCGCCTAAATATTTCGTGTTGATATCATGTGACGTGACGAGCTATGAGGAGGATGACGTGCAACGGTAAATATATTAGACGGAGTATATTTGATAAAACACGTTTAAAGCTTTAAAATGGCGATTTATGTTGATTTACTAATTTATTGTTTAAGAATAGCTTTCGTTAGTTTCATGTTTACTGTTTACTTAAAAAAGTTGGGTGACAACTTTTTAGTTTGTAATTTTAATTAATACAGCATTAAAACATAAGTTATGATGAAGTTTTCTGAAACATTACTGACTTTATAGACGAGTGGCACTCCCGCAAAAAAAACGTTTATTTTCGAGATACTGACCACGGTGTTGTGAATGGCTAATTTTGATCATACTTTATGGTTTTGATCGTCCTAAGAACGAAAATGAGGTTTATTTTGAATTTTAGATGGGGAAACATGGTCAAAATCGCAATTTTACCCTAAAAATAAAAAAAATGAAATCATGTTTTTCTTAAAATTAAAAGTTGCACCATTTTTTTTTTCAATAAGAAGTTTTGCACTTTGTACTCTATATTTTAACATAAACTTGATTAAAAAGCTAAATTTCAAATTTTGTCACTCAACTTTTGCTATTAAACTTTGCAATTCAGGAATCTGCATCTATTACTTTAAACAATTTATAACTTTTATTATAATAAGACAGAAAGATTGAAACAGAACTCATTGTATTCAGAAAGGTAAGAAATATATACTATAAAAGTTTAAAAAAAAAATATTAAAATGGAACAAATTTGTAGCGAGTTAAACGCAAAAAAACGCGACTTCATTTTTTTTATTTTTAGGATAAAATTACGATTTTGACAATGTCCCTACGTAAAATTCAAAATTAATCTAATTTTCGTTTTCAGCACCACCAAAAATATAAAGTATGATTAAAATTAGCCATTTACCACACCGTGGTCAGTATCTCGGGAAATAAGCGGTTTTTTTGGGTGTGCCGCTCGTCTATAAAGTCACATTTTTTGCATATTGCATATTTTGACTTAAAATTTTCCAGAAAACTTCTTCATGAATTATATTTTATTGGTGTGTTGGTTAAAATTATAAACTAAAAAGTTTGCCTCTCAAATTTTTTAAGTAAACATGAAACTAACGAAATCTGACGACAAAATGTTTAAAAATTAACAACTCCTCTTTTAATGCGTTTAAACATTTTGGACAAATTTTTTGTTATCTAAATACTTCGGAGCTAACACAGTAAAACTTTCAAAAGGAAATATTTACAGCGACCAAAGATACAGCGAGGTATTAGACGGAGGGGCAGCGCAGAAAAATCTATTTGAATTTACTAAAGCTAGATTTTTCACAGTTGATTACTGTGGGTGTGTAGAGAAACATACTGCGGTCGGTCAAGCGAAACGTAGAACAGGGGTTACTGAAAGGGTATCAAAGTTGCTTTCCTACTAAGGTAATTATTTCAATTTACTAAGGCTGAAAATCAGTACACACATTCTAAATTAAATATAAATAAAAGTTATTTTAGCCGGTCAGCTGTATGACGGGACAGAGCCGGTCGGTCGGCCCCAATAGTCGATTGAGGAAATGAAGCATTTTGGCTCGCAATTTTTTCGTCCAGCATGGATTTACTTGAAATTTTCACAGAAGGTAGGGAATAGTCCAAGGATCATTTTCTATATCATGCCGCTATCATACGCTAAAACATTGGGGGTGGTTCTTACCCCATCTCGGGGGTGGGAATTTTTTATTACATTTTAACCATGGAATTCGATGGAAAAAGTGATTCTAAGAAAAAAATGTTTTTTACATTTTCTTCGTAAAACTAATATTTTTCTAGTTATTCGCGCTTGAAAATAACAGTTTTTCGACGAAAAAATCGACTTTTTTAGAGGGTTTTTAAGAATACCTCGAACAATATGCATTTAACCAAAAAAACTTTAGATATCGAAATTGTATCTTTTAGTAACACAAACGAAATTATTTTCCAATAATATCTTTAAGACTAATTCAAACCGAGATACGGCATGTTAAAAGTTAACTTTTTTCGTCAAATGCATAATTTGAAATATTCAAAGCCAAATAATGGGAAAAATTTGCATTTTTCGAGGAAAACTTAAATATTCTTTTCAAGCATATAATTAGACCTTTCAAAAAAAAATAAAGTTTCTAGCATGAAAATTAAGCGACTTACAATCAAAAATATGTCGGTACCTGCTTTTCTCTACGAAAAAATCAGTGAATACAACCCCCTAATTACCTTCCTAATTATTTCTTCACCTTTCTGTAGTTCCTTTTATATTTATATTATCGATACACTCAAGGAGTTTGACCTATTTAAAATGCCTAATTTTGGAGAAATATTATATCACACTGTGTACTGATTTTCAGCCTTAGTAAATGGATTTAATTACCTTCGTAGGAAAGCAGCTTTGATATCCTCTCAGTAATGAGACTCCTCAAAAATGATTTTGTAGGATTTTTAAAGAGCTATAAGACTGTGTAAATTAAATTCCGTAAGATGCCTTAGTTTTTAATTTTGGGGCGGGTTTAAAGGGCTCGAATAAGGGGGTGTTTGCTGGTAAATAGGGGTTTTAAACAGCTATATCTGGCTAACTATTCACTATAATGAAAATCTATGCACAGGGTAATTTTAGTCATTAAAAAAGCTACAATTTAGTAGTTTATAATTTTTTTCACATCTTCAGTATTTTCGGAGACATTTTGAAGTAAAAGGTAAAAAATACCAAATTGCAAAAAATCAATTTTTCTTTAAACTCCAATTTTTCCAAAATTAGGCATTTTAAATAGGTCAAACTCCTTGAGTGTATTGATAATATAAATATAAAAGGAACTACAGAAAGGTGAAGACCAATTTTGAATTAGGAATGTAGTTAGGGGGTTGTTTTCACTGATTTTTTCGTAGAAAAAAGCAGGTACCTACATTTTTTTGTAAGTCGCTTAATTGTCATGCTAGAAACTTTTTATTTTTTTTTTGAAAGGTCTGATTGTATAGTTGAAAAAAGATTATTTAATTTTCCTCAAAAAATGCAAATTTTTCCCACTATTTGGTTTTGAATATTTCAAATTGTGCATTTGACGAAAAAAGCTGACCTTTAACATGCCGTATCTCGGTTTTTATTGGTCTTAAAGATATTATAGGAAAAGAATTTGGTTTGTGTTACTAAAAGATACAATTTCGATATCTACAGTTTTTTTGATTAAATGCATATTTTTCGAGGTATTCTCAAAAAACCCTCTTAAAAAAGTCGATTTTTTCGTCGAAAAACTGTTATTTTCAAGCGCGAATAACTCGAAAAATGTTAGTTTTACGAAGAAAATATAAAAACATTTTTTTCTCAGAATACTTTTTCCATCGAATTATATGGTTAAAATGTAATAAAAAATTCCCACCCCCGAGATGAGGTGGGAGCCACCCCCAAGGTTTTAGCGTATGATAGCGGCATGATATAGAAAATTATCCTTGGGCTATTCCCTAACTTCTGTGAAAATTTCAAGTAAATCCATGCTGGACGAAAAAATTGCGAGCCAAAATGCTTCATTTCTTCAATCGACTATTGGGGCCGACCGACCGGCTCTGTCCCGTCATACAGCTGACCGACTATAATGACTTTTATTTATATTTAATTTAAAATGTGTGTACTGATTTTCAGCCTTAGTAAATGGAAATAATTACCTTCGTAGGAAAACAACTTTGATACCCTCTCAGTAACCCCTGTTCTATGTTTCGCTTGACCGACCGCAGTATGTTTCTCTACACACTCACAGTAATCAACTGTGAAAAATCTAGCTTTAGTAAATTCAAATAGATTTTTCAGCGCTGCCTCTTGGTCTATATGGTGTATTCCACGAATATACGACTGTTTTGGATTATCGCGACAACGAATATTTTAGTGTGCAACATAAGAAGTACGAAAGTATTTTGCTATAATAATTACTCCAATAAACAACAATATAATTTGCAATTTACTTTCGTTCTTCATATTTTGCACAGTAAAATATTCGTTGTCGCGATAATCCAGGAGGAATGGGGTATAAATCTGAAAAACTATCAAAATAGATTTTTTGCATTTTTGCATATAAAATTTGATTTTGAACATGTTTCACCAATTCTAGATAAAGATAACTTCATATTCGGATTCAGCGACCTCGAAAACATAAAGAATGACTAAAACTGGTCATTCACCTTAAAGTTTATTTTCGTTGTCGTTATAACGTAATTTCAGGGGTTGCTGCCGCTTGTCTAACGGGAATACCTACTTTCTTTGGACTAATTGTGTAACATTTTTAATAAATTAGCGCTTTTCACAACAATAGAGTTAATATGAAAAACAAAAATCATAGGTTGCTGAATTTTCACATGGTATATTTAAAATTATAGGTTTGAAAGGTAAAACTTTCTTTCTAAAAAATGGTAAGGACTTACCATTAAACTTGTCAAAGAAAACCAACATGCGGAAATCACTAGATTTCCACCAAGTCACCATGCGGGCAGCTTTTGGTCAATTGAACGATGTATCAAACAATGAATTTCTGTAAGCTTGAAAGCTACACAGTTAATATGTAAATTCGGTGCGTTTACACCACTTTCGGATTAAGAAAGAAATGAACGACTTGACTGGTCAACTGCAGTTTGATTATATCTACACATGGGCGCAGTCATTTTTTTATTTGAAGGGGTTCTTATCTAAATCAAATAATTTTAAATTTTAGGTGTTTGTATAGCCTCAGAAGCCTAAACGACATAATTTCATGATTCTTTATAAAAGTTCATTACCAGTAGCAAAAAAATCAATATTCTTCTTCTTCTGGTACCTACCCGTTTCGGATGTTGAAAATCATATTGGCAATCATAACCTTGCTCGCTGCGGCTCGAAACAGTTCCGTTGAGGTTTTCTTAAACCATGTTCTCAAATTCCGCAGCCATGATATTCTCCTTCTACCGGGTCCTCGCTTACCTTTAACTTTACCTTGCAATATGGACTGCAGCAGGGAGTAACGGTGCCGATTTCTCATAACGTGTCCCAGATACTGCAGTTTTATGCGTTTGATGGTAAACACAATCTCCGGTTTCTTCTTCATTCTTCGTAGAGCTTCCTTGTTCGTGATCTTTGTTGTCCATGATATTTGCAGCATTTTTCTATAAAGTTACATCTTAAATGCTTCAAGTTTTTTAATAGTGGTGTCTGTAAGCGTCCATGCCTCCGCTCCGTAATCATATCAAAACATAATATCTCAAATGTCTCATTTTTGTATATAGGGATATGTTGTGACTTTGAAGATGGCGCTCATTTTGTTAAAGACCGGTCTTGCTTTTCCTATGCGGCACTTTATTTCCTGTACATTGCTTCACTGCTCATTTATAATAGTTCCCAGGTAGCAATACTGTTTTAGGCGCTCTATCTGCGTTCCATTAATGTATAGATGAGCCCCGTGTATATTCTCCTTGCTAATAATCATTTGTTTGTTTTTTTGGGTATTATTGTTTAGTCAGTACTGTTGACTGTACTCGTTGATTTTGTCCATTATCCTCTGAAGTCCCTCGAAACTATCTGCTATCACCATTTTGTCGTCGGCATATCTAATATTGTTTACTCTTTCTCCATTTAGAAGGATGCCTTCGTATACTCCGTATAGAGCTTCGTTAAAAAATCTCTCTAAATACATATTAAATATCAACGGCGATATGATACATCTCTGTCTAACTCCACGTAGTATTTTTATGTTATCTGTTTCTTCTCTGGTAATTTTCATATATGCGGTCTGATGCCAGTAGAGTTCTGAAATTATTCCGAAGTTTTTGTCATCCAAGTCTGCTCCTTTTAAAATTTTAATCATCTTTTGGTGTTGAACTCTGTCAAATGCCTTTTCATAGTAGATCAAGCACGTGTATACGTCGCAGTTAACGTCACTGCATCTTTGAAATAGGACCTGTACTCCAAAAAGTACCTCTGTATAGGCCGTTTCAGGATTTTGACGTTTATGTCATCACTGGGACGAAATTAATAAGTGTATTCGCAGAGACAGTCAGGAACTAGTCGACGACAAGCGGAAAATGCCATGACTAAAGCACAGTATACTAAAGTCCGCGTCAGACTCCACGAAAGAACGTATTTTATTTGTTTATATTTTTTGACATTGTGTTTCATACATTTTTTACCACTTTAATAGTTTTCTAGTTGTATTTTGAGAACATTTTGTTGTGGATTTTGTGTAGTTTGTAGTTGTAGAAGTACTTGAACGAATTTATTTAATTTTAAACAGTGAATAAATAAAGATAAGTGATTATTTTCGAAAGTTATTGGCAGATAATGGCAGACAATGGCAGATGTTATTTGTAGGTACCCTACTTAGTAATTTAGCATTATTATAGGAAATTTTATAGCTTTATTATTAAATTTAACCATTTTTTGTCTCTCAGATCATAACTTATTTAGTTCAGTTGGTTTTCTGCCTAAAATGTAGCACTGATGGTAACCAATAAAACTGAACTTTATCCAATGAACTGTCAATACGGATGGAATAGGCACGAAGAAAATTAATGCGGCCACGATACAAGAGAGATGTCCTAGAGAGAGACAAAGAATGGACTGGAAAATTTTACAGGCAGTGTAATTTCAGTTGCCTATATCAACTTAAATCGGGGAAATAGACCTCATATTTTTTTAATTTTACTAACTTAACTTAATTTTTAAATACTGCCTATCAGCTCTGAGTTAAAAAAATATGAGGTCCATTTCCCCGATTTAAGTTGATATATTACACGGCCTCTCAAATTTTCCAGCACATTCTCTGTCTCTCTCTAGGACCTCTCTCTTGTATGTTGGTGGCAATCTCGCTTCACTATTGAATGGGACAGGGCCATTCCATCCGTATTGACAGTTCATTGACTTTATCACGATTATTTCGCATTACACACTTCAAAACACAACAGAAATGAAGCATATTATCGATTATTCCAGTAAAAATGTTAAATTAATCCTTGTACAAAACAAAATTACAAATAAATGCAACTAAAATGATCTAAACCACATTAAGAACTGATAGAATAAATTTATGTTTTCCTTACAGCCGCCATATTGGCATAATATTGACAGCATGTTGGAACGGCCTATTACAGAACCCGAACTGTCTGTCAATTAATAAATACAAAATACAACTTTGAAGTCGTCAAAGAATTCAAGTACCTGGGCGCGATCATAACATCTGAAAATTAATATGAAAAGGACGTGGCAACCAGGATCATAGCAGGAAACACAGCATATTACTCATTAATGACCGCACTTAGATAAAAAATACTCTCAAGACCAGCAAAAATAAGATTATATAAGACAATAATTTGTCCCATAATAACGTATGAAAGCGAGACATGGACTCTGAACCAGCGGGAAACGACAAAATTACTGGTACTTGAAAGAAAGACACTGAGGACTATCTATGGGCCTGGGCCTTGCAGAGAAGAGAAAACAGGAGATTAGAGAAGATACAATGATAAACTCCACACAGTATATGGAGATGAAAACATAGTACGCTACATTAAAGCCAACAGAATAAGATGGGCGGGCCACGTGCTATAAGATCGAGTGACGAAAGACTTCTGAAAGCCACATTCTGGGAAAGGCCCGATGGTAAAAGGTCAGTTGGTCGCCCAAGAAAGAGTTGGAAGGACGCAGTAGCCAGTGATCTACGCAAAATGGGAGTACATCAATGATGGGAAATAGCTGCTCAGGACCGACAACAATGAAGGGAAATAGTAAACGCGGACAAGGCTCACATAGAGTAGAGCCAAATGATGATGATGATGATGATGATGATGAACTGTCTGTCCGATATTTGTTACTCGCACTTCTGATAAATTCTTTCATGGATGACTCTAAGAAACAGTTTCAACATATGGCTCATTAGGCTGATTGTTCATGATTGATTGAAAATTAATATAATACCTAATATTAATTTTGTGGTATAAATACTTTGTGGTAGACCGCATATTGGATGGTAGACCGTGTATCAAACCGGCACTAATGTAATTATATTTTCCTATTTAAAATATTACCTGCGGGTAAATCATAATTGTTCTTTTAGTCAAGGAAGTCTCTTCGCATCGGCTCGGGAAAATGTTCTTAGTCAGGTTTGTTGCATAATCTTACTCCTAAGTTAGTATTATGTATTTGCTAAGAAAGGTATTTTTAATAAGGGTGTATTGTATTTTATTATTCATCTTATTATTTTCCTTAAGTTATACTATTTATTAAATTTTTTTAAAAAAATTACTACATGTTTGTATGTATACAGGTTTTTCCTGTTTGTACATGTGAATTGGTGACCACGCCACTTACTAAATACTATGCAAGATTTCTTAGAATATCATATTTATTTTCGTAATTATATTATGTAGAAAAAATAGTAAAAATTAAATAGTGTTGGGTCGGATACGTGACAAGATAATCTGAAGACACACAGACACGCAGAAGAATAAAGTGGAGACCATAGATAAGAGGGTGGGGACCAAGCCAAACGAAAACAGATAAAGGTAGGCAACAGAAAAGATTGGTATACCCAATCCAAACTTCTTCAGGAAAACGATGGATAGGTAAAACATATAACAGAGATTAGTAGAGAAATCTGAATGAGATGTATATTTAAGTGTGGACAAAATATGGATTAAATAAAAAGAATAACTCCAATAAATGGATATCCGACAAATAATTTGTTTCGAACCAGTATTGAAGTAATTCTTCTTTTCTCATTGATTTAATTACTGGAAAATTGTTAATACATAATATGTAGATTTCACCAGTGGCACAAATCGGTATAATTTGTTTTAAACGTTTCTTAGGAATAGTCCTTACAGGACTATAGCCAAAATTTCAAGTAAGAAATAACACAATTGGATTTTTTTTAAATGTGTTATTTGTTTAATGATAAAAACTCTTTCCCAAATCTTTACGCGTAATTTATAAAAAGTTATATCCGCTAATGACCTATCGTGCTTTACAAAATGTATCACAATAATCAAGGAATATTCTTATTTCAGGAGAATTATGTCGAACTTTTGAAAGCTCTTAGTGACGTCCTTGAGCCCAAAGGATACTTACTCAGTGTAGCCACTGCAGGCGCCGTTGAAAAAATCGACGTTGGATTTGACGTCTCAGTTATAAATGAGTAAGTATACATTAAAGACAAATGTTGCACGTCGACGTCATACCTCATTTGTAACCATATTTTATTTTTATTATCAGGCCATACACATTAACTTGCATTCAAATACAGAGTGAGTTTTATGTACGGAACGCCTGAATTACCTCGGAAACGGCTTGCACGATTTTTATAGATTTTGGTAAGGGTCTTCTAATATTATAGTGGTATTTACATACAAAAATCAAATTTTTCTGCCCGGGCACACATCATTTTACGTTCTTTGCATCATTAGTAACAATAGGTATATGTATTTAAATATATGTATTTCAGTTACAAAAGACCTATTTTGTTTTCAATGACCCAAAGAACTTAAAATAATGCCCGGGCCGAAGAAATTTATTTCTATAATTTGTTTTAATTTTTTTTAATAAATGTAGCAATAACTCCGAAATTACGGCATCTAGATATACGGAATATTACATAAAAATAATCAATATTTCGTAAGGACTTCAAAAGTCTGTTCAACTTCAATATGGTGTCCCATTTGAAAGCAGAAAGTGCATTAGATTTCCAGAATAACGGAAGATCTGACAACAATGCAAATACCACCATAATATGGGCCGCATCAAAAGACCCATAATTCACTTAAACCTACAAAAATTGTGCAAGCCGTGCAAGAAATAATGCAAGCACATTCCAACAAAATTGTATTGAAATGGCGGTTCAGTAATCACGGAATCAAATTTAGAACAAGCGTAAAAAATGCAAAATCTAGAAATGCTGTAATAAACAATGTAATATAATAGTATAACTAGGAAATGTTCAGAATATCGATTAATTAACCTGATCGCATCCTTAGCGTTTTCTAAGATACTTCATAACACAATGAGATACCAATGAGGAAGAAACTCATAAGGAGACGCAGTGTGTATTTTTCGAAATGCATTCGAGACTAAAAAAGCACTCTTTGCACTGAACTTCGTTTGCAAAGATATTATGATTAGACAAAATTTATGTTTTAAGTGCTTTTTTGGAGGATTTTGATAAAACACTGATATACTGGATTTATGGAACCAAGCAAATATCTTTGAAACGAAAAGAACAATATTTATGAAACTTTGCACGCAAGTAGAGTGACGCAAAAGGCATCTGATGCCATATTTTTTGTTACTACTCCACTTCCGGTTTCACCGGAAATACCCTTAACTTATTTACTTTAAATGGGATACCCTGTATATTTTTGCAGATTTTAAAAGAACTTGATATTTTTTATTCATACATACCAAATTTGGAAGAAAAAATGTGTTAAAAAGTGTCTGTAGAAAATTTTTTGTACTAATACAACGTAGTAGGAGATAAACGGGTACCATCTATTATACTGTAGACTAAAATTGTTGTTTACATGCACTGCATGACTTCTTTGAATTTAGTATAGTACATAGGTAACTGTTACTGAACTAATTGACAGAAATAAGTAGTATTAAAAATGGTTCATTTGAGTGAAAAATATCGTATTGAAATATTAATGATAATCGGTTATGGCGAATTTTTATTTTTTGAGGTGAATTTTCCAAATCGATGGATTGGACGTAAAGGATTCATGGAGTGGCCCGCTCGTTCTCCGTACCTCAACCCGTTAAATTTTTTTCTTTAGGGTTATCTAAAATCACGTGTTTACGTTAGGCGACCAACATGCTTGAAACATTTGAGACAGAATAATAATTGATGAATGTGAACTAATACGACGAGAAATCTTGCAGAGGGACTCACGAATTTATTTATAGGCTTGCACGTTGTCAGAAGGTGAACGGCGGACATTTTCAACATTTGAGATGATTTTTTTAAATATTTATTATCATTGGTCTAACGTAAAAAAATTAAGCTATTTTTTAACGGTAAAGAGATTTATATCTTGTTTTAATAGTTTTTTCTTCCAAACTTGGTAGGTATGAATTAAAAATAACAAGTTTTTTTAAAACCTCTAAAAATAAACTGGGTGTCTCATTTAAAGTAAATAAGTTAAGGCTATTTCCGGTGAAACCGGAAGTGGAATAGTAACAAAAAATATGCCATTAGATGCCTTTTACGTCACTGTACGTGACTTTTACTTTTATGCAAAGTTTCATAAATATTGGTCTTTTCGTTTCAAAGATATTTGCTTGGTTCCATACTTTATTCCAACTCTGTATACAAAACCTTAATAAGACCTTAATAAGATCGGTTTTGATATATGGGGCTGAAACGTAGACCTTATCTCAAAACGATGAAAGGCTTCTTGGTATTTTTGAGAGAAAAATTCTTAGAAAGATTTTTGAGGCCGTAAATGAAAAAGGGCTTTGGCGTCGAAGATACAACTTTGAACTATATCAGTTATACAGAGATCCAGATATGGTGAAATTCGTTAAGTGCAGAGACTTCGGCTGGACACATTCCCAGGATGTCAGATCACGAATACACGAAGAGATTAACATTTTCAAAACCAGAGGGTACAAGAAGTAGAGGCCGATCACGAAGAAGATGGATTGATGATGTGGAAGAAGACCTAAAAATTCTAAGGGTTAGAAGATGGAGGGAAGTTGCCAGAAATCGACAGGAGTGACGACTTCTTTGCGAGCAGGCCAAGATCTACAACGGATTGTCGAGCCATTTATGATGATGAACTCATCTGTATCTATCTTCATTCTATTGATCGTGTGCTTCACTTCTTCTCTTGGTATATCTGATCCTGTTTTACTATCCGTATCCATGTATTTGTTGCTTGTATATTATTTTATAGAGAATACCCTACTAATTATACTTTAATTTTTGTTTTTTCTTTCGTGCTTACGTTTTATGCAACTGTTCGTTGCGTGGTCTTATTGACGCCATTTTAAAATTTGTCCAATTGTAGTTGGATATTAATCACTTTTCTCATTTTGTAGGTTGGTGGATATGATTAACGTTATGGTTTTTGATTTTCATGGAGCATTTGAGAATTTTGTAGGACACGTTTCACCATTGTTCCCAGCTCAAGTTGATTACGAATATGAAGCTAATAGTACATACAATGTAGTAAGTAATAAAATTTATAAATTTTTATAATATAAAAGAAAATAGTGGTTTGATGCCAGGCATCCATATACTTTTAACTCTCTTACTCTTGCCAATGTTTTTTAATAGCTCCAGAATTCCTTATAAAATAGATAAAGAGGTATCTATATAAACCTTGTATTTATCTGATAGTTTCTAAAATTTATTAATATTTTATTTCCATTAGCTCTGTAAGTCTTTTTTTATACAAGGAAGGACAATCTCAATCAGATTCCATCAGATATGTACCGCATCTGAGCCAATCTGAGGGTATGTAATGAAGTGCTAGTGGAAAGTGCACAAGTAGACGTTGCTGAAAAACTGTTCCGTAGTATTACTCCACTCATGTAGAGCATGTCTCCTTTACTTCTTCATCCGATCTCTATCGCATCGTCGCTTGACAATATTAAAATATTATTCACAAAATCAGCCACAGACATTACTTGGGAAAAGTAGTGAAACCCGATGGATACTGACGCTTCATTATCAAAAAATGTTTTTTTGGAAAGCTGTTTGTAAACTATATTTTTTTGCTAATTAATTGCTGTTTGAATTTGCATTGACGAATTCCCAAAAACTGCCCCATCAAACTCTAGCACAAAACTCACTCCCAAATAAATCGAGATATCGGCAAAAAATTATGAAACTAGAAAATGAACCGCTACGAAATAATTACTAATTAACTGCTGAAACAATTTATTGCTGCAACCGTTTCCGAGAAGCAATGGTTATGCTAACTTTACGGATACGCTAGCATACCTAATCATAACTATATCTCAACAAGAAAAGAGCTACAAGGCCCTTCTTGGCGGCATATTTATTGCTAATTAGTTGCTGTTGCTTGGTACATTGACCAACCCTCAAAACTACCCAAAAACTTTGAAACTAAATATATGCAGAAGCTTATCAAAAATTAGTCCCTAATCCGCAAGAATGTACGGGCCGCGAATTTACAAAAGCTATAATAAGTCAGTCATGGGGGCGACTGAATTCGAGTAGGTTTTGTATGCAGAATATTAGTTACATTGTTACATATTCTATTATTTATTTCGGTCCAGAAATTAACTGTATTGGTTAAGGATTTGTAAGCGACATTTTTCAGTCATGTAAGTAAAACTAATCAGGTATTTACTTAAGTGGATTTATTATTATATCATAAAATTTAGATACGTTTTGAAAATTAAAATGAATAATATATATTTGGATATGCTTAACACGTTGACGGACAGCACATCTATAGACGTCTAATTTCCATTGATGTAATGTGACACAACGTCTATAGGTACGCTCTAAGCTTCGCTGGTGTCGCTCCTAGCGGGTTACTAATTCAACTTTCACCGGTAATTTTTAAATTTATTATTTAATTATTATCGCTTAATATTTACATCGCTAAAAAGTAATTACATTGTAATAGATTTTTTTAAGATTTTGCTAATCATTTTGACGTTCTATTGATGAACTATTAATTTCTTACTTCGGATACTTTCACAATTATCATGTAGATGGCGCTAAGATCAATAGATTAATTTATAATTACATATTACGGAACATTAAAAAACGTAAATTCAGTATTTAAAACATAAGTATATTTAAGGTAAAAATATATACCACAGCTTTGACCAACTAATATTTTTTATAATTAATGTTTTTAATTTTAATTTTAAATTAATCACTTTGCCATTTATGTAAAATTTCCAGTAAACGTTCTACGTATGAGCTCACAGCCTATAAACATTTTTAAAATAACAAGTTGTGTAGATTTTTTGTCACATTACATCTACAGATGCCTATGAAATGTGACACGACAGCCATGGTCGTCGTCCACATGTTTACAAAAAATATTAAAAAACTGATTGTGTCCATAAACTATAAGCGGTAAAAAAATTCAGCAATTTCCCTATTCTACTTTGCAAAATTCATATTATAGTGTCACAACACTTGCTTGCATAAGACTGTTCTAAGTTGCATAATGACAGTTTGCTCTATAAACAATGTCCTCAAATCAAGTATTCTAAATGGGAAATAGCCACAATTTAATTAAAAAAATTATTTTATTAACGTTTCCACGTCCAAATCGGATGTCGTTGTCAAAATACAACGATGTATTTTGACAACGACATCCGATTTGGACGTCAAAACTTTAATAAAATCATTTTTTTAATTAAATTGTGGCTTATTTCCCATTTAGAATAGTTGGTTTGAGGACATTGTTTATAGAGCAAACTGTCATGATTTTTTATGTAGAATTGCCCCTTAAAGTTTTTCGTACTTATTTACTAACACCCTGTATATTGCATAAGTATTCATTCATATATTAATCCAGTAATTTTATAGGACACAGGAATCCAACACTGGATATTGAGTGGTGCAGATCCCGCAAAAATAAACCTCGGCATTGTCACCTATGGAAGAACCTATACCTTAGCTGATAAAACCAATACTTCTCTTTATGCAAATGTTACCGGTGGTGGTAATACAGGGCCATATTCTGCACAATCTGGATATTTAGGATATAATGAAGTAAGTATTAACTTTTCATTGTATATAATCACTGGAATTTCAATGATTTAAAATGATTGGTAGTATTTAAAATAAAACGTAAGTACTAAATAGAAAAATTATATTTAATTCAGGGAAATATGCAAAAAACTATCCTGTTTGTGACATATCCCCATCTAGGCAAACGACAGTTATTTTGACTGCTGATTAAAAATACAAATTAAAAAAGAAACATCGGAATCCATAAACTTGAGATACAGTTAACAGATCCCTCCTCCTCTATCGCCCCCGCGAGTTTCAAAGTCGGCCGATTTTGAGAACCAAATTTTATAGTTTTGTGGATTATTCCGTTAAAAAATTTAATAATTTGGCACATTAAATTGTTAAAGTATGTTCCTTCAAATGACGCTAATTGAATCTCTTAATTGTTGTAAACATAGCTGCTGTAAATTTAAAGAAAAAGTGACTAACTTCGTCCTGAATTGTTCTAGGACAACTTTTTTCTTTCTAAATTTGTAAAAAAAGATTTCCAAATATAAAAAATTATTTTCATGCATGTAATATTTAAAAAGTTATTCTAAATGTTTATAGGCAAAAAATCGATATGTTTTTGCAAAACTATTTTGCACATTTTCTCATTCTTTTAGAGCCTAGATCTAGCAGTATTTTTATACGTCGGAACCATTACAAAGACAATAGTGGCAAAAGAAACAGCTCTTTGCGCCTTCATTTACATAGAGGGAGCATTCGATAATAACTCATAGGAATCCATAAAAAGAGCACTAGTAAAGAGGAGCGGTGAAACCTCACTAATACAATGGTCAATGATAAAAACCACCATCATCACAGCTAATATTGGGGGAGAATCTGTAACTGTGGCAGCAGTAAAGGGGTGCCCTCAAGGGGACTACTATCGCCCCTGCTGTGGTCACTGGTCGTGGATGACCTCCTTACTAAGTTGCATGATTCTGGTTTTCAAACCCAAGGTTACGCAGATGACCTAGTTGTTATAATTAGGGGCAAGCATGACCAGATTATATCTAGTCTCATGCAAACTGCTCTAAACAAAATCAAAAGTTGATGCTCGAAGGAGGGCTTAAATGTCAATCCTAGTCTTTGATACCATTCACAAGGAGACGTAAATACAATTTACAGGCTCCAATTATGAATGGCATCATATTTATTAGACCACAAACTAGATCACTAGATCACAAACTCACCTGGAATAGTCATATTGAAAAATGTTATCCAGAGCCTTGGTGGCAAGTTGGACTTGCCGCAAGACATGGAAAGGCTTAGGGCCTAAAACCGAAAATGACTGGTCATATAAAATTATTATTAGGCCGATGGTCACATACGCATCACACGTATGGTGGCCAAAGAACACAACAAACAACAGCTAACGTCAAGCTGCAAAAAGTGCAGCAACTAGCTTGTCTAGGAATAACAGGGGCGATGTCAACATGCCACACTGTAGCTTTAAAAGCGATGGCCTCCCTCAGTTCTTTCCAGTGTTCTCTACACTGGGCCGCTTGCAGCCAGTTTCCCACTACTCTTTTTATATCGTCAGCCCATCTAATCGGTTGTCGTCCTCGGCTTCTTTTATAGTTTCTAGACCTCCATTCCATGATTCGTCTCGGACGGTGGACAAGACGCAGTTGTTATATGACCAATAAATCTAGATATATGACCAGACAATACTTCTTGCATTAGAAGTGATATTATTGGCTTTTATCAGACTAATATCAGACTATTGATTTCATTAAGATGTTCATCTTATCTCATACCTTCTTTTTCTTGATTTGTTAAAATTTATTTACAGGCGCCTTTATTTTTTTCTTGCGATTTTATTTTTTATTGTGTTTCAGATATGCGAATTTTATTTAAATTCTACGTATGTCTGGGATGATCAGCAGAAAGTACCTCACAGATATTGGGACGATCAATGGGTTGGATTTGAAGACGAAAGATCTATAACAGAAAAAGTCAACTACGCTCGGGATAATGAATTAGGAGGAATGATGGTGTGGTCATTGGATTACGACGATTTTAGAGGAACTTGTGGAGAAAAATATATTTTATTAAAGGCTATAAACAAAATTCATGATCAGTTTTGAATTTATAAATTTGATTTTATGAAGTAAGTTATTCCAGCAAAATGTCATGATACTTATGTAAACTAGCCATTTAGTAAAACCATAAAAAACAAAATAACAATAATAAAAAATAACATTAATAATACACTAATTTACTATCCTATATCTGTTATCCATAACTGGTATCATTCCGAAGAACCTCTTAGAGAACGTCAAACAGTTAGGTCTTAATACACATCTTTACAAGATTATGCAAAACCCAAATATGAATAGTAATAACAATATCAAAAACAATCTGTGTTTTAAATGGAACAAAAAAATCGCCCAAGTAAGTATATCTTGAGATACAAATAAGGAAGAAACAATATAGAAAGAGTTTGCGCAGTGCCAAGGCAATCCTTATTATCTTCTCAACCAAAATAGTGATGTCATTCTAACGAGTTTCAGTTTGAGGTGACAGATGTCAATATTTTCTTCGATATTATTCATCCAGTTTTAATTTTTTGTTTAAGGGTTCCTTCAACTTTTTTAACTATGTGATATTATTAATTATTTTTTACTTACTTTCAACATCTTTGCAGATTTTAACAATCATCTTCGTTTGAACTAAGCTAAGTAATAGTCATATCCATATGTAGAATATTAATATTTGTGTATACATAATATATCCGTTTGTATATATTTATAAATTTGATAGAGAAGTCAGCATAATAACCAAACCATTGGCACTGATATTGGTGGACTACGAGAAAGCATTTGAAATCATAAGCCAGCAACAAATGCTAAAAGCATTGACAGAATCTTGAATAGATCATCGCTACAGGAACATAATCAAATATACCTATCTACCAAAATGCAACAGCTAGCGTAAAACTATCTGAACAATAAACAAATAAATTCTGTATACAGCGAGGAGAACGACAAGGAAACACCGTATCAACAAATCTATAAGCGACGCTTTTAAAACACACTTGTAAGAAGGCAGATCTGAACAAATATAGTCTCAACATAAATAGAAAAAAGCTCAGTCGTTTAAGATTCGAAGACGATGTCGTCCTTATAGGCGATCGTATGGTTGATGCAATAATACCTAATGTTGAAAAAATTATACCACGCTTCCTTATGGGTCGAACTAAAGATTAGCATGAACAAGACCCAAATAATTACTAATCTGGTGCTAAATCGTAATATTGTTGTTGATGGAAGGGATATTGAGCAGACTGCATAGTATAAGTACTTGGGGCATGAAATTCGGTTAGGCAGAGAAAACCAGACGTGTGAGCTCCCTCGTCGCATATGATTAGCCTGGGAAGCGTTTGGTAAATTAAACTATATATTTAAATCGGACTTACCCGTATGCCTCAAAAGGAAAATGTTTGACCAATGTACAGTAGGAAAAATGAAAGAATACCCATGAACGAACATATAAAACACGCTATATTTTTCTGTCACCGTGTCACACAAAAAATTGGCCAGCGCAAGTACATGTAATAATTATTATTACATGTACTTGCGCTGGGCAATTTTCTTTGTGACACGGTGACAGGAAAATACAGCGTGTTTTATATGTTCGTTCATGGGTATTCTTTCATTTTTCCGACTGTATGTTACCTGTACTCACTTATAGAGCGGAAACATTAACATCACAGAAAAGGTAGTGAACAGGATTCGCGTAATTCAGAGCGCTATGGAGTGCCAGATATTGGGTGTCTCCCTGAGAGACCGAATCCCGAATGAAGGAATCCGTCGTAGAACAAAAACAACAGATGTTGTCGAAAAAATCACATTTTTAAAGGGGAATTGGGCAGGACACGTCGCCACATGATCAGACAATCGATAGACAAAACGTATTGTCGAGTGGAAGCCACGACAAGAATCACTACAGAGAAGATCAACCAGATAGGCCGACGATCTGAAGCGTATTATCTATAACTGGATGCAAGCCGCACAAGACAGAGGCAGATGGAAAGAGATAAGGGAGACCTATGTCCAGCAGAGAATAGGGAATAGGGAGACCTATGTCCATGCTTCTATCCTTACGGGATAGAAGCATGGACACTTAACGCATCGACTACTAAAAAGTTGGAAGCATTTGAACTGTGGGTGTATAGAAAAATCCTGAAGATATCATGGACCGAGCATATAACAAACAACGAAGTCAACAAAAGAGACGAGTTGAGTTGAGAAGAGTCAAAAAAAGACTGGAAATATTGGAAACCATCAAGACACGAAAGCTGCAGTACCTGGGGCATGTTATGCGTAATGAGAGATACAACATACTTCAGTTGATTATACAGGGGAAAATCCAGGGCAAGAGAAGTGTAGGAAGGAGACGAATCTTGTGGTTGCGTAACTTGAGGGAATGGTACGGATGCACATCAACCGAACTATTCAGAGCAACAGCATCTAAGATCAAAATAGCCATGATGATTGCCAACCTCCGGAGATGGCACGTGAAGAAGAAGAAGATGTCCAGCAGTGGACACGCAGATGTTGATGATGGTGACGGATTAATACCTAGTTGCATCAACATATCTTAAGCTTAAGACGTGCCTTAAGTTTAGTTTACTAAACATACGCGTTGCACTATATTGAGTCTTAGATCAATTTTCAGCTTGACACAATGGATTACCACGTCGATTGCATCTTAAACTTTGTCTCAGTTTAGACGGGCTTAGATAAAAATCGAAAATTATGTATGTATAAGCTGAGCTTAGCTAAGCTGGATCTTAAGATTTGTTGGTGCAACCAGGCATAACAATTTTATATCTGATTGGTTACTAGATGCTTTACTCTGATTCTGACTATGAATCTCGTTCCCAGTTTGTATGCTGCCATATATATCGTGTATTCCTCCCTTTCAAATTTCCTCTTCTCCAGCCACTGCATTTCCTAAAGAGCAAAATTATATTCGTTATGTACTTTACTAATGTTGCAATAAATATCTCTTCCTCTTCTTCTTCTGGTTCCTATCCGTTTCGGATGTTGGAAACCATATTGGCAATCATAAACTTGCTTGCTCCGGTTCAAAACAGTTCCGTTGAGGTTTTCTTAAACCATGTTGTCAAATTCGGCAGCCATGATATTTTTTACCTTGCAATATGGACTGCAGCAGAAAGTAACGGTGCTGATTTCTCATAACGTGTCCCAGATACTGCAATTTTATGCGTTTGGTGGTAAATCAATTTCCGGTTCCTTCTTCATTCTTCCTAGAACTTCCTTGTTCGTGATCCTTGCTATCCAGGATATTCTCAGCATTCTTCTATAAAGCCACATTTCAGATGCTTTAAGTTTTTTAATAGTGGTATTGGTATGCGTTCATGCCTCCGCTCCGTACAATAGTATAGAGAAAACATGACATCTCAAATGTCTCATTTTTGTATCTAGGAATATGTTGTGGCTTTTGATGATGACACTCATTTTGTTAAAGACCTATGCCTTACCTTTCCTATACGGCACTTTATTTCCTGTACATTGCTCCACTGCTCATGTATAACAGTTCCCACTTAACAATACAGTTTTACGAACTCTATCTGCGTTCCATTAATGTATAGATGAGCCCCGTTTATATTCTCCTTGCTGATAATCATTTCAGTCAGCCAGAACCCACCCAGGATTGTAGCGCTACGTGACGATGATGGTAATCATTTGTTTCGTTTTTTGGATATTAATGTTTAGTCCGTACTGTTGACTGTACTCGTTGATCCTGTCCATTAGCCGCTGAAGTCCCTCTAAACTATCTGCTATCACCATGGTGTCGCCGGCATATCTAATATTGTTTACTCTTTCTCTATTTAGAAAGTAGATTAGAGTTTAGATTCCAGTAGAGTTCTGAAATTATTCTGAGGTCTTTGTCATCCAAGTCTGCTTCTTTTAAAATGTTAATTATCTTTTGGTGTTGAACTCTGCCAAATGCCTTTTCATAGTCGACCAAGCACGCATATATGTCGCAGTGAAGGTCCCTGCATCTTTGAATCAGGACTTGTACTCCGAAAAGTGCCTCTCTGGTACCCACTGCATTAATGAACCTGAACTGTCTGTCCGATATTTGTTCCTCGCACTTCTTATGTCCACTTTACATCAACAATAAATTGAACAAGAAATTGACAAAGTTATTCAAGGCCAAATTTAACGTGTACAAAATGTATGGTTTGTAAAAGAAAATGAAGGAATTTGATGAAATAGAACAATTGGATATGTTTTATTTTGTCAAATTTCTTTATTTTCTTTTTAATCACGGCAAAATTGGGTGATTTGTATAAGTCAAATTTGACCTTGAATAACTTTGTCAATTTCTTGTTCAATTTATTGTTGATGTGCACTTTAGAAATTCTTCCATGGATGACTTTAAGAAACAGTTTCAAATATTGATTGTTCGATATTCTTCGCACTTTTTAGCCCCCTGTTTTTTAGGTATCGGTATGAATTCCGATTCTAGCCATTTATCAGGGATGATTACTATATTGGATATTTTATTGAAGACAGCTAGCCGTGATCCAGTTTATTCCTTCTTCCTCCAAGAGTTTTAAAAATTCAACTTCGATATTATCGGGCCCTAAAACTTTACTCTTTTTCATCCATCTTTATTGCTTCTTTTACCTCGTAATCTCTCTCTAATACCTCTCCCTAATCTCTAATACCCTGTAATGTCTTATATTCTATACGTGTAATCGTAAGTCATTGTATTCGTTCGTGCTAAGACATCATCTAGATATCAGTTCGGAAACTTTTCCGTGAAGGACAACATATATTTTTAATCTGCAGGGATATTAGATCGACTAAAAAGATTTATTAAGTATACAATGTATAATGCTCTCCGACTTCATTAAATACGATTACGTATAGTCTACTTTACTCCAGTAAATTTCTCTTTAGAAATTTAATGATTAATATTCAATAATTGAAACCCGTTTCTTCCACTCTATATATCAACCAGAAACACATTTAAATAAGTAGATTTCCCTCTCAAACAAGAAAACCGTATCGGAAAAACCGTTTTCCACCGCGCATTCATATCGACCTGGAAAGCCACCGTGCGTGGGAAGATCAGCGCGCAACGGAAAGAGTGTCGGTGTGAAATTTGGAGAAAATCACGAGCTGAAATGGAAAATGCCGATTTTCAGTATAACAGAGGCACACAAATGCAACCACAGCATTTCCCAACAAGGCCCATGGTCGATCCCGAAGCTGAGGGTGAAGTGGACCCTTCACAGTAAGTTAAAACTTGTCTTTAATGTGTCATTGGAAATCTAGGGCATATCTCAATTGTTGGGAATTAGAAAATACCGTCGTTGTTTTGGCTAATTTAGGAATATAATGCTCAATTTAGAAGAAGTTGATTATGGTCCAGTTTGGAACATTTTTACGATATGTTTAATTAATTAGATTTGATATTATCATGTAACCTTATGGAAATTAGATATTATCAATAAGAGGGCCAATGTATTTTCAATTTAAACAGCATACAAGGACAACCTTTTGTGTTTGCAGAAAATATTTTTATAATTTATTTTTTATTATATCATTTTCGTTAAAATTGTGAGGCATTGAATAATTGAGTTAATTTCTTTTAAATATTCTGCTGCAGTTTTTTTATTGTCATTTCTAAGCTCTTCTAGTCTATGCCCCTTTTCTTCTACATTTTTAATTTCTTCTTTCAATCTTCTTCTACATATTGTTTATTGTTTCAATCTAGTAAAAGTGATTTTCTTTTATAAATTCTGTTTGTAAAATTATTATCAAGTATGCGATATGCATGCTATAATCATATTAGTTATTCTTCCATCACTTTATTTTAATTCACTGGTTTGCTAAGTTTTTCATGATCTTTATCGTTACTAAGATTGGATAGGTACCGAATATTCAATTAACGCTTTAACTTTGACTGTTTTTAAATAAAAATGTATACCATTTTTATTCAGTTGCAATGCGAAGGCAAAACAATCTTACTTTTCAATTAGAATACGGAGCGCAGTCCAGTCCTCTGAATCGCGATTTTCGGCTCTTATTGGAGCCTCATCGGAGAGAACGTAGGCACTGTTCTCCATATCCTAAATGACCAGCACCGAGAGTTTTTCCCACCCGTTGCAACCGAAGTGAAGGTATTAGGTGAATAGCGTCATCTGGCAATTGAAAGATGAAGTAGTTTTCAATCCTAATAGCAAAATTAATAATATTGAAAATATTAAAAACATTACTAAAAGGTTTTTAAATTGAAAACTTATTGGTACACTTTCCTGGTGTCACCTCCAAGGCTTCTACAATTTGCAAGCACATGGATGCTGCAGTGAAGACAAAGGGAAGGAATTCTACACTATGGAATTCACATCCCCCGTCTGCAGCTTGGTAAAGTTCCAACGGAAAATGCACCTGGTTACTCTACGGAGTAATACGACTATAAAATAAAAATGTATACCATTTTTATTCAGTTTCAATGCGAAGGCAAAACAATCTTACTTTTCAATTAGAATACGGAGCGCAGTCCAGTCCTCTGAATCGCGATTGTCGGCTCTTATTGGAGCCTCATCGGAGAGAACGTAGGCACTGTTCTCCATATCCTAAATGACCAGCACCGAGAGATTTTCCCACCCATTGCAACCGAAGTGAAGGTATTAGGTGACTAGCGTCATCTGGCAATTGAAAGATAAAGTAGTTTTCAATCCTAATAGCAAAATTAATAATATTGAAAATATTAGGATTGAAATTACTATTAGGAAAATTGCTATTAGGATTGAAAACTACTTCATCTTTCAATTGCCAGATGACGCTAGTCACCTAATACCTTCACTTCGGTTGCAATGGGTGGGAAAAACCTCGGTGCTGGTCATTTAGGATATGGAGAACAGTGCCTACGTTCTCTCCGATGAGGCTCTAATAAGAGCCGAAAATCGCGATTTAGAGGACTGGACTGCGCTCCGTATTCTAATTGAAAAGTAAGATTGTTTTGCCTTCGCATTACAACTGAATAAAAATGGTATACATTGTTATTTTATAGTCGTATTACTCCGTAGAGTAACCAGGTGCATTTTCCGTTGGAATTTTACCAAGCTGCAGACGGGGGATGTGAATTGCATAGTGTAGAATTCCTTCCCTTTGTCTTCACTGCAGCATCCATGTGCTTGCAAATTGTAGAAGCCTTGGAGGTGACACCAGGAAAGTGTACCAATAAGTTTTCAATTTAAAAATATTTTAGTAATGTTTTTAATATTTTCAATATTATTAATTTTGCTATTAGGATTGAAAACTACTTCATCTTTTAACTGTTTTACTTCTTTTAATCTTTACCAAAATTTTATTGAATATTCTCTGATTATTTTATTCTGATTTTATTGAACCTTATCTTATTTGTCTGATAACGTCATGATCATATTCATCAGGATTGCAAGTACCTATAGACCAGGGTGGATCTGTTTTGAGATGGATGTAAGAGGTGCCATTTGGATTTTTGCAGATAAAGTTAGTTGATAAGTTCAATAATTATAATTGATTTATGTTCCTTCTCAAATATAATCGCAACAATAATAAAAAAATTAAAATATTTAAAAATTTCAAAAAACATCGAATTTTTTCTACTTTCTTTGCTTATAACTTTAAAACGATTTATTTTAGAACAAAGTCGTACAGAAATAAAATTAGGATAATTAAATTTTGTATGATATATGACTGGTTAAAAATGTCTTAAAGTATTATCATTTCTGCAAAATAGCAGTAAATACCAAATAAGGAGGCAAAATAAGCCTGTTTTGTTCAATGTTTTTCAACCACTTTGGTTGCACTTAGAGCCTTCATAATTCGCTTAAAAAATTCTTATAACATACTTAAACCGGATACCAAATCTCATTAAAATCGACCTAATAGATTTTGCATAATAATTTTGCAATCTAAATTTGTTAAAAACTTTCTGAACAAAAAGTAGACCATTTAAAAGGTTGCTAATTTCTTAACATATAAACAGGCGCCCTATTAATACACATTACAGAATTAAAATCGGATTATTTAAGCAGCCTCACCAATGTTTCAAAGTTATAAACAATTTTTTGGCTTATAAACAAATTAGTTTTGTTGCCGGGGGGATGCAAAGGCCTGCTTTATTTATTTGGACTTACCCAAGCCTTTTTTATGTATATTGACCCGTAGAACACGAATTTTTTGGGTAAGTTGATCCGAATGTCGATAAGATTGTTATAAACAAAGAACTTGAGGAATTACATAACAGCGATTTTTCGTAAAACAAAACATTTTTTGTATTTCTTGACTAATTCTAAGCAAAAAATGTTTTTCCAAGTTTTTTCGTAGGATGCATAGTTTTCGAGATTAACGCGGTTAACTTTCAAAAAATCGAAAAATTGCAATTTTTGAACCTGAATAACTTTTGATTAAAAAATAAAATAGCAATTCTGCTTACAGCATTTGAAAGTTTATATCAAATTATACCGGTTTTGATTATTTGCATTGATAAAAAACTGATGATTTGCATTGAAAAAACCGAAGTGGTTAAAACATTTTGAATAACAACAAAATTATTTTGCCCCCTTATTTTGTATTTATTGCTATATTGCAGAAAGGATAATAATTTAAGACATTTTTAAGCAGTCGTATTTCATACAAAATTCAATTATCTTTATTTTATTTCTGTACGACTTTGTTCCAAAACGAATCGTTATAAAGTTATAAGCAAAGAAAATAGAAAAAAATCGATGTTTTTCGAAATATTTCAATATTTTAATTTTTTTATTAATGTTCCGGGCATATTTGAGAAAGAGAATAAGTCAATTATTATTATTATTGAAGTGGTCACCTAACTTTTTCTGCAAAAATCCGAATGCCACCTCTCACATCCAAAAATAGACGTTTTTTCACAGATCAGCCCTGGTCTACTAGGATAATTAAACAGTTTTTTCATAAATGACATTAGGATATCTTTATGCCAAATCCGTTATTGGAGCATTCTCTAGCGACTCGTTCCATTAAAGAATTGAAGATCTTCGATACTTTCAGCTATAGTCGCTATATCATCTGTATATCTGATGTTAATAGTTTCTCCCCCAATTCGACCTCCACATTTCCCTTCTAAGGCTTCTTCTAAAAGCATGTTGATTATAATAAAGATGTAAAAATCTCAGATGTTTATCGTCTATGCCAATCATTTCTAGGTACTTAAACAGCCTCTCATGTTGGCTCTATCAAACATATTTTCAAAATCCATAAAGTAGACGCAAATTGGTTTCTGTACGTCCCATAATCTTTGAAGTTATGTTAGCATTGAGAACAAAAGTTTCCCTTGATCTCAATCCTTTTTTGAAATCGAATTGATCAATTGATTCTGAATCGAACTCTTATATTCATGTCTCTCTTTTTGCCTTCATCATGGATATGTATCATACATGACTTTCTCGGCCTTTCCTTTTTTCTTTTGTTTCCCATTTTAGCTTCATGTTTCTTTGTTAGTCTCTTTTATCCCATTCGCTCTATGTGGCCAAACCAGTTTAATTGTTTGTTTTAAATCTTCCTCATTATCGGCTCTTGCTCTCTCCTTATATCTTCATTTCTAAATCTTTCAAACTTCATAACTCCAGCTATGTTTCTCATGAATTTCATCACGGTCGCGTGTTTCATTGATTCATGTTTCTTTTGAGTTTAGTCTTGTTACCTATTTGTGATTTCCCAAAAGTTGTATTATTTAATGAGTAATACATGTTAGTTGCCTTCTACAGTTTATTACTTACTGCCATGTCCGTTTTCCTATCATCTGTTATTATATTTCCCAAATATTCAAAAGTAGATACTTGTTGTATTGGCCTGGATCCTGCGTACCAAAAAAAAGTTGATTAATAGCAAGCTGAAAATTTGTTAATAGCTTAACGGTGTCTAGTCGGACAAACTTTGATGTACGGGAACACTGGAACAGGGGAAGTTTTAATTGTGGCACAGTTTAAAAATTTGGAACATCAGATTACGAAAACGTCCCATGTATTTTGTCATCCCATGTGTTTTGTGCAACATTTTTTTTTATTTATTAAACACCAATAAGATGCTTAAGGACATTACAATCTGATCAAATAATGTGATCAATGAGCAACTTATAGGTTCTGTTAATATATTGCACAAATTTTAACTTGTACCATCACTTGCACCGTGCACTATTTTTCACTTCACTAACTCGAAAGGTTTCTTCCTCTTGAGTCTTCTAGCTAGATCCATGTTGTCGAGGAGCTGGATGGCCTCAACATTGACGTGTTGAAGAAGTCGTTGTTCGTGACTCTTGGCAAATTTTTCTATCGTCTTGTTAACAGTATTCATTCCTAGGTCCCTATGGAGGTCACTGTTCCTATATTACCATGGAGCGTTGACAATGTTCCTTAGCACTTTGTTTTGGAATCGTTGAATGATGTTTAAATTAGTATTACTAGCGCAGCCCCATAGCTAGATGCCATATGTCCATATAGGTTTTATAGTCTGTTTATACAAAAGTATTTTATTGTAGATCGAGAGAGTGGATTGTCTTCCCAATAACCAATACATTTTTTATACCTCATGTTAAGCTGTTCTCGTTTCTTTTTAACATGGATCCTCCAGCGTAGCCTTGTCCAACATAAGTAGATTAAAAAATTCCATGGCACCTAGGTCTGAAAAATTATTATCCTCGAGATACAGCCTTCTGAAGCTCTTAAATTCAGGTGCTCGGTTTCCGTTAAGTGCACTAACTCACGGTCAGGTGAATGAAAATATCTATTATTCCAAGAAGAGAGACTCATTTTCTTCATACATATTTGCGTGTAGAACATCCAATGGATTTGTTACCCTTTCATTAAACTCTCATGCAAAAATCAGACTGCTATTACTAACCAACATGATTCCTGTCATTTGACATGTTCTTCGTGTTCCGCACTCATCAAAATGCCCAGTTGGTGATAAACACCAGTCTGATCTGCAATGAGAGTTTAATGAAATGGTAAAAAATCAATTGGAAGTTCTGTCCGACAACATACATAAAACGTTTTCGTAGTCTGACGTTTCAAATTTTTAACCTGTTCCACAATTAAAACTTCCCCTGTTCCAGTGTTTCCATACATCAAAGTGTGTCCGACTAGACACCGTTAAGCTATTAACAAATTTTCAGCTTGCTATTAATCAACTTTTTTGGTACGCGGGGTCCAGGTCTATTGTTCTTTTACTATTATATTGGTGTTCCTTTCTTTTTTTTTCATATTTATTTATTATCATAAGTTTTGTTTTATTAAGATTCATTTCCAATTTTAAATTCTGTATTTTCCAAATGTCTATTAGTTTTTACATTTTTTCTACTGTATACTGTGATTAAAACTATATCATCAGCGTTTAGAAGGATGCTGATCATTATTGCATTTAAGTTTTTGTATCCTACTATATATATTGAAGGTTTCTTGTTTGATCTTTTGTATTTTTTATTAAGGTATCCATGACTATTATAAATAAGAGAAGAGTAATTAACTATTCTAAATGGAAAATAAGCCCCAATTTAACTAAAAAATTCTTTTATTAACGTTTCGACGTCCACATCGGACGTCGTTGTCAAAATACAAAATATTAATGATGTGTGGGTCGAAACGTTAATAAAATCATTTTTTTAGTTAAATTGTGCCTTATTTCCCATTTGGAATAGTTAATTAAAAAAATGCTACAATGAAAGAGCTTCAGAACAAGATTAAGAGAAGAGTAGGATGAGCACAATTAATAATAAATTAAAAATAAAAAATCCTAATTTACTTATAGACCAAGAGGCAGCGCTGAAAAATCTATTTGAATTTACTAAAGCTAGATTTTTCACAGTTGATTACTGTGAGTGTGTAGAGAAACATACTGTGGTCGGTCAAGCGAAACGTAGAACAGGGGTTACTGAGAGGGTATCGAAGTTGCTTTCCTACGAAGGTAATTATTTCCATTTACTAAGGCTGAAAATTAGTACACACATTCTAAATTAAATATAAATAAAAGTTATTATAGTCGGTCAGCCGTATGACGGGACAGAGCCTGTCGGTCGGCCCCAATAGTCAATTGCGGAAATGAAGCATTTTGGCTCGCAATTTTTTCGTCCAGCATGGATTTACTTGGAATTTTCACAGAAGGTAGGGAATAGTCCAAGGATCATTTTCTATATCATGCCGCTATCATACGCTAAAACCTTGGGGGTGGTTGCCACCCCACCTCGGGGGTGGGAATTTTTTATTACATTTTAACCATGTAATTCGATGGAAAAAGTGATTCTAAGAAAAAGATATTTTTTACATTTTCTTTGTAAAACTAATATTTTTCGAGTTATTCGCGCTTGAAAATAACAGTTTTTCGACGAAAAAATCGACTTTTTTAGAGGGTTTTTTGAGAATACCTAGAAAAATATGCATATAATCAAAAAAACTGTGGATATCGAAATTGTATCTTTTAGTAACACAAACCAAACTCTTTTCCCATAATTTCTTTAAGACCAATACAAACCGAGATACGGCATGTTAAAGGTTAGCGTTTTTCGTCAAATGCACAATTTGAAATATTCAAAGCCAAATAATGGGAAAAATTTGCATTTTTCGAAGAAAACTTAACAAACCTTTTTTCAAGTATACAATTAGACCTTTCAGAAAAGAAAAAATAATAAAAAGTTTGTAGCATGAAAATAAAGAGACTTACAAAAAATGTCGGTACCTGCTTTTCTCTACGAAAAAATCAGTGAAAACAACTCCCTAACTACCTTCCTTATTCAAAATTGGTCTTTACCTTTCTGTAGTTCCTTTATATTTATATTATCAATACACTCAAGGAGTTTGACCTATTTAAAATGCCTAATTTTGGAAAAATTGGAATTTAAATAAACATTGATTTTTTGCAATTTGGTATTTTTCACTTTTTACTTCAAAATATCTCCGAAAATACTGAAGATATGAAAAAAATTATAAACTACTAAATTGTAGCTTTTTAATGACTAAAATTACTTTATGCATAGATTTTCATTGCATTGAATAGTTAGCCATATATAGCTATTTAAAACCTCTATTTACCAGCAAACACCCCCTTATTCGAGCCCTTTAAACCCGCCCCAATTAAAAACTAAGGCATCTTACGGAATTTAATTTACACAATCTTATAGCTCCTTAAAAATCCTATAAAATAACTTTAAGGGGTCTCATTACTGAGAGGGGTATCAAAGTTGCTTTCCTACGAAAGTAATTAAATCCATTTACTAAGGATGAAAATCAGTACACCGTGAGATATAATATTTTTCCAAAATTAAGAATTTTTAATAGGTCAAACTCCTTGAGTGTATTGATAATATAAATATAAAAGGAACTACAGAAAGGTAAAGACCAATTTTGAATTAGGAAGGTAGTTAGGGGGTTGTTTTCACTGATTTTTTCGTAGAGAAAAGCAGGTACCGACATTTTTTTGATTATAAGTCGCTTAATTTTTATGCTTTTATTTTTATTACTTTTATTATTTTCTTTTGAAAGGTCTAATTGTATACTTGACAAAATAATATTTAAGTTTTCCTCGAAAAATGCAAATTTTTTCCATTATTTGGCTATGAATATTTCAAATTATGCATTTGACGAAAAAAGCTAACTTTTAACATGCCGTATCTCGGTTTGTATTGGTCTTAAAGATATTATTGGAAAAGAATTTGGTTTGTGTTACTAAAAGATAGAATTTTGATATCTAGAGTTTTTTTGATTAAATGCAGATTTTTCGAGGTATTCTCAAAAAACCCTCTAAAAAAGTCGATTTTTTCGTCGAAACACTGTTATTTTCAAGCGCGAATAACTCGGAAAATGTTAGTTTTACGAAGAAAATGTAAAAAACATTTCTTTCTTAGAATCACTTTTTCCATCGAATTACATGGTTAAAATGTAATTAAAAATTCCCACCCCCCGAGATGGGGTGAGAACCACCCCCAAGGTTTTAGCGTATGATAGCGGCATGATATAGAAAATGATCCTTGGACTATTCCCTACCTTCTGTGAAAATTTCAAGTAAATCCATGCTGGACGAAAAATTGCGAGCCAAAATGCTTCATTTCCTCAATCGACTATTGGGGCCGACCGACCGGCTCTGTCCCGTCATACAGCTGACCGACTATAATAACTTTTATTTATATTTAATTTAGAATGTGTGTATTGATTTTCAGCCTTATTAAATGGAAATAATTACCTTCGTAGGAAAGCAACTTTGATACCCTGTCAGTAACCCCTGTTCTACGTTTCGCTTGACCGACCGCAGTATGTTTCTCTACACACTCACGGTAATCAACTGTGAAAAATCTAGCTTTAGTAAATTAAAATAGATTTTTCAGCGCTGCCTCTCCGTCTATTAAGTTTTCTTTGAAACGGATTAATTCTTAGTAAAAATAAATAAACGTGTAATAAAAAAATTAGCAAAGATGTATATGTATATAAAGATAATACAACAATTGAACTTCATAAGTTCTAGGTTTATAAGCTTTCATTCGACACCTCATTTTTCATTCTGTCTGTATTAATAACGGAGTAATTATATTCGCGGACACACGGACAGACGGACATACAGGCGTGAAACCGGAATTATACAGGGTGTCCCGAAAAGATTGGTCATAAAGTATACCACACATTCTGGGGTCAAAAATAGTTCGATTGAACCTAACTTACCTTAGTACAAATGTGATCATAAAAAAAGTTACAGCCTTTTGAAGTTACAAAATGAAATTTCGATTTTTTTCAATATATCGAAAACTATTAGAGATTTTTTATTGAAAATAGACATGGGGCATTCTGATGGCAGGAATATCTTAAAACAAAATTAGAGTGAAATTTGTCCACCCCATAAAAATTTTATGGGGGTTTTGTTCCCTTAAATCCCCCCAAACTTTTGTCTACGTTCCAATTAATTTATTATTGTGGTACCATTAGTTAAACACAACGTTTCTAAAACTTTTGTGCTTCTTAGTATTTTTTAGATAAGCCAGTTTTTATCGGGATGCGGCTTCTTTTTTAATATGTTTACATAAAATTTTATGGGGGTTCTGTTCCTTTAAACCCCCAAAATGTTTGTGCACGTTCCAATTAAACTATTATTGTGGTACCATTAGGTAAACACAATGTTTTTAACACTTTTTTGCCTCTTAGTCTTTTTTTGATAAGTCACCTTTTATCGAGATGAGGCTTCTTTTTCAAAATATACCTAATAATGTAAATTATAAATAAATTTTCAGATTATTAACAGCTCTCTGGGTGTTTCATTAATAATTGTCCATATAGTAACTGGAGAAACCTTAGCACAAAATACGAAGATTTAACCTAAAACACTTAAATAAAATGTAGTTCTTTACTGAGTTACAGGGTGTTTTATCTAAAAATTTAAACACTATTTTTGCTCAGCATTTTAAAACTATTTGGCGTATCCTTTTCGTATTTGGCAAAAAGTATAAGTACTGTAGAAACTACTAAATTATGTTAAACAAACGTTTCTGTCTATTACCAGAGGCGTACGACGGCGGAAAGTGAATGGTTGACTCTTTCCAAATTCTACGCCACTGGCGGAATTGCTATTTTAGTTCAATTTTTGGATTCTCCAATACTTTCTATGAAAACAATATACTCTTCATTTGAAACGATAAAGTCATTAGTTTTCGAGATCTTTGAAGTTAAAATGAAACGACACGGTTATTTTGATTAATGTATTGTGTCGCTCCATTTTCAGTTTCAAATATCTCGAAAACTAATCATTTTATCGTTACGAGTGAACAGTATATGATTTACATAAAAAGTATTGAAAAATCAAAAAATTACACTAAAATAGCAATTTCGTCAGTAGCGTAGAATTTGGGAAGGGTCAACCAACCAATATCCCCTGTCGTACTCCTCTGGTAGTAGCTAGAAACTTTTATTTATCTTAATTTAGTAGGGTGTGCAGTACCTACACTTTCTGCTAAGTATGATAAGGATACGCCAAATAGTACTGGGTACAAATAATTTTTAAATTTTTCGTAATTCCACCAGTGGCGTAGAATTTGAGAAGGGTCAACCATTCACTATCACCTGCCGTACGCCTCTGGTAGTAGCTAGAAACGTTTGTTTATCATAATTTAGTAGGGTGTATGTATAGTTGTCGCACTTTCTGCCAAGTATGAAAAGGATACGTCCAATAGTTTTAAAATGCCGAGCAAAAATAGTTTTTAAATTTTTAGATAAAACACCCTGTAACTCAGTAAAGAACCACATTTTATTTAAGTGTTTTGGGTTAAATCTTCGTATTTGGTGCTAAGGTTTCTCCAGTTGCTATATGGACAATTATTAATGAAACACCCTGTATAATCGTACTTAACCATATACAAATATGTGGTGGATTCGACAAATATTCAAAATATGTCGATAAACACTGGCTTATCGAAAAAGTATTAAGAGGCAAAAAGTTTTAAAAATATTGTGTTTACCTAATAGTGCAACAATAATAATTTAATTGGAACGTACACAAAAGTTTGGCTGGTTTAAGGGAACAAAACCCCCATAAAATTTTTATGGGGTGCACAAATTTCACTTTAATTTTTTTTAAGATGTTGCTACTATAAGAATGCCACATGTCCATTTTCAATAAAAAATCTCTAAGAGTTTTCGATATATGAAAAAAAAATCGATTTTCAGTTTGTAACTTCAAAGGGCTGCAACTTTTTTTGTGTGCACTATTTTATGTAAGTGAGGTTCAATCAGTGTTGCCAATCAGCGGATAATTATCCGATTTGCGTACCTTTTTGAGAGTTGTCGTACCTTCTGCGTACCTTTAAATAAATCGGATATTTGCGGATATTTTTCAGTGTATCTACTATCATCGACTAAAACTTTCTCATCCATATATTCCCAGCACCAACAACACATTAATTTTGTTTGCTTCCACCAAAATTTTTATAAATAGCCTATACTGGATGAATGTTAGTGACATCCGATACTTTTCATCTTTTGACAAAAGGGACATGTGCCGATTCTTTTGTTTAGAATTTAAATGCACAAGTGCATCCACTTAAGGCGTACTAATCCAATTCAAATTTCAAAATCTGTCTGCCCTCGGATGTTATTTATGAGTTTTTCGATTTTAGTCTGTAAACTTATGAAAGCTAATTCACGCACGATTTAGTTTTATTTTCATTGTATGTAGTGCAGTGCTTAAGTAAACGTCTCGTCTGTTGAAATAAGTTTTGGTTTGTGAAAATACTTTTTTATAATGGATAAATGGTTAATAAAAAGTGTTAAGGTGGGTAAAAAAGTTTACTAACGTGTGGATATTGAAATATAATAATGAATTTGTTTTAGACCAAATCAAATAATGAAAAAAATATTGCTGAAAAGCAGCCGTCAACTTCACGTCATGCTTCTGAACAACAGGTAATTAGTAAAATAATTAAGACTTCACTATATAATATACGGATGTTTTATTACTAATTGGACATGTTTTAACTATATTATAATGATGAGCTTATACAGTGCGAAAGGCACTTATGGAATAAAATTATTTGTGTCCTTGTTTTAAAGAATTATAAAAAGCGCTGGGACCCGTCGATTTTAATATATAAATGTGCACTTTTTAAATATAAATTTAAATCTACAGGGTGATTGACGCAAGCCTGGCAGAGCCCATATGTTTTATTTTTATTGGAACACCCTATATATTTTTATATTTTTAAAAGCTGCTTAACAACCAATTTTAACGAAATATAATTAACAATAATACAGGGTGAAATTTTGAAATTAGAAAGTATGGAAAATACTTATGGAATAAAATTGTTTGTGTACTTATTTTAGAAAATTATTAAAAAATGCTGTGGCCCGTTAACTTTTAAATTCAAATGGGCGCTTTATAAACATAGATTTAAACATACAGGGTGCGTCACGAAAGTCTAGTATAGTCCATGATCTTTAGTTTTAATGAATCATTCAGTATATTTTTGTGTAATTAGAAGCTACATAGTAACATCAACTCAAAAAAGTGTATTATGTAGGTTCTATTTTGAATAATACAAGGTGAATTTTGCAATTTTTTAAAAAGTTCGGCAAGACATTAAATACAAAACCCAATATATATTAGTAGTTTCTAAATAAAGTAGTTTCTAAGAACATCAAATTTCTAAAAAATACAGGGTGTTTCACTAAAATGGACAAGATAATGGACTATGCTAGACTTGCGTGAATCACCCTGTATATTCAAATTTATATTTAAACAGTGCATATTTAAATTTTAAAGTTGGGGTAGGTATCCTAGGGTATTTATAATTTTTTTAAATAAGGACACAAACTACATTATTTCATAAGTGGTTCCATACATTATAATTTCAAAAATATCACCCTGTATTATTAATAATCATCATACATTATATAATTCATTGAAATCAGGTTGCTAAGCAGTTTTTAAAAATATACAGGATGTTCCATTGAAAATAAAGTTTATGGACTATGCTAGGCTTGCGTGAATCACCTTGTACATTTAAATTTGTGTTTAAAAAGCGCACAATTACATCTAAAAATCGACTGGTCTCGGCGATTTTAAAAATTTTTCTAAAAAGGGCAAAAATAATTTTATTCCATAAGTGCCTTCCTCCCTATATATTTAACTCAACTAAATAAAAGTACGACAGTCAATGTAGATCGAAAACTTACGTTGTTTCGGAAAAAATCAAAAAACTTATATTTTTCTAAAATATATGTTAATTTTTGTTAATTTAAGTTAACTAATTGTTTAAAAACGACAAAAGCTGTTTTGTAGAAACGATTTTAACAATATCGGTGAATTAATATTTCTACCTTGATCAAAAATGTTTTTATTTTGTTTTTAATTATGCTGAATCCGATTCTGACGCAACAAATGGAAGATTAAAAAAGCTCAATATAACAAAATATAACAATCAACCATCATAATATATCAAATTGTATCAATGTTATACGAGATATGTTAAAAAATATGAATTTCGCTCAAAAGTAAAGTAGGTACTTTTCTAGTTCACAATATTTCAAGCAGAATGATATAATTATTGTATATTAAAACATAGTTCTTATTTAAGAACAACTAAAAATTATAGCATTATAACAATTTTCGATATTGTGAAATATTAAGGTACTTTATTCTTGAACAAAATTCATATTTTTGACGTACCTTGTAGAAAATTGATAATATTGGAAATCTGATGGTTGCATCTTAGATTTTATACCTTACAGAGTATTGTATGAAGAATAACATTTTTTCATAAAATTGATAACAAAAAAGTTTCCGATAGGTTCCAATCCAAGTTACGCAGACAGAGGTACTGTATCAGAGCTAAAAATTTTTTTTTGACATTTATTATATTTACGCTTGTGATTAAATGTATTTTGGGTAAAAACGTTCTGATGACTTTGTATAAACATTTTTTTAACTGATATTTTTCGGTGGTTTCATTACATTTTTTATCTTTCTTAATTTTCTCAAAAAGAAGTTGTTTATTTTATTTTTAAAGTAAAATAATTTAGTGCATTTTAAAAATTACATTGGATAAGCTTTAAAAAACACCTATAAAATTGTAATATATCCGTTTACACTTAGTAATATCCCAGTGGTATTTATTCTGTAAAACTACAAAGTATTCCAAATTACATTTCTTAAGACGTCGTAATGTTTCATTTAGTACGATGTTTGAAAAGTATGTTGTGCAAATTTAAGAGTTTTATAGGTAAAATCGTAATAGTACCATATATTTCTAAATCAATTTTTAAACAAAACTCTTGTAAGTCCCACTTTCCGCCCACATTGTACTTATGCCAATGTTTGTGAGAGGGATGACTTAGCGTTATAAATAAAAAGTTATAGAAGCTGTAGATTTAATTTTCGAAAAATCTTTATATAAGTTTTTTTTGTGTAAAATTTTCTAATTTTTCAATGGTCAAGTCAGTTTTTTCCAAAATTTATATTTTCGTAGGTATTTAAAAAACAACTAATTTCGCAGGTAATTTGTTTAATGAAAAATTAAGCACCCACTTTTGAAATAGAACTTTTTAATATGTTGTTTATTATACATTTCTTAATGAATCTATAAAAAGTTCTATCTTGTCTAATTTTTTCCGTAAGTAAAAACTCCTATGACTCCACTAACGGTGGAGTTTATCGGAAAAATAAAGTGGGACACATTTTTTAAGGTAAAATTAGATATTTATGTAGTTTCAGAATTTTCTATTGTTGACTGGGTCCGGGGTAGTATTAACCATATAAGTGTTGATTAAATTTAATTAAAATTAAATAAATCTGAATAAAATTAAACAAAATTAAATAAAATCAAATAAAAAATATATAATTAAAGAAAATTAAATAAAATCATTAAAATTAAATAAAATTTACATAGAATTATATAAAATGAAGTAAAATTAAATAAATTTCAATAAAATTAAATATTAAAATCAATTTTAAATGTTAAATCTTCATAATGTATTAAGCTAAGGATTATTTAGTTAAAATATGTCCAATTGTCCAATTATTGATCAAACACCCAGTATATCGAGAAATTATTTTAGCCTGAATCTAGTAATCAGCAAAATGTTACTGAAGAGCAGCCATCTACTTCTCATACTCCTAAGGGAGGAGTAATTATTAGTCAAAATGTTGACGTTGGCCGTGTTAGTAAAAAGATTAACACTTCTCAGAGTAATATTATTGTTGACACTAATGATGCCGAGCCCAATGATGCCGAGCCCAATGATGCCGAGTCCGCACCAATTGTTGACAAATTTCTATTGAGTTTGAAAAGGAAAGCTGATTTTGTAGATACACCTTCAAAAAGAATATGCAAGTTTATTCCAGCGTGGCTAACCGATAACGAGTTTCGCGGGTGGCTTAATAAATCAAATAAGCCAGATGATAAACACGGCAATGAATACGCATTTTGTAAAGTTTGTAAATCAAATTTGGTGGCTCATAAGGCTGTGTTACTTAGACATATGAGAACGGAAAAACACAAAGAGAATTTTAGTGCGGTATCCAGTAATATAAAAATAAAGGACATGTGTGTAAAACAAACCTGTGAAAATAATTTAGTTAAAAGAGCAGAACTAAAATTATGTAGTCTTTTGGCTACAAAGGACTTACCGTTCTTATTAATGGACACTGTATGTCCACTACTTAAAGATATTTTTCCAGATTCTAAGATAGCTCAACAATTAACCGTTAAAAGGACTAAAGCAACTCAAATAGTCGTTGAATGTTTGGGTGACAATTTTCTGAAAGAATTATATGAAAAGTTAAGAGTACCTGGAATGTTTTTTTCATTGATTATGGATGAAACTACAGATATATCGGTAAAAAAACAGTGTGCATTTACTGCAATATTTTTTGATGAAAATTCCAACTCATTACAAACAACATTTTTTGACATTTTAGAAAATACTGGGGGCACTGCAGTTGAATTATATTCAACTTTAAAAGACATAATATTTTCCAAAGGTATTCCTATATCTAATTTTGTTGGATTTTCGTCGGACACACCTAATGTAATGGTAGGGCCACACAATTCAGTTTTTTCCCATCTAAAACAAGAATTTCCTGATATAGTTTGTGTTAAATGCTCTTGTCACATGGCACATTTAGCAACTTCAAAGGCATGCTTGAAACTTCCCAAGCACATTGAGGACTTACTAAGAAATATAGGAAGCCATTTCAATAGAAGTGCTTGTCGAAGAGCCAAATTTCGGGAATTTCAGGAATTTTTTAAGGTTGACATTCACAAAATTCTATCACCTGCTAAGACCAGGTGGCTTTCACTAAAAGCAGTTGTGGACAGGGTTCTAGAGCAGTACGAACCATTACGTGCATATTTCAAGGAGAGTGTTTCTGAAGATCCTTCACATGTAACGGAAACTATGTTGGAAACTCTTAATCACCCTCTTACTGAAGTGTATTTAAAGTTTATGTCTTATGTTCTAGAGCTCATGACGGATTTCAATATTTTATTCCAATCCGAAAAACCACTTTTATATAGGGTTAAGCCCGAAACTGAAAATTTATTGAAGATTTTATGTTCCAATTATATGAATATTGTTCATATAAAAAAATGTGCAGAAATCCTGAAAATTGTTCACGACAATCCAGACAATTTTCTTCCATTAGAGCAAATTTATATAGGAATTTCTGCTTTCGACAGTTTGCAACATTTGCGATCGGATAAAGACACAAATTTAGAACAAGCAGACTTTGATAATTTTTTTAAATCAATATTATCCTTTTATATTGAACTAGTTGCTAATATCAAAGATCGGTTTAAATTTGAGGACCCGGTTTTTACTACCTTAGAGCTGTTAGATCCGAAGGTGGCCCAATCATTCCAAACAAAATCTTTAAAAAACATATTAGATAGGTTTCCAGTTCTAAATAACTTTGTCAATGCACAATCTTTGGATAACGAGTGGAGAAAACATGCACTCTTAGATTTTGATAGTTTAGACATTAATTCCAATACCGAGTGTGATATATACTGGTCTCAGATTTTTAAATTAAAAAATGAAGCCAACATATCTTTGTTTCCAAATTTAAAAAAAGTATTTTCATTGTTATTCGTTCTACCATTTTCAAACGCTGCGGTAGAAAGGGTTTTTAGTAATTTATTCAATATAAAAACAGATAAGAGAAATCTTTTAGATACATCTACAATTAGGGCTTTATTGGCGACAAAAGATGGTATCGGTAATACAGGCTGTGTAAAATTTACACCTTCAAAAAAAATGTTAGGATGTAACATATGGCAAAATAGTAAATGAGAATTTTGTACTTTATTAAATTATGTTTTTTGTATGTGTTGGATTACGTACTTACATGTTTAGGTTTTTAATGTTTTAATGTCCCACTGGCATATTATTTGATAAATAATGAAATGATTTAAAAGTCAGTTAAATATGATATATTTCTGTTATTAGTTAGTAACAACCAAAAAAGTTAAGTTTTCCATAAAGTGGGGGACTTTTTATTTTTTACTTTAATTTTCCATTTCCAACAATTGTTTTTTCCGATTATAGTGCTAGCTGACAACTCTGCCATGTAAGGTCATACCTACAAATTTTCCAACCAATATGGTTGATGTCATGTAATGCCAGGGGTTAATCTGGAAATATTTTTAACATCCTTTAAAATCGCATAATATAATGTAACCTTAACTGTTTAAAAACAACTCAAGGGTTTTTACCCGTATATTTTTGTGGCTTAAAGCATGTTAATCTGTGAATACACTGATGATGGAATATTGATTCCGAAAACGTTTTGTTGTGATATACCCCTTTTTAGGGATTTTAAATATACCTCTGATTTTTTAATCAACTTAAATTCCCCAAACCTAAACTAATTACCTACACAGAAATCAGTTAAAAAATTAATGCACTGCCTTAATTGTAGTTATAGTAGTTATATATATATTTTTAAACAATTTTGAATAAAAATTCTAGGAGAGTTGGTCACGGATTTCCACCATACTTCATTCGACGTATCTTGATGAGATTGCTAAATCCTTATTGGTTAATTGATGTTTATTAAGAATAAAATTGTAAAATAAAACAATTAATAATTTAATAAATAATAAATAATTTAATTTCTATTCGATAGATAATTAAGAATAATATCACCTGTCTTACAGGTTATATATGTGTCTACACTTTAACCACAGATGTACACAAAATATATGTATAACGTTACTCAGAATAAGGTAATCATTTGTAGAATACCAAATGTAAAGTTCAAAAGATTTTCCAGATTTCTCGGACATGAGATGTAGTTAAATCGGTTCTTTTTTTGTAAAGTTCTATCAAATCTAATATCTTAAACAAAACCATTTCATCAAAACATGTTATACCTAATTATATTTATGATTTTTTTGAGGAATGTAATGGTATGTACTATGCATAAAAGAACTTTCCGGCACAGAAACGTCACTTTTCTGCACACTACTGTCAGTTATTCTGTGAGAAAATGTTAAGTTTGTTTACATAAAATTGTGCAGAAAAATGCATTTGGAATATTGGTTGTAGAAAAATCTACTTACTTGAAACTAGTAATATCTAGATATCTACTAATTAACTCAAAAATCCTTCAAATTTTTTGCCTATAACAATTATATAGTCGGGCATTAACGTTGAACGCACCACGTGTATTATGGATAATAACTTTGATACCTTAATAACTACAAGACTGTCAAATACATTTATATTGTTTTAGTTGTAATAAATCTTTAGTTGTTAAAAGAGCGTAAGCGCAAAATTTCGGACCAATAATCTTTAAACGTATTCATTTTTTTAGAATCCTGAGAAAACTAATAAGTATTTTTGAAAAATTTGAACGCAGAATTAAAGATTACATTATTACCGAGGGCTTAGAGTCCCTTAGAATAAACAAAATGTTTCTTTTGAATGAGATATTTGAAATTAAAAATCACACTCAATATTCTCTTTTCCTTTTACCCATGTAACATATTAGAATAAAAATTATAGAAGTCTTCAGGGACTTTAGGCCCTCGGTAATAATGTAATCTTTCATTCTGCGTTTAAATTTTTAAATAATACTTATTAGCTTTCTCAGGACTCGAAAAAAATAATGCATTTTAAAAGCATTGACCAGAAATTTTGCGCCTATGCTATTAATGTAGCTGTAGTTTATTTTGTATTGATTTATTTATTATTTATTTTTCCAGTACCTAGTTTTAGGTAGTTATTACGTTTTAATAAAATAATATTTAAAAGTGTTTTTTTTTAATTAAATAATTATAATAAATTAATATAACGATCCAAATAATGAAATATTTAGATTTATTTATTAATTTAGAATTTAACACTTACGATAATGCAAAGTACGAATAATATAATAATAGTAAGTAAATAATATTTACATACATGAATTAGGTAATAATCAGCTAGGATACGAGATTTTCATCTATAAACGAAAATTTTTAAACGGTGAAATAGAGAATTCAGTAGATTAAAGGGCCGGTTGTTCGAACGCTAATCAGAAATGGAATCAACTGATCATTATCAAATATTTAATTACTGTCAATGTCAACTTTGATTGGGTTGCTGAAAACATAATTGATTACAATTATGAGATTAATTGATTAATCAATCAATTATGTTAATAATTGTTACGTTAATTGATAATTAATAATTAATTAATATATTAATTATGTTAATTATCATAATGATAACTGATTGGCGTACGAACAACGGATTTTGTTATTTGATGGTTGTTAAGGCTACTAAAAGAATAACATTGGCAACATTGATTTTAATAACAGAATAATTTTTGACCTTGTGTACCTTTTCGTGACAAATCGGATGTTTTTCGAGCGATCATCGGATAATCTAGAGAAATGCGATTGGCAACACTGGGTTCAATCAACTCATTTTTAACCCAATAATCTGTGGTATAATCTATGACCAATCTTTTCGGGACACCCTGTATATTTTGTTCTCGTCTTGTTAAGGCGCGTCAAATAATATATCGTTTGTACTATTCCGGCAACTTTAAAACAGTACTTCCGGTTGCAGCTCTAAAACCGGAAATCCTAGGTCAAATTTCTCACCTTTAATACCAATCTTGGGCTGTAAGCTTCCATTTGACGCCTCATTTGTCATTTTATCTGGTATACTGACGGAGGAGTTGTGTTTACAGACGGACAGACGGACGATAATCAATAATAATTCGATGTTTTCACATTTTTGTAAAATTGGGTGAAAACAAAATTAATATTCATCTGTTTACTGGCAGTTCTCACGTTTATTAATAATTACTACTCACTGCCAATTGAATTTAAAATCCTCCTATTTTTGATTAAAATATCAAAAGCTATATAAAAAAATAATTAGGTAAATCGAATTTGGCATTCAAAACTTCCTGCAGATCACATCTATCAAGATATTTACATAATTTTCCTATTTACATAATGTCTTTTGCCTGTTCTTTTTTATGGCAACGAAATGAAATAACTGAGAGCAGATTTTCAACAAGTAATGGATTTTCTGTGAGGAGGATATTTGCATTGGATATTTAACAGAAGGAAGGTCAAATAGTTCTCGTAACGACCCTTATCAAGCGACTTATTGTCGCGACGGGGCTTTAACGAGCCATCAAAATATGTCGGTATTTGTTTGCGAAATAAACCAAATTCAAACTAGTGAAATCAAATCATTTATTTCACTTAATAATTATTAGTATCTTATTTTTTACAATTATGGAGATATAAAGAAATTAGTTTGGATTTCTATAGATGGACTATATAATTTAACTTTTTCTATAGAATGGGGTTGTTACTTTTGGATAGACACGCTATGTACTCATCACTCTTTTATTGGTTGCCAAATACATTTATTGAATACATATTCTTTCACATTTTTGCTGTAAATTTTAAAGAACCGCTTTAGTCCATGTGGTGAGACCGCTCCCGTCTGGAAAAATTTCTGATTCGGTTTCGTTGTGGATTCCTATTAAAAAATGTCCCCTTTGAACAAATCTGAAAGGTGGCGGGCGGAATTTTTGGGCAGAAATTGTTTAAACAATTTTTTTAAACAAATACAAAAGATTACGTTTTTTTGCTCCGGAACATATATTTTTAAGTTTTGTGGGTCATTCTAAACAAGAAAGGTATCTTGTAAATTTTCTCAAAAATTGATAGTTTTCGAGTTAAAGGCTATTTAAAATCTGAAAAATGCGAAAATTCGCATTTTCGAGGCCTAAAAACTCATATTTAAATTAGAATTTAAATTTTGAAGGTTGCCAGATACTTAAATTGAAGTGTATACATTCAGCTTCAAGATTCTGAAGAGTGATTGCGTCTAACCTTAATTTAAATCGCTGTTTTTTAATTGTTAAATATGCACGTTCATCCGATTTTTTTTTTCAGTGCGGCGCGTTCTATTTCAAAAATCTCCAATTTTTCTCCGAAAAATATTTTTTCTAGATTCTTTGGGACATTCTAAATGAAATAAGTTTCTTGACATTTTTCTCAAAAGGTAACAGTTTTAAAGTTATAAGCGATTGAAAATCCAAAAATGCGTTTTTTGGCATTTTTCGGATTTTAAATCGCTTATAACTTTAAGGGCCGGTTGTTCGAACGCTAATCAGCAATGATCACTATCAAATATTTAGTTACGGTCACAACTGTCAATGTCAACTTTGGTTGGGTTGCTGAAAACATAATTGATTATAATTATGAGATTAGTTAATCAATTAACATAACAATTATTAACATAATTGATTAACTAATTTCATAATTGTAAGCAATAATTATGATTTTAGCAACCCAATCAAAGTTGACATTGACAGTTGTGACAGTAATTAAATATTTGGTAATGATCATTTTTGATTAGCGTTCGAACAACCGGCCCTTAGGGCCGGTTATTATCAAATATTTAATTACTGTCACCAACTGTCAATGTCAACTTTGTTTGGGTTGCTGAAAACATAATTGATTACAATTATGAGACTAGTTAATCAATTAACATAACAATTATTAACATAATCGATTAATAAATCTCATAATTATTGTAATCAATTATGTTTTCAGCAACCCAAACAAAGTTGACATTGACAGTTGGTGACAGTAATTAAATATTTGATAATGATCGTTGTTGATTAGCGTTCGAACAACCGGCCCTTAAACTATTAACTTTTAAGAAAAATGTGAAGAAACTTATTTTATTTAAAATATCCCAAAGAATCTAGAAAAAATATTTTTCGGAGGAAAATAGGAGATTTTTGAAATAGAGCGCGCCTCACCGGTAAAAAATCGGATAAACACGCATATTTAACAATTAAAAAACAACGGTATATATAAAGGTTAGACGCGATCACACTTCAGAATCTTAAAGCTGAATGTTTAATCTTCAATTTAAGTATCTGGCAACCTTAAAAATACTAATTTAAATATGAGTTTTTAAGCCTCGAAAATGCGTATTTTCGCATATTTCAGATTTTAAATCGCCTATAACTCGAAAACTATCAATTTAAAAAAAATTACAAGATATCTTTTTGATTCAGAATGGCCCAAAAAACCTAAAAATATATATTCCAGAGCAAAAAAACGTGATATTTTGTATTTGTTTAAAAAAATTGTTTAAACAATTTCTGCCCAAAAATTCCGCCCGGCAGCCTTCAGATTTGTTTAAAGGGGACATTTTTGAATAGGAATCCACAAAGAAACCAAATCAGAAATTTTTTCAGACGGGAGCGGTCTCACCACATGGACTACTTGGATTGACATGAAATTTGGCATACGCATAGCTAACATGTCAAAGAAAAAAAGTGATATGGTGCCCATGTGTGCTTTTGCCCTGGGGGTGAGTTTCACCCCATCTCGGGGGTGAAAAAATATATGTCCAAGATAAGTCCCGAAATTTATAAACTGACTAATTTTAAGCAACTCTTGTTCTATAGAGTTTTTTCACCAAATCAATACTTTTCGATTTATTTGCAAGAGAATATGTTCATTTTTCAACAAAATAACCACGTTTTTAGACGGTTTTTCGCAAATATCTCACAAAGTAAGCATGTTTTCGAAAAAAATATTCTTAGTAAAACTATAGCCTATAAAAAAGTAAAAAAAAACGGTGTATATATTAGGTCTCTATACCTAGCAAAAGCAGAGTTATAGCTAATGAAAAATAGGTTCATATTCGAAAAATTTCAAATAGAATAATTCAATGTGAAATATTCAAATAATGAACCATTCTTGAGGAAAACACATTTCAACTTTTTTAATAGGTTTTTAATACGTTTTTATAAAAAAAAAATTCTACCATCAAATGTAAGCAAGTTACGCTCAAAATAAAGTTGGTCCCTTTTGTTTTGGCCAAAAAAAACTCGAAAAATCACCCCCCAATTAGCAACTTAAATGAAAATTAATCGTTACCGCTTCACAAGTTACTTTCCTTATGTTGTGTTTATATTATTATGATCTGTAAGTTTCATCGATTCAAAGTTCTTATTGTTGAAAAAAATTGGTTTTAAAGTAAAATTTTTAAAAATTTTAATTTTGAAAAAGATGCTTTTTTCAAAATAACTTAAAAATTGTTAGAGATACCAAAAATCTTACAAAACAAAAAAAGTCAGCTTTACTTTTCTGAATATTTTGTATTTTTTTGTTTTTCTCTAAGACAAAAATTGGTTAAGATTCGGTTTTTCTAAATTTGCATACACTGGTGATAAGTGACTAGTTCAAGCCCTTTTAACTACAGCTTTTTCAAAAAATAAGGACTTTGAGCCGATGAAACTTACAGATCATATGATCAATACATACGCGAGTAAAAACCTTGTGAAGTGGTAACAATTAAGTTCATTTGAAATGCTAATTAGGGGGTGATTTTCCAGATTTTTTACCAAAAAAAAGGGACCAACTTTATTTTGAGTGTAACTTGTTTACTTTTGATGCTAAAAATTAAAAAAAAAACAAAAATAAGCATTCTTTAACTCTTTAAAAAAGTTAAAATGAGTTTTCCCCAAAAAAGTGCTTCGTTTTTTGGTTATGGCACGTTAAAATATTCGATTTGGAATTTGACGAAGATGAACCTATTTTTCATTAGCTATAACTCTGCTTTTACTAGGTATAGTGACCTAATATATACACCATGTTTTTCGCTTTTTTACGTGCTATATTTTTGATAGGAATTTTTTTTCGACCAAATACTTACTTTTTGAGTTATTTGCGGAAAACCATCTGAAAACGTGGTTATTCTGTAGAAAAATTAACATATTCGCTCGCAAATATCTCGAATAGTATTAACTTGGTGAGAAAACTTTATAGAACAAAAGTTGCTTAGAATTAGTCATTCTATCCATTTCTAAATTTATTTCGAACATATATTTTTCACCCCCAAAAGGGGGTAAAACACACCCCTAGGGCAAAAGCACACATCGGCACAATGTCACTTTTTTTTTTGACTTGTTAGCTATGTGTATACCAAATTTCATGTCAATCCAAACGTTCTTTAAAATTTAGAGGTTTTGCAATATTTTACCTTTAAAGAACGTACTAATAATAATACATAGTTGATGATGGTACCCATTGAAATTCTACGCAAGGTGTCACTCTCAGACACCCCAAATCTAACTGACTCTCCCCAATCTATTCGCACCTAATTTATTACATAAATCGATATGTTGTATACATTTTACTTTAGTTACTGTGTCAAGTTTATGTATGAGATAATAATATGTTATTGCTTACTTAGCAGAAACCACTATGTCATCAAAATACATCTGTTTTGTTATTTAATATTCTATAAATAATATTGTAATAAAGAATTTTAGAATTATCTAAAATATATTAGAAAGATACTTCATAGAGATCTTAAATATTGTTGATAATTAAATTCACTAGCATAACTTGACCATTTGTTCATATAATGAGAGGTAGCATATACTGGATACTGCAATTAATACTCAACGGAAAGATCGTCGGAAAAAGGGGAATTGGAAGGAATAAATATTCATCGCTCCGAAACCTTCGTCAATGGACTGGCTTATCGGCAGATGAACGATATCGGCAAATTGTTATGGAAGCTACCCACGCCTAAAATTTGGGCACGGTCCTCAAATAAGAAGCGATCTTTCTAGTCTCCCCTTTTGCGTTTATATATCAGCGGTCAATATTTTATCTTATTCCATCTCTTGTCACTTTTTTTTCTTGTGGAAGCCCTCTGTTATAAACCGCTCATAGTTCAGTCAATTGACTTTTTCCTCACCTTTATAATACCTACCTACTCCAGGATTCCTCTCCAGATCCAGATCCAGATACAGAATCTTCCTCTCCTTTATAATTCCTATTCCAGGATTCTGGAACCCTGTACTAGTTATAGAGGTATAATGAATGGGTAAGGATAATATATTTGGAGTCACTTCTTTGTCTCCAAAAAGTATTTGCCGCCTGCGATCCAATGCCTTGCAGTCATGCAAGATGTGGTTGATTATTTCAGGTTCTCTGGTGCATAGTCTGCAGCTTAAATTTTCATAAAACAGTCCCATTGTATGCTGGTGTCTCTAAATTGGCCTTGTCCAGTAATTGTCCAGTAAGGAAGGCTACTATGTCTCTGAGCTGATTCCTGCTTGTTTTATATAGTACTTCAGTCCTATTAGCACATTTTCTTCCAATATACATTTTGGCATGTATGTGACCAGGTATATATTCCCAATGTGAGTTGTGTTGGATTCGGATCAAGGCTTTTTTTCGGTCACGTACAATGCTTTCTGGCACTCCTACGTCTGGCTCTGGACCGAAGTATTTTGTAGCTGATGCTCTTCTGGCAAATGCATTAGCTCTGTCATTGCCATATACTACATACCAGTAGTTCGTTTCGACATTCCCACATTAGCCTAGAGTTCACCTTGGGACTTATGAGAGCCCCGATGGCTGCTTGGCTATCTTTGCATATTTTGATCCAGTTCAGTTCGAGAGTTTTCTCTGCCATATCCCTCTCGTGGGTAAATGTCCACTTGTAAAGGTATTTCAGGCTTGTATCTGGGTGCTGTTTGGTCAGAAATCATCGTCAATTCATCCCTAGAAGCATTTATTATGTTACTACGTCCTTATCTAATCGGTACATTGCTTATAATATCAATATAAACAATAATAAAACAAGAGAAATTGAGAGAAATAACTATTGACAAACAATAACGGTAAACAGCAAATATGAAACCAAGTACAATACGTTCAGTTTTTGATTAGATATAGGCGACTAAAGGAGGGGCTAAAATCGGCAACATTGCTTGGTCGACTATGCTTGTTTTATCGCGGAATGACGGCGGAGGACGGAGTTAAAATCGGCGAGATTTAGGGGCATTAGCGTGGGAACTGTGGACCATCTGGTACTCGACGGTGCGCTGTGTTGCCATTTATAGGCAGTATATCTAATTTTAAAGTAAACATGCTGTATAATAATATACGAACTACATATCACACAATCTAAAACGGTATTAAGTAGAATTAATTAATTAAGATTGTACTTTAAATTCCGAAAAAGACAAAATCGGATAGTCAAAGAAATTATTTATTAAATATCACTGTCACTAAAGAATATAGTGCGGACAAAAGTAGAGAGATAAAAAAAATGGAGATAAAGATTTCAAAGTTCTCTAACATCTTAGAGAAGATTTCTAATTAGTCAAGATTATAAATATTTAACTTAGAATTGGAACAATTTATTACAGTCTATTAACAATAAATAAAATACTACGCTAATTTATTGTTTTTATAGATATCCTCAGCCGAAAGAATCGACCCATAAAATCCGAGGCAAAAGCGATATGATAGAAATGATCTTCGGTCCCGTTGATCAAGAACTCCTTGTGGTTAAAAGCTTTTACTTCTTCTTCTACTCGGCTTTCGGATCTCTATTTCCTCTAATGGGCGTTTACTTCAAGCAGATGGGAATGAATGCTAGCCAGAGTGGTTTCCTGATAGGCTCTAGGCCTTTCGTAGAATTTCTTTCTGCTCCGTTTTGGGGAAGCCTAGCTGATCGGTAAGTAAATTTTCAGTTAGGTAACAAAAATGTAATTAAAATAAATAAAAAAATTCATCTAACATTCAGCGTCCGCAAGATTTAAATCAATAAGGTTGCGATTGCGAGCTGATACTAACACTTATATTAATATTTCGCTCATCCGGAAGAAAAGTGTCCCAACTCAAAAAACAACTTTTTTCAGGGGAGATAAAATAGATTTTAAGATCTTAATTTAACTGTAAGTTTTAAACGGTAAATTTATAAATTAAAAACGAAGAGTATGGATAAGTGAATGTTTCTATTTCTGTAAGAGGTAAAACCAAAAAAACTAAGATATCTGATACAGGAAAAAAATTAAAATTTTTGAGTTATGTCACTTTTATTTTAATATATTGGTTACTTTTTTTTAAATTAACGAAAAATACCTTTTTTGGGAGGTGAAAATCTTCAAAAGACCGTCTGAGAAGGTGTCCTAGGTGTGTCGGATTCAGTCCGGCACGCTTCACCGCGTACCGATGCCGCCTACCGACTAAACTCACCTCCTCTTTCTCCAGCCGATGGGTCTGGAACCGCACTTGGCGTGCATATCTGCAACGAAAAATACCTAGGATACTTCTCGAAATACAACGGTTTTTGTGATAAATAACGATACATTCACATCGAATGTCAAACTGAAAAGTGTCATTGTTCCGGAATAAAACCGGAACATCCGGAATTCATTTTACCGCCAACGGAATATTGACATTACCGCCATCTTTCGAAGTTGGAACTAAACATGTGTGTGACATTTTCCTGGTAAAACTATAGGATATTTGGAGTCAATTTAATAAGATAACTAGGAGTTGTGACACTTTTCTTCCAGATGAGCGATTTGTCAAATGTGTTATTATAAAAATATGGACGCACAATAAAAAAATCGAGGAATTTTGAAAATACTATGGACAGCAAAAAGTAACCAAACAGCAGTGGTAAGGGGAAGAGATAGAAAATTATACAGATTTTTTTTAAATAATACGAGTACCTATACATAAAAATTTATTAGATTTATCTCAGATAGTTTAAATTGGTATCAGATATCTAATTGAAGACAACCAAGCCAACAAATGAGGGTATCAAGAATTTTAGAAAATCCATGAATCGAAATATTAATAGCATATTAGGTTAAATATATATTTGAAATATGTTTAAATGTAAAATGTTTAGATAACACCTTATTTTTTAAGGTGGCAAAAAGGCAAAATCCTGCTGTTAGCATCGCTCGCTTCGTGGATCGTCTTTACAGTTCCGTTGGGTTCAATCCAACCTCCAGCAACGTCTTGTATGGTTATAAAAAATAATACCGCATTGTTGACTACTCCTGAGGTTAATGTAGGAAGAGTTGTGATAACGAAAAGATCCATCAAAATGGAAACGCTTGCTGAATTTCCGCGTAACCTTGAACAGGAATCTAACAGGTAAGTTTCGTCTGATTTAATTTTATACTTAAGGTACTAGGTATTAACTGCAAAAATATTATTTGCTTATAACAGTGATAGTTTTTGTAGCAATTGTCCAAAAGTTGTGACACAGATTATTTAAAAAATGGTTAATGTAGTTTGACTTAGGACACTGATAGGTCAGTAAATAAACGTGAAATACGGCGATACCGTGTAATTTTCCGTGTCACCACCGAATTACATAAAAATTTGGATTTAGGTTCCTCTTACACTCCACTTCCCTTTAAAATTTGTGCCGTTGCATTGTTTGATTTTTCATGGGGGGTGAAAGCCACCTCTTTTCACGTCAAAAAACATACGTTCGAAGTAAGTCCGAAAATGGATAAACTGATTAATTCTAAGCAACTTTTGTTTTATATATGGTTTTTTCACTAAGTCGTCAATACTTATTGAATTATTTACGAGTGAAAATGTTCATTTTTCAACAAAAAAAAAACACGATTTTAGACGTTTATTCACAAATACCTCAAAGTATTTTGTCGAAAAAAATATATTCTTAGAAAAAATATAGCTTACAAAAAAAATGAAAAAAATTATGTCCGTACGAAGTCTGTAGATTGTATAGACCCAGAAGAAGCAGAGCTGTAACTCATAAAAAGTACTATATCTTGTTTTGAACTAGGAGCAGTATTTCTGCAGGATATACATAAGTTATCAATTTTAGATCTAACTCATAAATATTGGACAAAGAAAAAATGTTCCCTTCTTGTAGATAGTTACTTGAAAATATCTCAATACCGAAGTACTTTCTATACTTATGAAAATCAAGTGTCACCTATGTATTCCCATGTATTAGAAGAACTTTTCTCAAAACAAATTATGTAATACTTTTTTATGGATATTAATTTAAATCCAGCCATTTTTCAATCATTTATACTTCATAAATGGCCACATTATCAGTTTTATTATACAGATGGATCCAAAGTACAAAACAAAGTAGGATATGCAATAATCAATATTCAAAGTGGATTTAAAAAATTATTCAAATTGCTTTGTGAATCATCGATATACACCGCTGAAATGATAGCGATACTTTTTGCTTTAAGACACATAGTTAGTAACGAACCCTATAGCTGCATAATATTTACAGACAGTAAGAGTGTCGTTGATAGACTAAGTAACGTACATAAGTCCCAACAACTCAATCATATATAACTGGAAATTATAACTCTTTATAATAAAATTGTAAATTTAGGAAAAAACATCATTATATCATGGATAAAGGGACCCGCAGGCATTAGGGGTAACGAAATTGTAGACAGGCTAGCCAAATCCGCCCTAGAAATAGGCGAAGAACTTCCCATGAACTTACTACCCATTTCGGATATTGATGTTATTAGTAGACGACACTAAAAAGAAAATTGGCAAAGGCATTATCGAAACACGAGAACTGGTAGTAATTACAAACCAATGCAGCCTGAAATTCCCATTAAAAGATGGTTTCATTCTGTATCAAATCGCCATTTCATAAGAGTTATAAATAGATTGAGATGTAAACATGCTCTTACCCCCTTCATATGTACAGTTTGGGTCTCACAGAGTCACCTAACTGTGAGTGTGGAAAAGAAGGTGATCTACTACATATTCTCCTCGAATGTTCACATCAATCAGTAAATATAAACACATTTTATGATAATTTTAATATATTAAAAATTCCACTTCCCGTTTACCTGAACAATTTGATATTTTCTGAAGATATTAATACGATAAAAACAATTTACGAACATATCAAAAACTGAAAATATAAATTGTAGCAATAAAATTTACCCTGTATTTAAGAAATTTTGTAAGCAGGCATGTTTGTTAAAACAAAACAAACATGTTTGTTTTGTTGTTATTTTTTTTAAACCCTGTAGATTTAAGTAATTATTGTATATTATAATTGAAAAAAGAAAAGAACAAGAAAAAAAAAGAGAAAAGGAAAAGAAAAAAAAAGAAAAAAAAAAAGCAAAAAAAGCAAAAAAAAAGAAAAAAAAACTAAGAAGATGTAAACCTCCGCGATATTGAATCGGGTTTATGTCTTAGCGTAGTAAAAAAAACATAATAATAAAAAAATATATAAAAAATAATAATAAAAAAAAATACAAAAAAATAATAAAAATTTACAAAAAAAAATATTTACAACAAAACCAGTGTATTATTTAGATAATAATTGTAATATGTTAGTTTGTTATGTATTTAGAGTTAGAAATACAGAAAAAATTCCTCTGATTGGAAAAACAAATTTGCTTGTTTTTAAAATAACAAAATGTCTGGCTAATTGGCTCGGCCAAGGCCATCAAATTCACAAAAAAAGGCAAGTTTACTCTACTAATTTTTATCTAATTTTGACACTACTGACAACTGACATTTATCAAATTTTGAAACAAACGGCACTTAAAATTGTTAGGTTAATTAAGTTATCTCTACAATTTTTTGTGTATTCTAGGTTATTCCTTTAATTGTAAAATTTTTACTCTATAGTCAGATAAAAAACAGTTATATTAAGAACTCTTTAGCGACATGTTAGCATAATATATTGAATCACTTTTCGGGAAAAACTCATCATATATATATATATATATATATATATATATATATATATATATATATATCGGTTTTAAAACGTTCTCCTACGTCTTCCGATGCCTAGTCGCCATTCACTTCGGTCCATCCAAAGGTCTTCATCCAATTCTCTTTCTCTCATTTCTCGATTTATGCCTTCTCTCCAACTCAGGCGGGGTCTTCCTCTTTTTCGTCTACCATGAGGGGTCCACGTTAGGATTTGTTTCGGGAGTCGTTCTTCGGACATTCTTTGTACGTGTCCATACCATCTAAGCTGTTTGGTACTAATGTCATCTACTATTGTGTGTTTCACATTCATTATTTCCCTAATTCTGTTGTTGGTTACCCTTTCTAATCTTGATTTTCCTGCTGAGCGCCTCCAGAAATCCATTTCTGTTGCTTCAAGTTTTCTCTTGTATCTTTCTTTTATTTGCCATACTTCACTGCTGTAAGTGATTATACTCTTAACAATTGTATTGTATATTCTATGTTTGTTGTTGTTTGATATTGACTGGTCCCAGAGGATGCTATTGAGAAGGGTAATTGCTTTTCTTCCCTGGTTGTTTCTGTGTCCTGCTGTGTCCCACCGATACACATATATTCGGTCTTCTTTATGTTTATTTCCAAACCACCTTTTTTGTACTCCTCTATTAATTTCCTTGTCATATATTCTATATCATCGTAGTCTTGCGCTAGTACAAGTTGGTCGTCTGCAAATGACAAAGTGTATATTGTATTGTTGCTGATCGGTAATCCCATGTTTTTGCATTTGCGTTTCCAAAGTTTTAGAGTTTGTTCGAGGTAGATCTTAAATAATGTCGGTGAAAGGCAGCACCCTTGTTTTAGGCCTTTGCTAATTTGGAATCCTCTCGATAGCCTGCTTCCAACTTTCACCCTTGATGCAGTTTTGGTATACAATTGTTTCGTCGCTGTTATTAAATTTGCGCTTATATTGGTTTTCTCTAATGCTTCCCATAATTTGTTTTGTGGGATGCTATCATACGCTTTTCTTAAGTCCACATATAACAGATGCACCTCCTGGTTGACGGCCAGTTTCTTCTCAATAATCTGTGTAATACAAAACAGATGGTCAACCGTTGATCTCCCTGCCCTGAATCCTGCCTGTTCTTCAGCTTCTATATCTTTATATTCGTTTTCGATTTTATTTTTAATCAGTTTTCCGTATATTCGGCTGATCGAGTTCGTTACAGCGATGCCTCTGTAGTTGTCACATTGATCCCGTCTGCCTTTTTTATGTATGGTGGATATCCATGATGTCTTCCATTCTTCTGGGATTTCCGCTCCGTTGATGCATCTTTGAAAGAGTTTAGCCAGGTTTTCATATAATTTTGTTGTGCCATATTTTATTAGTTCAGCTGGTATGTTCCCTGGTCCTGGTGCTTTGTTATTTTTTAAAAACTTACATACTTCTTCTACTTCTTTTGTTGTTACCCGTAATGGTGAGGCTAAGATATTTACATTGCTGGTATCACTGTTATTTAAAAATTCCGCTCTGTCCTCATTTAGGAGTTTTTCAAAATATTCGTCCCATTGATCCGGTGTGATTGCTGATATTATATCTCTTTTCTTTTCCTGTCGTAGCGATTTTAATACTTTCCAACTTTCTGTACTTCTCCGTCCTCCTAAATGTGTGTTAATCATGTTACACTTTTGCTCCCAAGCCTCATTCTTCTTTTGGCATATCATTTTTCGCACTTTAGCTTGGACCCTCTTGTATTCTACCTTATCGGCGTCGGTCCTTGTGTTCAGAAATTTTTTATACTTCTCTCTTTTATTTTTAATCTCTTGTTCTATTTCTTCGTCCCACCAATACGGAGTTTTTCTGTGGTTTTTTATTTGGAGTCCGAGAGCCTCTGTTGCTGCTTCCTGAAGACATGTTTTTATATAATGATAATGCTCTTCATTGCTGGTAAATTGCATGGTTTCTAACTTTTTATCTAATCTACTCCTGTATAAATCCCTCACGCTTTCTTGTTCTAAGCTGTTTAGGTTGTATTTCTTTTCTGTTAATTTTTCTATTTCCGCTGCAGCTTCTTTTAAATCTCTTGCTCTATCTATTCCTATTGTGAGCTTTGTTTTTAATAGATGGTGGTCACTGCCGCAAGTGGCTCCTCTATATACCCGCACATCCTGTACAATCAATTTAGTCTTTTGTCTTATGATTGTATAGTCTAAGATTGATTTCAGCCCTCGGGTATTTTGTGTCCATGTATATTTATGGATATCTCGGTGTTGGAAGAATCCGTTTGTGATTTTCATATCATTTTGTTCGCATAAGGCTATTAGCCTAGTACCATTGTCATTTATAGCTTCTTCACCATATTGGCCTATGACTTTATTGTGCTGTTTCTTGCCTGTTCTACTGTTTAGGTCCCCCAAGATTATAATTTCTCGTGATCTGCCGATATTTGCAATTTCTGAATGTAGCTTTTCAAAAAAGTCGTCCTTAATATTCACCAGTGCATCATCGTTTACTGCATATACTCCAATAATCGTAATCTTTTTTCCTTTGATAGTTAGATTCATTTTTATGAGCCTTTCGCTGATGGCTTCCCAAGCAGTTATGAATCTCCTTAGTTTCTTGCGTATAAGTATACCTACACCTTGTTGTGCTCTTTTCTCCTTTGGTACCCCGCTGTAGAAGTAATCATATTCTCCGATATTTTCTGATCCTTGACCCTTTCGTTTTGTTTCGGTAATCACTGCGATGTCTATGTTCAGTCTATTTATTTCGTGTATTACTTCATTTATTTTTTGTTTAAACCCTTGTACGTTCCAAGTTCCAATATTCGTCATCCTTTTCCGTAGCATGTGTCGTCGTTTTATAATCAATCGATTCCGAGGCGTTTCGCTAGGTTTTTTAACAGTTTGAATTTTTCCGAGTAACGGGGAGTTAACCCGATGCCTCAACCCCCGACCTGGAGGACCAGGGTTTGATTTTGGAGTATTCCTTCTCCTAGAGGATTTGCTTTCTCTACAGCTTTAGAGCATCCTCCGCCCTACCTGTTGGTCCGCGGGTAGTATTTTATTTCCTACCTATCCGCCAGCACTAGGCTGGTGAGGACATGCCCCTATCCGCCACCTTGGGGACGCGCTCTCTAGGGGTTACAGGTTCCCCCGAGAGCTCATCCCCCGAGAGCAAAAACTCATCAAAACTTCTTAAAAGTAAAAAAAATGAATAACCGTTTTCAATTTCGTTGCAAAACGAAAATACAGCCGAACCATATTCTAGTCCAATCAGAGAGTGCAGCAAGTACCTCCACCGGTTTCGAAACTTATTAGTCTCTCATCAGGAGGCACATATGCTGCTCTCCCTGATCCAACCAAAACAAACCCCAGCGTGCAGTCCTGGATTGCAACGAACGAAATGGCATAGATGCCCTAGCGGCAACTGCTACAACAATACTGTTTTCACTCTAATGGCATATAAAACAACATAATGCTATTCTACACCCCACCAGAATGAAAACAATGGGAACCTTCTCTAGTTACACCTCCGAGGCTTCTACAATATGCAAGCCATACGGATGCTGAGACTAAGGAAGATGAGGGAATTCTACAATTTACAATTCACGTCCCATCTGCTTAGCGCGGTAAAGTTCCAACGAGAATGGTTCCCTTCGTACTCCAATCAGAGTAAATGTAAATCAAAAATGAATAACCATTTTCAATTTCGTTGCAAAACGAAAATACAGCCGAACCATATTCTAGTCCAATCAGAGAGTGCAGGAAGCACCTCTACCGGTTTCGAAACTTATTAGTCTCTCATCAGGAGGCACATATGCTGCTCTCCCTGATCCAACCAAAAGAAACCCCAGCGTGCAGTCCCGGATTGTTCTTGCAGAGAAGGTTCACATTGTTTTCATTCTGGTGGGGTGTAGAATAGCTTTATGTTGTTTTATATGCCATTAGAGTGAAAAATTAATCTTGTAGCAGTTGTCGCTAGGGCATCTATGCCATTTCAATCGTTGCAATCCGGGACTGCACGCTGTTTGTTTGTCCGGGTTTGTTTTGGTTGGATCAGGGAGAGCAGCATATGTGCCTCCTGATGAGAGACTAATAAGTTTCGAAACCGGTAGAGGTGCTTGCTGCACTCTCTGATTGGACTAGAATATGGTTCGACTGTATTTTCGTTTTGCAACGAAATTGAAAATGGTTATTCATTTTTGATTTACATTTACTCTGATTGGAGTACGAAGGGAACCATTCTCGTTGGAACTTTACCGCGCTGAGCAGATGGGACGTGAATTGTAAATTGTAGAATTCCCTCATCTTCCTTAGTCTCAGCATCCGTATGGCTTGCATATTGTAGAAGCCTCGGAGGTGTAACCAGAGAAGGTTCCTATTGTTTTCATTCTGGTGGGGTGTAGAATAGCATTATGTTGTTTTATATGCCATTAGAGTGAAAACTTAGTCTTCTTTTTAAAAGTGTTTAACCCCTTAAGCATCTCGTACCAGACCCTCTCGCACATTAAATGTGTTCCGATTTGCGCTATCCCTACTACCTCTCGCCACTATAAATATTAAGTTTATTTTTATCTGGAGCGATACCTTCTCACTCGTTTGTATTTTATAAAGAAGCGAAGTTACGATATAGCTAGTACTTTTAGTCGGAGCTAGAACTCAGAGCTGAACATGTTTAATCGGTTTCAAAATTTTCAATATTGAACTCCTCTCCGCTATCGCTTTTCATTCTACAATAGAATTGAAAAATATCAGATAAAGTAAATGAAAATTGTTGAATATACAAATTGATGTACCTATAAATATAAAGAAAAATTACTTACTTTACGATAAAATAGAACAAATAAAAAATATTTGCAAAATAATACACTTAAAATATGCAACTGAAAAACACTGAATGGAATGCAATGCAAAGAAAAAGCAAGCTTGATCGTGTTTGTTTATGTTTGTTTTGTTATACGCATGCATCCGCATGCCATTGGCGCACGCACTAAATTCGAAGAAGCATACAATAAAATAATACACTAAAAACTGCAATTTGGTGTATGCGTCCTTATGAAATAACATTGGCGCCTCCACCAAAATCTAAGGTCCATTCTGGTCGTTATTGAAGCTTTTTGTGGTGTAGTCTCGTCTGATCGTGACATAAGAGTGGTCGTTGGAAAGGAAACATAATAGTGAATACAAAGACATAAAAAAATTAAACATGGAGGCATTGTCAAAACGGCATTAAGTACATCATATCTTCGCTGTTATTGGTCCAATTGCTACGTTTGAGGCGTTACATGAAAGGAGAGGAATATCGAGGCTAACAGAGCAAAATCCAAACACAACAGTATTGTCAAGAGCACTATATCGTATTTATCTTCGTTGTTATTGATACGATTTTGACGTACGAGACGTTAAATGAAAGAATGTATATCCAATACGTATACACAGAAAACAAACACAATGGTATTGCCAAAAGGACACTATACCGTATCTCCGTTGCTTTTGGTACGATTTTAATGTTCGAAACGTTAAATGAAAGAGGAGGGGGTAGCGAATTTGTTGAGATAAGTCACAACAATTCACTATCTTCGTTGCTGTTGGTCCGATTTTAACGTAAGAGACGTCGAATAAAAGGGGATTAGATACCGAGGGTATCATAGGAAAAAACAAACATGATAACATTGCCAAAACAGCACTATATCATATTTTCGTTTCTCTATGAAATATAAACGCGAGAGATGGTATCGCTCGAGAAAAAAAATTTAAATATTTATCACACAAAGTTGAATTTTTAATTTTCTATAAAATTAACGTTTTTCAACTGTTTATGTCTTTTATATCATGGTTTCTGCTTTATCAATATTATAAATAAAAACAAAAAACCTGTTTTTGTGACTCATTTCACAGAAAAACCCTAGCATTTTAAAAAAGCTTTATTTTTGTTTTTTTTTATAAAGGTTTCTAGCATCAAACTAAGCAAGTCATGGTTAAAATAACGTTGGTTTGGTACCGTTTTTTTTTTTGTAAAAAAATATAGTATTTTGAAAAACAGACATTTTTCAATATAACAAAAAAATTTTTTTAACAAAAATAAGCAGTTTGAACCTGTGAAACTTACAGATCATATGAAGAATACATAAGTAATGTAAATTGTATATTAATGATTAATTTCATTTGGGACACTAGTTCGGGGTTTTTCCCGAAAAGTGCTTCATCTTTTGGTTATTTCACCTTGACATATTGGATTTGGAATTTGACGAATAACAACCTATTTTTTGAGCTACAACTCTACTTCTACTGATTCTACAGACTTGTGCATTCACCATTTTTTTATATGCTACATTTTTGCTAAGAATATTTTTTCAAAAAATAGGAAGTGATTGAATGCTAGAATATATGAATTTTACGGAAATAAAAGGCAGGTATCGAGCACTATAACAAATACTTAACATACACTAGACGAAGGACAAACAGAAAATTTGATTGCCGGTACTTGGGAACTTGGGTATTACCTACTACATTTTGTACATTGTACCTCCATCTTCAAAATGTGGAAGTGCAATCAAATTTTCTGTTTTTCCTTTGTCTAGTCTAGTGTATGTTAAATATTTGTTAAATGTTAATTTAAGCCACCATTTAAACAAATAAATGTTAATGACACTCGAGGATATCTTCCTTTTTTGACGAAATGCCCCTGAAGATGCTCTAGGAGCGAAAGTAAACTTGGTTAAGATTTAATAAAGCTCAGTGATTGATATCTGCCTTTTACTTCCATAAAATTCGAATATTTTTTCGATAAAATACTTACTTTTTGAGTTATTTGCGAATAACAGTCTAAAATATGTTTTTTTTTGTTGTTGAAATCACTCGAAAACTATTGACTTATGAAAAATAGTGAAAAACCCCATAGAACAAAAGTTGCTGAGAATTAGTTAGCCCTTTCCGGGCTTATTTTGAACGTACGTTTTTTCACTGTCGATAAGAAGTGGTTTTAACCCCCCAATTAAAAGCAACCCTGGGCTTAACTTCAAATGTTAAATAGAGGGTAACAGGAACTTATGCCTGGTTGTACCAACAGATCTTAAGATTAAGATGCGCCTTAAGAGGCTGCAGTAGCGATCAACAGGTAGCAACAAAGGCGTTCCAAGATTGCGGCTCTAATTTTGAATAGGTATTTTGTCGAGATATTTGACACACATATTCGTAATATAATAAAGAATGGCGGTACAGAGCCCAATTTCAGAAATATGTTAGTACGTAGAAATTACTCTATAACTAAATAAAATATTGAAAAAAGGAGCCTGTACCGCCATTAAGAAGAAAAAAAAACTTTCTTTAAATAAAATTTTTTATCCCATGCCTAGATTTTGTGTAATCTTGGAACTACTAAAATTTTTTATTTCTAACAAAAATTCGAACATATTATAACTAAATAACTAATTAGCAACATAGAGAAATTATCTGTTCTGTCATCTTCATCGATATCTATTCAGTGCAATAGTGTGTTAATTTAAGAATTCGTTTTTGTTGTTTCATAGGAAAGTAGTGTTTATTGATAGTTAATTTATTATATATTTGTTGTTGTTGTATAAGTTGTTGGCCTCTTTGAAAGAATAGATTGTTGTTAATTGTGAGTTTTAGTTATATGTAGGTAGGTAAGTATATTTTACGTAAAAATATTTCGAATTCTAATGCGAGTATATAAACTTTTAGGGAGTATTTTTTATTCTAAAAATATTATCAATAGTTTAACAAAATGGAAAAAGTACATCAAACGAAAAATAAAGTGAAACCTTCCAAGAAAGAGTCCATTAAAAACGGTGCCAAAATTATGCGAAAATCGAAATTTGTTTCGCTTCACAACAAAAAATGATTATTTATTATTGTTTTATTATCAGATATTTCATGCAAATACCTTTCTAAATATGTACCGATCTTAACATAAAATTTTCACCCATTTTGGTTTATCTTTATAAATATCTATTTATTAATAATAACATGGTTTTCTATTACTTCCATTTAGCGCGACTATGATATTGTCAAAATATTAATCTTAGATAATGTCAAAGATTACCACTGTTGCCAAAGTTTATGATACTATCTCCAGAAGTTATATTTTGTGTTGATGGCTACTGTTTACTCTTAAGGCCATCGGTACATAATTCGCAAATATTTTACGGGTATCCCGACTTTTTCTGTCTTTACACGGCAAATTACGTGTAGTAAAATTCACACTGGTATGGATATGTTAACATTTCTATAATGTCATTCTACTTGAAAATGTCATCATTAATTTAAAGAGATGGTTTTTAAATGTTCTTGAATAACTGTTAATTTTATAATTGCAAATTATTAATTCAGTTAATAAATGTGATAATTTTTTCACTAACTATGTATTCAGTGATTGTAATAATTTATATGTACAACAAATACTAATACTCAATCGAGAAAAGAGGAAAAGTGTTTCAAGTGATTTTTAATTATATATTGTTAATATGGAACGCTTACAATTTTGAACATCTTTAACAACAAAATACTTGGATCACAGAATATATTATCCTGATGTATTCTCTGCTTGAATCTTCCACAAATAATACACAATAAATAACTTTTTATTAAGTTCACGTCTTAAATAATTTATTTATCAAATACACTATATTCATATCAATATTATTTAATCAACATTTCAAAATATTCCCGATGTCATGTCAAATATTTAAAATTGTCAATGAATGTCACTGTCTGACTGACAGTATGCTGACAATATTCTATTCGACTGAGTGCGTTGTATGACAAAGATAGATTTGGAAATATTACCAGGGACATTGTGTTCATTTTTTTCGAATTCTGAAAAAACCAATAAATATTTTTGAAAAATTTAAACGCAGAATGAAATACTATATTATTACCGAGGGCTGAAAGTCCTTTAGAATAAACAAAAAGTTTATTTTGAATGAGACATTTTGAATTAAATATCACACTAAATTTTTTTTCACCCCTGTAATTTATTAAAATAAACATTATAGAAGTTCCCAGGGACTTTAGGCCCTCGCCAACAACGTAATCTTTCATTCTGCTTTTAAATTTTTCAAAAATACTTATTAGTTTTCTCAGGATTCGAAAAAAATGAATCCCCATTTGAATAGCATTGCAGCCGAAAATACGTACCCATCCTCTTAAGCTCAACTTACGAAATTAGTCAGATCAATTTTCAGCTGCCACAATGGGTTGTCACGTAGATTGCTTAGATAAGAATCGAAAATTATGGTGCAACGTAAGTGAGAATTAAAGGGGCCCTATATATTAGCTGAGATGGGCTAAGCTGGTTCTTAAGATTTGTTGGTGCAACTAGGCATAAAATACTTCAAGTAACGTTGTGGGGAAAATTACACTCCAAAACAGTCATTTACTGGCCTAATTGAGTTTTAAAAAAAAGCAAACGAAAGTGAAAATTATTTTTATATTATAATAATTCATTATTTGTTTATATTACTTAGTTAACAATGACATAATCAACTTTTTACGTTGCTGAGACAAAAACATAAAAAAGTCACTGGTTATTATTACGGTTAGTAATTGATTCAATCAAGGACGATTCTTGAAAACACACTATCTTCATCTCGCACATTTTAGTACATATTTCCCTTCAATATTGTATTCCAGGATAAGATTGACAACTTAACATTGTCAAAAAGAGAGATTTATGGTAGCTCCTAAATACATCCTATACTAAAATCATAATAAAGATGCACTTAGACATCTTTATTGTAATTTTAGTGCAGACACTATTTTAATAATACTTAGTTTGTAACGGTTCTTACCATTGGTAATACATTTTCATTCGTTATGTACGATTGTACTTATCAAGATCTTTATTTTTACTAGTACCACTAATATTTAAAATATTTTCTTTTAAATCCAACAAAATAACACATAATCTTTTTCGCATGTACCTATATTATTTCAAAGGGAAATTTCTTATTTTTAGCCACTCCAGGAAACCTCGAGATATCCAGCCAGTCTCAGTAAATGCAGGTCAGTCTCCCATTAATGTCCAATACGCATCCAACTACCAAGACAAGGAACATGAAAGCTGGGTCCAACCTATCATATCCTCCATTGTTTACCGTACGCAAGATATACAAAAGGCATTTTTCCTGCTTCTATTACTGGTGATTATTGGTGAATTTTTCAGTGCTCCCGCAGTCACTCTTGCAGATTCTGCTGTTCTTACTTTGCTGGGAGAAGATGCTGATACGTATGGACATCAAAGAATGTTTGGTAAGTAAGGATTACATGAAATACCCTTTTTTCTAATTAATTTATTTAAGAAAAATGTTTATTAGTCGAGATCACAGGCCCATTTTCACCTTTATTACTAAAAAGCTAATTTTTCGGAGTAGCTTCATTTTGAGATGCCCAACTTTTGTCTTTACAACAATTTTTATTTTTGTGTTAGCTAACACAGTGAGCAGGGGTGAAATATGTTGATTTGACGGTTCTCAAAAATGTATTACTAACTGGGTTATATTTGTTAATTTTCAAGATAATTATCTCAACTAGCCGAAAAAATATTTATCGTACAAAATGCAAGGTCTTATCAAAGAATCCCCCTTTTCCAACGTGTATCATTACGAGGTCATGAAAAATAATTACTAACTATCTGAAATTTTTTCTGTTGATTAGTTAATATTTATATAATTTAACACCCACATTGTCCTACAAATTGCGTGGTACGTTATCCTGGTCCTACGTTCAAAAGTTGTAGTAAAAATACCTGATGTAAAAATAATTACTATCAAGCTGAATCTTCGTGAATAGCTTCGCTTCGATGAGACGCCCAACAATTTCCTGTACGAAAATTTTCGTTTGTGGTAGCTAACAGGGGTAACAGGGATGAATTATGTTAATTTGACGATTCTCAAAAATTTAATACTAACTGGTTTTTTTGTTAATTCTTAAGATAATTATCTAAATTAGTCGAAAAAATATTTGTCCTACAAAAAGCAAGGTTTTTTCAAAGAGTCTCCCATTTTCAATATATATCATGAACGAGATTATGAAAAATAGTTACTAACCACTTTTCTGTTCGTTAGTTACTATTTTGTATAATTTAACAACCACGTTGTCCTACAACTTACATGGCACGTTATTCCGGTCCTCCAATTAAATACATATTTGAAATTCATTTTTTTTAAATCAATTTATTTTCTGCTATTAGAGCTGAGTTACACTGGTACAAGTACGCATGCGCACAGCTTTGTTTACAGTCTGTTAGAACTGAATATAGGGCAATACATGACATGGTATTGAGAAACTTCTTCCACGTATCCTTGAGCATCCATACTACCTCTATCTAACACAATAATAAAGATCAGCACGAACTTCGAAAGAGATACCTCCCCAAATCATTATTGGCCCTCCTCGATAAGCCTCTGTTTCGGTTATAGTGCATGGTAAAACCTTTCACTTTGACGCCTGTAGACACCCTGATATCCATCTGGATCTCTTCGGTCTATTCTGATCTCATCTAAGAACAATATGTATCTTCCATTCCGCCACAGTCTAGCCAGTATATTTTTAGCACAAAACCAAGTCAAGCTGTACGTTGTTGTGGGAGCAGCCGTGTAGTCTCCCGAAATCGTCTGACAGAATCCCGTACCGTAGTTCAGCCCCCGCATCCTTCGGAAAGCTCAAGACGGCTGCGGTAGAGGATTGGCACAATATCCCCCAATCAGATATCCAGGATATCATGAATGGATTGTTGAACCGGCTCCAAGAAGTCCTAAGAGCCAGATGCTGCAACACCCGTTATTAATACTTATAATTTTTTTTATTTAGTATTTTAATTTTCAAAATTATGTTTGTTTGAATTGAATATGCACCTTTAGAGATCGAACAAAAAGCAAGATTCCGAGCAGAAAGATCCTGCATCGACCACATCTTCATGCTCAACCAACTCAAGGAAAAAAAAGTAGCCAAAGACAGAGAAATACACCTACTGTTCGTTGATCTAACTAAGGCATATGTTACCGTATCACGTTGTAAATTATGTTAAGTCCTGAAAAAATACCCCATTAATGTAATTTTAATAAAAGCAGTGCAAAAATTCTATAAAAAAATTCAAGCAAACATAAAAATCAACAACAGATTATGCGATAGCTTCATGGTGAATAAGGGACTACGACACGGATGCAGCTTATCGCCTATACTGTTTAAAATCCATAGAAACGAGGTCTTGAATAAATGGTGGAGATCATGTTCTGGCATGGGGATACAGCTTAATGACGATTCAACACTATACACACTACATTTTGCTGACGATCAGGTAGTGGTTGCCCAGGATAAAGATGATCTAATATTTACGACAAACCAGCTATTTCGAGAATATAAAAAATGGAACCTATACGTCAAAGTAGAGAAAATCAAATATATGTGTATAGGAGGAGACAAAAATAAGTTACAACTAAAGGATGATAAGGTTATTAAGCCAAGCTCTGATTATGTAGAAATAGAAATAGAAATATTTATTAATCCTTTAAAGACATTTTTACAAATGTATAGGACAGGTCATAGAGATGATTCTACATTGTAGAACAGTTACAGGCTAACATTGTTCAGCCAAAAATTTTATATAGGTACCTAACACCTAACACATGATATTATTATAAGATAACATATTTAGACATATACAGTCTGTCTAATTTACTTACCGTTGCACGTCATTATTTACGTTAGAGATCTAAGTTGACATTGTTGCCCAATTACAAAAAATTCTTGAATTCATTTTAAATCAAATACATCACATAATTTTTGCGGAAGTGGATTATACTATACAGCAAAACAAATTAATATTAAATATTCAATGTAAATAAATAAAAACTTTAGAAATAGAAAACAAGAATTAAGTTATAATCTTACGTTAAAGTACATAATAAAAACAGTAAATATAAAGAAACAGATACTTATAGTAAAGAATAAAAACAAATATGAAGTGTCATCACCGCAACTGTCAAATAAATGATACCAATTTATGCCAAAATATCACCTTCGTTCGATTACAGTTCAGTGTGTTCCGAACAAATTAATGTGCTTCATAAAAACGCTTTATAATACATTTATACAAATTAAATGAAAAGTATTATTGTGTATTTCTTTAAGTTAACATTAGTAGAAATCTTTAAATATTATTTCTACGCGTACATAATAAATTATGTCTAGTGGCTGTAATGCCAGTGTACTCGGCAAAATGATTCTAAAAAAGAAAACATCTACCGCCTAAATATTTCGTGTTGGTATCATGTGACCTCACGGGCTATGACGCGGATGACGTGCAACGGTAAGTAAATTAGACGGAGTATACAAAACAATTTATACATAAAAATAAAATAGTGGTTTACAGAGTATCTTCAAGGAATTCTTTGACTGAATAACAGCATTTGGCTAATAATAAATTTTTGATTTTATTTTTGTAACTGTTAAAACAAGCAATCTCCTGCACTTCATCGGGAAGTTTATTGTACAATTTCATTCCCATAAATTTAAAACTATTTTCTAATCTTGATGTTTTTTTATACTGGGGTATTCGGAGCTTATTAGAATTTCTTGTATGGTAATCATGTCGATGAGCATTAGTTTCAAACTGATTAAAATTTTCTTTGACAAACAGAAGAATGTGGTAAATATACAGAGTATAGTATGACATGATTTTGTATTTTATAAACGATGGTTTACAAGTTTCCCGAAATTTTAACCCGAATATTTTTGAATAATTTTTTTCTGAGTTACAAAAATTTTACAGCTGTCAATAGAATTTCCCCATAGTAGTATGTTGTAACTCATATGACTGTAAACAAGGCCGTAATAGATATTGATCAGTGCTGATATCGGCAGAGTATCTTTTATTCTAGAAATAGCATAAAAGAATTTATTTAATTTTGTATTTATTGCATTGACTTGTTCAGTCCATCTCAAACGACAATCTATATTTAAACCTAAAAATTTTGTTGTTGTAACTGACGAAATAAGTATATCGTCAAATTTAAATGATAATGAGTATACATTGCTAATATAAGAACATTTGGGAATGAAAATATAAAAATTGAGTTTTATCAACGTTTACTAATAATCCATTTGCTTTGGACCAATCTACAAATGACTTAAAAACACCGTTGGAAAATGATATAAGTTCCTCTTTACTAGGCGCAGAGATCGCTAGTGCAGTATCATCTGCGTAAATAGTAATAACACGAGACTTAATGTAATCAGGAAGATCATTCATAAAAAGAATAAGCGGTCCTAAAACAGATCGTTGAGGGACTCCTTTATCAATATTGTAAACTGTCGAAGTAGAATTCTGATATGAAACTAACATTTTTCTATTGCTCAAATAGTCTACTATCCGGTCCGAGAAATTTCCTCTGAAACCTAGGTTGTAAAATTTATTTTTAATAAAATTAAAATCAAGACAATCAAAGGCACGGTACAAATCAAAAAGAGACCGGCCACATGCCTTCCTCTGTCAAGATCTGTATATATATATATATATATATATATATATATATATATATATATATATATATATATATATATATTAAAAAATGACATATATACACTCTGGACCAAAATTAACGGGCCACCTTAAAAATGGGTTATTTTTGATGTCTTATATCTCCTAAATCTGTTGTCCGATTTAAGTGATTTTTAATATGTTATAGCCTTATTCCTTGACAATATCGTTATAATAATATTGTTGCTAAACAGGTAAATTTTCATTGTATACCGGGTGTACGAATCAAACTGTGTTTTTTTCTTAAAGTTTGCATCACCCTGTGGAATATTCTAGCACTTGTAGAATACTGAAATTAAAACCTAACTATAGCCTCATGCTTTCTCAACATTTTGTTGTTTGGTTGATTCGCTTATGTTGGATAATAAAAAAGTTAGGTGCTTTAACAATTGGACATGTTGTTTATCAATACAGGGTGTTTTTAAAAAAAATTTGGCAAAGTGTAAGGGGTAATTCTGCATGAAAAAATAATGCCAGTTTGCTTTATAAACTTAGGTCCTCAAATGCTTAGTTTCCAAAATAGGGGGTATTGAAATTTTTCAGAAAAACTGACGATTTATTTATTGCTTTAAAACCGGTTGAGATATGCAAATGCAATTTGGTAGGTTTTATGACGTAGTTATTGCATATTTTTTGACATACAATTAAGAATTTAATATTCACCATTGGCGTATATAATTACCCGTATGCGCGCCAATGGTGAATATGAAATGCTTAATTGTATGCCAAAAAAAATTTGCAATGACTACGTATTAAAACTCACTAAATTTCATGTGCATGTCTCAACCGGTTTTAAAGAAATAAATAAATCATCAGTTTGTCAGAAAAATTTCAACACCCCCTATCTCGGAAACAAAGCATTTGCGGACATAAGTTTATAAAGCAAACTGTCATTATTTTTTCATGCAGAATTACCCCTTAAACTTCGCCAAATTTTTTTAAAAACACCCTGTATTGATAAAAAACATGTCTAGTTGTTAAAGCACCTAACTTTTTTATTATCCAACATAAGTGAATCAACCAAACAACAAAATGTTGAGAAAGCATGTGGCTATAGTTAGGTTTTAATTTCAGTATTCTACAAATGCTAGAATATTCCAGAGGGTGATGCAAACTTTAAGAAAAAAACACAGTTTGATTCGTACACCCGGTATACAATGAAAATTTACCTATTTAGCAACAATATTATTATAACGATATTTTCAAGGAATAAGGCTATAACATATTAAAAAAATCACTTAAATCGGACAACAGGTTTAGGAGATATAAGACATCCAAAATAACCCATTTTTAAGGTGGCCCGTTAATTTTGGTCCAGAGTGTATATATATATATATATATATATATATATATATATATATATATATATATATATATATATATATATATATATATATATATTAAAAAATGACATGCAGCAGTCAACGTTGACTACTTTGACCTAAACCCATGTTGATGCGGGGATATAAGGCGGCACACATAGTGAAAGCGGTTTCCGCTAGCGGTCAAACCGCGCGGTTCTCGCGCGCGGTTATGGTAACACAGTGAAGACGGGTAAAAGCGAGAGAGATCGTTCAAATCTAGCAGTTGCGTCTACTACTTGTAGCAAAATGCCGTCTTCCGATGATGATATAATTGCTTTAGATTCTGTTTTGACTAAACTGAAAAAAAGAGAGAGTTGATGTACATCCTATTAATCGAGAAAGATTAATTTATGGAGAATATCATCATCTATTTCAAAAATTAAAAGATAATGAACGATTCTTCCAGTATATGAGAATGACTCAAGAGACTTTAAATATATTTTGGAGAAAGTGGAGTATCGTTAAAAACAATATTAAACGCTCAACTTACAGTCAACCAACAGAATATCGAAAGAGTTGAGAATATACATATCTGGGTATGAATTTAAATAGCGAATGGGACTACTCAGAAATTAAACAGCGAATAATAAAAGCGAAAGCAGCATACTTTAGAATGAGACCCATTTTCAACAGTCGAGACATATCATTAAAAACAAAATACCGTCTGTTGAAATGCTATATATTCACAGTTCTGCTCTACGGAATGGAAGCTTGGACACTAACTGTTACATCTATGAATCGGCTCGAAGCTTTCGAAATGTGGTGTTATAGGAGCATCTTACGTATATCCTGCGTTGACCGAATTACTAACGTGGAATTCCTGCGTAGAATGGGGAAAGAGTGTGAATTTCTCATAACCATCAAAACAAAAAAATTAGAATATCTAGGACATGTAATGAGAAATCAAGAACGTTACGGCCTTCTCCAACTGATTCTCCAAGGGAAGGTATGTAAATGGTAAAAGAGGACCGGGAAGAAGACGCATTTCCTGGCTTCAAAATTTACAAAAGTGGTATAATACCACTACCACTGAACTGTTCCGCGCTGCGGTAGACAAAGTCAAGATAGCCATGATGATCGCCAGCATCCGGAACGGATAGGCACTTTAAGAAAAAGAGGGAGTATCGTTTAATTAAAAACTGGTGTAATTTACATAAACAGGCTATCCTTTCGGAAGAAAGGCTTGTTATAACATTGAGGTAAGTAGTTTTGTTGTAAATTTATTTTTCAAGTACTGATTTAGTTAATAGTTAATACTGGAATGGTTTTAGAAATACCTAAGTCACACAACATTACGGTTTCAATAAGATTGACTTTATTACTTTTGTTTATTATAATGTACAATTATTTTATAAAATTAATCCATGGAGAACTATTAATTCTTATTATAAAAGAGCGAATAAACTAAATTATCATTGCAGTAAACATTAAAACCGCGCGGAAAAAACTAAATTCTCATTCTAGCAAAAGCGGTCAGGCGGGTTGAGGCGGTTGGCCCGCGCGGACCTGCTTTGACTATGTTCGTGTACATTTAAAGACGTGCATTCTTTTTGAAAACGTTTAAAAGCGCGTCCCGCTAGCGTTGCCCGCTAGCGGAAACCGCCTCCACTGTGTGCGCCGACTAATATCGAATTTGTCGAGAAAACAAACCATTTAATTATATACAACCTTTTCAAAAATTTTTGATAAAACGTTCAGCACTGCTACCGGTCTATAATTCGAAATTAATCCTGGATCATTTTTTTTGTGTATAGGAATAACTCTTGCGCTTTTAAGTGCGTCAGGAAATTTGCCATTAGCAACCGATAAATTAATTAAGTAGCTCAAAGGAGCAGAGAGGGAAACTATTCCCGATTTTATGACTTTTGTGGATATATTGTTCAAACCAGTACTGGACTTGTTTTTAAGATTTATAATTGCGTCTTCAACGTCTTGATATGTAACGGATGTACCTAAAGAAAAAAGTTTTGTCCGAAATTTTAGAACAAGTACATTTTGTAGATCTGGACAAGCCAAAATATGATTCAAGATTATTTTCAGTTATAGTTGCAAAATATTCAGCAAAAACATTAGCGATATCCTCAGAAGATGTAATATCGCCACCGTCAGAGCTGAGAGTTATATTACATTTTTTTTTGTTTTCTACCTGTTGCTTTATTTACCAAATTCCATGTTGTTTTAGATGTGTTATCTGATTATATGATAAGTTGTTCATTCAATGGCTTTTTTGCATTTTTAATAAGTTTCTTATAATTTCTTTTGGCTTCTTTATACGCCTTTTGAGAATTATTATCTTGAAGTTTTTTTTATAACCAATATACATTTTTTACATGATGACCGGCTTTCTTTACTTCTGCGGTTACCCATTTATTTTTATGGTTTTTAGTACATACTACTTTTCCGTGTTTTCACAGGACAATAAACATTCATCTTAATAGAAATTATATCTACAAACTCGTTCATGGCCAAATTAATGTCATTACCAGAGAACGGCAGTTCTCGCCAGTGGCGCACCCCTACACCCCCTACACGCGACACTAGGGGAGAATGGGGGAATGGGAACCACTTAACTATATTCTTTAATAAAAAATAAATTTTAGGGTATATAAAAAATCGGTCCAGGCTAAGAGCTACTTTAAAATGTTAATTATCCTTCGCTATTATTATTGCGTAAATTTATTTAGTTATGTTAAAGCTATTATGAAATTACTAAATATAGTGAATGGCTCCAATTGCCCCAATAGGTCGGGTAATAAGAACCACAATTTATTTTAAGTTTTATCTGTATTAAATTTTTAATTTTCATAACAAAAATAGTAATACATTGTTTTTAACTCATTTTGTTTAAACAAAAGTCACAGAGATAATCTTTAGCTGTGTCAACCCCCGAACAATCTGCATGTACCCATCGACCACAAGCTGTACAGCGATACCACAGTTCTGCCACTTTTCCCAGAATCATAGCAGATCAAACATAAATCTGTTTCATCTTCATTATCCGAGTTATCATCACAAAGGTCTTTATCACTGACATTTTTTAATCCGATGAGTCCCATCTGATGAGTCTTCATAATGGTTCCCATTACCCGTTTTGTTTAGAAAATTTTAACCTATGAAAAAAATTACCAAAACCAGGTGATTAAAAAAACAAATCACATGCAATTATTCTTTAGGTAGTTAAGTTTAGTTTGCATAAAATAGTTTTTAAGAAAAACATGTTGGGACTAACTTACCGTGAATTTTGTAAACCACGTGTATTATAACGATTACTGCAAAAAGTCTACTATGCTCACACAACATTCAAACAACACTGAATAAACATCTGCAACGATGTCGCTGCATCTCTGCATTGTCGGTAACGTGTCGCCAGTGTCAGCAAGTATTTAAAAGCGCGTAATTTAAATAAAACTGGGTGGCTCTCATTACCCGATGGCTCCCATTCCCCCATTCTCCCCTATATATACACGAAATTTTCGATTTTCTAAATCTGACTGAATTGAAAATTGGGCCAACTTCCATCTTAAAGTTCAGGAAAAGACTCACCCATTCATATGTCAACCATCCATTTTGGTCCAAGAGTGTGGATTTTACGGCCCTTCCTATTTAGGGTCTGTTTTTCGTTCTCGTCCCCAAAACTCCCAAAAACTTCGAAAATTTAACTCCAACCTTTGCGGCTTCTAATAGAAGCGATCATTACCTTTCCAACGCATGTCTATTTTTGAAAATCGGTTATACCGTTCAAAAGTTACCGAGCTCAGAAATATGAGTCAATTTTTATTTAAAAAAGGGAAAATGTTTGTGGATATGCATGTATGTATGTATGTATGTATGTATGTATGTATGTATGGGTAAGGGCCGATTCAGAACCGGTGTAGTTTGTGAGTTTTGACTATCCATAAGCCAGCTATAGGACTTGGTAGGTACAAAACGGCATATTTTTGGCGGTATATATCTTCGGTTCAAGAAGAGACAGGAGAACAGTAAATGCACCAAATTAATAGCGTTGAGTTAAGCTTTCAAATGGTGTCTAAGCTGGCAGGATCAGACATATACACAGCTCAGTATAGCCGAAAAACTGAAAAACTAAACTTTGAAAATTTTATTTTTTCGACAATTACTCAAAATTTCAATCTACGAATTACGCCAATAGTTGAGCGTTTGCAGAAGGACTCTAGACGAATCTAACGGTGTATACCTTATATCCGGGAAAATTCGAATTTTTAAGTTATAGGCTTCATAAGTATGATCAAATCTATTTTTTATGGGAAAAACGGTTTTTCAAGCTCAATAATTCCTGTAATAGCTTCAGTTATCATACTTGACCTTAGATGCATAAGATATTACTTGTCAATACGTTTTAAACTCATGTTTAGTTAACACAATCGGTTAAGTCGTTTAGAAGTTATTAAGCTACAAAAGTATAATCCAATTAACGATTATTTCCTAAATGGTTTATGTAGTTGTAGTGGTTACGACGCTAATTTGATCTGGCAACGGACAATCCGAGTTCATTTACCGGCCATCCCAATATTTTTTTCAATCTATGTCGAATAGAAAAAAAATCTAGTGTACATTCGATGGACACTAGATCATTTGGGAGATATGCGACAAATGCGACCATTTATAAAGCTTAACGTGTAATGGAGAAACATTGCATTCAACTTTATACATTTAATTTATAAATAACTTTGAAAAACTCCTGATACAAGAATAATAAACCGCTAAACGCCGTAAAAATGAGTGGCGCATACAATATTCCAGCTACAAAAATCTGATATTAATATTACGTGGCGCGAAGTATTTTCATTTTGATGCAAAACAAAATTCTAGTTTTATTTTAAAAGATTTTTTCATAATATTTGCTAAATTTGAAGTAAACGCGCCACAAAAGAGTTTCAAAATTCAAACTGTATCAAAGTTACTCTTTTGTGGCGCGTTTTACTTCAAATTTAGCAAATATTATGAAAAAATCTTTTAAAATAAAACTAGAATTTTGTTTTGCATCAAAATGAAAATACATTTTCGCGCCACGTAGTATTCATATCAGATCTTTTGTAGCTGGAATATTGTATGCGCCACTCATTTTTACGGCGTTTAGCGGTTTTTTATTCTTGTTTTGACTATACACTTCATCAAAATTAAGTAAAGACAATGCATTTTGAAACTGAAATAAGCAATGATCCAATAAATCGCGATAACAATCGATCCTTCTTTCTGTTTTATGTAAATTTACATTATTGAGTTCAATTGTAAGTGTAAATATTTTACGATCGCTGAAATGACCCTCGTATACATTAGATTTACAAAAATCAATATTAACATTTGTTAACATGTAGTCAATTTTAGTGGATGATGAAAAGTATGTCCTAATTTATTTGTGAAAATCCTCGTAGGGTCCACAGAAGTAATTCTCAAGTCATAACTAACTATAACATCATGTAAGATTTGTTTCTGCACAGCATTTGATAAATAATCAACATTGAAATCTCCGCATACGAAAAGGTCTTGATAAGAATTGCTATAAAAATTCCAAAATATGTTGTAATTTAATAAAAAATTGATCAACGTTACCTCCTGCAGGCCTATAACTGCTTATCACACACACTTTGCGATTTTAACTCACAAAAGCTATGGCATAACACTCACAAATCATTTCCTTGCTAAAACGAGATATACCTACCGGTTGATATTTAAGACCACTTTTCACATAAATACAGCTTCCTCCATGAATATGGGTTGTCCGACAATAATATGAAGTGTTTACGTAGTCATCAAGAACCATAATATATTGTATATTATCTTCTGAACACCAGTGCTCGGCTATATGTACTTAAAATGTCAGGTGATTCCTTTAATACCAATAGTTCCAAATTTATCATTTTGTTTGTAAGGCATTGTGCATTAAGCTGCACTATCGTTAAGAAAGATTTATTTTTATTGGAAAGAGTCTCTCGTGGATTTAAACTTCCAAAAAAGAATTAGGTTGTCCCTTTGAACAACCTTTGAGCTGTCGCTAGTTGACGTTGTGTCTAGTTAACTGTTGAATACATGATGCTTGCTCTGAAGTAAGAAATAAATTGCAAGATCATGATAACTCAAATCTCAGATGCAAGAAACGAATAAGTATTTAGAGCTCAATTCATCTTTTCACATTTCAACCTTCAATAAAGTCTCGTATTATGACATCACATATAAATTAGGTATCAGTGTGAAGAGGTAGAAAAGATTATATTGTAAGACTAAGTATTTTATTGTGTTGTTAACATCATATTACAAGAAAAAATATGTTTTAAAACCTGCTTTTGATCTAATAAAAAGATAACACGTCAATTTTTTAATGGATGTATTTTAAAATCAGGTTTTAGTGTCAACGAGATAGTTAATAAAAACAGATGATAAGGGGAAATACTCTCACCATAACATTAATGAGAACTTTTTCAAATATTAAAAATAAATAATTTTAAAATATACCATTGATATTCATACTTATTTTATTTTTAGGTTCCCTTGGATGGGGTCTTGCCATGTTTTTCGTAGGCATAGCGCTAGATCACTCAACAGCGTTTCCCAATCATCCCTGCACTCCCGACAAGAAAGAAAAGAATTACACAATTTGTTTCGCTACGTTCTCGGTGCTCATGGGAGCTGCATTAATAAGTGCCACTCAAATAACTTTCAAATACGACGAATCTGTGCCAGAACCAACGATGGAACCAAAAAGTCAGTCACCGACCGAAGAAGATAGAATGCAGGCCCAGCTCGCCGAGCAGCTGAATTTACCGTCTCTGGCGGATACGCGGGCATCTGATGCTCCGCCGATTCCAAAAGAACAGAAGGTAATATTATTTTTCCGTTTATATGGAAGCTATAGATAACAATATTTTAAAGATGAAAATTTAAAAATACTTGAAAGTGAAAGACAGTTTATGTTTCCTTTCGATTCGGAGGTAGTCCACCATCCCCAGACAGCTGTTTCTGTCTCTAGACGTCTTCAGTGGTGCTATATGAACACCTTTGAATCGAAACGAAACCAAACTGCGTATTTAGGCAGAATTATAAAAATAACATTATAATCCACTTTTAGGACGCAGTAGTAAGTCCCAGATGCAAAATTCATTATTGGTGATGGTATATGTTAAGTCACAATGACGACCTCTCGTGGATTTCGGCGGAACTAAAATTGAGGCCTTTTTTTTCTTTTTATTGATCTGCTATAATGGGGGTTTTTAATGTCAAATCGTTGATAAAATCGTTATGAGTATTTTCGAAAATCAATATAATTAATAAATTTTAATATAAACGATTTAATTAAAAGCTTACAAACCTTTTATCAAAAGTGTTCTTATTTATATGTTTTGTTGGAGAATATTTGGAGTACATTTAGAACAAACACCTTCTTTTTGATTCTACTGATGCTGGTAGATTAATCGATGGGACTACTAAATTTTTCACTTTATTGACTTTAGAAAATACTGACAACGATTTTAACAACGATTTGACATTAAAAACCCTCATTATAGCGGATCAATAAAAAGAAAAAAGGCCTCAATTTTAGTTCCGCCGAAATCCATGAGAGGTCATCATTGTGAATTAACATCGTCAATTAAAAATAATAAATCTGTGGTGTTATGGCAGAAGTTGATATGTCCAAAAAATCGTGTTTTTGGTTTTCAATTGATATGTACTCTAAAAAGGATATTTAACAAGGTGGCATCAGCAATGTGCCTGATAAGTGAAAAATGAAGGTGTTATATGCCAGGGGTCACCAATTCTATTTCCTGAGGGTCCGTTTCGAAAACCTATGACACTTCCGCGGTCCGGAGTTAACACTACCTGCCTAGTTGTTCCAATTCGGTAGACAAATCAGAAGGATGCAGTGCGAAAGTTTTAGGCAGAAATTGTTTTTAACGGTTTTTGAATAAATCCAATACATCACCTTTTTGCTCCCAAAAATATGTTTTTAGCATTTTTGGGTCATTGAAAACAAAAAAAATTTTGTGTCATTTTTCTCAAAACTTGATAGATTTCAAGTTTTAAGCGATTTACAATCTAACAAATGCGAAAATAAGCATTTTCGAAGCTTGCAAATTCATGTGTACATTATTATTTTTGCGGTTGTCAAGTACCTAAATTGAAATTTAAACATTCAGTTTCAAGATTCTGATGAGTTATCGGGTTTTATTTCAATTTCGACCCTTCGTTTTTATTGGCGTATTTAATTAGCACATTGGCAATAATTAATTGAATAAATAAAAAACTCATTAAGAAAAAAATATACAGAGAGAGTCTGTAATTTGGAATAAATTCAATATCTTAAATACTAATTGTTTTTTTGAAAAATGCTCAAACCCTTCGATTAGTATTTCAAACTGTCCTTTTTGATATACAATAATAATGTATACAGGGTGTCCCATTTTAGAGATATGACGTCATTGTTGATGTTCTTAAATGGCAACACTGTTATTTTGATAGCTATTTTGATAGGGTGTATAAAGTTATACACAACTGCAAAATATCAAATTTTTGTTCTTTACCATTTAGAAGATAATAGAAAATAACAAAATTATGTCTGTAATTTGGAATAAATTCAATAATTAAAATACTAATTGTTTTTTTGAAAAATGCTCAGACTCGTCGATTAGTATTTCAAATTGTCATTTTTGACATACAATAATAATGTATACAGGGTGTCCCAATTTAGAGATATGACGTCATCGTTGATTTTCTTAAATGGCAACACTGTCATTTTGATAACTATTTTGATAGAGGGTGTAAAGTTATACACAACTGCAAAATTTCAAATTTTTTCCCTACCATTTACATAATAATAAAAAATAACAAAATTGTGAAAAACAAGTAATCAAATAATAATTTAATTTAATTATTTTAATTAAGCAAATACTCATAATGTTGCCCTCAATTATTATCAAATTGTCAAAGGGCAACGTTATGAGCATTTGCTTATTTGAAATAATTAAATTCAATTATTATTTGATTACTTGTTTTTCATAACTTTGTTATTTTTTATTATCTTGTAAATGGTAGGGAATAAAAATTTGAAATGTTGCAGTTGTATATAACTTTACACACCCTATCAAAATAGCTATCAAAATGACAGTGTTGCCATTTAAGAAAATAAACGATTACGTCATATCTCTAAATTGGGACACACTGTATACATTATTATTGTAGTTATGTCAAAAATGACAATTTGAAATACTAATCGACGGGTCTCAGCATTTTTCAAAAAAACAATTAGTATTATAATTATTGAATTTATTCCAAATTACAGACATAACTTTGTTATTTTCTATTATCTTGTAAATGGTAGAGAATAAGAATTTGATATTTTGCAGTTGTGTATAACTTTACACACCCTATCAAAATAGCTATCAAAATGACAGTGTTGCCATTTAAGAAAATTAACGATGACGTCATATCTCTAAATTGGGGCACCTTGTATACATTATTATTGTATGTCAAAAAGGACAATTTGAAATACTAATCGAAGGGTCTGAGCATTTTTCAAAAAACAATTAGTATTTGAGATATTGAATTTATTCCAAGTTACAGACTCTCTCTGTATTAATAATAAATTATAAAATTTTAATAAATGTGAAGTATTTGTTGGGCATTTTTCGCATAAGTACGTATAATATGTATAATAGACGCACCATAAATTATTGAAGTAATCCCCCATTACTCGTTAGAACCTTGAAATTGAACTTGTAAACTTCAATTTAGGCACTTGGCAACCTGAAAACTAATAATTTACATATGAGTAGGTGTTTTCACATTATTCAGATTTTAAATCGCTTACAACTCGAGAACTATCAACTTTTGAAAAAATGACAGGAGAGTTTTTTTAAATACAATTTTCGGGGCTAAAAGGTAATTTTGAATTTGTATAAAAAGATTGTTTTGCCCGGCATTCCGGGCCCTTCTGATTTGTTTAAGGTGACATTTTTGAACAGGAATCCACAAAAAAAAACGAATCAGAAAATTTGTCATTTGGAAGCGGCCTTACAACATGGAGTAATATGGAAAGGAAACCTAAAAATATCCGATTGTTTTTTGGCCACTGTAGATAGGTCTGGATCCCGCGTATGAAAAAAAAGTTGATTAATAGCAAGCTGAAAATTTGTTAATAGCTTTAAGGGTGTCTAGTCGCATGAACTTTGATATATAGGAACACTGGAACAGGGGCAGTTTTAATTGTGGAACAGGTTAAAAATTTGGAACGGTCACACCACGAAAACGGCACATTTATTTTGTCCGACAGAACAGACTTAAACTCTCCGAACAGAGATTAAACTCTCATGCAAAAATCAGACTGCTATTTATCACCAAATGGGCGTCTTAATGAGTGGAACATGTAGAATATGTCAAATGCCAGGAATTATGGCAGGTGATAAATAGCAGTCTGATTTTTGCATGAGAGTTTAATCTCTGTTCGAAGAGTTTAAGTCTGTTCTGTCGGACAAAATAAATGTGCCGTTTTCGTGGTGTGACCGTTCCAAATTTTTAACCTCTTCCACAATTAAAACTGCCCTTTTCCAGTGTTCCCATATATCAAAGTTTATCCGACTAGACACCCTTAAGCTATTAACAAATTTTCAGCTTGCTATTAATCAACTTTTGTTTCATACGTGGGATCCAGACCTAAGAGTTGAATGCTTTCCTGGTACAATAAATAAAATATAAATTCATTGTGTATTGTTTTGATGCTATTTTCAGTAACACACAAGTATTGTAAATTGTTATTGAGAACAGGGCCCCCGCAAGGCTGATTGGCGCCCGCGTGCGGAATATATTTTAGCGCCCTTTAAATCTACCATACATATAAAACTAATAAATATTTTTGAAAAATTTAAACCCAGAATGAAAGATTACATTATTACTGAGGCCGAAAGTCCCTGAAAACTTCTATAATGTTTATTTTAATAAGTTACAGGGGTGAAAATAAAAGAGAAAATTTAGTGTGATTTTTAATAATTGCAAATATTTAATTCAAAAGAAACGTTTTATTTATTTTAAGGGACTGTCGGTCCTCGGCAATAACGTTATCTTTCATCCTGCGTTTAAATTTAAAAAAAAATACTTATTAGTTTTCTCAGGATTCGAAAAAAATGAATACATTTAAAACACATTGAAAATTTTGAGAGGCGACATTTTGCGCCTTTCCCCTTAAATGTTTTGCAACATTCATGATATTAAATTAAAAATACACATTTAAGTAAATAAACAATAATATTTTGTCATTTCAAAGTTTTCAAAGTAATTTTATACAGGGTGTCTACATAACTAGGAACCATATGGGAAACTGTTTTTTATTAATTTTACGAGAAAAAGTTATTCTTCATAAAAAGTTCTGCATTGTCTAGAATTCAGGATGCAACCATCAAATATCAAAATTTATACGAGTTATGTCAAAAAATATGATTTTGGGTCAAAAGCAAAGTACGACTAGTTTTCACAATATTGAAAAGTTATTATGAAAAGTTGTTCAGCATTAAAAACTATGTTTATATATGCAATTACATCCTTCTAATTGAAATATATTGTGATCTAGAAAGACACTTTACTTTTGATCGAAACTCATATTTTTTACATATATCTCATATAAAATTGAAAAAATTTGATAGGATTTGATGGTTGCATCTTAGATTTTAGACCATGCAAAGCTTTTTAGAAAGAACTTTTTATCGTACATTAATTGTACTTTTCAACAACGCCCTTTTCGTTTATTAGAAATAATGTGATAAGCTTTTTATTATTAATAATTAGCCTTTTTCAGTTATTACAACAAATGTGATAACTCTTTTATTATTATTAATTAATTAAACAATAATAATAACAATAAATGAAAAGGGAGTTAGGTATCTGTAATTTGAGAAAAAAAATTCCAAAAAGGATGTACATAATTGCATATTAAAACATAGTTTTTAATTCATTCCAAACAACTTTTCATAATAATAATTTTTGATATTATGAAATATAAGGTACTCTTGATCGAAATTCATATTTTTGATACTCATAAGATTGACACAATTTTATATTTGGTTGCATTTTAGTTTTTGGACTATGCAAAGCATTTTATGAAGAATAAATTTTTTCCGTAAAATTAATAAAAAAAAGTTTACCATATGGTTCCAAGTTACGCAGACACAAAGTCTTAATTATTTTCTCTTTTTTTTTAATAAATTGTAGATTTTATTAGAGGAAACCCGATTATAACTATTTAAAATAAATTATTATTATTCTATGCAATGATTACGATATTTACCATTTTCACAATTAATTTAATTTCCACGCCACTTAAAATAACAACAAATAAAAAAGATTGTCCAAATATTTTTTACACAAAAACAAAAGTTTAAAATCAGGGCAGAACAAACCCAGATATTGCAGATATTGCAATAATAGTCGTAGGTAATTATTAACACCAATATAAACTAAAATTTTAAACCTTTCACCGGTTCACCAGTAACAGTAAAAATAATGTTTTCGCCTAATAAACACATAGACGAGAAGGGAAAAGATACTCGTCGAATACATAATCATAATTCATAGCGTATTTGTTTACTTAAGGGTAATTATCATAAATTCGAGTAAAAGATTCACTTTATAGGAGTAAAAACTGCTTGATCCAGCAAGTTGTGTTTTTGTTGGAGTAAACCTGCTAAGTTGAGTTTTATGGGTGTTAATTTATGTTTCTACTCGTCAAGGAGTGAGATTCGATGTTTATTTGACTATTTTGAGTGTCGCTTTAGTTTACAACATAAAATCGATTGGATGGTATGCCAAACGTAATTCAATCTACTTCAAAGAAAAAAATTAGCAAGGAACAACAAAATGTTATATATTTTTCAAGGAGTAAGTTCAACATTTCAGGACGGGAATAATTATTTTTTAGTAATAACACAATATTTGATTTTTGAGATTTCTCTAGTTGTTCATGAAATAATTAAAATTGTATATAAAAAATGATTATCACATTTAAAATAAATATTTCTTATTTACCAAACCTTCGGTTTGGCGCCCCTTTGGGGTTACGCCCGCGTGCGCCGCACGCGTTGCACGCCCGGTTACGGGGGCCCTGATTGAGAATATTTGAAAAGTTAAGAATTTATAATTCGGATGTTAATAACGTCTTTCTCAAGTTTTTAGACATCTTCAGTTTTATACATAGTTATTAACTTTCTTGAAATCCAGTTATTAAAACAGAAATTTAAAATAAATAATCATACTACGAAATGGTAAATAATTTGTTATCTTATCTACATTAGTTTTAATGCAAGCTGTTTGTTGCAAACTTATTAAATCTGAAAACTATAACATAAATCTACTTATAGTAAAAAGAAAATGAATATAAAAAAACGCACATGACTATTTTATATTACAGTTTAATTACTTAAGTTAAAAATTATTGATTATAATAGATATAACAATAAAGGGAAAACTCTTTACAAAATTAAATTATCAGTGAGAAAAATGACATTTTTTATTATGTACAACCTGTCTGAGGTTTGGAGTGAGTTTGGTTCAACTGATTCTCATTGGGGAGTTGAAATATTCATCTGTTAGCTGAGATGTATAACGATTTTTATAATAAAGTTCATTCTTGATAAAGCGGCTTCGCACACATAAGTTGAGTTAAACATAATATACAATTTATTTCATGACCAAAAATTTTCAAAATTGCCAAACGCTATATTCTGAATTTAATGACGGTCCGCACAAAAGTAGCTCACGGTCCGGATGCGGACTGCAGTCCGCTAATTGGTGACCCCTGTTATATGCAGTGGCATAAGTTGATATGTCAAAATTAAGAAAAGTTTAAGTAGCCAGAACATGATATGTTACATATCAAGTATTGCCTACACATAAAAAATACAAAAAGTCAGACGTTGGCAAAAGATGATATGTAGACATATTAATTATTTTTCCTTACTTATGTAGGTGGTAACGATACGACATAACTGACCAGAGAGTAATTGTCTAACTAGTAGTACGGTAGAAGCTCTTCGCTTTTGACAGTAACATTGAACGATCGACCATTCAAAATCGATATTGAATGATCATCGATGAAGATAATTTAAAACTGTGATTAGATACGAAGAACCATTTGGAGTTCTTAAAATTAAACTAGAAGAAAATGAAGAATTTAAGACCTTGGATTTAAGAAGAGGCAAAAGAGGACGGCCAGAAAATGTTAACAATTTAAATCTACTAAGATGTTACGACAATCCATTGCCAATTAACCCTAAGAAGAAAGCCGATTTGTTAAGTTAGTTACCACTGATGCATGAAGATTGTCACCAGTTTTACCAAAGTTTTGGAACGTCTAATCAAGCCGCCAAAATCAAGGATTGCTATTCTTCTGATGATAGTAATAATGAATAATTTGTAAATATTGATACTAACTAGTTTTATATTTTATACTATTTACTTACTATGTACCAATGCAATACATATTTGTTTTCTTAAGTTTGCAAATAATTTTGTAATTTTACCAATCTTCTTATTTTGATATGTACTACCAAAATAAAAAAAAGATGGCAAAATTTGATATGTTTTCCCCCTCCTATGTAATAAATTGTATTTGAAAGTATAAAATTTACATAATACTGTCCATATATTTTTGTCTAATACCATTTGGTTCATATATTCGAGTGCAACGATTTTATATTAACAGGCCAAGTTGTTTTTTCAAATAAAAAAAAAGATGGCAAAAGTTGATATGTCTTTCCCCCTCCGATTTTTCCCCTCCTATGTAATAAATTTTATTTGAAAGTATAAACTTTATATAATGCTGTCTCTATATTTTTGTCTAATACCATTTGGCTCACATATTCGGGTGCAACGATTTAATATTAACAGGAAAAGTTGTTTTTATCATTTGCCAACAAATAGCTATTTGGACATATTAACTTTTGCCATAACGCCACAGAAATAATAATCTCAATCCGAAACTTTTTGTGGAACCATTTTCTGGTAACATCCTTAATCTCTGACTTTTACAATTTATAAGACAAGGGACGACGAATAAAGAAAGCAATTTCTTTAATAGATTTAGCTACAGCGTCCTAAAAGTGGATTATAACGTTATTTTTATAATTCTGCTTAAATACGCAGTTTGGTTTCTTTTCGATCCAGAGGTGTTCATGTAGCATCACTGAAGACGTTTAGAGACAGAAACAGCTGTTTGGGGATGGTGGACCACCTCCGAATCGAAAGGAAACATAAACTGTCTTTCACTTTTATCTTTACTCAGATTTTGAGTACTCGGAACAATCTTCCAGACCTTTTCCTAGACGAGGAAGGCGGAATGTGACTGCATATTGTAGAGTCCTTTTCGCTTTATTTATTCGTCGTCTCTTGTCTTATAAATTGTAAAAGTCAGATATTAAAGATGTTACCAGAAAGGGGTTCCACAAAAAGTTTCAGATTTAAATATTTTTTTATTATTTTTAATAATGAATTTTGCATCTGGGACTTTTCATCTTTTCTTTAAAAATACTTCTTATACAGTGGGTGATCATATTATTAGAGCCACCTCAGAAAATTTTACTTTTGTTTAATAATGGTATGTAAGTTTTTCTTTATACGGTCCACGTTGCCTTTGAAACTTTAGAAATGGATGCTATGTTTCTGTTGGAGTGATTAGTACTGAATATTAAAGTTTTTACATATTTCTGCCGACGACACAGCCATATTAGCAGTAGGTAAAGACGACGTAGAAAGTAGCCAATAAACTACAAAATGCGATGAGCAAATTCCAAAAATGGACTAAGACGTAGAAGATTACATTGAATGAAAGCAAATCAGTACATGCTGATTTCACTAATAAAAAATGCTCTACGTACGCACCAATAAAAATTAATGGACAAAACATTCCTTATGCCAACATAGCTAAGTACCTGGGCTAGTCACGAAACTTCGCTAGAAAGCACATGTAAAGAAAAAGAAAGAAGAATTAAATATCAAATATAAAAAATTGTACTGACTACTGGGAAGATACTCAGGGTTGTCAACGTATAACAAGATGCTAATTTACAAACAAGTTATAAAACCAGTATGGACGTATGATATCCAACTATGGGAATGCACAAAAAAAAATTGAAAATAATACAAACTTTTCAAAACAAAGTATTAAGGAACATAGTTAACGCACCCTGGTACATCCATAATGACGATCTCCATAAGGATCTACGAATGGAGCCCGTCGACAAAGAAATCCGAAAACTCGCAGAAATCATGAAAAAAGACTACTCGTCCACGAAAATATCGAGGCCATCCAGCTCCTGGACAACTCAAACCAAAAAATAAGACTAAAGAGGACCAAACCTCACGAGTTGGTGTAGTGTGCGAGAAAGCTAATAGCGGAGCATTGCGCAACTAGTGTGCAAGCAACATGTTTGTGTAGTACGTGATAAAATTAAAAGCAGTGCTTTGTGTGATAGTGCGCAAGCAAAAAGTGCCCTAGTGATAATAATGACAACTAAGAAGACATGAAAGGGTGCCTCTTAGATACTAAGTATTTAGTAAGATAGGATAGAAAAGAAGAACTCAGGAAATAATGCTAAGCACTGCACGATACTCACAATATGATCCGGCAAACCACACAGCCCAGCAGTGTCTTGATACATTAAAACAAAAACTCTCCATTTATTCAGGACAACTAAGGAGGTATAAAGTAATAACCGAAAATGGGGCAATGTACTTTTTGAAAACGCTGAGAAGGCATTCTATTGAAAACTCAATTTCACCGTACAAACTGTCGATAATCAAGAAGAAATTCATGAGTTTTGGGGAAAAATTTTTCCACCAGCTGCTCTTGGATTTATAGAAGATACGACGCACAACTGTCAACACTACATTACTGCTCTCTGCGAATTCTTCACCACTGAAAAAGTCTCAAATATCATCAAAGGGCTTCATAACTGGGAATCTCCTGAACCAGACGAAGTTCAAAACTTCTGGCTTAAGAAGTTTTGAAGTGTTCATTAGTGCTTATCAACACTATTTAATTATGTTATTTCTAATCCACAGGAAATACCATCATTCCTAACTCAGGGAACAACTCATTTAATAGAGAAGGATCAAAATAACTCTTAGGATCCACTCAAGTACCGCCCAATTATTTGTCTTCCAACTTTGTATAAATTGGTCACATCCTGTGTAGCCCGGCGTATCTACCAACACTATGTCACTACCAGATATCCATATCATAGAGTCTTAGCAGAAATAATGCATTAAGGGTTCCATTGGTTGCAAAGAACAACTTATCATCGATTGTCATTTCTAACCAGGCGAATACCAAAAAGGAGTTCCTTTTTACTGCGTTTATTGACTAAAAAAAAGCCTTTGACTCAGGGCCGCATGAATGACTTGTAAATATTTTAAGAAAATGCAAAGTCGATGATAACATAGTGACATTTTTAAGGCATATAGTGACAGCTAAAATTCACCTTCAAATACACGGTGAAAATAATATTTAAACGGAAAATATTGTAATCAATTGGGTCCTGTTTCAAGGAGACTCGTTGAGTCATTTGTGGTTCTGTTTAGCGATGAACCCCCTATTCCAGATATTAAACTGCACTGTCATAGGTTTTAGCACTAAAAACAACAAAACGCGACCACCTAGAACAGATGCTAAAAACTGTAGAAACATTCTCTTAATGATATTAGTATGCAGTTCGGTCTAGACAAGTGCCGTGTTTTCAATATAGTCAGAGGAAAGGTACAGCCCGGTGGATACAGCCATAGATGAAAACGATGAAAACTTAGATAACTACTGAGTCTACACGAAGGATAAAACAGCTGCTTTTTTCACACCTTAACAGTAAAAATTTGCTTAAGGCACTAAACACTTACGCTTGTTCCGCGCTTAGTTATTCACTTGGCATTGTTAAGTGGACAAAAACGGATATAGAAAATCTTCAGCAAATAATAAGAACACACCTCACAAAGACACAAAAGAACCACCCTCGAAGTGCAATAGAAAGAACAAAATTACCGCGGTATTTAGGAGGAAGAGGACTTATGGATATATGTGGGCAATTAGATAAACAGATTGCTAATTTACAATCCAAACAGATTTTTAATAAATTAACGAGAGAAACAACATTAATTGATTTGCCAATAGCTAAATTAATCGAATCAATAATCGAAGTACTAAATACTCTGAAAAGATCGACAAGTTCAGATATCTAGAAATTCAAATACGAAGACAATGGAGAAAGTAACCAGACAATACCTATTATTATCTCTACTACTTAAGATATTCCGAAGAACCTCCTAGAAAACATAAAAAGCTGGGTCTGAATGAACATCTTTATAAGACCATGCAGAAAGCTGTACTACTCTCGACGGAGAGATGTGTACAAAAATGTTTGGGATATACTCCAGCATTCCATTAACCAAAGAAGAAAGAGTTCTACCAGAGCTCAATCCTTTTGATACCGTAGGTATCTGGAATGAGTGAATTCTCCCTTTAGAGGAAGTGAAAGCCGTATGGGTAAATCTAGAAAAAACTCAATATAAATCTAGTAAATTATAAATATTGTAATGAATTATGAAATATATTTTCTTCTTCTTGTGCCACTCCTATCGGAGATTGAAAATCATCAAGGCAATCCTGACCTTGTTTACAGCTGACCTAAAAATTCATTAGTGGTGCAGCCAAACCACTCTCCCAAATTCCGCAACCATGATATTTTTCTACGGCCTGGATTGCGTTTCCTTCTATTTTTCCTTGCATTATATTTTGAAGTAATGCGTATTTATGTCCTCTCATCAGATGACCCAGATATTCGAGTTTTCTTCGTTTTATCGTTAACAAAATTTCTGGGTCTTTTCCTATCCTTCGTAATGCTTCAAAGTTTGTGACTCTTTCAACCCAACTTATCTTCAGCATTCGACGGTAGCACCACATCTCGAAACTTTCAATATTTTTTATGTTGTTCTGTTTGAGAGTCCAGGCCTCTACACCGTATAATAGCGTGTTAAATACGTAGCCTCTTATCATTCTTAATCGTAGAGGGATGCTTTAATCTCTGTTTCAGAAGAATTTTCTCATTTTTATGAATTTCGATTTCATCCCTGGCAATTTCGATACGTCTTTTTATTTCATTGTTTTGGTCTCCAGTTTCGTTTAATAAAGTTCCCAAGTATTTCTAACTTTGATACTTTTTCAATTTGAATTCCGTTTATACTAATATGTGCTGGTTGTGTCATGTTTTTACTCAAGACCATATACTTGGTTTTTTTGATATTGATGTTTATGCCATAATTGTTGCAAGCAATATTTATGTTTGTAAGTAATCGTTGTAATTCTTCTACTGTTCTTGAAACTAGTACAGTGGCGTCCGCGTATCGAATATTATTTACAACCTCTCCATTGACTACGATTCCTTCGTTTGCTTGCAAAAGGGCTTCCTGGCAGATGATTTCACTATATACATTAAATAGCAGTGGTGACAAAATGTATCCCTGTGGTACTTCTCAATATAGTTGAACTAATCCTAAAACAAACTGTATTTTGGGTTTATTGAATAAATAAATAAAGTAATTTTACAAAATGGCAATAATTTAAAAAAATGTCATTATCACGTCATATGAAACACTATGAACAGATGTCTTTGTTCAGTTATCCAAATACATATATCATAATTTAAGCTCTGTGAGTCGTGAAATATATTGAGTTGAAACTGACACGCACTATGATTTATATAATATCTTATTGGACCATAATTATCACCTTATCACTAACTTGCTGTCTTCTTTTACAGACGAAAATATTTGCTCAAACTACACGTGAAATGCCTGAATGGATGACAGTTATTAAACAATACAAGAATCTCAAATGTGCTTCATTCTTATTCGTCGCGTGGTTTATGGGCTTCGGTATTGGATTAATCTTCACGTTCCTCTTCTGGCACTTGCAAGACTACGGCGGATCTCCCACACTATTCGGCGTTGCTTCAGTTATCAACCACATATCAGAAATATTCGCCTACTTCTTCAGCTTTCGACTTATCAGGCAAATGGGCCACGTTAAAGTATTGTGCCTTGGCCTTATTGGTAACACTCTACGATTCTTATACATATCATGGTTGACAAATCCTTGGTGGGTGTTGCCGTTTGAATTCATGCAGGTAAGTATAAAAGGTGTTAGAAAACACAAAACTCTCTGAACAGAACTTCTGCTAATTCTGTTAACAAGTTACCACAGTCTTGAAGTAATTTTTTCTTCTTTTGGTTTCATAACCCTGGATGGGTCTTTTCCCGACTAGCCATGTCCTATTTCCTTCAATTCAGACCTCTCTTGTGCCCGTCTTCTCCATTGTCTTATATTCATAGTTTTCAGGTCGTTTTCCAGGTCATCCAACCATCTCGCTCTGAGCCTTTCCTTTTTTCGTCTTCCTATCGGCTTCCATTGTAATATTTTCTTTGTTGTTTTTGTATCTTCTTGTCGCGAATTCCAAACAGCTTTAAACGAAGTGAGAGAAGAGGATGAGACAATAACTATTATGGGGGACTGGAATGCAAGAGTTGGAAATGACATCAACAAGGGACTTGAAAGCCTTGGGCGGTATGGAGAAAAAGCTGAGAACAGAAATGGTAAGAAGATGATACAATTTTGTGTAAATAACGACTTAAAAATTGGAAATACATTCTGGTATCAAAATATGGAGGACAGATACACTTTTGAAGTACAGGAAAGAAATGCTAAAAGTCTAATAGTGATCATCGTGATTCCTGCAGAAATGGATATTATCAAAATTATAAAAACAGAAAAATTTGCAGAACTAAACACTCAACACAAGCTACTCGTAGCCGAAATGACTACAAAGAAAAAGCAATATATAGTCGATAAGTCATACACTAAGATAAATATTAAGAAGCTGAAAAAAGTTAAAGAGAAAAATGACTATAAACAAGAAATATATGAGGAATTGCAAAGAATAGAGCTGGTAAGAGACCAATTGGGTATGGAAGAAACATGGAAAGTACTAAAAGACACACTATATAAAACAGCAGAGAAAATTTGTGGAAAAAAGTCAAGAAATAAATATCATAAGAGAACAGAATGGTGGAGTCAAGAAATAAAGAAAATAATAAAGGAAAAGAAGCAAGCCTGGAAAAAATATCAACAATGTAGAGATGAAAATAACAAAGCAGAATACATAGAGAAACGTAATAGAGCAAAGATAGCAGTAAGGGAAGCGAAAAAGCTGAGCTGGGAAAAATTCGGAAAAGAATTGGAAGCAAATTACAAAACAGATAACAGAAAATTCTGGAATTGTATAAAGGATTTAAGAGGAACTAAAGGTAGGGAATAGTATGGAATCAAAGATAAAAATAACCAATTGAAAATAGAGACTACAGAAATAGTGGAAGTATGGAGACAATACTACGAAGATAAATTCAAACACGAAGAAGTAGAAAGAAATGAAGCAGGAAGAAATAGACCAGAACTGGAAGAGGAACCAGAGAGTATAAGGAAGGAAGAACTGGAAGAAGCTATAAACAATATTAAACTTGGAAAAGCGGCAGGAGAAGACCAAATAGATCCAGAAATGATAAAATGGATGGATGAAAAAGGAGAGGACTGGCTATTACAGATATGTAAGGAAGCATAGAGAAAATCCCACATGACTGGAAGAAAAACATAGTTCTACCAATATACAAAAAAGGACAACATAATGAATGCGAGAAGGTATACACGAGAATTATAGAGAAGCGTCTAAGATCAGTGATAGAGAAAGAATTGGAAGACGAACAGGCTGCATTCAGATCAAACCGTCAAACAAACGATAACGTCTACATTATAAGGAATATAATAGAGAGACAATGCCGTAAAGGGGATGAACTATTTCTCATGTTCGTTGATCTGAAGGCGGCATTTGATACGATAAACAGAGAAATAATGTGGGAAATATTGGAAAGCTACAATATACCAAAAAAATGATAAACGTCATAAAATCTATATATATATATATATATATGGAAGTAGAAGGCCAAGTACAAATAAATGTAGAAAGATCAGGCACTTTTAAATGGGATAAGGGAATTAAACAAGGAGATGGTCTAGGCCCCTCTTGTTTATAATAGTCATGGATACTTTAATCAAAAATACTAAAGATCAAAGAAGAAACCTTCAATACATAGTAGGATATAAAAACTTAAATGCAATAAAGATCAACTCCCTTCTATACGCTGATGATATAGTTTTAATCACAGACACAGCAGAGAAAATGCAGAAACTAATAGATATTTGGCAAAAAGAAATACAGAATTTAAAAATGGAAATGAATCTCAACAAAACAAAACTTATGATAATAAATGAAGATGGGAAAAAGAAAGGAATACTAATAAAATAGTAAGGGAACAAGTAATAGAACACGTATCTACTTTTGAATATTTGGTAAATATAATAACAGATGATGGTAAAACGGACTTGGCAATAAGTAATAAACTGAAGAAGGCAACTAACGTGTATTATTCTTTTAATAATACAATTGGAAAGTCAGAAATAAACAACAAAACTAAACTCAGAGTATACAGGGTGTAACGAAAATACAGGTCATAAATTTAATCACATATTCTGGGACCAAAAATAGTTTGATTGAACCTAACTTACCTTAGTAAAAATGTGCACATAAAAAAGTTACATCCCTTTGAAGTTACAAAATGAAAATCGATTTTTTCCAATATATCGAAAACTATTAAAGATTTTTTATTGAAAATGGACATATGGCATTTTTATGACAGTAGCATCTTAAGAAAAAATTATAGTGAAATTTGGACACCCTATAAAAATTTTATGGGGGTTTAATTCCTTTAAACCCCCCCAAACTTTTGTGTACGTTCCAATTAAATTGTTATTGTAGTACCATTACTTAAACACAATATTTTTAAAACTTTTTTGGCTCTTAGCACTTTTTCGAAAATTCAGTTTTTATCGAGATATTTTGAATATTTGTCAAATCCACCACATATATGTATATATTAGTACGATTATGGAGACTTGGTAAAAATATGAAAATGTATGTATGATTTACATTTTTAGGTATATTTTGAACCGTATTAAAAAAGAAGCCATATCTCGATAAAAGTTGCCTTCTCGAAAAAATACAAAGAGGCAAAAAAGTTTTAAAAACATTTTGTTTAACTAATGGTATCGAAGTAATAGTTTAATTGGAGCGTACACAAACATTTGGGGGGTTTAAAGGAACAAAACCCCCATAAAATTTTTATGTAAACATATTAAAAAAGAAGCCGCAACTCGATAAAAACTGCCTTATCGAAAAAATACTAAGAGCCAAAAAAGTTTTAGAAATATTGAATTTAACTAATGGTACCACAATAATAATTTAATTGGAACGTACAGAAAAGTTTCGGGGGGTTTAAGGGAACAAAACCCCCATAAAATTTTTATTGGGAGCACAAATTTCACTATAATTTTTATTTAAGGTGCTCCTGCCGTAAGAATGCCACATATCCATTTTCAATAAAAAATCTCTAATAGTTTTCGATATATTCGAAAAAATCGATTTTCATTTTGTAACTTCAAAGGGCTGTAACTTTTTTTATGTGCATATTTGTACTAAGGTAAGTTAGGTTCTTTCGAACTATTTTTGGTCCCAGAATATGTGATTTAATTTATGACCTGTATTTTTGTTACACCCTGTATAACAGCATAGTAAATCCGATAATGACATATGGGGCGGAAGCATCGATTGTGCAAAAGAAACATGAATCAATGATAAAGGCGACCGAGATGAAATACATGAGAAGAATAGCTGGAGTTACGAAGTTTGATAGATTCAGAAATGAAGATATAAGAAGAGAGCTGGAACAAGAACCGATAATGAAGAAGATCGAAAACAAACAATTAAGCTAGTTTTGACACATACAACGAATGGAGCAAAAAAGACTTACAAAGAAGGTACATGAAGCCAAAATGGGAAACAAAAGAAAAAAGGGAAGGCTGAGGAAGACATGGATGGACCAGATCCAGGATATATGTAGGTGAAAGGAGACACATGAGTATGAGGGATATGAAGAACCTGGCCACTAATAGAAGCGACTGGAAGAAATGGATAAAAGGCGGAACCCGTCATCAGACGCCCTGAAGGGCACTAAGGATTATGAGAAAGAAGAAGAAGAAGTATCTCCTTGTCTCTCTATATGTCGCACCCATGATAGTTTTTGACTTTTCAAATTCATTAATCGAGTTTTTCTCCTGAATCTCCTGGTTTTTCTAAAATTGTCCATAGTATGAATATACAGGGTGTAATAAAAAGGTAGGTCATAAACTAAATCAAACATTCTGGGATCAAAAATAGTTCGATTGAACCGAATTTACCTTAGTACAAATGTGCACATAAAAAAAGTTATAGCCCTTTTAAGTTGCAAAATGAAATTTTATATTGAAAATGGATATGTGGCTTTCTTATGGCGGGAGCACCTTAAAAAAATAACAGTGAAATGTGTGAAAAATTTTATGGGGGAATTGTTCCCTTTGTTTTATTCTAACAATCTATTGTAATATCATAATACCAGAAAATTTTTTGTAGGTAGGTATACTAAATTTAGCAATGTAATTGGTATATTATTCTCATTTCCTCTTATCTCCTTTCTTATAATTGGCTGTGTAAGGCCAACTGCCCATTCCTTCGGCATTGGCTCCTTGGTCCATATTAATGTTATTAGATAATGAATTCTTCCCCAGAATTCGGATCCTCCATGTTTTAATAATTCTGCGGAAACTCCGTCCGTCCCTGGCGTTTTACTGTTTTTAGTTTCTTTATTATCTGGACCACTTCTTCATAACTCGGATTTTCAATGTGCTGCTCCGCCATTTAGATTGATGTCTATTAAGCCAGATCATCCATTTCATAAGTCCATATTTGGAATAGTTTCATATTTTTTTGCTAATTTTTTGCTAATTTATTACCACAAAAACAAATTTTTTGCTCCACCCCTAACCGAGAAACAATGGTTGATGTAGCTTAATATTATGTCACATCATCGATAGCCATATCTCGCGAACCTAAAGAGCTAGAAAATCGTACGACGCGGCATATTTTTTTGCTAATTTATTGCTGTCGATCTGCATATGCAACATACCCCAAAACCACCCCTGCTTCCCTTACAGCTAAACAACACCCCCAAAAAACAACGAAAAATCCTAAACATTGATTCTCATGATATGGTTGACAGTTGATGTTCAATAACAAATTTTTTTCTATGATAAGTTCTATCGATCCAAAGCTTATTTTAAATGTTTTTTAATGATACTTATGCACGTATTATAAAAATTGAGTTATCCATCGCATTTTTTCGGTATGTCAAAAAAAAAGTGTTTCATTTTTTGTTTATTACATTTTCTGTTATATGTATCTCGAAAACTGCTCGATGGATTTTAATGATCCTCATCTCTTTTTATTTTGTTAAACGTGCAAAAATATGAATTTTTCATTTTACCATATCAATGTATATCGAACCATATCTCCGAGATTTATCGATCGATTTTTGACTATTATTAAATATAAGTCACTTCGATACCACTACGGCTACACTCATAAAAAAAGTAGTTACCGATCTTAGAAAAAGCGTTCTTGAACGAAGAAAGGCTGTTTTCTAGAGCCAAGAGTAAAATAAATTACAACCAAGAATTTTTTTTCAATACATTCTTATGAAGAATAAGTTCTTGGCTATAGTTTATTTTACTCTTTGCTGTAGAAAACAGCCTTTCTTCGTTCAAGAACGCTTTTTCTAAGATCGGTAACTACTTTTTTATGAGTGTAGCCGGAGTGGTATCGAAGTGACTTATTTAATAATAGTCAAAAATCGATCGATAAATCTCGGAGATATGGTTCGATATACATTGATTGATATGGTAAAATGAAAAATTCATATTTTTGCACGTTTAACAAAATAAAAAGAGATGAGGATCATTAAAATCCATTGAGCAGTTTTCGAGATATAACAGAAAATGTAATAAACAAAAAATGAAACACTTTTTTTTTGGCATACCGAAAAAATGCGATGGATAACTCAATTTTTATAATACGTGCATAAGTATCATTAAAAATAGAACTTATCATAGAAAAAAATTTGTTATTGAACATCAACTGTCAACCATATCATGAGAATCATTTTTTAGGATTTTTCGTTGTTTTTGGGGGTGTTGTTTAGCTGTAAGGGAAGCAGGGGTGGTTTTGGGGTATGTTGCATATGCAGATCGACCGCAATAAATTAGCAAAAAAAAAATATGCCGCGTCGTACGATTTTCTAGCTCTTTAGGTTCGCGAGATATGGCTATCGATGAAGTGACATAATATTAAGCTACATCAACCATTGTTTCTCGGTTAGGGGTGGAGCAAAAAATTTGTTTTTTACGGCTAATGACAGCAAAAAATTAGCAATTAAATATCAACCGTCAACTATATCACAAAAATCATTTTTCAAGATTTTTCGTTGTTTTTTGGGGGTGTTGTTTAGCTGTAAGGGAAGCAGGGGTGGTTTTGGGGTATGTTGCATATGCAGATCGACAGCAATAAATTAGCAAAAAAATATGCCGCGTCGTACGATTTTCTAGCTCTTTAGGTTCGCGAGATATGGCTATCGATGATGTGACATAATATTAAGCTACATCAACCATTGTTTCTCGGTTAGGGGTGGAGCAAAAAATTTGTTTTTTACGGCTAATGACAGCAAAAAATTAGCAATTAAATATCAACCGTCAACTATATCACAAAAATCATTTTTCAAGATTTTTCGTTGTTTTTTGGGGGTGTTGTTTAGCTGTAAGGGAAGCAGGGGTGGTTTTGGGGTATGTTGCATATGCAGATCGACAGCAATAAATTAGCAAAAAAATATGCCGCGTCGTACGATTTTCTAGCTCTTTAGGTTCGCGAGATATGGCTATCGATGATGTGACATAATATTAAGCTACATCAACCATTGTTTCTCGGTTAGGGGTGGAGCAAAAAATTTGTTTTTGTGGTAATAAATTAGCAAAAAATTAGCAAAAAAATATGAAACTATTCCAAATATGGACTTATGAAATGGATGATCTGGCTTAATAGACATTTTAGATTGTCTCGTTTCGTTCATTTTCATTGTCTGGTTTTCTTCGAAGTATTACTTCCCTCTCCTTAATTTTTGTTTTTCTCTTAGTAGTTCTCCGTCATTGTCTTTGCATATCGTCAATTTTGGTCTAAATGACTGTGTGCTTTCTTTTATCCTTTTATAGAATTTTCTGCTTCCGTGTCAATTGTTATGCTTTAGGATTTGTTGTATTTATTTTTGCAAAGGCAATTTTTTTGTCGTGAACATTCTAGCCGCTTGCATTCTCGTTTCGTTTAAATTTCCTTGCTATTTCTTGTGTTTTAAGAAATATCTTTTTTAATGGATATCATAAGATAACTGGGATATTTCCAATCTTGTGTAGATATACATAATAATGCCCTTCCAAGTATTTTTTCAAGTGCTGATGCCGTAAATCATTATAGGGAACTAATTTCTGTTTTGGTTTTAGCGACACGTAGATTGATATAGGTGCACACCAGAGGCGTAGCTACCGTCGTATCAGCAGTATCAATTATACGGGGCCCACGACATTCAGGGGCCCCAGCGTGGCATGTCGATATAAAATTCCATTTAAAAAATGGAACAATTATTTCACTATGAACACAGTGAATATTGTTTGCTTATCGACATTTTCGTGTAATGAATTCAACTATCTATAAATTATATGTATCTATTTTATATGCTCTGTTATTATAACAACAGGGCTTTTTTGTTTTCAAGCTACCTTTCACTGTCCATTCACCGCTGCGTGTGTGTGAGATATTGGATTATGCCAAATTGCAATTTTTATAATCGCTTTACCTTTGAATATTTGTAACCGTGTGTATTGTTTGGGCATATTTTCGTGTAATCTGTTCTTTATCTATAAATTGTATTTAGGTATATCTACTTGCTGTCCGCTCGCCGTTATACCATAGGAACAGAGCTTCTGTGTTTAAGCTCATTTTCAATGTCCATTCATCCTTGTTTTGAAAAAACTGAATCTGTTTTCAAACAATGAGTTTCAACAATTCAAATCTATTTTTCGTAGAGTTTATTAGGTTTATTATTATTATCTATATTTGGATGTTATAATACGCAGAACTTATTACATAGTTCCTGAGGTTGTATTATGTAATTGGCAATTTATTTAAATTTTGCAATAGATTGTTTTGATTTATTTCATTATCTTTTATTTTGTAATAATATTAACGATTTATGTAATTTTAGTAAACTCTATTTGTTATTGTTTTTTTTTCGACTCTTTGTAAGCTTTGTCCATAAAATTGTAAAATTTTCTGTGACAATAAAGCATATTCCCATTCTATTCTATACAATCGTTTTTGATTATTTTGTTGAACATTTTTTAGCACCATTCCATATCAGTCGTGGAAAAGGGTCCCGCGACAAACTTTGATATGGGGCCTCTGTGGGGCTAGCTACGCCACTGGTGCACACTGCACATCTCTGCACAATTTTTCTTCTGCTATCTCTTTTTTATCCTTTGATTATTCTTGTAGCAAACGACAGGGAAGACATAGAATACATGATGCGTAAGTTGGTCGAGGAATATTCAAGATGGGGATTGGACGTCAATATAGATAAAACAAAGTACTTATGTGTTGGTTCAGAAGAGAACGATATTCATCTTACTATGGAAAATAATCAAAAAATTAAAGCCTGCCAAGCTTATAAATATCTAGGAGTAACATTTGATAAAACTGGAACTGATGACAAAGAAATTACTTCCAGAATTATACAAGCAAAAAGAGCAATCCGATGTCTCAATAATATTCTTTGGAGTACTCAAATATCGAATAAGAGAAAATTTAATATCTACGAGACTATGATTAAGAGTAGTTTATTATATGATGCTGAAACTTGGAGGCTTACAGAAAAAAACAAAAACAAAATTGAAGTAGTGGAAATGGATGCAATCAGAAGGTCATTACGTATATCCAGAAGAGAACATATAAGAAATGAAGACATTAAAAATCGAATGGGAATAGAAGGAACAATAATGAAAGATATAGAGAGAAGACAACTGATCTGGTATGGACACGTAAACAGAATGAATGACAAGAGACTTCCAAAACAATGTCTGGAATGGCAACCTCCTGAACATCGGAAGCGAGGGAGACCGAAAGTTAATTGGACCACCGGCATCCGGAAAGCGATGAGCGCGCGAGACCTCAGGGATGACCTGTGGCAAAATAGGAAGGAATGGAATTTGGGAATCGGACAACGCCGCAAGACGTTCTAAACCGATCATATATATATATATATATATATATATATATATATATATATATATATATATATATATATATATATATATATATATATATATATATATATATATATATATATATATATATATATATATTATAGTTTTGTTTTGGGGTTGTAATAACAAAAAAAGAGTAAAGCTAGGTAATAACACAGAGTTTTACTTATCCTGCCCCTAAAAAATAAATAACTGCAACCCCAAAACAAAACTATAATCTACATAGTATCAGTCAATATTACCTAATTACTTTATATATATATATATATATATATATATATATATATATATATATATATATATATATATATATATATATATATATATATATATATAGATTATTCTTGTGAATTACATTTCCTTTATACTAATTTTTGTAAATTTAATTTTACGAAGGATAATAAGGCAATAAACATTTCGTTGATTTTTATTTGTCTAAGATTTGTATTAAAAAAATGTTGGACAACAAAAGAACTAATTTTATTTTAAATTTTTAAACAAAATAATTTTCAGGGAATCACTCATGCTGCTGTTTGGGCAGCCTGCTGCTCATACATTGCTCACAACACTCCACTAGAACTGCGATCTTCTGCCCAAGGAGTTCTCCAAGGAATTCATCACGGTCTCGGCAGAGGTTGCGGTGCAGTGATTGGAGGAATGTTCGTCAGCTCTTTCGGTTCTACGGCTACCTTCAGGGGATATGGAATTATCTGTTTAGCAGTACTGGGCGCTTTTGTATTCATTAATTTCTATAGGGTCGATCAAGGATTTGTTTCAGATTTGCCCCAAACCGAAGATCCTAGACAGGTAAGTTAATCTTGTATAAATAATGGAGTTATAAAGAAAGTGACATCTAAAGGTAGTTTTTTGAAAATGATAATTTGAAAATTAATAAAACCGCAAAAATTCCAAATTTAATTATAGATTAGTGGGAAACAGTGGTGAATTATTATTTTCAGCAGTTCTCATTACGAAATATTTTTGAAGTTATACTTCTTTAGGCGCGATTGAGAGTAAAATTTAATAATGCTGCGCGCATGCGCACACAGACAGTATGGTATAAACGTTATACGGGATCTGATTGGGTGTTAAAATCATCTGTCAATAATTGTTCAATATGGAGATTTTGGATAAACAAATTAATGTTGTGTATATTTTTTTATTGGTGTGATAGCAGAGAAAAATGCAAATTTATAATATTGTAGTGACTTTTTAAATAGTTTTTAAAAGCGACAGGTACGTAATAATTGTAAATGTTTCAGTATCCTAATAAAAAATTTCATAAGTAGGACCTACCTATTTGGAAAATTTAAAAAGAACCTACTAAAATAGTATGTAATGCTTTGATTTACATAATTTGATTACCATCAAAATTTCTATCAATATTCACCTAATATATTGTTTTCTTACTCTAATTTCTTCAAAATCAAAATAATTTGGTTAAATTCAGAACCGTCAAAAGTTTAATCCGTTTAGTTAGTTGATCTTCGCACATAATGACACATGGTCTCCGTGGGTTAAGGTGAATGAATTTCAATACTAACTGCGCTGATAAGCGGGTTCGAACCCCAATGGAAACTTTTATTTTTTTATTTTTTTTATACATTTTATGATTGTAAGTTTATTATATAATTTTTTTTTTCAGAAAATACGTATTTAGTTAAAATTTTTTCCTACATTGTTCAGAAATCATTTGTGGCATTTTTCAATGTGTTTGTTTGTGTGTGTTTTATTCTTTTATTATTTTAAGTTTTGGCACTGTTTTAATAACAATTTTTGAGAAGTAGTAAGTATTAAAATTAGTTTAATATTTAAATAAAATATAAATAAACTATTTAAAGCATATTAATTTCGTTGAAATCATATAATAGAAGTATAACTTCTTACGTGCGTACAAAGTACACACACATTCTTTTTTATTTAGCTTAATCCCCCGACAACTAATGGCCGTTGGCATGGTTCTGTTGCTTTCACAATCAGATAGTGTAATGTGTAGTGTGTGTTGAGTAAATGTCTTGTTACTTAGTAAAGTCGACTTCATTGTCTATACAAAGAGACGCTAATTGTATCCGAACGTTTGCGGTCCCTCTGGTGAGTACCGATCCCACAAGGATAGAAACTTTTTTCCTAATTATCTATATAGAAAATATAGATCATGATATGAGTGTAAGCACCAAGTAACTGTCAATACGGATGGAATGGCCCCATCCCATTCAAACAGTGAAACGAGATTGCGGCCAACATACAAGTGAAAGGTCCTAGAGAGAGACAGGGCATGCCAGGGAAAATTTGCTACAACTACCACCAGAGTTGCCAGATGTGATTTTATAAATCCCCCACTTAGAAACTGAAATTCCCTCAAATTGAAGCTGAAACCCCTTAAATTTAAATTTTTGCCGCATTTTAATAAATTAGTAGTCAAATGTAGAGAACAGTAGGTAAACCAAAATTATACTACTTATCAACAGAAGGCCCTGGAAATAATTCATAGGTCCTATTGTCTTCGATTATATGAGAGTATAATATACAGTTGTATGTATATACGCAAATTTAATTTACCATGACCCCTTAAAATCTCTCATAATTGTCCCTCCCAACCATTTCTCCTTAGAAAAATTCCTCTAGACGCTTTCAAATTACTCCAAAATTATGGGAAAGTACCCCAAGCTGGCAACCCTTACTGCCACTATCAATTTTTTTGTTTACGAAAGATGGCGATTATCTTCTATCCTTCCCTGACTATACTCTCTCATCCTGGCCGCATTAAATTCATTTCTTGCACATTCCATCCGTATTGACAGTTCGTTGGTAAGCACACAAATGAAGTAGTCAGAACAAAAGAAATAAGGTATCTGAAGGTAATAAGGCCAAGCTAAGGTTTAGAATTTTTTTGTTGGATAGTGGGTCATATTAAAAAAGATGTCACAACTTGAGCTATTTAATGAACTACTTGGAATTACGTAGAATCCACTAAAATAATAATTTAGGTATTTTTTACACATTTACTGAACAATTTAAAAAAAAAAGTCATCTTTGGCGATATTTCCAACCCTTGTTGGCAATATCGCCAACCTATTATTTCGAATGCAATACGGTCTAACAGTTGAACATTATACTTCAAAATTATATATTTGCCGAAAAATAACAATAAGTAAGTATTTAAGAACAAAAGATTTTTGTACCATAATCTGGAGTAATTAGCAAAATGAAGTGTCATGTTTTTCTTCATCTGATGTTTCCATCTCACTTAACTCTAATACATCAGAGTCAGTATTGCTTGTCGATGACTCTACGGCAGAGCGCTTTTTAATTTTTCCAGCCTTCGACGTATCTGGAGAAGGTTGCCAAGGCAACCTTATCAGTGGCGTGCTGGCCATATAAATGAATCGGTGCAATCACCGAGAGGCCGCGGCCTCTTGAGGCCGGTCAAATAGGCTTTTTTCACAAAGCATTTTAGATGTAACAAAAAAATATTTTTTTAATTTCAAAAATATGTATTTTTGTCTTAAATTTGTATTAAAAAATGGGATTTTGCAAAATACTGAAATTATAAAAGATCGAGTTAATGATGAATATGTTCAGTCTACAGAAAATATGAAGGATGCTATTATTAATCTAAATGATAATGAACATGAATTAACAAATGACAATGTTGTTGATATCGTGAAAACTTCACCTCCGTGTGGTGCTAAAAAGTGAAAAGATTGTATAGCTTACTGTTACGCTGTTTTGCATAAATACAACTTATATCAGTGTACTTATTCAAATTTAAATATAGTATATAAGCATTTATTAAGTCTTTCAGTGTCACATGTATCTTGCGAAAGAAGCTTTTCAACGTTGAACTATATAAAAAATCTGTTAATAAGTACTTTAAGGAGGGGGTATGGTTTGAAATCAACATATCAAGCACATTTTTGTGAATTTTTTTCGAAGCTTTGGTACAAATATTTTATTTTTAAATTAAATAAGCATATTAAGTACAATTCAAAGAATGCTTAGAAAAAAATTCAATCCAAAATATTGGAAAATAAGCCAATGGTGACAAATTTTGACAGGCAGCTCACACAAGAATGGATTTTGCGGTGGAAATCAGAACTCGTCACTCGATCATACGAAACAAAAAATTCAAAAAGATTTAATTAGCTTATGAGTTTCACGAGGTCACAAAGTCGAGTTTTTTAATTTTTAATGATTTTTGAATTTTTGGTATCACTCAGAAATCAAAAAAATGAAATTTTTGGTAAAAATTTTGTGAAAATCAACAGACTTATTATTGTTGAACAAAAAATAAGCAAAAAAAGAAAAATATCTCGACGTTGTTACCTCATGAAATGTCTAAAGAAAATATGTGCAAAATATCAGGTAGATCGGCCCAGTAGTTTTTTAGTTACAATGTCCACCGCATTTGAAAAAGCAGTTTTGAGAAAAATGCGTTTAAAGTTTTGACAACTGCATCTTCATCTTCTTATTTGTCTGCCAAATCGTAAAGTGATGCACATTGGAATATGTTTTTTAAATCGAGGAGTAATCTACAAAAGAGAAGGCAAACAGTTGTTTAACGTTTCTCACTACGCTCAAGCGTGCTGGCGCGAAGCCGCGGCAACGCGAGTCGAAGGTAGGCATATTCAACACCCTGTATCTCTGGTAATTTTACTCCGATTATTTTGAAATTTTCTGAGAGTATTCTTGGAAGTATGCACTTTTATTTGAAATAATAAAAAAAATTAAATATTTCAAACCATACCCCCCCTTAAGACAAGTCCACTTGGAAACATTTATACTAATGGCTATAGAAAATGAAGTATTGGCTTTGTATGAGCTTAAAACTAATGAAATAATCGACGAATTTGCTCAAAAATCTACTTTAATGCGGAAGTTATTGATCGAAAGTTAAGTAATTATTTTATAAAATAATTGCAAAAAATGTTTAGATTATTGCGTTGTATTAACATTTAAATATTGTTAAATTAAAGTATTTGCACTGGACTTGTATTTGTACTCTCTTGTATAATTGATTTACTAAAATTAAACTTAATACATAATTGAAAAATTCTCAAGATTTTATTTTACTTTAAAGTACGATGAGAAATGGGAGGCCGCTTTTCTATAAAATCACCGGGCCGCTTGAAAAGTTCCAGCACGCCACTGAACCTTATCCAAGTAGGGATGGTAACGCCAAGGCGTTATTATTACCATCCATTGTACTTGGCGATATTACCGACATGCACATAAATTGTTTGTAATTTGGTTTTCGAAGATAAGCAAAACATCTTAAAAATCTGAATGCATCATTTTATTCCTTAGGAAACACAGTACAAATCACCGAAATCAAATAATTTTACTCATCAATAACGCCGCTCCAATCTAATAAACACAAAAGATGTAAAATTATCAACGGTATAATACTCCTTCCAAAGCGAACACTGATACTCAACTGTCATACATAAACCATACATAAACACCGCTGGCGAATCTAAGGTCATCGCAAACATGATCACGTGATTTAGAATACTATGAGGAACATATCCATGTTGCCATTTATTATTTAGCAAACGTACTTTCTGAGAAATCACGAGTTGGCGATACATATTACCAAGCTGGCGTTATTACCTGCACATACCTTACCAAAGATTGTACCACCGATTACATAGTACCAATGCTTAAGAAGGGAGATGAAAAAAATTGCTCAAATTATAACAAATTACACTGTCAAATACCCAAGATCGAATTTTTACACTGAGAAGAAATATCTTCTATAGCTTGATTCACCTTATTTTCGTCTATTTTATTTCCTATATAAGTTTATACACTTATATAAACGTGGTCCTTACAGATATATTCTAGAATCTGTATATTTATTCTTTTTATTCTTTATAACAGAAAGTCTAACAAAATGTCGTTAACGCACCACCTTAAATGTGCTATAAGTTTGAAGCTATTTTTTTAACCACTGATTTTGATTTTTTGATGATTTATTTTTTGCATGATATGTGGGTCTTTTTCTAAGGAATTAATATTAGGTATGTAGTCCATGTGGTGAGACCGCTCCCGTCTGAAAAAATTTCTGATTCGGTTTCTTTGTGGATTCCTATTTAAAAATATTTGCTTTAAACAAATCTGAAGGGTGCCGGGCGGAATTTTTGGTCAGAAATTGTTTAAACAATTTTTTTAAACAAATACAAAATATCACCTTTTTTGACACGAAGAATATTTTTTAGGCTTTTTTGGTCATTCTAAACAAGAAAGGTATCTTATGATTTTTCTCAAAAATTGATAGTTTTCGAGTTATAGGCGATTAAAACTCTGAAAAATGCGAAAATACGCATTTTCAAGGCTTAAAAACTCATATTTAAATGAGTATTTTTGAGGTTGCCAAGTACTTGAATTATAGTTTAAACATTCATTTTCAAGATTCTGCAGACTGATCGGGTCTAACTTAAAACACCGTTGTTATTTAATTGTTAATTATGCGTATCCATCCGATTTTTTGGCCGGTGCGGCGCGCACTATTTCCAAAAATCTCCTATTTTCCTTCGAAAAATATATTTTTCGGGACCTTCTAAATAAAATAGGTTTCTTGTCATTTTTCTCAAAAGTTAATATTTTTAAAGTTATGAGCGATTTAAAGCGCATTTTCGGATTTTAAATCGCTTATAACTTTAAAACTATTAACTTTTGAGAAAATGACAAGACACCTATTTTATTTAGAATGTCCCAAAAAATCTAAAAAATATACTTTTCGGAGGAAAAAAGGAGATTTTTGGAAATAGTGCGCGCCGCACCGGCAAAAAAATCGGATGGACAAGCATAATTAACAATTAAATAACAACGGTGTAAATTTAAGTTAGACCTGATCAGTCTGCAGAATCTTAAAAATGAATGTTTAAACTACAATTCAAGTACTTGGCAACCTGAAAAATACTAATTTAAATATGAGTTTTTAAGCCTTGAAAATGCGTATTTTCGCATTTTTCAGATTTTAAATCGCCTATAACTCGAAAACTATCAATTTTTGAGAAAAATCACAAGATACCTTTCTTGTTTAGAATGACCCAAAAACTCTAAAAAAATATTCTTTGTGTCAAAAAATGTGATATTTTGTATTTGTTTAAAAAATTTGCTTAAACAATTTCTGCCAAAAATTCCGCCCGGCACCCTTCAGATTTGTTTAAAGTAGATATTTTTGAATAGAAATCTACAATCAAAACTACAATTTTCATTTGTCCCTCACGCCAAGTAGTCAAGAATTTTCCTGAAGCTCTCCTGAAAGAGGGTTAGACGATTTTAGTGCTTTATTTCCTCGCCAATGGATGGATCCATTTACAATATATTATCCTTAGTGTAAAACTATAAAAAATCTTGTGTTTTATGCTATAAAAGTTTAAGATCATTACAACAGTCTGAATAATAGATAATTAAATAATATTGGTGTTATTGGTTAAAAGTTTATTGCTAAAATAATTTTAGGTAGCAGAAGAAACATCCCATTTGGCTCCTCATGGTGTTCCCAGCAATCCTATACCGCGAGCTTTGTCCAGTACTAAACTTCATGACCTAGCTAATCAAGATGGATACGGAACCTATCAGATGGGTCAAGGCGGCACTTTAGGAGTTCCTGGTGCGAATCCGTTTAGCACACAACAACAACAACAACCCCAGCATCAGCAGTATTCTGGATACGAGGTAAGAAGTAAGTAAAATTTCAAATTTTCCAATTGTTTGTGTTATGTGTGTTATCTTTAAGAAAAGAGTTATTTATAGACAGTGTGATAATAGTAAGAATGACGTTTTATGAACCGTTTTGTTCTGTTGCCTATTCTATTGACAAACCCTGTGTTACTAAATTATTTGGTTGATAAACTTTTTTATCTGCCTCTCTGTTTTTGTATATTTTAGTTACTCCATCATTGCTTCTATTTCTTTTATTACCTAGTTGTTTTTTAACCTCGCTTACTCCCATTTTCTTCTCAAATTTATTTAATCTGCATACTAACGATTTCCACAGTTTTCACTGTATTCCTTCACTCAACCGTTCTTTCCAGTTATTTCTGTTTTGCCAGTCCCCTTTTTGCAGATTTCTTCTTTCCATTGCTTCGCCCACTTCATCTCTGAAAGATCTTCGGGGTCTGCCTCTATTCCTTCTTCCTATAGAGCTCTACACTGTTATTCGGTCTTATCATAAGTAAGTCTTGCCATGGTGTTATATATTCTTCTTTTTGTTTTTATACTGATATTTTTATCCCACAGTACCGTGCTCAATTTTCGTATACAGCTTCTTGTTTGTCATAGTCTATTTTTTATATGTCATTCAGTTGCTCCTTTGTTTGATATTATGAAACCTAAATACATACTTATTCTTGTCAGTTCCTTTGATTGGTTGACCTTTGTCTATTTGCAGTTGTTTTATTTCTGTATTCTCCATTGTTAGGTATTCAGTTTTCTTTAGGTTTATTTCCATCCCATTCTTTGTATATTCCTGTTCCAGTTTTCAGTTTTCTCATCATAAAACTGAGGTCATCTTCGTCTTTGTGATTACTATTTGGTCGTCAGCAAAAGTTAGGGTACCTATATGTATAGGCTTTATTTAATTCTTTTACAATTGCTCGTTGTTTTTCTTTTACCTGTTTTGTATCATTAGAATAATTTGGTCCATTCCAGTAATAATTGTGGAGAAATATTATACTTCACAGCTCATCAGTTTTTAATCATCGGTGAAAATGGATGATTGGTACTTTTTGGTATATATGGGAATTTTTCACAGTTTAAGAAAATATCTGATTAATTTTTAATTTTTATTTCAGACGGGAACTACTAATTCTCCTTACTCAAGATGTCTGTATCCTGAAGCCAACACTACATTACTCATACAACAGCCGATATCGACCACCAACTCAGCTTACGAATGGTAACAAACAAAAATATCGAAATACATAATCTGACTACTTACGTACTAAATATTTTAAATAAGGGATTCTAATGATTATCAGAAATTTAACCATTTTGGTATTTTTTATTGTATTTTTAAATGTTTCTTTAATGTACAAATAGATAGAAATATGGAATTTATATCATTATATCGATCTATTAAAGGGTTTTAACAACATATTTTTAACGGAGCATATCCTATAATCTTTAGAATCATCCTTTTATAAATCATGTATTACTAGAGTTTATATTTTGGAAATGAAAGTTTACATATTTACCTAAAGCTTCTAAAAGTACTTTTTCAAATATGAAATCTTTAAAAGTTTAATAAATGTCGATTTTAAGTATTAAAAGTATAATAGGTAAAGTCTTGAAAAGTAGTGTAAATTAGGTATACAATTACTTATCTACGGATATTTTTTGTCACTTCTGAAAGTCTTATTTCTCTTTTTAAATTATTATTAAGATTTAACAAGAATGTATAAAGAAATACAAAGAATTTGACAAAAAATAATATCAATGTTACGTGATTTCCAAGCTTTATATTGTCTTTGAGGCAATCAAACCACCATATACAGGAGATAATAGTAAAACATCAATCTGCAATCGTGTTTCGGAAGGCACGTACAGCCGTCGGTCCCGCTACGTAAGTAGTTGTTAAGTCAAGTTAGGGACGCTTGCGCGAGCTGAAAAGCTGAAAACCCTAACACTAGACTTTATCCAGAAAGTTACAATAATTTACTTTTACAACATCTGCAATATAACATAGACAAAAAGTTATTCAACGGCAAAATATTCAACGTGAGAATATCAGAAGGAAAATCGTATTCTATAAATAGTATGAATGTCTAAAGTAAACGAAAGGCATTTACATATCAGTTTATATGTACAAGAACGCGCTGTGAGTGGTACAGTAGGTCCAGAATCCAGAAAGAACCATTGTGGCGTGCACCATCAAAGACGCTATTCTCCATGTTATGAGTCATCTTTGAGGATGAAGATGTCAGAATGATCTTATTTGTGGACCAGATGTGGACAGGTAATATAATTATGTATATAATATAATTATGTTACTAGGAAGAAAATGGTTTCCGTGTTGGTCTCTTTAAACATTTGGAAAGTATGTTCCAACGAAAACATATCCATTGACAAAAATATGAAAAATATTAGTATTACATGTGGAACAGAAAATCAACATAGCTTATTGATACAAACATATGAACATTAACGAATATGTAGCCAATCAATGTATTCACAGCCAATCAATGTATTGCTTGTTAATCAATCCTTAGATAAAAACTAATTGAGCAGTGAATTTAAGTCACTGAAATAGTAAGATCGAAGGTGAACGAGGAAGATCCTGCAATGAAGAGCCAAAAATGATAAAAAAAATACAATTAATATCACGTATTTGGAATAACAAGAAGAAACTATGTTAAAATTATAACTCTGTATTCATCAATATCTTGGCCATGCTATGAGGAATGAACAAGAGATATAGCTTGTTGCAACTCATTCTTCAGGGCAAGGTATTTGGAAAGAGAGGACCAGGGAGAAAAATAATATATTGGCTTCAATACCTGAGAAAGTGGTTTAATACATCGGCAACCGGACTATTATTATAGCAGCAAGCAAAGTTAGGATAGCCATGCTGACCGGCACGGCATCCGATTATCCGGAACGGAGAGGCACCGTAAGAAGATTAATAAAAGTTAAAGAAGCTGAAAGAGAGAACGAAAACTAATAAAAATAAGTACCAGATAGTCTGACATACAAAACTTTAAACAAATAAGATACTTCAAAAATGGCAAAAAATTAATATAATTTATCACCGTTTAATAAACGATGCAATCAGAATCATTTCATGCTTTGCATAGCAACAAAATTAGATTGATATTGATCAGATATTGTGAAATTATATTAAATTATTAATTAAAACATCAAAGTATACATTATTTTTACAATTCTGTATTTATACGAATTGAATATATATAATTAGGTGAAGTCATGAAAATTGATAATTAGTGCAGTCACTGAAGGTTTTCACCTCCGATTTCGTTTAACCTCCATCAATTTTAATGAAAATTGGTGAGTAGTTTGATGATACCTTAAGAAACAAAAGTGATATGGTGTAAATTTTTTTTATTTTTGTAGGATAAAAAATAACCGACAGAAACGTTTAAATTCTAAATTTTACTGCGAGAACAATGTAATCGGGGCCAAATAACGTTTTATATTAAAAAAAAAAAACAGATGTAAAAGATTAAAAATTTAATACGATTTTATAGCCACCTTTCAAACGGTTTTTGGATGAACCTGATACCATAAAATTTAACGGAGTTATTCTTAAAAAAAAACAAACAATTTTTTTGGAAAAATTTTGGAGCATAAATTTTAAAGCTATCTTCTGAGTACGTTGATAAGTGTTCAGTAAGTATACGTTATAAAATGCATCGTATTCCCGTTTTAAATTAATACTAAAATGTTTTCAAGTAAGAAATTTATTCGATTTTTTATTATCTTCAATTGTGGTAACCTAATAATAACTTTTTTGTAAAAACTTATTTATTAGAGTTATTTATGAAAAACCGCTTATAACAAGCATTTTTTCACGAAAATATTCATTTATTTTAATAACTTATATAACAAATTTTGCGTAGAATTTGTCCCTGTATCGATTTATGGGATTTCACCCCCCGAGAAGGGGTGGCATCCACCCCAGGTAAAAGTGCAAGTTGGCACCATGATACTTTTGTTTCCTGAGGTATCCTCTAACCACACACCAATTTTCATGAAAATCCGTGGAGGTTCGCCGAGAGCAAAGGTTATAGCTCTTATCCACCTTCAGTGACTGCACTAAATAGGAAAATAAAAAAATGTGCACAAATATTGTAATTTGTGGTGTACATTGTTATTGTAGGTATATGTAGATATAAATATTATATTAATTTAACATTTCTTTTAAAGAAATATTAAAGACTTAAAGCTGATAAAGAGGGTACATGTGCGATATAAAAGACTATACAGGTTGTCCCAGATAAACTCTTAATTTGAATAATATTTTTTTTATTATGTTTTTTTTATGTTTTTTTCTTTTGATTTTCCATTGTAAATTCGGCTCAAGAAACCACAGACACAGAACATCGAAGTTCTAAAAGACATTTACTTGGACGACAGACGTTCGCATAATTACAAATTTGTATTAGAATCAAACAGCATCAGTTTTAGTAGATGGTTTGGAACCACAGGTTCTTAATATAAAAAGAGGCGTATGGCAGGAATGCCTCTTGTCGCCCCTTTTTTTTTTAACGTCCGAAAGAATTTTTAAAGATGCACTTTCTGGAACACAAGAAGTAATAATTGTGAACGGTGAAGTCATCAATAATTTGCGATATGCGAACGACACATTACTCCTAGCTTCTACTCAAGAAGTTCTGCAAACATTACTTGACAGTGTCGTTTAGAGTTGCAAGAAAGAAGGTATGGATCTGAACATACGGAAAACCAAAATGATCGTAATAAATAAACGACAGAATATAAAACCGTCTAATATTATATAAATCATCCCAAACTTGAGTAAGTTGATCAATGTTCAAGTTTTCCTTGGATTACATTGTAACGCAGAGAGTCACGGCGAAATTAGATCTAGGATATAACAAGTCAGAGCTGCTTTTAGAAGATTGTCTAAGGTATTATGTAATAGAGACCTAAAATTGCAATTGAAGATCCGCCTACATCGCTGCTACGTGGTATCGGACATACTTATGGTGTCGAGTCTTGGACTATGAATAAAATCAACTTACATCGTCTTGAGGCTTTTGAAATGTGGTGTTACAAAAGAATTTTAAAAGTTTCTTGGGTGGAGAAGATTCGAAACTCCACAATACATAGAATATCTCAGCAAGACTACTGAGATTATAAAAAGCATCAAGAAGAGAAAGCTGGAGTATTTCGGACATGTAATGAGAGGTCCCAAATATATAGGTCTGGATCCCGCGTATGAAAAAAAAGTTGATTAATAGCAAGCTGAAAATTTGTTAATAGCTTAAAAGTGTCTAGTCGAATAAACTTTGATATGTGTGAACACTGGAACAGGGGTAGTTTTAATTGTGGAACAGGTTAAAAATTTGGAACGGTCACAGCACGAAAACGGCACATTTATTTTGTCCGACAGAACAGACTTAAACTCTTCGAACAGAGATTAAACTCTCATGCAAAAATCAGACTGCTATTTATCACCAAATGGGCGTTTTAATGAGTGGAACATGTAGAATATGTCAAATGACAGGAATTATGACAGGTAATAAATAGCAGTCTGATTTTTTCATGAGAGTTTAATCTCTGTTCGGAGAGTTTAAGTCTGTTCTGTCGGACAAAATAAATGTGCCGTTTTCGTGCTGTGACCGTTCCAAATTTTTAACCTGTTACACAATTAAAACTACCCCTGTTTCAGTGTTCCCATATATCAAAGTTTATTCGACTAGACACCCTTAAGCTATTAACAAATTTTCAGCTTGCTATTAATCAACTTTTTTTTCATACGCGGGATCCAGACCTAATAGGTTGCTACAAAATATTAAGCAAGGAAAATAGCATGCAAACGCAGTCCAAGACGAATAAGAACTTCATGGTTGAAGCACTTGCGAGATTGGTATAGTGTTTATGTAAGCTATGATGGTAACCAACGCACGTTCTGAAAGGACATGGTAGATGAAGAAGAAGAAGCGAGTGGAGTCTTGTCTAGTATGTCTTCTAGCTTCCGAAGGAATTGCGTCAGTTTCATGTACATGAGTCTGTGTTGGAAGTGAAAATTTTCTTCTTGGGAGTGGATGGGAGTTAATTCGCTGAGTATTAAAACAAAGGTTGTAAAATTATTATATAGTTAGTTATTTGTGTTGTTTATGGTTGCATACATTTTTTGTTTATGTGTTTAATTCCATATAAGATGAATCAATTTTTCACAGAATCTTAACCATATTTTTTGTGTATATTTATTATTCAGTAGGTATTGTTAGCGTTGTATAATATTCTTGTTATTACCAGCAAAGCTAATTGTTTGGGCCAATCTGTATTATAAGTGTAACATAGTTTTGTTAATCGTAGGATTTAATTTACAATTAGATACAAAGACTCATTTGAGCAGGGTCGGTCTCTTCACTTCATTATTGTATTAACTTTAGTTGTACATAAGGAAACTGTATCAGTTTTCAAAAATAATGAAATTGTTGATTAGTTGAATATTTGTAATAAATTAAGCAATTCACTTATCTGTATTCTAATTAATTTTTTGTTATTTTATTCTATCACATAGAAAAGTATTTGTTATTTATATCAAAATACGATACTGCCATAATCTGTACCAGGGCCCTGATTCTAAATCAAATTTCGACACTAAACAAGTCGCTTTCAATATGGCGATGGCGACTGTCGAAATTATTTGACACGGAGATGAATGAATGGCCAAAAGCGAGGTTAGGTTTAGTTTAGATGTGTTTTGTTTATTTCTTGCAAGGAAAACTAAATCAAAAGGTATTATAATATAGCTGGGTTTAATTGAAATTTGCTTGTTTTGAGGAATTAGATAGAATAGTATTAAATTAGAAATATAATAATTGAGAATGTCCACAACATGAATCATCAACTCAATGAAAGATGTGAGGTAATAATCTGGGAAAATTAGTAAAAAACAAGGAAAATTAATTACCAGCTATTTTATTGCTGGACATGCTGAAATAAAATCTTCAAGATTTCCTATATTAGTAATATAGCTGTGCAAAGTCCACAGAAAGTGTGCTATTTTGTTTATAAACAAATTAGCGCTCCGAAATCTTTTTTTTTATTATTGCTCTAAAACTCCGAAAATTTTAACTTTAAACCAAAACAATCACATAAAAATTGACAGTAATTTAATTCTGCACATTAATAATTTATTCCAATTTCCTTCGACGGAAATTTTCTTCGGAAAATTCGGGTTTTCCAAACAAAATCTTTAATTTTCAACTAAAATTTGAGGGAAGTAATTATTTATCAATAATTAAATAATTTGGTGACAGTGACATAAATCTTTTTTGTTATGAGTGTCTTGAAGATATGAAAATTTGTATGTACAAAGAAGACCGGAATTAAAAGGTATCTAATGGTTCAAAGATTAAAATCCTGTTGTTTATAACTCTGTCGCAAATGCCGGTCAAATTTGACCGGTTATACCTGGAATCACTCCTCGCAATTCAATTTGTTTTTCTTCGAAAAGGACACAGAAGCCGTGCTCTTTTCAACAGCGTTAACTTAATTTAATTTAATCTAATATTTTCTGAGGGGTTCTATTTGTTTATAAGCCAAAAAATTGTTTCTTTATAACATTCCCGAGACCGCTCAAATGGTCCAATTTCAATCCTGTAAGGTACGTTGAATAGGTATAGTGCTTTTTTATATGAAAATCATAGTTATTCTGGTGTATCATAATCTTTCTGGTTATTATTTCGACCGAAATTTTTTAATTAACATTTTAATTATTGCTAAACTATTGGTTAGATTGTCGCCGGTCTCCTGATATACAGAGAGGGGCTAAATTATGGAATAAATTCATTTTCTCTAAAATGGACGATTTTAGAGAAAAATCCCGAAACAGGTCGATTTTTATTTTTAAATTAAATTTCTTGGCATATATTTCAAACTAGTGACGTCATCCATCCGAGCGTGATGACGTAATTATTTTTTTAAATAGGAATATGGGTTCGTGTTGTAGCTCATTTACAAAGGCGTTCAATTCTCTATTCAGTATTATAAACATTAGTTTCATTATTTATACAGGGAGGCCAAGAAAAATTTTGAATTAAATTAATTGACGCAAGAAGAAGAATGCATGTAATTTATTTAACTCAAAATACATTGTATTGCTGTCAGAAAATAGAAAAAATGTTTATTTTGCAAATAAACATTGCTTTTAGCTTAAATTAAAAGTTCAAACTGCCAATAGGTAGGAGGGAGTCTGTTTGTGATTTAATTTAAGCGAAAAGAAATGTTTATTTGTGAAATAAACCTTTTTTTCTATTTTCTGACAGCAGTACAATGTATTTTGAGTTAAATAAATTACATACATTCTTCTTTTTGCGCCAATTAATTTAATTCAAAATTTTTTTTTTGGCAACCATGTATAAATACCTAATGATATTAATGTTTATATTACTGAATAGAGAATTAAACGCCCTTTCAAATGACCTACCACACGACCCCTATTCCCATTAACAAAATTATCGATTACGTCATCACGCTCAGATGGATGACGTCACTAGTATGAAATATATGCCAAAAAATTGTAATTTAAAAATAAAAATCGACCTCTTTCGGGATTTTGCTCCAAAATCGTCCGTTTTAAAGAAATGAATTTATTCCATAATTTAGCCCCTCTGTATAATCTACTATAATAAATCTTTCATGTCTTCAATTATTTAATTATTGATAAATAATTAGGTACTTCCCTAAAATTTTAATTGAAAATGGCAGATTTTTTGGGAAAACTCGGATTTTCTGAGTAAAATTTTTGTTGAAGGAAATCGGAAAAAAAATAACTTTGTGCAGAACTAAATTACGGTGAATTTTTATTTGAGTGTTTTTGGCTCAAAGGAAAAAATATAGGAGTTACAGACCACTAATTGAAAAAAAAAAAGAAGATTTAGGAGTGCTAATTTGTTTATAAATAAAATAACACACTTTCTGCGGACTTGTCATACCCCATATTACTAATATATGCAATCTTAAGATTCGATTTTAGCAATAAAATAGCTGGTAAATAATTTTTCCCAAAAATGGTATTTTTTCGATAATTTTCCCAGACTATCAACAAAATCCAAGAAACCGAAGCGCCAACCCAAATTCTGAGCAGTCTCAACATAATAAGGTTAATATCCCCAAGAATCGCGCGGTGTCGAAATGAAATTGCGACTGTCGAAATGAATTAGAATCAGGCCCCAGTAAAAATAGATCTTATCAATTTAACAACCACTTTTTTTCTTCTTCTTCTTCTTCTTCTTTTTGTATAGACATGACTTTGTCTGTTTTTTAGATGTGCCTCCAGTAAGTTGTTGTTCCATCGTTTTCGTAGTCTTCCCACTGATCGTCTTCCTATTAGGGAACCGTCTCTCGCCGTCCTTACTACTATATTTGGTATCATTCGGCTTATGTGGTCATTCCATTCTACTCTTCAGTTTCCTTTTTTTCAGGTTTCGAAAAACCACTTTTTTAGGGAAAAAATAATGCAGTTATGCACACCTGATGGGCCGTACCTACGACAGGTAATGTGGGACTCACAAGCCTGCCATACCCACTAAAACTCCCTTCTTCGCCACGAATTAGGCATCCGGAAATATCATTTCTGGCGTAACTTCAGATATTTTTTGCTGACTCTACGTCTCTCCCAGTTAGCTAATTTGAGTTGACTTTGTTTTTCCTCATTTTTTTTACTAAGCATGATGCGCCATATGGCTTCCGACAAGTACTTCCTTCCACTTGTCTTTACTTTCTAGCATTTGCTCGGTTATATGGTCTGGAGTTAGTTCCTTTTCGTGAAGGTTGGTTTCCTGCCGCTTCCTGTTCCATCTGTTTAGATGTACCATACAAAGTGTGTATGCTCCACAGTGTCACGTTCATTGTAATACATTCGTGAGACAAAGTGAAAATCTTGAACCAAAATAAATAACTGCAACACTGGGTGTAGATCATCCACGGATCATGAAGAAAAGAGCAAAAATGAGCAGAATGAACCTTAGCGTCTTCTTATGAGATTTAACATGGGGAAATAGGCAGAACCCTCGTAGCTCTTTTAGATCCGTTCAAAATTAGTTCTTAATTCCATTGTAAGCCATTATTCTAAATTATTAGTTTCGAGGTATTTATATATATTTGTGTACACGCCCGATATTTTTGTTGGCAGTAGTGAGATGAGCATTACTATTTGGTTTCTTGGTGAAAATTTTGGATCTATTTTCTGCAGTTCATTAATATTTTCCTTCGTCAAGACGGTATCGTCTACATATCTCAAATTATTAATAGGGATTCCGTTTTCTACAACTTCAGTTGTTTCGTTGTCCAGTACCAAAATGCTAAAAACAAAGATCAAATCGAATTCAACATATTCACAGTACTGGATTAGAGCCTAAAAGCTCATAACCATAACCAAGACATACATGAACCAAGGCATAAATAACCAAAACATAAATGAAAATGATACAATCTTTCTGAGAGTTATAGGTGCATCTTAAAAGTCCTCAACTGATTGGGACCCTAAAGTGGAGGTTAAGTAATGAAGCAGCACTATTCACGAATAAAATATTAAACAATATTAAGCGCACATAATGAAAAACTACCAATATTATGGACTGCTTCAACTGATTCTTCCATATCATGTAAAAAAGCAAGACACAATCAACAAGAAGAAGATAAAATAATTCCTTAAAATACACTTAGCAGACTGGAAAACTAAAAGAAGAGTAGTGACTCAACTTTAGTAGCAAATTTACTAAACACACTCTAAAATAAAAAAAACAAATACCTACCACAACTTAAATGATCAGAATAACTAACAAATTGGATGAATATGGATGAATGTTTTTGGAGGTTTAAATATATGGATCCATTGTACGATGTGGATACTTTCTGTAGAAAAATACATGAAGATGACACGTAATTATTGATTAAAAAATATACAAAAAGTTTTAACAGACCAAATTTATTGCAGTAAATTATTAAAAATGGCAAATACTTTTTTCTGTAAAAGAACACTACATATAGATTTAAGTTAACTTCCAAGTTGTATAGTATTCACAATAATGTAGAATAAAACAAAGTACATATCATGATAAGCTAAAACATTATTTAGATACTGGAATATTTTCAGAGGACTAGAAACAATGGATTATAGGTGAAACTATATCATACCAATACGGTATATAGATACATGTAGCTACTCTACATGGATCTGTATTATGTACCATGAAATATACAGATTCTTTTTTAAACAATGATACAGATATAAGGGACATACACTCTAATGTCGACAGACAGATTACGAATTTTTTTTGTTAGGGTCCTCGAAACGGCGACTTTGGCAATACTTTTTGATTCTGTAGTGGGTATCGAACCCGCATTATTTGGCACCAAAGGCGGATACACTCACCACTTAGCTACCTATAGGTCGCGATGTCGCATACATATCTAAAATTACTCAAACATTCCAATTTTGCGACAACCTTGTCAATATTCACCAAAGCTGCTTTAATAACATATTCATAATGTTAGAGAAATATGAAAAGATCACTTAGTTCTTGCATACTTATTTTAACGTTAATTTCTTTCATTGTTTACAGAAGTTTAAGTAATAGTATTGATATCACAGAAAGAGAGTTATCTGAAAATTTTCAATATCTATATAAATAAATTAATCATTGTTTGTGTGATAAGTTAAGCTTATATTCTAGAATGTAGACATATATTTTTTGTTATGTATTGCTTTGCAAATTTTGCAATTTTTGTTGTTAACAGACAAAACATATCGGTTTCTGTAGCCTTATGGAAAACGAACATTGATTCCACTCATCTGTATAATAAATAATAGCAGAAAATAAGAAAGTATAATAAGATATACAATGCACCAATAATTAAACCAGTGGCCACATAGATGTAAAATAATTCTTAAAGATTTGGAAGGAAACAATTCTAAGGCGCAAAAGAACATAAGGAAAATAATATATCCCAAGTTTGTATAAAAATAATCAATGAACATCATAACGTAAACATGAACACATGATAATAAATATAAAACCAAGAAAAAAAGCGCCTAAACAATTAATTATACATGAACGTATTCCGACTTAGTACCTCCTCATATAGAAGAGGGTTGATGTACAACTCCCTCCTAATCTTTCTATGGCTAAAACAGCCTATAATAGTGTAGAATAAAAGAACTATCACAGTAAGGATACCTACAAAGAAAAATCCAATATATTAAATTTATTCCTTCCTATTGCTAAGAGTTGCGCTCAACAAAATCCTTAAAAGTAATTTAAGAATCATAAATTAAGAAAATAACACAATTGCAAAGATAATTATGATTGGCCTCTTTCTCCAGAGATCTCTTCCACGTTTTCTTTGGTTGATCCTTTTTTCTGTTTCCTTGAGGATTCGAGTGTAATACATTCTCCTTGATCATACCTGCAGTGCAATTAAACCTGCATGTTTCCTCAACGTATATGTCATTCCATTTTCATTTTCTCTTTTTACTTTCCAGAAGAATGTCAACAAATCTGTAAACATTTTTGTTAACAAGCGTCTGTGCTAAATATAGCTGTAAACTCGAAACAATAATTGCAAAAAATATGTAAAAAGCTCACACCCAGAGGAAGGTAAAGATAAGAGATTATTGATTAGAAGCTGAAAATAGAGGAAATGAGCAAGTTATTACCCAGTACTGACCATAACCAATCTTTAAAAAAGTGACAATTAATAATCATCAAAGAAGTATATTTATTTAGTTTCTTATTATTTATTAAGTTATAAAAATAAAAATGTAGACCATTTTTATTCAGTTGCAATGCGAAGGCAATACAATCCTAATTTTCACTTAGAATACGGAGCGCAGTCCAGCACTCTGAACCAACGATTTTCGACTCTTATTGGAGTCATCTTCGGAGAGGCGTAGGCCTGCTGCTCCATACTCGAAGTGACCAACCATGAAAGCTTATTGTAACTGACGTGTATGGATTAGGTGACTAGCGTCATCTGGCAATTGAAAGGTAAAGTTTACCTTTTTTATTTATTAAGTGTTGGAAACGTTTATGTATCCCAATATCCATTTTTGATTCCGTCTACAGATAATTAAGATGTAGTTTTTATTTAGTTGTAGATCTCCCCAAAATTGAAAATAGATATTCTATACCTTAACTTACTATGATGTTGGTCACTATTAAATTATTGGATGTCAATTTATTTCTTAACAATGACAGGCACAATGCTGTATAGTCCATTCTTTCACGGTTTTTGCTCTAAATTTTAAAGAACCGCTTGGATTGACATGAAATTTGGCATACATATAGCTTACATGTCACAGAAAAAAAGTGATATTGTGCCGATGTGTGCTTTTGCCCTGGGGGTGACTTTCACCCCCTCTTGGAGGTGAAAAAATATATGTCCAAAATAAGTCCGGAAATGGGTAAACTGACTAATTTTAAGTAACTTTTGTTCTATAGAGCTTTTTCGCCAAGTCAACACTTTCGAGTTATTTGCGAGTGAATATGTTCATTTTTCAACAAAATAACCACATTTTTAGACGGTTTTTCGCAAATAACTTAAAAAGTAAGTATTTCGTCGAAAAAAACGTTCTTAGCAAAAATATAGCCTATAAAAAAGTAAAAAAAAATGGTGTACACGTTAGGTCTCTGGATTTCGTAGAACCAGAGTTATAGTCAATGAAAAATAGATTTATATTCACCAAATTTCAAATAGAATATTTCGACGTGAAATATCCAAAAAATTAAGCACTTTTTGGGAAAAACCCATTATAACTTTTTTAAAGTGTTTAAAAATAAACATTATTTCTGTTTTTACAAAAAGTTTCCAGCATTAAATTTAAGCAAGTTACTCAAAATAAAGTTGGTCCCTTTTGTTTTTGCAAAAAAAATCGGGAAGACCACCTCCTACCGCTCCACAAATTATTTTACTTATGTTGTGTTTATATGATCTGTAAGTTTCATCGATTTAAAGTACTTATTTTTGAAACAATTTGGTTTCAAAGTAAAATTTTTAAAAATTTAAATTTTGAAAAATATGCTTTTTTTCAAAATATCTTAAAAATTGTTAGAGATACCAAAAATCTCGAAAAACAAAAAAAGTCAGATTTGCTTTTCTGAATATCATGTATTTTTTTGTTTTTCTGTTAGACAAAAATTGATTGAGATTTGGTGTTTCTAAATTTGCATACATTCGTGATCAGTGACTCGTTCAACCCCTTTTAACTACAGCCCTTTCAATAATAAGGACTTTGAACCGATGAAACTTAAAGATCATATTTATAAAAAATATATACACGAGTCAAGAAACGTGAAGTCGTAACGATTAAGTACATTTAAGATACTAATTAGGGGGTGATTTTCTCGATTTTTTTACCAAAACCAAAAGGGACTAACTTTATTTTGAGCGTAACTTGTTTAATTTTGATGCTAGAATTTTTTTTTTATAAAACAAAAATGAAGCTTTTTTTAAACACTTTAAATAAGTTGTAATGAGTTTTCCCCGAAATGTGCTTCATTTTTGGTTATTTCACGTTAAAGTATTCCATTTGGAATTTGACGAATATGAACCTATTTTTCATTAGCTATAACTTTGCTTCTACTAGGTGTAGAGACGTGATATATACACCATCTTTTAAAAATTTTTACAGGATATATTTTTGCTAACAATGTTTTTTCGACAAAATACTTAAAATTTCAGTTATTTGCGAAAAACCGTCTAAAAGCGTGGTTATTTTGTTGAAAAAATGAACATATTCACTGCCAAATAACTCGAAAAGTATTGACTTAGTGAAAAAACTCTATAAAACAAAAGTTACTTAAAATTAGCCAGTTTATCCATTTCCTCACTTTCTTTGAACGAATATTTTTTCACCCCCAAGAGGGGGTGAAAACCACCCCCAGGGCAAAAGCACATATCGGCACAATATCACTTTTTTTCTTTGACTTGTTAGCTATGTGTATGCCAAATTTCATGTCAATCCAAGCGGTTCTTTAAAATTTAGAGGTTTTGCAATATTTTACCGTTAAAGAACGGACTAGTATAATACAGCAAACAAAATAACAATCGACACACATATGGGTGGAAAATGGAATTATTGAATTGTTTGATTGAATCTGGTTATTGTTTATGTAGTTTATTAAATGTTTAATAATATTCAAGCTAATAATTTGGCGTTTTATTTTTCCTGTACAATTTCAATACCAATTATCCAAAATACTATTTAAAACTATACCTATACCATTTAACAAATTTAATTGTTGGTTCTTTAAAAAAAATACTTTGAATAGTTTATTAAACGACGAATTGACATAAATCCAATTATGATCTAACCTAACGGATATAGTAACATAAAAAGTTACCAAAATAACAAACGTGGAAGTGCCTCAAGATTAGAAAAAATAAAGGTAATTTAGTTCGATCATATGATATGCCTGGAGAAGTAAAGACAACGTTAGGAAAGACAGTGACAAGTTGGCAAACAGGTTTGTTTAATAGAATTATGGAAGTCGGACAAATTCCAGATGAATAGAAAAACAGTATCTCAGTACCTGTGTATAAAAACCAAGATGTTCAACAATGCACAAACTAAAGGTCTATATAAGTACTTTGTCACGTCATAAAATTATGGAAGAGAGTAATTTACAGACGGATATATATATATATATATATATACATATATATATATATATATTTATGTCTATAGTACCAAGTGAGCCAGTTTCATGGCGAAATTGCGGTTGAAGTGAGGACCGCGACCAAGTGAGGACCGATATATGGTCCTCACTTGGTACCGGTGTGTAAAATCATTATTTGGCATTGACAATCGTTGTAGAATTATTTTTTACAAGAAAAAAATTGGGTCTCGTTTTGTTGGTTATACGTTAAAATACGTATATCGTAGTTCTCAATTCGGCCGCTGTCGGCGTCTTTTCTGGAGTATATTTATTAACAATTCGCTTTGTGGCCCATGTTAAAATATACATCGGAACAAGTGAGGACCAGAAATTTGTCATATATTTTCGCTGGTCCTAGCTTGGCAGTTAGTATATTATTAGTGTTATATTTATGGTATTTTGTGTAAATAAAAATGTCTATTTATAGATTTGATGATATGGAAAATACTGAGCAGCGTTATTTGTTTGATATTTTGAACTCACTTACTATTTCGTAGTTACAGCTAAGAAAACTTTTTGTTTCTCTGACATATTTGCCATCGTTGTCGAGCGTGGGTTCAGTATTTAGTAAATTTATATAATTTGATTGATACGTTTAAGATGTTGAGGTTAATATTTCGAGAATATAGAAATCAGAGACCACAATTTATTAGTACCTTAAAAATATAATATTATGTAGGTCAATATTTTTAGATCTAAATTTTGAAACAGTATACGTAAAATATAATATCTATATTTATTTGTTAAATAAATGATATAAATGAGTCAAATTAAATAAATTATTAGAAGAATTTTTTTACTAACAACAACATTTTTGTTTATGTTAGTAGTATTTTGTATTTTGACAACGGCACCCGGTTTGGGCGTCGAAACGTTAATAAAAATCATTTTTTAATAATATTGTGTGTATCATATTTCCCATTATAAATAGTTAAAATTGTAAAAATGCCACAAGAAAATAGCTTCAGAATAACATATTTATTTGTATTAACAAAAATTGTTTGATTCTTGTTGTTAAATTATTGTAAAAAAATTGGTATACTAAATATGTATTTTCTATTAAAAATATTCATTTAATTTAAGGGCCGGCGTAGCTAAGCGGTAGTGTGCTTCACTCGTGTGCTGGTAGGCCGGAGTTCAAATCCTACCGCGCGCCAGCAAGAACAACTAGACATTTTTAAAAATGTTTATAGGCCTCAGGTCGACTCAGCTTGAATAGAATGAGTACCTTGGTTAAAACCAGGGGTAATAGTAGGCGGTTGAAGCGTAGCACTGGCCCTCTTACCTTCCTTCAAAGCCACGTGAGCGGTATAAAATGGGAGACTATTATTATTATAATTTAATAGTAGGTAGAGTGTAGAGGATCCGAGTAGAGGTCGATTTGCATCGATCTCTTTAATGGATCAAAATTATTGGATATGTAATTTAGCATGTTAACAATTAAAAAAAACAAGGGTTGTCCGATCTAATCTTGTTCTAACTTTTTAATTGATTAATAATTAAAAAATGACATTTTCTTATGAGTTTAAAAAAAATTTCGACCCGGGCAGATAGTATATGAGATCTTTTAGATCATTCTAAACAAAAAGGTATTTTGTATTTTTTCTCTAAAGTTGACAATTTTAAAGGCTCAAAAACACAAGTAAAAAATATCAGTTTTGTAATCATAAAGTACATAAATTCAAATTCAAACCTTGTTCTATCAGGTCTCGATAAGAATTTTAGCAATGTTTTATTCTAAAACATATTTTTTTAATTGTTAATGAGGAAGGTTTCTTATGGAGAGACGGGCATTAACAACTAAAAAACAATGTTTCAAAATGAAATAAGTCCAAAAGGCTTATCAAGAACTGATAGAATAAGGTTTGAACTTGAATTTAGGTACTTCGTAATTTCACAAATTATGTTTTATACTTAATGTTTTTGAGCCTTGAAAATCATCATCTTTCGTTATTTTTTCAGTTTTCACTTTCATCTCCGTGCTTGGGAGGTGTAAATCCGGCGGTCCCTCCTACGCCCTGAAAAGGGCCTTACAGGAGTAGTAAGTGAAAGAAAGAAAGAATATCATTTGTCCTAGTGATACACAAAATATTATGTTTCAATATTTTATTTATTAAAACTACTCTAAAACAATAATCAAAATGTATTTTTTGTTATCTTTATTAATAATAAAATTTCTTTACATGTTTCATTGGACAAAAAGTTATATTAGGAATTGAAATTCATTTTTTGTTGTAGGTTTTTACAATAAATATTTTTATTTTCTCCCATGTTTTATTTGAATAAAGTTCCGTGTTATCTTCTTTCAACATCAAACATTCATTTTTTTGCAGCAATTTTCTGTTGAACATGATTCCTAAAATACGTTAGAGCTTTTTCTTTCTGCAAATTGTTCCAAGGTTCCAAAATTTGTTTTTTCTTTTAAATTACTTTGATTGGATTTATAATATTGTCTTTTTCCTAAAACGAAATACTTTATACAAAACATTGAATACATTTTAGAAAATAGAAGAATTATTTTTTTTTTGTTTCTAGACCACCTTCTATAATCTGTTTTAGTTATAAGAGAGGTAAATCTACATTTCTTAGGCGTACCTACCTGTTTATTTAGGTACAAGAAGTGCTATTATTATTCCTCGTATAATAGATGTATAAATATTAAATATTCACGTCGATATTACTAGGTTTTTCCAGAAAAGTGAATTTTCTTAATTTTGTAATTTAATTGATTGCTTTTAATTGTTTTAAGGCTAAGAGTAAATTATTGTTTATAGTTTATTCTAATTTTTTTAAGACAGAAATATTTATATTTATGAAAATATTTATTAATTCGCATCATTTAATGCCATAATCAAAAACGCCTTAATAGTATCCTAATGACCGGAATAATGTTTTATTCAGGCAAAAATGTTCATAATTTTGGCAGTAGGATTTAAACCAAATATTTATACAGGGTGTTTCATTGGGAAACGGAAATACTTTAATTGTGAATAGAGGTCACCGAGGCGGTTCTAGGTATACTACATTTTTTGCCCTACCGACTTTTATAACCGACTTACAGGGTGTTTTATAGATTTTGCCAATTTCTTTCTTAAGCCGTAACTTTAGAACCACCCTGTATATTTTTTTGATATTTGGTACACATATGCCTCATCCAAATCCCAAACGACCAACATACTAATCACAAGAAAAATCCAAGTCCGGATTAACAAAAAATTATAAAGTAATTGTGACCTTAAAACAACACCCTGTATATTAAAATTCTGAAAATCTGTTTGCATGTTTGACAAGAGCACAAAAAACTAAGTCTAACCGTTTGCTTCAATTTTTCGGCCAGACAATTTTAATTTTGAAATTATATTGAATGTTTTAAGAACTCTGACATTAAAAAGCAGATATTATTAACTTTTAATTATAAATTATTAAAGCTATTGAATAAATACTTACTTTAAAATTAATCAATACTTATTTACCACATTGGAACGACCCAATTATTAATCACAAGAAAAATCCAGGTCCGGATTAACAAAAAAACATAAAGTAATTGTGACCTTGAAAGAGCACCCTGTATATTGACATTTTTAAAATTTGTTTGCACATTTGAAAACAACACAAAAATCTCAGTTTATCGGTTTGCTTTAATTTTTTGTGGAGGAAACTTAATTACTTTAATTTCGAAATTAAATATATTGATACTTTTAAGAACACTGAAATTAAAAAGCAGATTTTTAAAGCACTTTTAACAATCAATTATTAAAGTTATTAAATAAATACCCATTTTAAAAATAATCAATACTTATTTACGACATTCGAACGACCCACTTACAAATCACAACAAAAATCCAGGTCCGGATTAACAAAACAATATCAGGTAATTGTAACCTTGAAACAACACCCTGTATATTCAAATTTTCAAAATGCGTTTGCACATATGTATGAAAAGAGCACAAAAAACTAAGTTTAATCGTTTGCTTAAATTTGTTGGCCAGATAATTTAATGAATTTAATTTTAAAATTATGTCGAAATTTTTAATAACTCTGGGAACTCAATAAAAATTTCGATATAATTTCAAAGGTATTGTCATTAAATTGTCTGCACAAAAAATTAAAGCAGGACCTTAAACTTAGTTTTTCGTGCTCTCTTCAGGTGCAAACGTATTTTAAAAATTTCAATGTACAGGGTGTTTTTTCAAGGTCACAATTACTTTGCATTTTGTTGTTAATACGGACCTGGATTTTCTTGTTATTAGTAAGTGAGTCCTTCTAACGCAGTAAATAATAACTGATTATTTTTAAAATTAGTATTTATTTATTAACTTGAATGATTTATTATTAAAAGTGCTTTAAAATCCTGCTTATTAATTTCAGGGTTCTTAAAAATTTGAATATATTTAATTACAAAATTAATGTTAATAAATTTTTGCACAAAAATCAAAGTGTACCGATAAACTCGGACTTTTGTGGTCTTTTCAAATGTGCAAACAAATTTTAAAAATGCCAATATACAGGGTGTTGTCTCAAGGTCACGATTACTCTATGTTTTTTTGTTAATCCGGACCTGGATTTTTCTTGTGATTAATAATTGGGTCTTTCCAATGTGGTAAATAAGTCTTGGTTCATTTTAAAATGAGTATTTATTCAATACCTTTAATAATTTATAATTAAAAGTTAATAATAATACCTGCTTTTTAATGTTGAGTTCTTAAAAAATTCAATATAATTTAATAGAGAAATTTAAAACACATCCTTTAAAAGAAAAAGATTAATTGTTATAAAAAGAATAAAATAAAAATACTCTAATAAAATAGAAACAACTTACCTGCAAATTTAAGTCGCCTCAGACTTCTTATTTTATTTAAAATTTGTTTCAATTGTAATTTCCTAACTTCACATTAAAAACTAAACACGATAACACGAATATAATATCTCAATATTATGTAGTTGTTCTAAAAATAGATTTACCCCAATTACATTATTTGGTGGGTCTCACTTAGCGCGCTGTATATCCATCGAGGACCTCACTTGGTTACATTTCAGGTAAAAACTCATGCGGTCCTCTCTTTGATAGTTCTTTAGTTGGTCCTCACATGGTAACAATATATTCCAAAAAAAAAACTTCTTCCCTAATAATATTTTCGGAGTATATTGGTGAAAAACACTTTCGATATTATTCAAACATTATATAAATCTGAATGCGACTCACGTATTATGTCTATTTAGTGGTGTCCTCATTTGGTAGGGTAAACGGTGAGGTCTCACTTTGATAGCTGGCCGTAAATATATATATATATATATATATATATATATATATATATATATATATATATATATATATATATATATATATTTATATTTATATACGAATAAACCTAAATATCCCAAAACAGTTTACATTTATGCAAGGCAGATCTTCAAAATATTGAATTTTTATAATAAGACAGCTAATGAAAAAATTAAGGAAGA